>NC_139020.1:98430769-99030769 GCF_964662115.1 Mustela nivalis
TGTTACCGCATTTATATGTCTCTCCGTGCACACATTCAAGTGACTAACTGCAGAGAGAAGAGTCATTTGATGGATTCAAAAAACCTATGGCATCAAGTCGAACAACAACGCTGACCTTTGATCTCTGAAAATTTAGAGTCCAATATGGTTTTTGTTGGAAGGAGAAAAGAAGCACCTGAGGTTGCATTATAACTATATTCTTAGCAATTCACCAGAAAAGTTCCCCAGTGTATTTTAGGACATAAGTGTTGTCTCCTTTCTTAACCATGAAGTGGCGAGATACTTAAACATACTGGCTGGAGTACTTTGGGTCTTTGAGTTTTTTGATGAAATAGTTGGAAAAATCCTTTGTAAGCTCTATGGTGCTGTATGAGGGCAAGTGATTGTTATTCTTACAATATACACTCAAGTGATACCTGTAGTTTGAGGCTCCGGTGAAGGAAGTCTGGCTAAGAGGGCCACTTACTCACATTCGAGTTCCATGTTTTCTTTACGGTGCATACAGGGAGATCTTGTCAGGTAGGTCCATGAGCAAAGTTAGCAACTGCTCACACAGCTTGACTTGTGTCAGACAGACTGGCTTCTTGCTCATCAGTCCAACTGCCCACAGCCTGTCACCTGGGCTCTGGGCCACCAGCCTCTATGCTACTCTGCTCCATGATGCATCCTGAGCCACTCGAGGCACATTCACTGTCATGAGAGCTCATTGCTTAAAAACAGTTGGTGCTACTCCACTGCATATATGATGACATCCAAATAACTTTGCATAGCACACAAGGCCTTTGAAATTTCCGGCCTCTGCTGTGATGATTGCCCACTCTTCTGTGGCCCAATTCTAGGCTCCAGTCTGTAAACCTTCATTCTCAAATTCCATATTTATTCAGTAAATATTTAGGGCAAGCCTACTAAGGTGCTGGAATACAATGAGAAAACAAGAGAGTAGAAGGAAACTGGGAGGGGGTAGGTGGTAGGACCATACGGTAAGGTCTTGAATGTCACTGTCAGGCCTTTGGGCTTTGACTCTGAGTGAAATGGAAAGCCATTGAAGGGTTTTGTGCAAGAGTGACATGACCTGACATGTTATCAAATTATCAAAGGACTCCTTGGGCTGCTGTTCTATGAACAAACTGAGGTGCAGAAGTGGGGAGACCAGGTGAAAAGCTGTTGGGGTAGTCAGGTAAGAGACGAAGATGGTTTAGACTAGGGTAACAGCAGCAGAAGCCATAAAGAGGTAGTTGGATAAGGGATCTATATTAAAGGCAGTGACTACAGGATTTGTATGTGGACTGCTTCAACATTCAGGAGATAGAAGATGGGTAGTGTGGAGGAATCAGCAAGGAGATTGGGATGGAGATTAGGATGGTACAACCAGTAAGGTGGGGGAGGAGGGGAGATGTGAGGGGGGCAATAGAGGTAGCATTTTAGATGTGAGGGGAAGAAAGTATTTCTAGAAGGAATCAGTAATCAATTATATCAGATACTGCTGCTAAGTTCACTCAGATGGTCCTGAAACCAGCCAGGCGAATTTAGCAATATAGAGATCATTGGTAACGTGGAGAAGAGGAGTTTGGGTCAAATGCTTTAGGGCAGATGCAGTAGTGAGGGGATAATGGGAGAAGAGGATGATGGTGAATCAAGACCAAAAAAGCAATAAAGCAATAAAGGGAGCAGAGTAATAAGGAATAGCTAGAGGGATATGTGAGGTCAAGAGAGGATTCCGAGATCACACGGGGTAGTGTCATGCCTTTATGCTTCCTTCTAGACTCTCCCTGGTGGACTTCCACTTTTTCTTGAGAGCTAATTTAGCTATGCCTACACTGATCTTTCTCTGCCGTCTATACTCATTCACCAAAAAGGACGTACTGCGTACTTGCTGTGAAATAGACCTGGGTCTGTGAGCTCAACCATGACAATGAGCAGGCTGAGATCTGATCGGACCTCCACCTTCCTGGTGGTTCTCTTCCACTGGGGAGACAGAGAATTCAGAACCAAGCAAGTAGAGAAATAAGACAAGCAATTGCCATGGGTTATGATAACTATTTGACAGACCATAAGCCAGGTCGCCTGAGAGGTGAGGTGTGAGGGTCACGGGAAGCCTCTCTAGGGAAGTGACAGCTGAAGTGAAATCTGAAGAATGCTGCTATGGACGGAATGATTTAGGCTGAAGCCCCATGCTGAAGCCTTCATCCCCAGTGTGATGGTATTTGGAGGTGGGGTCTTTGGGAGGCAATTAGATCATTAGTGTAGGGCCCTCGTGAATGGGATTAGTGCCTTTATAAGGTAGGACTTGAGAGCGGTGATCTCTTTCTCTCTACCATGTGAAGATACAGCAAGAAGGTGTGTGTCTGCAAATCAGGAAGTGGGCTCTGACCAGACACTGAATCGGCTAGCCCTTTGATCGTGGACTTCTGAGCTTCCAGAACTGTGAGGACTAGGTTTCTGTTGTGTAAGTCATCCAGTCTGCTATGGCAGCCAGAAAAGAGCAAGACAGATATTAAGGAGCCAGTCCCAGGAAGGGCCAGAAGAATCTTCGAGGCACAGGGAATCAACTCCAAAAGCAAAAGCCTTCAGGGAGGAAGGGGTGGGGTGGTAGAAGAAAAAAAGGAGGCCTAGTGTGGCTGGAGTGGTATGAGCTGGGAGAAGGTGGTGTGCGAGCCTGCGATACGGGACCAGATTACAGATGGCCTAGGACACCTGCACGGGCCAGAGTGTGGAGAGAGGAGGGTGGTTTTGGTGAGTGGTGACCGTGTAGATGGGGAGAGTGCACAGGGGGTGATATTTTGGAGGTAAAGAAGCTGGTAGATTCCATGTGGTGAAGGAGAGAAAAGAACAAAGCAAGGATTGTGTCTATGGTGTGACCAGGTGGGGGGATGTGGCACCATTATCTGGAAGAGAAAGATCTACGAGAAGGAGCAGGCTGGGGATGATGCCAGGGTGGGAACAGAGAGCTGGTCGGAACACAGGCATTAAGGAAACCTGGAGAGAACATATTTCAGGAAGTTGGAAACTGTTGGCACCCCCGGTGGGGTGCAGTCGGTTAAGCGTCAAACTCTAGGTTTCGGCTCAGGTCCTGAGCTCAGGGTCATGAGACTGAGCCTGGCATCCGGCTCCACAGTGGGGGGGGGGGGGGGGTGCAGAGTCTGCTTGAGATTCTCTCTCTCCCTCTCCCTCCGCCCCTCCCACTTGTGTTCTCTTTCTCTAAAGTGAATACACACACACACACACACACACACACACACACACAGAAAAGAAATGGGAAACTGTCCACCAGGTGCAGTGCTGCGGAGAGAAGGTGAGGAACCAAGGATGGGAATTAGTAGTTTCCCCGTTGTGGCTGAGCACTTGGTGTGTGGCCCCCCCAGGCTTGTCTAACCTCACTTTATTTCTGCCTCTCTCCTTCATTCTTTGACAGATTGTCAGAGGCTCAGGGCCTCCTTTTATATTTATCTTTGTATTCCTGGGCTCAACAGGGTGCCCAGGGAGTGGGCTAGATTCAGGAAGAGCTCCCAAATGGAAATAACCCTGGGAAGGAGACACCCAAGGGGTTATCAGCTGGGAGATCAGCTGTCTGATGCTCAGAGTGAGTGCGGAGGGCCCAGCCCTCCCCGGAAAGCCCGCCCCAGAACCCTGTGGGACAGGTTCCACTCAGTGCCTTGTAGGCTGCGAAGTGTTCCATCTTCTTGGAGCTGGAAAGGGTGTTCATGATAAGGCAGGGTGGGAACCTGGCTCACTGACACACAATTAGCCAGCTTTTGTCTTTGAATCTGACTGGAAGTGACTCAGAGGCTGGAAAAAAACCTTTTGGAAACAAATGAGGGGGGAAAAAGTAGGTTAAGTCGTTATAGCATTTTTCTCAGTTAAAATGTGCATCTGCTGTCCCATCAATGTTGAACACTATGCATTTCTTCAGCCTCTCTCCAGCAAAAACCCGGGGGGGATTATTAAGCCTGATGATTCACTCATTTTCTCCAAGAATTTTATTAAATGCAATTTCGAGGGGATAAAGTTTCTTCTCTTTTGTCTTTCTCTTCACTCGAATAAACCCTAATTACCACTGGGGCAGAATAAATGGGCTTCCAGAAGACTGAAGCAATTGGTAATGTTTCCCCTTTAAGTTACCGGGTTGAAGGCTCCTGTTCCAACAGCTACCAGGGTACTTCCTGCCCACTCACACCTTCTTCAATTCAATTTGAAGAGTATTCACAGAGCACCTTGCTGAAAGGCACTGATATGTATACTGTGGGGCATAAAAGACAAAGCTCTGCCGCCTGAGGGTTTATGGTAGGGGTGGGGAGTGAGTCTTAAACTCAACTGAGATTCTGAACAAATTAGACTCACAAATGCCATGGTGGTGTATTAATTAGAATTTTTTTGGTTGTGCATAACAAGATGTTTGCATAAATGCAAACAAAGCTAAACAACTAAGAATTTGTTGCAGAAAATACTGGGTTGTCACAGGAACCTGGGCAGGCAGGACTGTACCAGGGATACATGGATTGGTCCTGCCACTATCAGCCCTCTCTGGGCCTCTCAGCTCTCCTCTTCTTGCCTGGATATCTCTGTCTCTATCTCCATCTCTCTCTCTCTTTACCTCTACCCCTGCTTCTGTCTTCAGCGTGGCCTTCCCTCCGCATGATGGGAAACAGGGTCATAGAGAAGGTTCCCAGCTTTATAATATCTTGCAGTTTTAGCCCTGGGGAGAAATGGACTTTTTCACTTCCAGTTTCAAAATTCCCCATGAAGGCTTCTGATTGGACTGAGATGGGTCAGCTCCTCACTTCTGGACCTACCCCACCCCGGGAGCCAGGAAAACTGCAGATTTGGAAAGTGGCTGTGGACGAGCCAGCTTAGGTGGGAGCCACATTTCCCAGTCTCATCTCCACTCCAGCAATCTAATGGCTCTTCTCAGCACCCTTGTGCTAGGCATCACGCTCCACAAAGTCAGGAAGGTAGGGGGTAAAAAGGGGTCCCACACTTCCCACTGCTGTTTTCAGAAACCACTCCAGGGGCTCAGGCTTGAGACTGTAACTCCACTAAGGAAGGCAAAGGATTGGAATATTTGAAAAAAAGGAGTCCTTTATGAACTCTGGCTCTCATTTAATCCTCATGACTGAGGGGATTACTGCTACCCACTTTTTAATGATGAGGGGTACCAAGAAGTTAAGCACTCTGTCTACATTGACACAGCTAGGTACGAAGTCCGGCAGGCTTCAGAACCCTGAAGATCCACAGCCTCTGGGCCGTTTGACCACGCAGGTGCCCCACAAACACAGCTGGATGTAGAGAGAAGATAGGAGTCCCCAGAAGGAGCAGTCCATCCAGGAGGGGTGAACGTAAGTTCTGAGTCGGGCCTGGACTTGGGGGATTTCAACAGGTCCAGGAGAGGGAGGAACAGAGCTCCAGAACTCCGACAGCCAGCGGGCCAGGGCCCGGACACCCAGCTTTAAAGGTGAGGCTTGCAAAGCGCCGTGGGAGGACTGGAGGAGGTGAGGCCTGAAAGAAAGGTCCAGGCCCAGTGGGGAACGCCACGCCCCACTCTGGAGTTCTTCCCTCTAAATCCATGCCTCTAAATGCAATTCCATTTAAGGGCAACCCAGCCCGGTTCACACCTAGTCTTGCAGATGACAGACTGCCCTGTGGTCAGTTTGCAGAGTGAGAGCAGCGGCCTCCAGCTCTGCACCTGCGCTGCCACCGCCATCAAGGAAGACAATCATTTTCCATAAAATGTCACCACGGCCAAGGTGGAATTTACAAGGGGGTGCTCTGCAGGACGAAATACACGAAAGAAAGCGACCCCCAAATCCACAAATTCACTGCAGCGGGGGAGGGGGGCGCTTTTGGGGGTGGGAAGGAAGGCCCCGCGTGCTGAGTGGAGGAGAGAGCAGGGAGGCCCCCCTCGTTGCCCTCTGCTCCCGGCTTTGTAACCGGCTCTGCCACGTGGTTAAAGCTTCCGTGGGTGAGAAGGCCGCCTCAATTATTTCTGCTCGAGATGTGCTGGACCAAACGTAAACAGCGGAGGAGCGGGAGCGGGGAGCCGAGCCTGGGCAGGGCTGCAGCGACCCCGCTGCCGCCGCCGCTGCCGCCGCCGCCGCCGCCGCCGCGGCGGAGCCTGAGCGCGGAGCTGCCTCGGCGCCTGCGAGCCGCCCCTCCCCCGCCGGGCCTGCGAGCCCATTTTCGCTTGGCCGGTCCCCGCGCTGCCGGATGGATTGCGCCCCACCCCCGCTCCGCTGCTCAGTCATTCAGACTTGGAAAGTCAATAACACGCTGACATCATCAGGGGTTTGTGTATTATTACACGGCTACTTTCCAGAGTACCTGGCATTATCTAAGAGAGGAGCACTCTGGCTGCCCAAGAAAGGGCCGGGCCTCTGGGCCCCGCAGCCTCGGGAGGGGTGGCCGCCTGGAGCCAGGCCTTTCCTCAGTGGGGACCATCTTGGGGCACCGATTAGGAACAGATTATGAGCTTTTGCTGCACTAAATGCAGATGCACTTTAGATATCGATAACATGCTTCATTTTGGCTTGAGGTGCACTTATAAATCATTCCTAAGTGACCTCTATTTCTACCAAAGACGTCTGTCCACTTGGTCTTTAAGGAGCATTTTTAGTGATCCTCACAAAGGAAAAAAAGGAAAAGGCATTTTTTATGACAGGAAGCCAAAGGCTGATTCTTCTGAGACTCTTGGGGCTTTTTTGTGTGCAATTCTCTCTTATGTAATCGCCATCACGGGTGATTAGGTCTTCTCTTTTTCCCTCCAGGGCTGGACTGGGTGGTTTGGTTGCTGTGTTTTTCTTAAGCCTCATGCAGAGCAAACACACATAGAAAACATGTCCCAGATTTATGGTGCAAAACTGCTCTCCAAGCAAATTGCCTTAGAAGAGTGTCTCATTTTGAAGGAGGGAAATAGATGAATTTGTTGTTAATCAAGACTCCTTATCTTACTACTCTGGCATTTCCTTTTCCTAGAACGAGTTTTTAAAAATAATTTTATGTATTTTAGATGTTCTCTTCCCTCCCTCCTTTATAATGTTACTTGTAACAGCTTCAATAACTAGTTATATAGATTACTAATATTTTTGTTCTGTAAATACACACACATACCAGTTAAAATATGTAAAACTCAATAGCTCACACAATATAGTACCTTTTTTATTTGGCCAGAAAGGCTACTTCTTTCTTTACCCACACAGGGCTGACCTTCTTTAGATTTTCTTAGTATCTTAAACTGCAAAAAATGTCAGCCAGGCCCAAACTGGTTACTTGCAGAATTATAGGGGGAGAGTAGTTCTTCATTGGCCTGATCTCTTCACTCTGTACCTCAGGCAGGAAGAGATCACTGACCAATATAAGTCTTTAACTTCCTCAGGAGGAAGCAAAGGAGCCTTGTTTCTCAACAATATAACAATTTTCCTATGTGTACTTGGTCATTTCAGGAGAATCTGTAGTAGATTATGACCACTTCCCTCCAGATGGTCTGAAGAAAAGCTACCTCACTGGGTTGCACTTCTGAAATCACCACCCCAGGCCTGTGCTAGACTCCCCCAGCCCCTCCTCAGTTTTGTCTACCTCTCATCCCCCCAGGGAAATTCCCCCTTTCTGAGGCACAGCCGGGTGGTGAGGGCCAGTACACAAGCTCTCTGAAATGGTTCAGTAGGTTCCAGTCTCTGGAGCCTGGAGCAGCTACCACTGAAGGAGGGATGCGGTGGGGTGTGAGGGGGAGCTCACTGCCAAACCTTGCATAATATATTTACTTAGGGGCTTTCCCTCAGTTCAGTGGAGCATGTGAGTTTGTCTTTTTGGTTGTCCAACTCTTCTGTTTTCTTACCTCCTGGCCTCCTGGCCTTCACCTGAACCCCTCCTAGCTGTGACTGCCCTACTGCCCTACTGGAGGGGTCCTTGCTAAGCAAGGATGTCGCCACTTCATTCTGGATGTTGAGCTTTGATATCTGGCAACGAACTTCTTATCCTGGAGCTTCGGCCTAAGCAGGGAGGACAGAGATTAGTGGGTCGTTAGGGCAGAAGCCTCAAGTAGGAAGTTGATTAACAGGAACCAAAGCTCCAGAACTAGGTGGCTGACATGTTTGTCTTATGAAGAACCCTAAATGGTCAGGAAGAGGAGAGAACTGAGTGGAAAGGAACCACTTTGAGGAGATGGAGAAGCAGGGCTCTTGGTCCTGGAGGAGATTGGGATGTTTGATGAAGCAGACCTGCATATACCAGCCAAGGAAGCCTCCTGCCGGAGATCAAGGCTTTGTGTGGGTTGGTCCAACTGTGCTGGGGGTGGTGGGGAGGAACTCCATGTGACCTATGGTATCTGGCCATTTTTTGCACAGCGGGCCCTGGAGGGAACTGGTAGCCTGATGGGCCAGGAGCCTGTCACAGGAGTTACAGGATAGTCCCCCCATTCCTCTGGGGAAAAGAAGTCAGTCACCTTCAGGGCCTTTACTGCTAAATATTTGTCAGCTGGTTAGAAATGGGCCCTTTTGAATTCACAGGCTTGTGTCTTTTTAGGTAGTCAGTGTGGAGATTCCAGAGACTGATAGGCAGGTATCAAACCTTAATTTTGGTTTAGAAAAGGTAGCATCTTCAAATAGAGCCTTTACTTTAATGAATACCATGGCCACACTTAAGCACCTGGTAGGCAAAAGTATCCATTCATTACCTGCCAAGAATTTCACTTAAAAAAAAAAAAAAAAATTAGGGACGCTTGGGTGGCTCAGTTGGTTAAGCGGCTGCCTTCGGCTCAGGTCATGATCCCGGCGTCCTGGGATCGAGTCCCACATCGGGCTCCTTGCTCAGCAGGGAGCCTGCTTCTCCCTCTGCCTCTGCCTGCCATTCTGTCTGCCTGTGCTCGCTCTCCCCCCCCCCCTCTGATAAATAAATAAAATCTTTAAAAAAAAATTAGAGAAATAAGTGAATTAAAAACAAAAACAAAAACACAGGTATAAAACTATAAGCCTCATTTTTTTTTTAGTAGATTCAGAAAACTGTTCGTAAAACCACTCTGCCAAACTACTATGGATGTTTCCAAATGTCCTTCTCAATTGCCATGTGCATCTCTTTGTGGAATGACCAGACAGTCCTTGGATCTGGGACATACTTTGGGTATCACTGGAGCAGAGGTTGTACACTGCATGTGCAAAAGAATTCAGCTTACATTTGCGTTTAGGTGGCCCTAAATAGGGTTGGTTGATTTGTTAATGGGATTGGAAATTCAGAGATTACACATAAAATCCAGCTTTTCCTGAAAAGTGGAAAGCGTCTGGCCACCCAGGCAACTCAAGGATCAAGTGAGTTGAGCAGCAGCTGCCCCTCTGGCTTCCACATAGCCTGGGGCAGGGTCACTCAGGACTCAAGCTACCTGTTTTGCTGCAAAAGGCCTTTGAACCTGTGTTCCCCTTTTCCGTGTGTCCTGTATTTTCTCGACTCCTCACAGAAAAGACTACTCTGGACGGTCAGAGAACCTGGCCCAGGACAGCGTGGTGTTAGTATGGAGTTACTGAGATTCCTACAGGACTCCGAACATTCTAGATTATAATGGATAATACACTTCGAATCCATATCAGGTTAAAGTCTTTAGTTGAATGCAGATGCTACTTAAATGCAGATAAAATTCATTTAAGAACTTATAAGGGTTACTACTAGTTTTTTGTTACTTTCTCTTGGTCAACAGATATAGAAGTAAAACTACGACTGCCTTTTTTTTTTTTTTTTTTAAATATTCAAGGGGAGATGCTTCCTTATGAAAAGGTTAGGGACCTGCTGTTCGATAATAGCTCTCATCCTCAGACTCCTGTTCATGTCCCCCCTAAAAGATTGTTGAAATATGGTATATCCTTGGCTCTTTTTTAAAACGACAGCTATGGGTTTGCATTCTAAGTTGAAATTGTTGGCAAAGGATAGTTTCCAGTGTATTGCAAAAATTGACATTTTAGAATAAAGCCGTTACATCACTTTTTAAAATGTATCCAATGGGATCCAAATACCACAGCAATCAGATACCTATCATCATTCACTTAAAAAAATACATGAACAAGCTCTTTTTTAATGCTGGCGGGTTTTACATTTTTTTTTTCCTCTTTGAATTTATATGGCCATCCTTACAGGGCCGACAAAATGGATATAAATTTTAATTAAAAAAAAATCTGTGTGATCATGTGGCTTGAGGTGTTAATTTTTACTGACCATATATCGTAATCTGATGAATGTGGTTTTTATTCCAATTAGCTTATGTGTCCATGGGTGACAACAGCTACCAATTGTTAGCATGAGCATTAATTCTATATCTCATTTTTTGTTCCCACACATGTGTGCACATAAGAAATGTTATCCCATAAACAGGTAGATAGAAATGGAAGTAGTTTTAAAATGACAGTATCATCTCTGGAGTCTTCAATTGCCATTCTTTCATTCTTCATCTCCTAAATCGTTTGCTGAGGATCTCATGGCTGTGGTTAGATTCTATTTCAATCTTGTGAGAAGCAAAGAAGTCACCCATTGTAGAAAGAGTGTTTGTGTTGTCCCAAACACATATGTTGTCATATGTTGTCATATGTTGAAACCTAATTCCTGGGTGAAGGTATTTGGAGGTGGGGCCTTAAGGAGAGGATTAGGGTGAATGGGATTCCTGCCTTGTAAAAGAGATCCCAGAGAGCTCCCCTTCCTCTCTTGCCATGTGAGGACAAAGTGAGAAGATGGCCATGGCCATCTCTCTCTCTATTTTTTACTTGGGTGGTGGAGATTTTGCCTTCTTAATTATATTCTATTTCTTATCATTTCTGTTTTATTTATTTTATTCTTGTCTATATTCTTTCTAGTCTATTTATCCTATCGCTTACCTATATCATCCAAATTTTAAAATTGAGATATAATTGACATAACATATTTTAGGTGTACAACACAGTGAGTTGATATTCGCATATGTTGTGAAATGATCACCACAATAAGTCTAGTTAACATTCGTCACCACACATGGTAATGGATTTTTTTATTCTTATGATTAGATCTTTTAAGATTTACTCTTAGCGACTTTCAAATATAAAACACAGTATTATTAACTATAATCACCATGCTGTACATTATATCCTGGGATTGACTTATTTTATAACTAGAGGTTTATACATTTTGACCCCCTTCATCCATTTTGCCTGACTCCCTGAGGCCCCCAGCCCTGCCTCTGACAAACACCAATCCGTTCTCTCTCTATTTGAACTCAGTTTTGTTTTGTGTTTGTGAATTCCACATAAAAATGAGATCATATGGCATTTGTCTTTCTCATTTCACTTAGCATAATGCTCTCAAGGCCCATCCACGTGGTCTCAAATGGCAAAATTTCCTTCATATTGTTTATTTATTTATTTTTGACTGAATAGCATTTGGTGTGCTTTACTTTGGTAAAGCTGGAGACAGGAGATTAAGAGATCCCCTTGACATCAAACTCTTTTTCAGGTAAATAGTACTCATAGAAGCTGAGGACATTGATTCTCTTAAAGCTATCCTCTTCTGTGTCCTTCTCAGAAAGTCTTTATGTACCTGCAAGAGAATGTGTGTACTCCAGTTTGAAGACGACTGTCCTAGAAGAAGGTCAGGCCTCGATTCTTGCAGCACACGGGAAATACCAAGAGGTCAGGCCTGCCAATGAGTGCACTACCAACATACTCGTAATGTTGGCCTCGTAGGCCCAGTTATGTCTGTGGCCCATTCCATAGGCGCTCCCTGTCAGGGCTCCATGAAAGAAATTATGAAGGGATCTTTGCTGAGAGTCTCCCGATCCTTGTGAAGGCTGCTGGCGGTTCACAGCTAGACCAGCACTAACAGCATGGACTTTTTGTGCAGGTATAACTTAGTCCAGATATCATTAGTTTGGTTCTTCCTTTTTCACTGGGATTTAGAATGAATGTGCTCCTTCCACTCCACCTTTACCACCAGTCCTTTAGACTGATTGAAAGAACAATTCCCGTTCCTTCCTAGGTGTGGTCAGCTGTTGTCTTCCCCTCCCTGCCCCCGTCCCTGCCTCTCACTCTGTTGCACAGACCATCTTCTCAGTTTGCTGTACTGAAGAAGGTGGCTCAGAGTAAGCCAGGGGATTTTACAGGAGATAGCTGGTAATATTCAGAGTTCTCCTTTGTTCTCTACTTCCTTTTCCTTCTCCCTCCTAGTTTTGAGACTGTGAGAATTTCATGTATGAGCTAAAATTGCCTCTGGAGAATGAGCCAGTCTTCACTGCTCCTGGCCATTGAATCTAATCTCACCAGTGAGAATTTTGAGGGACTCAAGAAGTTAGGTCCACTCTTCAAGTACCCTAGGGATTTGGGTCCATTATGGAGTACACCTGAGAAATTCAGTCTAGGACACTTAAAACACTTGAAATATTTTTAAACCAAATTTAATTTTTTACAGGTATATTGGAACAGCTCTGATCTGGAATCATATGGGATTTTTTTCTAGGCATATTTCATCCTGCACCAGAAGGCTTAAATTGCCTCAAAATTGGAGGAAAGGAAAGAGAAAGGTGAGAAATTTTTAAAAATAAAATGTTTGTTGAAATTTTCCAGCACCCAGCATATGCCAGGCATTTTGCACACATTATCTCCTAAATCTCCCAACATCCATGTGAGGTAAGTATCATTATCCCGTTTTGCAGCTGAAGAAAATCTCAGAAAGTATAGAAGCTGAACACTTGCACCATCTTTGTTCTGTGTTTGCTTGATTGCAATATTTATTACTCAAGCACAATTGCCCAACATATAAGGAAGAGCAGAAGTTGGGCATAGATCTTCTTGATAAAACAATGTGTATGTAATTACATGTGAATAAGTGTTTCTAGGACTCTGTCAAGGTAGCCCAAACATGGATCCATTTAATCTTCCTGGTGCCTAAAAGATACTTCTTTGGATTTCTAGTGGTACTTCAGCAAGGGATTCACAACTAAACAAAATCTCTTGAACAATTTTTAAAAATATTTTTGAAACCACTTAGGCTTGTTCTGTATCTTTCAAAGGAGTGAACATGACATTTCATTTTTCAAACGTGATTGAATTTCAAAGTTATGTGAGCAATAGGATACAAAGAATAAATCTGGACTAATTGGATCAGAACAGTGATAAATAAGAGAAAAACTCTTACGATATCAAATACATTGCTTACCCTGACACTAGTGTCCTTCAGAGTAGCAAAGCTATGTAGATTGTGACATTATTCACCAGGATGAGATTCTGTCAGGAGAGAGAATGAATTTGACTAGAAAGAGGAGTCTGGCTTTAGACAAGTTGAGTCTGGAGCTTCTGACACAAAAGGTGATACCCATCAGACCTGTGGTTCTGAGACTGAAGGAGAGCTGGGCTTAAAGAAGTCATTGACAGAGGGATGTTGATTGAATTTCTTGGAGAGGAGGGAATCGCAGGGAGAGTATGGACAAGGAAAGAGGAGAAAGCCAGAATACGAACCCAGAGATCAAGTAGATGGTGAGGTTGAGGAGGCAGGGATCAGATACGACTTTAGAGTATAGTTTGAGTCGTGAAGGGCAGTGGTTATGTGAAGGTTTGACCAATTGATTTAAAGAGGGGGACTGTATCGGCACGTATCGGCGCTGACGGTAGCAAGGAGCTAGTAGAGAGGGACAGCTGGAAGATGGGAAGATTGAGGTGGGAGAATATGTCAGAAAGGCTGAGATTGAGGGGGCAGGAACATTTAGGATGCAAGAAGGTTTGCCCTCCACTTGCTGTGATGGGCGCCAGGGCTTGTATGTAATGGATGAACCGCTGAATTTGACACCAGAAACTAATATTGCGTACTATGTTTACTAGTAGAAATTTAAAATAAAAACTTGGGGGGTAAAAGGTTTACCCTCTTCTTCTTCCATTCTGGTGAAATAACTGAATGTGGAAACCACTAGGTCTCTATCACTGCCTTCATAGATTGGTTGTCTGTCTAATTGACTCCCTAGCTTTGGAGCTGTTGCAGGGAAGGCACGGACAGATTTAGCACTGTATTTCTACTTCTTAACTTACTTGCTGTACTCAGTAGGCATTCTGTATGGTAAGTAAAATTTTGGCCCTTTTTCATGCCATCAAAAAAAAATTTTTTTTCTTTTTCTTGTTTCTTTTCTCTCTCTCTTTCCTCCTTTCTATCTTTTTCTCTTTCTTGGCAAAAGAGCAGAGCATTAGCCTCTGTCTATAAGAAAAAAAATATCCCCAGTCAAGAGACAGAAGATGAAGGACAGTTGGTTGCTACCAAGTTTCAGGCCTGGCTGTCAACCCAGCCCAATGCATCACAGTGAAATTAATCCATCACTAAACAACCCAGGTACGTCATCACCTGCCGTCACTTGTCAGGTCAGTTGTGCTGGTTTGGCTGCATACAAACATGATTTTAAATTTCTTATTTCCACAGAAAAACCCAAAGGCCGACAGTATGTGTATTCAGAATTCCCAAGTTACCAACCCAGAACACACGGTAGAGATATTAAAAAAAAAAAAAAAATACTGGCTTGCAGGAGCAATAAGAAATATTTAGATGTTCTTCACAAAATTCTTTGTTTGCCAAATGTCTTTACCACTGGAGAACAATTTTGTTCTGTGCCTCCTCCCACAGAATGTGCACTAGTTACCAATCTGCCCCAGTAGGAATATAGACAGTGATAGAAACTGTGTCTGAGGGAGAACTCTCGTGACCCCCAGGACTGCCAGGGACTCTAACTGAATCCCTGTATTAGACTCTCTGGTCTGCACATGCTCCTGAAGTCTGTGTATGGGAATATGAGTACATTTCCAGGGCTAGAAAGTTCATGCCTGTGTGTATCAAAAGAAAGTTCTTGGTTTTAAAACTTGCTGTTAGAATTTTATCCGTAAATATTTGGCTAGAATTACGGAAAGCGTGGCAGGATGTGTTCATTCGAATTGGTTTTACTGGTCAAATTTTCAACTGAAGCCTATGAGAAATTTGCCAGATGATGAGTAGAAAAATCAGGCATCAGCCCAACATGTAGTTTGGAAGCTTTCTGGGCCTCTGGGTTTGTGGGCGGCTCTTTAGTTGGTAAGCAGGCCTGGTCAATTCTATTTTAAAATGCCTCTGCTGTGGATCTCTTTTTCTCCATGCCTTCTGTTAATGCCTGGTCCAAGTCTTCGTATCTTACCTGCCCCTTTCTGCTGCTGCCTTCAACGGGTCCCTCCACTCCTGGTCTCTCCCAAACCCAGCTCCCGTTTCGACAGCCTCAAAAGGGATGCCTTGTAAATCTCCACTTCCTGTGGGGCATTTCTCTGTTTGAAAATCTGAGCGCCTTGGTATGGCTTCCTGAGTCAAGCAGGGATTTTTATTTCGAATAAAAATGTTTTACTCACGTAGCTAAGATTGTGTGCCTTGATGAAAAGGGACGTAAAATGCAGTGAGAGCGGATCCCTTCTAGGACAACGGGAAGTATGCAAGGCACTAAGGAATTGTAAGAAATGAAAAAGATCTGTGTTCAAACCAGGGTCATCCCGGGCCTGGAGCTTAAGTGACTTGAGGGACTCTCTGTAAGAGAAAGAATAGAAAATATATCATTACAAACTTAGAGGTCGGCCTTGGCAGCAACCGTAGGCGGGAGGGGCCTTGAAGCTTCAGCTTTATTAGCTTCAGAGTAAATGTGCTTATGGGTCAAACAGATGCAGCCTAATAACTGAGCTTATTTGTCTTGAATTGTCACATTCGGCTCAGCGTAGTATGTTCACGCGGTATTAAGTCAAATAGAGCAGATGATTTTAGGATGAAAAGAAACATTCTCCAATCCCCAGTTCTGGTCCCAGAAATAATCGGTGTCAGTTTCGGTTATCTGTCCTCTGGTATTTACCCCGGAAGGTCTCATAATATATGCTCACGCTTAGTTTTTGTTTTTCATTCAGCCAATTGAAATGCCGTCTGTTGTCTCCTTGCAACGACAGACAGATGCGGAGACCTCGCATTCCGTACCCCCTCCTCCCCGCTTTGGTAGTGACGACTCCTTGTTGTGAGTTTTGGTCTTCGGGACCTTACACGAGTAGCTCACTTTCGTTTTGGTCTTGTGTAATTTGGGGATCCTTCCGCAGCCCAACTCCACCGTAGCCAGCGTGAACCCTTCTCTTCTCGGCTGGTTTCCCTGGGGTGCCCCTTCTACCCCACGGCCCTCGGCCTCCCTTCCCGCCCCGCTTTCTTGCAGATTTCAGGCCTCTCCATCCTTCAAAGCCCAGATCAATCTTACCTCACCCGTAAATCTCAGGTGTTCCAATACGCTTCTGTATCTCTCTTGGAAAGCTTCTCACTTGACTTCCAACACACAATTTAGCACTTAATTATAAAGCTTATTGTTTGTTTTTGAGCCCAGCTCCCTCCCCCGTCCCTGCAGCCAATCACAGAATCTCTTGCAAGGCTGGCTCTCAGTAACTGTTTATTGAGCTGAATCATTCTGTTCTCTAATCGGTTCCGGTTTGTGCTCCTTACCTGTCGCACTAGATTAAAAACTTCCTATACTTTTGCATTTTCCCCGTAGCATTAAACACGGAATAGGCATTCAGTAATAAGCAGCTGAATGATTCTGATCTTTGGCTTCACCCACATTATCCTGTAGCATATTTGCTGCATTTTCTGGAAGACAGCAGAAGGTAGTAGAAAGGTTCCTATTTCGTGTTAACTCTGGGCCATGCAGTATATTTTTTTCCCCTGCCTTTTCTGTGAGAGTATAATTCTTTCTCTCCATTCAATCCCTGGGCTCCAAGGATGTTGTGGCTTTAAAAACATCCTTTAAGGCAGTTTCTGTGTGCAGAAAAGATTGCTTAGAGATTTCTTGTTTGTTATACCAATTAATAATTAATTGTTACAAATCCACGAGTGTAGCTCTTCTTTAAGATTTTAAGTTCAGTTTAAAAATATGATTTTTCTATTTATAAGTTCAGCAATTTTGAGTCACTTTTAAGGGGGTCTTTGAGTAGCTCTTGGTCCCATTTAGGAACTTAACCAAACAACCTGGAACATTTTACATTTCATTTATAATTTAAACCTGCTTGACTTTCCTTTTATAGACTGTGATTGTTTTAACTAACAAAACCCTTCCTAAGTACATAAATAGCAGCTACAAATCTAGCAAGTCAAAGTCACAGATATGGGAACACTAAGATCTCTTACTTCTTCCAATAGTATAATGTTTTTACAATCACAAGTCTAAATCAATAACTCAATTATATATTTTAAATTAGAATTACAAGGCTTAACTGTGACCTAATAAGGCCAAACTTTTGCATGCATAGTTGAAATTCCAACTGTTCACGTATTCTTTAATGCAAAAATTATGAATATTACACGTTTGCTTTTGTTAAGCATTTATAATTTAAATTTTAAAATGTTGGGGGGCTTGGAAGATGCTTATCCATTATGGGGAAAAATGTGCTGCCCTGATAGATTTGGGGGGTTGCCTTCCTATTTGATTTTGGGACTTGCCTTCTCTGCTTGTTGAAGGTGGCTAATGCCTGGAATACCAGCTTGGGCATAAGCAAATCCTTATCTAGGACTAAATTAGTCTGATGGAGCCCCTTTTCATAGTTGCAGGATAAACAGCCTCTGTGTGGAGAAATCTCATAGCCAATATCCACTGCATTCAACTAATGATTTTCCCAGCTTAGTTTGTATGGGAAGTCTGCTACTTCACTGATCTTTAGATGTGTAGGCTACCCTGTCTCGTTGTACCAGACTAAGACAAGGACTTAGGTAGCAACTGTGCTTGACTGGATTTTTCATTTCTTTGGCTCTTAAAATATGTAAATGTCTTTGTGTCTAACTAAAAAATCTTCGGACTAGAGAGAATCATGCATTCTTTTAATTCATTTCTTATCCAAAAAATCCACAGTTTCTATACATATTAAAATATCATCCGGTTGAATTAGGGACATGTCTCTTGGCTCTGATTGGCTTTGCAGTCGCATGTCTGAGAACATTTTACTACCAGATGGGAGCTGGGCATAGGTTTATGAAATAAAGTCTAGAAGTGGGCATTTTGTACAAACCAGTGATATTACTTGGCCTGATTCTTCCATGCTGCAGGGTGAACACAGAGCTGGCGATAGAGCAGAATGTGGCCCCAAATAAGCTGTTTACAACTATAAAAGTCTATAAAAGGACACAGCTGTGCTTCTTCTGAAATTCTGTCTAGAGGTTAGAAAAGGGACTTATTTCCTGCAGAGTGATTTTCATAGAATGGAGTGCATGTCTGCCTTGCTTAATGGGATGCTCAATGCCCAGGGCAGCACACTGTAGGCTATTAATAAAAAGAGTTGGAGTGGATGGATGGGGGTGCTGGTGGCGGAGATGGATGGGGTGGATGGCAGGTGGGCTGGGCACAGCAGGCAGGTCCTCTCCCATGCAGGAATGGGTTTATGTAGGGGACTATTCATCTGGCTGCCATTTGCTGCGGAGCTAGAGCCCAGGAAACTGTGTGGTTCATGAGGAGAACAGAAACAGCTGAAGACTGGGAAAGAATTGAGACCCACCAGTGGGGATCGGTAGGCAGGCAGGGCGCCTTGTTCTTGCTTATCATCACTGAGACAGCAAGTTTTCAGGCTCATTTTGCTCCTCAGACTCTCTTAACTGCCATACCATGAACATGGCAGCTAGGTAGCTAAACTAGCTACAGAGCGCCCCTGACAACAGCATCCGGACTCCTGTCTTCTTACTGTACTTCCGGCTGTGTGGTGACAGCGGAAAAACAGTGGATGATGGCTAACACATCAAATAAAATCTTTGTTATCCATAGACAAAGGAGTACATTAATTTCGGGGGGTGTTGTGAGAAGAAGAAGCGTAGGAATTACCTGATGGGGTGTGATAGGGAGACGGAGTAAAAAGCATTTCTTCAAAGAATATAGGATTTCAGGACCTGCAAAAGGATGAAGTGTGAGACCTGGGTCAGAAAGAAGAGGACACTTTAGTAATAGGGTTGGTCTGGAGGGCTGGTGGAAGGATTGAAGGAATGGGGCCTGGGAGAGGATAGAAGGTGCTGCTGGGGGATGGGAGATTTTGCTTTTGTTGAGAAGCATCACTCCTTCACGTTGAGGGGATTGGCCTGGGTCTTGAATCACATTAAAGATCAAATCAACAAGTATTTTTTGTGCACCCGTTGTGTGCAAGCCCCTGGAACATTCTGTATTTTCCCCTTGTGTTCACTGTCGCTTCTCCTGAAACATACATGGAAGAGAAAGACAGAGTTAGATTATTTTTGTTGATCTTTGGCCATTTTTTCTCCAGAGGGCACACCGCGTCAAAGACTGAGCCTGCCTTGGAAAAAGCAACAACAACAACAACAAAAATAGTGCTTTTGTGGACTCTGCTCCATTCCTATTTTTATTCTTATAACCTAAGACTTAAGTGCCATGACACAGCAGCTCGAACACTCCCCATGGCTCTTGACAATACGGCAATTCCTGAAATGGTTTCTTTCCCATTATGCACCCCAACAGCAGTGAGATCATGAGGAAGGCAATAAGAGAGAACAATATTTAGTTTGTTCTCGAAGGGTGCCGTGGGAATAAAAATATCCTCCTTTTCCCCAGAGGTTTAAATACATGGACACGACAACAACGAAGAAAGGCAGAAACGATGCTACACACCAAACAAGTCCACACTTCATTGCCTAATTAAATCATTTGAATCTAATGAATATAAGCCACAAAATAAATTGGCAGAGCTGTGAGTCAGGGAGTGATTCCAATCAAAGCAACAGCAAAGCCGGACTGCTCTGCTGGGACATGCAGAGCCTTTCCGCTTACTTTCAAGCGACGCCCTCTTGCCCTTGAACACCCGTCCAGTGGGCCTGAGAGGGCGGCTTTACCTGGCAGTTTCTCAAAGCAGACTGGTCCCTCCTACACACCTTTCCCTTTTGCCTGGTGAAAGCTAGGGTTTAGCAACCAGAGAAGGCTGGGGCAACTCGCCCAGTGAAGTGTGCTCCCCAGGGAGTGGGTGCAGGGGTTTCCCCAGCTGGCCTGGAGTTTGGTGCTAACAGACTCTTTACAACGCTGAATGCCAGGTTCCTTGATCTTGGTAGTGGTAGATGGAAAAAGTTCACCGTGTTATTCCCTGTTGTTTTCACATGAGATCAAAGATGAGCTGCATTCTATCTCAATATAGGAAGGGATGTTTTGGAAACATTTCGAGAACAATTTTTCAGCCTTTATCATCTCATTCGAGTGAGTTTTCCCTCTACAACCTCCTTCTTTGCTGCTTGCGCTTGCTTTAGGAGGAAGAGGGAAAAAAACCACACAAGAATAGGTTGACAATAGGGACAGCCTAGTGCATTTTAACATGGGAAAAACAATGATGTTGGATTGATTTTGACATATATGTGCTGACAAGGGGGTCTAACCACTTAACTGGTTTGGAGACACAGATGAGCTTAGTTTCCCCCTCTGTGAAATAGGAAATAAAGATGCAGGCTCCTGAGAGAGCTTATGACAAGTACAGACGGAGCTGGAAGAGATCGAGGAAAGGTCTGTTTCCTTGACTGAGAGGTGCCTACCCCATTTACAGTGGACATCCCTGACTTTCTAGATGCCTCTATGGCAGGGGGTTCCCATCTTGTCATGTAGATAGGAAAGTCCCTTCTTGTTATACGGGTTGTAGGGGTGTGGGAAGATTTCTTTTCTCACTACAGTGGCAGTGAGGGTTAGGGGAGTCCCTTTTCACCCCTATAATACTGGTGGAAAGGAGGGGAAAGAAACAGTAGGGAAAGTTGCTTCTGGGCAACATTGTTCAGAGTTTGAGAGGACTGAAGAGAGACTGTTCTTGCCATCCATTTCCTGCTCCTGGAGGAGGGAGTGCTGGTCTGTTTCTAAAGCACATTTCATTGTAGTCAGACCCCCAAGCCCTGGCACCATTGTCTCAGAAATCTTTTCAAATTCGTGATTTCAACAGCAGACTGCGTTCTTGCTCCTGTGCCTCTTCTTTTTTACTAGCCATGACTCTCAATTCCTTGTTGCAGGCTATGCCAATCATGGGGAAACCTTCCTATTTTTAGTGAAGGGAGCTTTGAGAAACTCAACTTCTGGCCTCTCACACAGCATACAAGAGAGTGATAACTCTTTTCTATGGGGCTTGCTGCCTGGGGGGCCAAATCAGGTGTGTGTGCATAGCTGTGATGCATGAGAAGCTCTGGGCCTTTGGGTTGCATTGATACTTCCAAAAGGAGATGCAGAGTTGGCTATTGGATTTAAAGTGTTCATGTTTAGAGGGCGATTATAGGCAAGATGTATAGATTGTGAATCCACTGGCCTATGTTTCGTTGAATCCAAGTCAGCTAACTTCATTGCCTTGGGAGAAAGTAAAGAGCTGTAGTTCTCAATGTTGGCTGCAGAGAAGAAAGCCTTGGGAATCCTCCCTCCAGAGATTCTGGTCTAAAAAACAGGTACAGAATGCAAACTGGGCAGCAGGTACTTTAAGAGCTCCTCAGATGACTGTAGCGTGCAGCCAGCTTTGAGAATCACTGCTCTACCCTCACTGTCTTCCCTCTTCTCTCCTCCTCTGAGAGAAGTGCACCAATCTGAGAGCTGTGGGTTATAGTCGCCTGGGAAGATTTTGAAAATCCAGATGCCCATGCTATATCCCAGATGCATGAAAAGGGAATTTCTAGGGATGAAACTCAGGCATGAGTGAACTTAAAGACTGATGACTCCATTGGGCAGCCCGTGCTAAGAAGAAGATACCAAGGAAGGAGCACATGTAGCATCAGGTAGATGTTGACCTAGCAAAGTCAGCTGAGGCATAGGCTCAGCACAGAAACCAGGAAGACTTGCTTTACTGGACATTTGCTGTCAGTGGAGCCTTCAGTACAATGTTGAGAGGAAGCCATGATAGTGATCTCATTCCTGGTTTTAAAGAGGATGCTTCCAGCATTTCCTGATCAGAGATACTACGTTTCTAGTCTTTTCTCTCTGTATTATGATGAATTTGTATCAGATGCTTTTCTTGCATCTACTGAATTGGTCATATGGTTTTCTTTTTTTAATCTATTAATATGCAGAATTACATGGCAGATTTTCAAATATTAAACTATCCCTGCATTCCTGAGTTAAAAGTAACTTGATCATGGTATATTGCTTTTTATCCACACTATTCCGTTTGACCAGGTTAGTATTTTGTTTAAGGTTTTGCATTTTTATTCATGAAGCATAAACCTGAAAATTACCCTTTTCCTAATGTCTGCGTGGTTTTAGTATCAGGACTATTCTGGTGGTGTGAAATGACTTGGGGCATATTTCCTCTTTTTCTATTTCCTGGAAGATGTTGTATGAAACAGATGATTTCTTCTTTGAAAGTTTGGGAGTATTTTTGTCTAAAGCCATCTGAGCCTAGTGTTTCCCTGTGGGAATATTTTAAAATATTGCTTTAATTTCTTTAAGAATTATAACACTATTCAGGCTTTGCATTTTTGCTTAAAACAATCTCAGAAAGTTGTATTTTTCTCGCTCCCAACCTCCTTCCTGCATCTATTTCAGATGCCTATTCAGCCAAATTTCCTGCTGTCTCTATTTTCCAATTAACATTGACTCTGAACACACTGAAAGGCGGCTCCTGCTTCCTCTGAAGCTGCTTCGACAAGGTTGCGAATGGATCACCAAGATGCCGACTCGAAAGGAATCTTTTCAGCGCTTTTTTTCTTTTGACCTTTATGCTTTATTTTGAGAGCGTGTACCAGCTGGTCCTTCCTAAAACTTTCTACTCCTGGGCTTCTGTGACAAAATTCTTTTCTAATCTTCTGTCTTTCTGATTATAAACTAAAAAGCTCATTCATAAGGTACTTCCTCTTTCTCTCCTACCTTGTGACTATGTTTTCAGCTTTTCATTCTTAGTCCACTGTTCTTTTCATTCTCCACAATCTCCTCAGATAATCATGATTTGAACACCACCCAGGGGTAGATTCAGGTTTTGTGGGGTCTGAAGTTTATATAGGGGATTTCTCTTTGAGAAAAAGAATACAAAATTGGGTACAAGAGGTAAAGGACCTCACCTTGTACCCAGGGTGTAAGTACGGGGCTTACAACTCAAGCTTCATTAAAACTATAGTAAATTAAAACAATAGCATCACCAACAAAAAACAGCTATAGTAAATTTGTCTCTCTCTATCTCTATAGACAGATCACACCCAAGTTGGTGTATCTTCTTTGACCTCGTTCCTAAACTTACGATTTGTAAGTTGAATTCCTTACTGGACTTATCTGTCCCACAGTGGGACTTAAGGTGGAGGTTTTAGAACAAGGCCCCAAGTTACCTGACATGCCTCCCATTGAGCAGTGGGGTTTATGCTCCTCTCTTTGAGTCTGGGCTTGGTATCTGCTTGACCTGCAAAACATAGAGGAAGCAGCATGGGGCAAAGTTCTGGACCCCAGCCTTACGAAACTGACAGCTTCTGTTTCTCAGGTTTAGGAGTATTTACTTTTGGAAATACAGACACCCTATTGTGAAAAGGTCAAACAGCCACATGAGAGCCCACAGGGGTCCCAGTCAGCAACCAGTACCAACTTGCTAGCCACGTGAGTGAACCATCTTTGAAGTGGATCCTCTATCTCGCAGTCAAGCTGGCCAGGTTGATACCACTTGGGAAACATACATGAGTTTCTCCCTGAGCTCTGCCCCAGTTGCAGAATGGTGAGACAAGAAAATGATTATGATTTTGAAATCTTGAGTTTTGGGGTGGTTTGTTACACAGCAATCGATAGCTAGAACACAGAGACACCTGAATTTACTCCTTCCTCTGTATGTCCAATCATAATTAATACTGGTACACTGACCCACACATTATATGAACATTCATTCTAAAATTTTCCCATTCCCTCTTCCCCCATAATCAATTAGTCATTAAGTTATATAGTTTCAGATTTTACCTCGTAGGTGTTTCTTTCATCTACTTCCTTTTCTCTATCACTTTGTAATCCCCTCCGTGTCTCTGGATATTTTGCAGGAGACTCCTAATATATTCCTCAGTATCCATGTTTGTCCTGCTCAAGATCCATTCCTTGCACTGCCACAAAAATACTAACAAAATAAATTCTAAACGTTACTTCTCTGGCCTAAATCTTTTTGCTACAATACACAGAATAATTAAAGATGGGATATAATTATCACATTTCTCAACTAACGAAAGATCTGAGTTGCCCTGGATTTCCAGTTTGCCAGTGTAAAACAATAAAAAAAAAAAAAAAGGCAACAACAATAGAATAATGTCCGTGGCACTTGAAAAGGTACAGCTGTTGGTCAAAATTTTAATATCCAGCCAAGTCATCATTTGCAAGTCAGAAATAGAAATGCAGGAAGAAAGAATATCACCCACATATACTTTCTAGAAATAAAAATGATTCTTAGTATTATTTATAGTCTATTGTGTTCTGTTTACAATGAAAATTTTTATGCCCAGTGGTGTCATGAGATTGGATAACATTGCAATAGCCGCTATGCTCTTGCAAGGTAAACACAGTAGTGTTAGCTAGGACTTTTCAAAGAGCTAATCGCTCAGCAACATTATAGGACTAGTCTCAGGGACTAGTTGCTATTTTGAAATCTTGTTTTAAGGGGAAAATTTGTTTCCAGCTTCTATGCATCTAACTCAGCAAACAATTTTTGGAGCATAATGTGGGAGTATCTGAAGTGATTTGTCTTTCTGTCACACAAATGATAGCTTGAGTTTGAATATCTTATAGCCAAGATTCATACTCTTGATATTTAAAAGATGCACATGTTTATGAGAATCCAGAACAATGTTTTTCTGAAAAACATTCCTTTGACTTCTTGCTGTTTCTTCAGATCAGTAAGATGTTTGTGGATCAGATTCTGAGGCTGTTTCAAAGTGTGACACCTAAGAACTGGCTTCATTTGACATGAATTGGCATTTCTTTTTGTTTTCAAGTTGCCTTGGGTCTGAATTATTACAGAAAGTAAATCAACGGGAGGTAGGTATGAAGGCTTAGAAAATGGTAATATCAATATTTTAACATTTGACAAAGAATTTAACATTTGGAGTGCAGAATAACAGGTATACATGGCACCAATGACTTTTCCTGAATCACAGCTTAATTACAGGAATATTTGATATATAGGAATGTTTTTCTAGAGTAGCTTGCAAGTACTTACAATGCTGAAGCAGTTTTTCTTTGGGGGGATATTTTAGCTATTTTTTTTTTTTCACATTACCACAGAAGTGGTTATGTTGGAGTGTGGTGTAGGTTCGTAGATGACAAATTCTAACCCAAACTGCACATGAAAAATGGTTACTTTCATCCAGAAATAATGGTAACAGGTAGTAAGTTTAACAGGCAGGAACAAATTAAGGTAGGTACTCCTACCCACTATGGTAAGGAGGGATGTATGTAAGTGGGTCCTGGCTTGGACTTGCTTCTTCTCTTTATTTTCTCTTTAAAATTTTTTTTCTCTTCTACAGTCTAGGAGAAAGAGTTAAAAATAGAACTAGTTGATTCTTGCTCTACATCTTTTTAAAAAGCATGGGGAGTCATGAAAGATACTGCATGTTTTTCTAAGGGTTCAGTTTACTAGAAAACTTGAGAAAGTTTGGGTTTTGGAACACTTAGTGTTTGTTTTCCCTTGAACTGATGAGAAAGAGAGAATGGTTAAAAGCACTGTGTCAAGTATCAAATGATCCTGTTGTTAGGGTGTTGGGTTGAAGTGGCTGGAAGGACTGGGGACTCAACAGGCACAGCTCCTGAGTTAGGCATTGGTCCCATTTTCCCCCCTATTTTGGTTCCTAAGTTTTAGGAAAAAATAATGCGGGCAGAGAAGAGCCAGGCAGGCTGGATCATGTAAATAAAGGAAGATCTCATCCTACAGCTTCATTAGGCTTCAACATAACCTCAATGAAACCACAAAAGACTCATGTAACCTGAGACTTCTCATGCCTGGGGCCTGTTGGTCCCTCGTTCTCTGAAACCTGGAGAAATCCTGAAGTTCTAACATTATTTTGGTAAGTCCCCACAGTCATCTCTTTGCCGTGTTATGACTGAACACAACACGAGTGTTGCAGGGTATTCTGGGTTTGTCAGCTGTGGCTCATCTTCTGTTTTCCAATCTTGTCATTAATCATCTTCTTTTTTTTACCTCATTGACTCTTTCTAGATCTTCTCCCCTTTAGTCACACACAGAGTGTCTTACAGTTGGGTTGCCTGAAGACGGTGAAACTTGCAAAGTAGTTATATGCATTCCACCCCCTTTAACCTCCCCTTATTACGTAAGCAAATAGTTGGCCGAATTGTTTGTTAATGCAGTCTAAGGTTATCTATGAGTGGAACTGTCCTGCTAAATTTTAAGGTTGATGTGATATCACCATCTTGGAACTTTGGCCAAAATCTGAGTCAATGACCTTGAACTGATTTATTTCTGCTAACACTGAGCTTCCCAGGTCCAGAAGGTTTAAGTAACTCATTAGGGAATCACAAAAGCATGAGGCATTCCTTACAACTATTAAATGGATCAAGTAAAATTGATTAGATAAAATTCCTGTGGTTGAAATTTTATTGATATACAGTCATAATTTTCCAGAGAATTGCTGAGCAGATTGGTGTTTCATTGCTATACTTTAAAAAAGAGTCTTACCTAAGTCAGCTGTGACTTGAGCTCTCTTCCAAGCAGCACAGTTAAGTGGGGCTTAGCTTGGCCGAGGACGCATGGTGTAGCTGTAGGCAGGGAATTGTAGGGTTTGGGCATCCAGTTATCAGAGTGAGAGGAAGCCTGTACTTTCTCTGTGCCATTCTATGATCCGTTCCATTTATTTTCCTTGTTGAAAAAGGTGACATTCTTTTTCATTGGGGTAGCATGTTCCAAGGGCGTCCTTGATCTAGATAGGGTGAAGGAGGTAATTGCTGTTGCTCTCATGTATGGGGCACGTACTCTGTGGTTTAGGATTATGAGAAATATAAATATTATGTTTAAAATATACACCAATGTAGGTAAATAGCTCCATTTGACATATCCAGAAGATAATCCCTGAAAAACGGTAAGAGAGTAGCAGGATCCTGAACATGCAAATCAATGTCCTGAAATGACTGAGAAAGTATTTCTTTTTAAAGATTTTATTTGAGAGAGAGAGAGAGTCAATGAGCATGAGAGGAGAAGGAGCAGTGGGAGAGGAGGAAGCAGGCTCCCCACTGAGCAGAGAGCCCGACGCAGGACTCCATCCCAGGATCTTGGGATCATGACCTGAGTCAGAAGCAGATGCTTAACAGACTCAGCCACCCAGGGATCCCAACTATGAAAGTATTGACTAAAATAACTGGAAATGATCAGCCAAAAATGACGAGATCACATTTCCTATGTCAAACAAAGATGAACTTTAGTGGGAGAAAAAAGTCTTTATGTTGGGTGTAGCAGTGGTTAAGACATGTGAAATCAGTATCTAGTACATATTTACCTTTATGCATCTTTACCTTGTCTAGACTAAACAGTCACCGTGGGTCTACCATGTGCATGGCATAGTGTTAAGAGGAGGGGCTTCCGTGAGTTGTTCATGATCAAATAATTCTGAGGGTCTTTCTCTTTCCACCTCGGTTTGGGAACTTGCATCCAAGCTTTAAGAAGCAACCCTCTAGGGCATCTGGGTGGCTTCACTGGTTCAGCGTCTGCCTTTGGCTCAGGTCATGATCTCTGGGGTGTGGGATCCAGTCCTGTCTCCAGCTCCAGCTCAGCGGGGAGCCTGCTTCTCCCTCTCCCTCTGCCCCTTCCCCATTCCTCCCCCATCGTGCTCTCTCAAATAAATAAACAAAATCTTTAAAAGAAAAAGAAGCAGCTCTTTCTCTCCTCTGTGATGCCTTCCCTGAATGCAGCAATCAGACATTAATGAGCCCTGCTGTAAACTTCTGTGTGTAGTACATCTGCTCCAGAAGTTATCCCACTGACCCTGTTTGTTTGCTAATCTGCTTCCCCTTTCCTGTTGGATGGTGAACCTGAATTCCACTTCCCTCCGCCGGCCCCCACCACCGACCCCACACACTCACTTGTTCGCCAGTGGTTATGAGAATTTGGCTTTTAGTACCAGTTCAGTAAAGCTTGCTCAGTATATGAGTTACTGTATACCAGTGAAGCAGAAAGTTATTTTCCTTCAAGGTCACTCACAACTCTAAGAGGAATGACTAACCGAACATTTGCTGCTGCACACTTTACATGTGTTATCTCATTTAATCTCACGGCAACCCTACCAGGTTGGCATTATTTCACGGGCTCCTTCATTTATAAGACTGCGATGTGAAGAGATATTAAGTAGCAGGCCCAACAGCTCTGAATTAGTAAGTAGTGAAACAGGAAATGAAACTCGCCTGCCCGACTCTGAAGCCCTGCTTATTCCACAAAGTTAGGCGGAGTCCCATAAAAAAGAATGACCTACATCTTAAAATATCATTATTGATTTGCTTCTCTCTCTCTCTTTTTTTAAACAACATATAATAGAGTATTGTGCGAACACTGACTTTTCCAGCTCTGGTTACGTGCCACCTTTTAGCATTTAGTTGGAGAGAAAATTTCTCAATATCCTTCCAGTGTCATAATCAATACACTTAGCTTCCACCAGGCTTTTAGTGTGCGAAAGAGGAGAGCATACCCAGGGTCTGAGATGTCTCTAGAACTTGAAACTCTAGGCTCAAGAGAGTCCAGGAAAACGCCCAGTGTCTGGTGGATGAGACAGGCCCATCTGAGTGGGTTTATTCAGATCAGCTTTTCCTGAAAGATCTGGGGTTAAGTTCTCAGTCTCTCAGTAGAAAGAGGTAGGCGACCTGGAAGATGAACAGGGAATTCCCATGTGGAAGAATTCCTCCAGATGGAGGACATTAACTGAGGGGACTTGTGAGCTCCTCTTTGGATAGAAAGTTTTTTCAGGGCCAGGATAATGTATCTCACCATAATACATGACTCAAAGGACCTGGTGTTCACCAGACCTGCTCAACAAAACCTAAGTTTTTGTTGATAAAAGAGCCACCTGTCCATGTAGATGGGCTGGAGACCTATCCCTAAAGGATATATTGTCATAAAAAATCAGACTCCTCCAGATTTGAGAATAAGGTGCAGATTATGCTCAGCAAGGCTGAAGGAGAGGAGAAGCTGTGGGAATCAGAGTATCTGCATGAAAATTTAGAATCTAGACAGCATCTTTTAAAGAGACTCTAACAGCATAGGGGAGAGAGCAGCATGGCACTATTAATAGCTCGGGACATGGCAGGGCATACATTCTGCAGAAGTGTTCCATATGGGGAGAGGGGAAGACACATCATCTCTTACCACACCTTCCCCAGTAGCTACAGGGAGAACGATGTCCTGAAGAGCTGCCAGCCTTACACTGTGTGAAATGACAAAGGCCCACAGAACTGCTACATTGTATTCATGGAGCTCTGCACAGAGAGCAGGAAAAGCCCACTTAGAATGTAATCACATCCACGTGTTGTTCTGCCTGTCTGAAGTTCAGCCTTCTGCCTGAGTTTCCACAGCTCAAATCCAGGGAACAGGCATAGATCTGAAGGCAGGAAAGGACATAGAAGGCAAAACCACAGTATCTCATAAGCCAGCCGTCAACGGTCATTTTCCTGATCAAATCTATTAATCTATGAGCGCAACTGATTTTTTCGAAATGGAGAAAATGCTTTAGTAACTTGGAAGCAACGAGACAGGATCAATTTTTACAAGAATCTAAGATCATTGCAGATAGGACAGTAACCTAAAACACTGTTTTTGCTTCAAGAGCAACAGTAATTATAGACCTAATCTGAAAAGAAAGATAAGAAATTTTAAGAAACACTGATATTCCCACCCCAAAGAGATAACTATCCTTTTTAACATTTTGGTGACCATACCTGTGGGCACCTGAAAATGAGATCATATTGTGAATATTATTTTATAATTTTTTCACTTATAAATACATTGGGAGCAATTCTCTGTAACTGTTTTCTAATGAATTAAAATAAAATTACAGAGGGAAAGTATACCTGTATCATGTCAAGACATATTTTAACACCATTTTTAACATTTATGGTATTCCACAGATATATAATAATTTAATTAGTGTTTTGTTTTTAGAAATGCAACATTTCCCAACATTTCCCTTCACTACTCTAAACAGTGTGCAAAAGAATGTCGATGGTCATATATCTTTGCACTAATTTATTTATGTATTTTACTGAAACTGGAAATACCACTTTAAAAGAGATGAACTTTCTAAAGCCTCGCTGCACTGTTTTCCAGAATGGCTTATGCACTATTTCTCCTACCCACAGTGTGGGAGTGTGTATGATGAAAGTGGTGGTGTATCATTGAAACATTGCAGAGGGCTTTCTTTGTCTAGAAATTATGTACATTTCTTCAAGCATGGATTACTGGAGCAAGTCCTTGGATGTGGTCCGTTCTGTTTTTTGTTTGTTTGTTTGTTTTGCTTTTTTGTTTTTTTTTTTTCCTGTTGGGATACTTGCCTTTTTGTTTTAATTTACAATGTCTCTTAATGTAATAATTAATACCTCTCTTACCTGACCTCTGTGAAGGAATTCTTGTTTTGTCATTTGCCCTTGAAGAGTGTGTGTGTGTACGTCATCAGTCTTCATTATTTGTCCATTCTGTGCTTGCAAATTTGCCTACTCACTAAAAATTACTTGTAACCCTGAATCAATATTTGTGGTGTTTTTGGGTCCTTTGTGGACATGTGCAGAGCAGGGACAAATTTGAATCGCATGACACGAACGGTCCTGGCGGAGGTCCAACAGTGCAACCCTTCACCTTCTCGGTCGGCTCACCTCTCCTACTGTAAACAAGTGTCCTTTCACAGCCCATGTGGGGCCACATTTTTCACATTTTTGTGCTTTTTGACTGGAGAGTTCACGGCTTAAAATGGCTCTCAGGGTAGTGCTGCAGTGCTGTCTAGTTCCTACTGCAAGAAGGCTGGGAGGTGCCTCACGGAGAAAACGTGTGAGCTTCACTCAGGCATGAGTTAGAGCAGCTGTTGGCTGTGATTTCAATGTTAGCGAATCAACAGTGTATATTAAATAAGGTATCTTGAAACAGAAACGCACATCAGATAAGGTTATGTATTGATTGGTTGACAAAAATGTTGGGATCCGAGGCTTGCAAGAACCCAGTGCTGGAGCTCCCCCAGGAATAATGTCTCAATCTTTGCTAACTGAGGGTTCATGATGGCTTTATAGACCGTAACTACAACCAATATTGAGAATTGAATGTATCCACATGTATCTTGTTTTTAGTCTATATTAAGCTCTCCACTTAATCTGTGAAAATGTTCCTCATCTCCCTGACTCCCGGGTCTGTCTCTCAACTGGTGACAAAATGAAGGCAGGAAAAGAAGGGGTGTTTTTGTAATTGCCTCCTTCACTGGAAAAGGTGAGGAAGACTCTGGCTCCTGGTTTGGGTCGCCCTTTCTTTCACATCACTGTGCCCTCGGGGGGAAACCGGATGCCACACTGTGAGGCAGCCCTGTGGAGAGGCACCAGTGGCAAGGCATCCTCATAGCTGGGCCTGAAGCCCTTGTGAATGGCTGGACCCCAACCTCAGGAGAGACTTTGAACCAGAGCTGGGCTGCACGCAGATTCCTGACCCACACAAATGGCGAGATAACATTTGTTGTTTCAAGTTGTTAGGTTTCAAGGTAATTCGTTACTCAGCATTAGATAACTAATACTCACCAACAAGGAGTGGGCTGAAGGAGAAATACCTTATAAAATGTTTTCCTAGGGTTGGGAGTAAGGTAACAGGGACAGAGAAAAGGCAATTTTTTCCATGTCTTTCAGAAACAGTACGATTTCCTGTACAGCTCACCACCTCTTTCGTGGTGAAGGGGCATTTCTGTAGTGAGAGGGCACTGGTCCTCCGTGACATTGTGAAGGTGAAGGTTGCTGCTGTCAGCTTTCACTCTGCCCAGGTAAAGCCCCTGTGACCTGCTGAGTATAGTTCTCTGACATCCCAAGGCTGCCATCCTCCATCAAGGCCTCTTATACTCAACTGCTGGTGGGGACCACTCCCAGCTGGGTGTGTGCCTCCTAGCTAGAGTGCTTCCAGATACCGTTTTTTTCTAATCCATTAGTGACCATAATGTAGGGATCTTCTGGAAATTACACGTTGGGGTTGAGTGGGAAGGTGTGTTTGAAGGTCAGTTCACTACTCACATCTCACAGGGATGGTGGTGTTCTCTAGGGTAACAACCCACAAGTAAAGGTGTGAACTTTTACTCTCTAGGATTCTGCTTCCCTGTACCCCCCCCCCCCCCAAAAAAAAAATCCCTTTTCACTTTAAAAGTGATATAGTCATGCAAGGTTTCTTGTAGTTTTTCTTTGGCTTATTTATTTATTTATTTTTTACTTTTAACTTTTTGTTTCAGAGGAGCTCGTGTTGCTGTTGAATTTCTCTATTTCTAAAGAAGACACCATTACTCAGGGAAAAGGGAGCCCCTGGTTAGCCCCTGATGTATCTGGGAGTGGGGAGAACATCTTCTATTGTTTCTACCAGCCTTATTTTGTGGGGGCTGAGCCCAGCTCCTACTTACTGGGGCTTATTACCAGACAGAATGTTTAATCTTTCTTAAAAAAAATATTATTTATGTATTTATTTATTTTTAAAGATTTTATTTATTTACTTGAGAGAGAGAGAGAACACGAGTCGGGGAAAGGACGGTGGAAGAAGCAGACTCCCTCCCGAGCAGGGAGCTCAGTGAATCTAGATTCTTGAAGTGTTTGACACTCAACTTATTTTGACGTAGTCCTTGTCTCTTATTTCCATTGACTGTGCCCTTCTGAGACACGTTCTACGTCTCCATTCCTTCACCCTTTTTAGATCCTTGGTGTTTCACTCAGATTTGAGCCGAAGTGTAGTGACTCTGCTCAGTCTCCGTCTCAGTTGACTAAAGTCCTGTTGACTTCACATTGATTTTTTCCACCCTCAATGCCATCACCCATCACCTCCTGTGTGCTGGGTGGCAGCAGCTGTGATCCTCTCGCCTTGTAGGAAATAAACATGACGGATAGACCCAGTTTGGCTCAGGTACTGCAACAACTTTGTGAATATCATCTATCTCTCGGCGTGGAGACCCAGCTGGAGGGTGTGTGGGCAGCTGCCCCTCTCTAGGGTGCTAGGATTGCCATGGTGGGTATCAACTGCAGAATGGCAGTACATTAAGAAGAAACAAGCTGCGGTTAGTACTCTTTTTTTTTTTTTAAAGATTTTATTTACTTATTTGGCAGACAGAGATCACAAGTAGGCAGAGAGGCAGGCAGAGAGAGAGGAAGGGAAGCAGGCTCCCTGCTGAGCCGAGAGCCCGACGCAGGGCTCGATCCCAGGACCCTGGGATCATGACCTAAGCGGAAGGCAGAGGCTTAACCCACTGAGCCACCCAGGTGCCCCGAGGCTAGTACTCTTAATTCATCTGCTATTACCAATACTGATCCAAAGTCCTAACCTGTGCCACACACTAACAATAACACCAGCCACTGGCATTCTTTCTTTGTCAGTCAAGCTACACAGACAGCTCATCAAACTGCTGATGAGAAGTGTCCTGAAAATACCACTGTCAGAGCCATGGGTGGCAACACCAGATTTAGGATGGGTTCATGTGGCTTACCCCAGGTTATGGGCAGTTGAGTACTCATGCATTCTTATGTTGAGAACAGAAAAATTACTCTAAACAGAACCGCCCCAACTGTACCAGGAATATGGGAGAGAGATTACCAGAACTGTGTGGTCATTCTGTCATATTCATGGAGAGTGACTGGTTGGCACTAACTGGTTGGTCTGCCCAGGTGTTTATTGGGTAGCCTTGACGGGAACCCAGTGGTTGCGTGGTACAGATCTTTGGCCGTGGCTTCCACCTGGGTGGTTGGGTCACTGAACCCTGGGTTTTCCCTGGGCACAAGGGAAGAATCTGCCAACTTCCTTCTCTTCAAGTCCAGGTGGGAACATTCTATTTTCACTGTTGCAATCATTTGGCCTCTGTCTTTGTTCCCTCCATCAGCCTGGAGGACATTACAGCACACATAGAAGTCTGACTAAATTAGCCCAGCAAGCCTTAAATGATGGACAAAGCCTGTCTTTACTGAACAGTCTAATGTCTCTAATGAGAAAAGCTGTCCTCCAAAATAGAATGGCCTTGGACGTTATTACTGCCTCACAAATAGTCATCTGGGCCATTATCTGAGCAGAATGCCATGTGTTCATACCTTAAGAGTCTGCTAATGTATCATTTTATTAAATCTCAACGCAAGTGAACATCCTGAGTGATCTGACCCCCACCCCCTCATCCCTGCCAGCCTAGGGGACTTAATAAACAGTGGTTTGGATCATGGGCTTTTTTTTTTTTTTTTTAAAGATTTTATTTATTTATTTGACAGAGAGAGATCACAAGTAGGCAGAGAGGCAGGCAGAGAGAGAGAGGAGGAAGCCGGCTCCCTGCCGAGCAGAGAGCCCCATGCGGGACTCGATCCCGGGACGCGAGATCATGACCTGAGCCGTAGGCAGCGGCTTAACCCACTGAGCCACCCAGGTGCCCTGGATCATGGGCTTTTGGTGGGGGGGAAACAAAATCACTTTGGGAATTGCGATCTTCATCTGTGTTTTCTCTTGTACGAGTCTATGTTGTTGCTATGCTAGCCTCCAGGGTAGCCTCCTAGCCGGCAAAGACACCTCTCAATGCTAGAGTAACCCTTTGCTGACTGCCTAGGACACATTGCAGAAGAGGGAGGCGTGTGGGATTATAAAAGTCTGTCATGAGGGGTGGTGTTGGAGGAGGTCGAGGAGAGGATGTGACCTCTGGTTGACCCTAGAGCTGGACCCAGGCTCCTCATCCTGCACGTCCTTGGAGTGTATGTTCTGCCCACCGTTTCCACAGCAGGAGCCACCTTAGAGACGTAGCCTGAAGAGAGTAATATGTTATTGAGACGATCTGGATTATATACATGACTGAGCCTTGCTAAGTCTGCTATATAAACTCGAGACTCCGGCAAGTGGATGAGGAGATCTATTCCTCTTACAGTCACCCAAGACAAGCTTCATGTGTAAGTTTCCTGGCTTACTACCTACAAAAAACAAAAAGCAAAAAATCAGCGAGAGAAATCAATCTCAATTAAAATCAGAACTGGATTTAAAGTATTTTTCCTCACTTACGAGGTGTATAACCTACCATGTTAAGCTTTAAGACTGAGTTTCATTATCATAGAATGGTTATGATAATAATAATACCTAGCATAGTGCTTGGAGATGATAGAAGCCTGATTAATAGTTGTTTAAATGTGTGCTTTATTCTGTTTTTTTCTTTTCTACCTTGGGGTGAGATATGAGGTATAATCTTTTGGTTTGTTCATAGAGTAAATATCAAAGTACTTTCCATGCATCATTTGGTAAATTTTTCTGTCTTGTTCCACCCTGTAAACCACTGAGAGGAACAAGAAAGCCATAGCCTCTGTTAGGGGCCATGACCCTTCCAAGGATCTTATTAGAAATAGTCAATCCCTGATCAGCAGCTCACAGAAGGTATGTGATCTCACATCATCAACTCTTGCAAGTTCTCAGTGCCTGTGCTCAAGGCTGTTCTTTGGATTAGATCATCCTTTGCTCACACCCCCTACCTTTGTCCATCTCAGCAAGGTTCCTGGGAAACAGTTTTTGAGACTCAATTTCAGTAACATCTTCATGTAGCCATTCAAGCTGTCCTTCCTCAGGTTATGGACTACTTCCTCCTCTGAGCCCACTTTGTACCCCATTAATGTGTCTCACATAGAACCTGTTATTCTTTAAGCCCCTTACTTGTTCTTATAACCTTTCTTTCCATACGCTGCCCCAAGACCCAGTACAGCATTTGGCATATAGTCTTAAATAAATGCCTGTCGATGGCATGGGTAATGACTTAATGAATAGCGAAAGATAGAGAGTAGTTATGATGGAGTGGTTGTGTTGAATGTCCAAGACATGCTGTCCTTGGAGTGCCATAAGATGTCAAATGGGGCCTTCAGAGAAGGCTGTGGACACTGCTTCTTCTGTTTTCTGCAAAGATAATCATGTGGTTGCATAAGGTTGAGAAGTGACTAGGATATTTGCTGAACCAAAATGTTTCAGTCTAAGTTTCAAATGGCTACTTCTTTTTTTTCTTTTATAAAGATCTTTTTAATTTATTTGTCAGAGAGAGAGGGAAAGAAAGAAAGCATAAGCAGGGGGAGTGACAGGCAGAGAGAGAGAGAGATGCGGGACTTGATTCCAGGACCTTGGGATCCTGAGCTGAGCTGAAGGCAACTGCTAACCTACCAAGCCACCCAGGTGCCTCCCTGGCTACTTGTTTTTAGAATCTACTTGGAATACATACACCTAATTTATATAATATACACAGAACTTTGATGAAGATCAGAGAGTGGGTGTATGACTTCATGTGTGCACTTTCCCTTGGGCACATTATGTGAATATTTAATCTGTTTTATTGAAAAGGTCTTGGAAACAAAAATATTTCTTTGAAGATTAAAACTCCTGATGTGTTTTCTTAGTGTTTTATATACTTAAGATGTTCATCACTTCAGTGATCTTTCTTATTTTAAAACTAAGAGAAGCAACTTTGGAATAGTTAAATTGGGAAGAAGAGACAAGTTTTCCTTATGGTATAATTCTGAGATACCCCCCTCCAAATAATGCATGTAGACTGTCTCTCTCCAAAATGTTCTCACACACTACCCTTCTTGAGTGGGGTTAGACTCGGTGACTTTTCTCCAAAAAGTAGGTGAAAGAAAGAGTAAAGTAGTAAACCTAGAGTGGAGAAACTTGGCCAACACTAGCTTCATAGAGGATCAAGGCTAATGTCAGTAGTGACATCATATGGGTATCAGGTACCCTGATATGGAGTGACAAGAAGGGCAATTTGTCTCTGGGTTATTCTTTCTAAAAACTCGTTAACACTGGTCTCATCGTGAGAAAAAAAACAAGAGAGAAGCTCAGATTGAGGGAAACCCGGCTACAAGGTATTGGACCAGTTGTGAAAAACAAAGAAAAGACTAAGGAACTGTCACAGATCAGGGAGACTGAGGGAACATGGAACTCGGGGCAAGGTAGCATGTAGGTTGGATCCTGGAATAGCAAAAGAACGGTAATAAGAAGCCAGTGAAATCCAAACAAAGTCTGAGTTCAGCTACTAGAAATCTATTAATATCAGCTTCTTAGTTTGGACAAATGTTCAATAATAACATAAAATGCACAGAAAAAAGTGGGGAACTCGCTAAGGGGTGTGCAGGAACTCTGTATTACCTTTGGAACTTTCTGGTAAATCTCAAATTATTCCAAAATAGCTTAGTTCAACAAATAAAGGAGACAGATGTCTTAGTCGCTTATGTCCTTTTTTAAACTAAAGTTAAATAACAAAAATACCTTCAGAAGTAGACAGGGGAAAATGAACCTTCGTGGATTGCTTTGTATTGAGAAATGCTTGCTGTATTACAAATGAACTCCCATTCTACAGAAAACTTTCCAAGAGAAAAACACTCAATTAGGAAAAAAAAATGTCAAGGAAACATGAATATTTTGCAGGTTATGTCACCTGTATTGATATTTTCACAAGAAAAAGAAAGTAAATTCCTTTTTTACATGGTAAGACTTAACAACACAAAGGTTAGTAGATCCGTCTGCCTTTTTATTTTTATTTTTTTTAAGATTTTTATTTATTTACTTGATAGAGAGAGATCACAAGTAGGCAGAGAGGCAGGCAGAGAGAGAGGAGGAAGCAGGCTCCCCACTGAGCAGAGAGCCCGACTCAATCCCAGGACCCCGGGATCATGACCTGGGCAGAGGTTTACCCACTGAGCCACCCAGGTGCCTTTTAAAAGCACTGTTGCTTTGCTTTGGGGGAAGCTGTTGTTATTACTTTCCTGGATTTAACCACTAAAGCTTCGGTAATCTGTGAGGGCAGGAGGTTAACTAACCTCTTTATTAGTGAACAAGGACAATATATTTTTAAGCAAACATTCACTTTTTTTAATGCAACGTGGAAAAGAAAAAGAGTGACAGACAATTCTCTGGCAATCTACCAAGGCCTGAGGAGAGAGAAGGTGAATTTTCTTGTGTACAGACTAAAAGTACTCTGAGCTCAAATCACCATTCTAGAGATTTGATTAGGTAGAGAATGAAATTTTATAATGTTTGCCTCTTGGATTTTTTCATTTGTAGTCCAGCATCCGTGCCGTCTACATATCTGTTTTCATCCTTAAATGCGCGTGAAACCAAACCGAGGGTTTTGTGGGATTCTAATTGCTATATGATTTGATGTTCCTGTGCAGTGAAGCTGTGCTAGTTAATTGTTTTCCTGACTGAATTTCCATTTCTTTTTCTCCCCCTTCCCCCCGTTCTGCCTGAAGGAGCCCATAAAGCCCAAAACAAACAAACGAGAATCCCTCAGAAGAACATCTTTCACTTCCTGAAGCATCCAAGCTTCGTTGGCCGTGGGTAGCGGCCCCGTCATCATGTGGGTGATAATGATGACAGATCATTGTAATCCTTACATGGCTTCACCCACGTGATGAGGGGTGGGAACAAAGTGAGGAGCGGTGTGTGGAAGAAAAACGTGGTTTCTTCTGCTTTAATGCCTTCCCAGCATTTCAGACAATAGAATGAGAGTCATCTCTTTGCATCTCTTGCTGGACTCTCTTCTGCTCTAGTGTTGGTGTGTGGATTTGGATTACAGTCCGCTGGTACCTTGTGTGAGAGGCAGCGTGATTACTGGAGGGAGATTCATAGAAACAAATTAGATATTTGATTAACTGTTTTAAATAATGATCGATTTATATGGCTTCCTGTACACTGCCTTTTTCATACTAATCAATAACGCAGGCAATATATAAACAACAGGGCTTCTGGAATAAATAATTGCATTATATAATGCTAGTTAAATTTAAAAATTGCTATTTTATTGCATTTCTCACTCATAAAACGTAGTGCCAACTAGTAATTGAGATTGAGTTAGAGGCTCATAATGTTTTGTTTCACTCTCCAACCCAGGAATCGTTTCTCTCTGAAGACCTATAGAAAGCCGTCCCTTGGGTCATGATGGATGACTGGGGAGACCAGGAAGGGGGGGGTGGGGGAAGAAAAAGTATCTAAATGAGATGGGAAAGGAGAGGGGAGGGGGAGAAAAGACAATAACAAACCTGATGTGGCATGTTCCCTCTTTGGGATCCCTGTAAACCGTTTTAATAGAAATGGGCAGGAGGCAAGGAAGAGCCCAAATGGAAAATGCTGAGAAACAGACCCTGTGTCCTCAGGAGAGCAAAATGTCTCAGACAATAAGATGGGAGATTTATTATGAAGAAACACAACGTGCTGTTTCCCTCTCCCTGGTGTTTCGAAAGCCCTTAGCTTGACAGGAGAATGTAGACTCTCGTTGTTACGGGAACATCACTGGCTGCTGGGGGACTGGATGTCTACAGGCTATGAATCAAGGATCTCCTTGTCCCTGTCCCCAAGGATAAGTGAATTCCCCCTTTTCTTAGATAATTCCATCATCATCTCCAAGAAAAATGAAGAGCTCCCAGGTGGCTAGACGCAGATGGGGAAAAATGGAGCCATATTAATTTTAGAATTAGAAGATGTACCCTCACCCCTGTGCAAACTCTCCTTGCAAAAGAGCTATCCAGAAGGGCGATACTTTCTGTTGAAGAATTTGTGAGTAACTGTATTTCAAAATTCTTTACAAACTCTGACAGAGTTTGTATGCTTTCAGAATTATAGCCGAAAATATAAGTGCGGTAGTAAGGCCCACATGGAAGGGAAAAGAATAGAATGAAATCCAGGTAGTAAACAAGGAAAGTAAAATCTAGAGCCCTTTCTTCAAAACTATGAGGTGTGTGGTCTGGAAAGAATTGCTTTTCCTTGCCTGGAGTATCTGACAGGGTCTCTTGAGACAGAATGATGGGGAAGTCCAATATCAGATCAAAACTACTACTGCTAGTTGTGTCTCGAGTTTTCTCCTCTTTGCCTCCACCTGGAATAAACTCTCTCATTTTTTGCTCTTTTGTTAAATTTTAGCTCTTCTTTGAGGCCAGCTCAAATTCTGCCTCTGCCTTAACAGACCTGCTCCTAGTGTTCTCTCTCTCTCTCTCTCTCTCTCCTTAAACTTTTGTCACTAATGCCAAATGCTTTGATTATAAGGACTCTTTAATTTTTAAGAATGGCTTTTCAGCTAAAGTGTAAGTCCAGGGAACCTGGGTGGCTCAGTGGGTTAAAGCCTCTGCCTTCAGCTCAGGTCATGATCTCAGGGTCCTGGGATCGAGCCCCACATTGGCTCTCTGCTCCATGGGAAGCCTGCTTCCCCCCTCTCTCTGCCTGACTCTCTGCCTACTTGTGATCTCTCTCTCTGTCAAATAAGTACATAAAATCTTAAAAAAAAAAATAAGGTGTAAGTCCTTTGAGGGCAGCAATCAGATCTTGGGTTCTTTCATGGTTTCACCAATAAGGCTGTCATAGTGATGACCAATAAATTCTTGGTAGTTGGTTGATTGATTCCGGAATATAAAGGTCTCCTCCAGATATTTCCAATCTTGGACAGGGCATTTTCTTATGGCAAACGTAATCATTTAGGAAAAGTATTAAAAAGTTCATGTTCTATTAAGCTCCAGATCACTGTCCGGGCATGAGGTAATGTGCTTAATCAGTCTTCGCAACAGGATCCAACAGGTGAACCTTGAGCACGGAATTTAGACTGTATTTGCTTTCATAGTCTGAGCAACCAGAGCTCCACTTATATGATTCCTCTTCAGCCAAATTTACCTTCCTCTTGGACTCCCTCTCCTCTGTTGACCATTTGGAACAGACCAATAAATCTGGGTTTGCTAGGGCCGTAATACTGAATCAACTACTAGAGATTTGGATGATTTGAATAGACATAGTTCTGAGAACGTTTAGGGGGCCCTAAAAGTATAATCATTCATGATTTGTAGATACAAGATAAATGTAGTACTTAAAAACATAATTATGATCTGGAGCTACAAACTGCAAACCAGTTTGGCAAACCAATGCAAAAACATGGCTTAATCCTACATGGGTATAATTATGTCTTCAGGACACTGTAGTCTGGAATGTTAGAATTAAGAGTGGGTGGGTTATGCTAATGGAAGTCTCAGGTTCAAGCCTGTATAGTATCATGAGTGGAAACTCAGTTCTCTAAAGTTCTCTGTTTCTCATTGGCAGGGTCTTCAAGGTGGTTCAGATGCTTTTTGGGGTAGCATTAATGTTCCTTTCTTTGCTACCATGAGGTCATCTTTCACACTTCCCTCTCATTACATGGCTTTGCTAGTCTCTGTGTTGCTACTGTCTCTGTTGATTGTAGGGTTCCTACAAGCACTGTCTTGTTGATCAGGATCTGGGCTTTCCTTTGACTTGGAATTCAGGGACTTGAACAGGGGCCATGCATCTTTCCCCAACTCATTAAAAAAAAAGACAGTTGTTTGACTATTATCATTCATTCATTCATTCATTCAGCACCTTATTTCATAAAAGATTAGAGATAGTATAATAAACAAAGGAGAGCAAAAAATTAATGGCTGTGGAATCAGGACCAATGGAAAATATAGGTAAGAAACTAATAAAACAAGGAGTGAGTATAGTATGCCAAAAGACATATTACAGGTATACAGTCCTGGAGAGTTTCTAGATGTGGTATATAAATTTGGCTTAACAATTCCTAGAAGCCATAACAAAGATGGAAACCAAACAGGAACAGAATTTACTCTGCTCACATTTACTAACAAAGTGACTATTTAGGAGAATAGAGCTTTTCCTGATCCTGAGAGTAACAGGAAATATTTCCCCATGGGTCTTGGTAGGGAGGATACTATGTCAAGGTAGTGGATGATGCCTTCAGCAACATCTTTGTATTAGATTTGTTTTGTCCTTCAATGTTAGATTATAATGTCCTTCAGTGTCAAGCTGATGGCTGTACAGCTTGCTAGAGTTCTTGCTTGATCCAACGCTGAAATTTGAAATGTCTGGGGGAATTGACAGACTGCATATTCTCCAGACACCCTTCCATCAGTATTATTGTGGGCAAGTGTTCCTACCTGTCTTAACTCCTAAGGAGCAGTATAGTAAGTAGTTAAGCATGCAGACTCCCCTGGGTTCAAGTCCCAGCTTTATTACTCTGATCCTCAGTTTCTTTATCATGAAAAAAGACTAATGCATTCCTCATAGAGATGTTTTCAACATGAAATAAGATCATGTACACACAGTCCTGAGCGTTGGGAGACCACAATAAATATGAGTCATTATAATTAGACCCCAAATAGAGGTTTTAGAGTCTCAGTGCCTTTCAAGGAGACATATTACACTTTTTTTTTTTTTTAAATTTGCCTCTCTCTTTTTCCCCTCAAGAGTAGGAAGAATCAGAACACCACCATGAGACATTGACCCCTCTTGTGTACATCTGAGCTGCGTCCCCAGGCCGAACCTATGGGCTTGACCCTTACACAGATGGGTGATAACCTCTGATGTGTCCAACCAGGACAGGCTTCATGGACACTGCCCAGAAGCAGGTGCCAGGAAATGAAAACAGGTCAAAACCAAGAGCAAATATTGAGCTGCTGTAGTGGAGGGGAGCATATGCACACAGGCTTACAGAATTCTGCTAGAGGCTTGGTTGTTTTCCAACTGGCTTTTATTTCTGCTCTCTCCTCATAGAGCTTTAAATTCACCAAGCTACAACCTCAGAGAGAGTTTCTTAGGAGAGGAAAGATTTTTTTAGTTTATCTAGTGAATTTACAAAACCAAGATGGGTAAGGATGAATTGAAGATGGAATGATTCCTGGAAAGCTAGAGCTATTGGATCCCTGTTATAGTCATTAAAAGAAGGTTAACTTTATATAGCAGGGAGCAGGCAAAGGGTCCTCACCAAGGAGAGCAATAGTTCGGAAATATGGATTAGTTCCACATGATAAGTCCAAGGCCAATATGTGAAATTGAAGGTGTTTGTAAGAATGTTCCCTATGTTTGAAAAAGTAGAGATTTTGTTCCTCTTATTGTTGCTAATTCTCTCTCTTTTTTTTTTTTTTTTGAGGTGGAGATAGTCTGAAGTTGGGACCAGATGACTCAAGTGTACGTTGTGGCTTTTTCACATACTTTGGTAGTTGTATTATTTTAAGGAGGTCACTGTATTCCCTGAGGTCACGTCTTCCTCTTCTATAAAAAGGAGGAATTGAACTTTATTAGATTTTCTTGAATTCCAAAATGTTTTTATTTATTACAATTTTTATGATGACCTGGAGGGAACACACACACTCTTATGAAGCATTTCTTGTTGCCCCCGTTCAAGTGCAGCAAAATGCCCAGGATAAGAGGAGCTGCTGCCTGTAGGGAAATTTCCATCCATAGTCTGGAAAGTTTTGCTGTGCAGTTTCTTGTATTACTAAGTTCTCTGGGACTCTAAGAAGGCCACTGAACTTCTCTGGGGGCTAATCTACATCTATAAGACAGTGCTTTTATATCTGTATCACAATCTTGTTGTTTTCTGGTTAGCATAATTACCTATTTGTTTTATCTGTTAACGTGAATGGGAATGATAAGACCTCTGGGAAGGAGGGTTCGTGTAGCAGGCCAGACACGGCCCTACTCCACACCCACCTTCCCCCCCACAGGTACACCTCTTCCCCTCCATGGACCCAGGGCCCATGGGATTCAATTATTTATTCTTTGCTTTAGGGATTTTCCTAACTCTTTGGGCTGCCCTTTAATCAGTGAGGCCTTGATGTTTTTTGTTTGTCTTCCTTTGCCAGTCTTCCCCATGATGTGTCCAATCACGTGTGCATGACCCTCTTCCGAAGCACACCTGTGTTCTGGCATATCCCACCAACTCTACTGCCAGCAGACAGGTAGCATCTAGCTAACCCAGAAAGCCAGCTCCCAGATTACAGCAATTTGCTACTGAAGAGTTTTAAAAGTTCTGAGGGCCATAAAAGTTTCAAATAAAAACGCTCTCAAGAGAAGCGATTCAAGAAGCAGCTCATTCTTTAATGTGATTGAGAGATGATCACTAACATTTGACTAGGTCTGCTCCTAGTCATGATTGTATAGTCTTTGCCTACCATGACCTGATACCTTAGAAAAGCTAGAATTCTTAGCACTAATTTTATATCACATGGCTGGTTTTATTTCCTAAAGAGCCTATCTATTTTAAGAATATATTTTCTCTATTCAGTCTTTGTCTCAGTGATAAGAGGGAGGTGGGAAAATAGTCACACTTGAACATAATATCTTATTTCCCAGAGGCAGCTGGTTGCCAATTAAACAGGAATCCTGTAAGATAGCAGGTGGATATTTATCCACAAACAACAGAGATCTGAGAAGACAGAGAAGCCCCCAGAAAAGAAGTTACTGTCCATAAAAAATGATTAGCAACTTGGGTTGTCTTCTTACAATGATTGTATCCCCATATTTAGCCGAAAAGTCTTGACCTGTCCTTTTTCAACTTTTCCTCTATTTATAGTAAAACTACTCACATCTCTGCTTCTACTTGCGTTACTTTGGATGCTTGGAAAAAGTCTGTGAGTTGGCATGTCTCTGATGTTTACACCCTTCACTGATTCAGTGTTACCTCCTCTCTGAGTCTTTTCTGACTCTCCAGGTGGAGTTTGTCCTTTTCCCGCTGTGCTTATTTCTCTGTGCTGATCTTGGTGTGTGGTACTTGGTTCATATGTCTTCCAGGGCAGAGAACCTGGTGAATGGAAGATTCTCAATAAATGTTTGTTTCTTCTTAATAATCTCAAGATGAGGATAAATGATCAAAGAAGGAACCCTCTCTTCTTTAGCAGTTGTCTTTCTGAGTCACTTTCTGTTACCATGGGGACCCCCCTCATTTGGTGCTAGTGATTCCCCTGGTCAGCAGAGTCAGAGGACTGCACTGTTCCATGTTCTAAAATGAGGCTTTTTTTGAAAGTCATAAGTGATATATTCTTTCAGTCCTTCTCACAAGGGATGAGAGGGTTGATTCCCCCCTTTGTTTAGCAACCCATGGGACATAGACAGCTGGCTTGGCACAACCATAGCCTCTGGTGAGATGTGGCCCCTTCTGCTCTGGGACTTGAGCAGAATCTTCCTATAAGGTCCTCTCCCTACGCTCACATTTCAAGAAAACTTGAGCTGTTGAGCCATGGATCAGGGAGGTGGCTTGAGGGAAGATGGAATTGGCTTTTTCAGCTGGCTCCAAAGAGGTTGGAAGCTCATGACTCACATAGCACCTAACACCTAACAGGCACTTATTAAATATTTTAGGGTGAGTGATGGAATGAATCCCAATGCCAGGCCATATCTGACAGCTGAGCTCATCCTACACCAAAGCAGACTTTAAGTCCCTTCCACATAGTTCTCTGGCATCACGTTGCCCTTTGCTGTCTTCTCTACTGTTGTTATAAACTGAAAGAGGCTAGTGCCCAGTTTGCTGTGAGAGAACATAGATTTCAATGTGGTTTACATGGATAATGACTTTGGGCAGGGAGGTGGTCAGGGGAGCTTGACTTTGCCATGTGACTTCCCCTAGGCCATACTTCCTGGAGGGTTGTTCTTGGACTCTACTTCTGGGCAGACAAATCTTTGAACAGGTTAGGTTCAGGCCTCTGAAGGGTTTAGAGAGTGAGTGATGCCAAGAGGAGGCTGGTTTTTGTTTGGTGTCTCACCTAGAAGAGGTTGATGTGCAGGTAAGCAAAATGAGCACAAAGCAGACTGAGCCTGGGTCCCACGATCATTTCTGGCTTGGGAAGAGCTTTTCTGCTTGATGTCCTTTTCTGCAGAAAACTCCTCCTACAAACCTTAGTGTCCTCTGATGGTTTTCAACACAAGGTTTTAAATATATCTTTCCTTCCTTCCTTGCTTCTTTTCTTTTCTTTCTTTCTTTCTTTCTTTCTTTCTTTCTTTCTTTCTTTCTTTCTTTCTTTCTTTCTCTTTCTCATCCTCTTTATTGTTTGCTGAGAATGGCACATTTAACTAAAAAACAAAAACTTGGCTTAATTTGTGTTAGGCCCTGCCGACTGCCGAATGAAAGAGAGAAAATTGTGCCTTAGGACAAACAACCATGCACATTTTCTCATAAGATTTACTTGTTCATTGATTGATTGGCTTATTTGCCAACAGCCTGTGTACAAAGCAGTAGTCAGCAATGCTGATATGAGAGGGGCTAGCTTTGGACTCAGCTCTCAAGGATCTTACAGTTTAGTACAGCTAGTATGACATAGATATGAGGGGCGATTTTACAAGACAGGATGTAGCGAAGCCCTTAATACACAGGTGTAAAGGACTGTGGAATCACAGAGAAAGAGGGCAAGGCTCTCTGCTGGGACAGAGGGATGGGCCATGGAAGACGTGGGTCTGAAGGGTGGCGGGTAGATGTTCCATGACAAAGCAGGAAAGCAAGAACTTGTGTTTTCATTTCATTGTGTTTGACAAAGATGGAGAGGGGAGCAAGAGAGAGAAGGGAGTCTTGAGAGGGAGAGGCCTGGGGACATGGAACCAGAGCTACTGGATTAAGCCAGTTCTAGTTGTCTCCTCCCAGTTATATGAGAACATGAGTTCCCTTCTGTTTAGGCCAGGGTGAGTTGAGATTTCTGTTAGTTGTTTCAGAAATTATCCTATCGGATGATAAAACTTTATTGGAAAGAGAAATTGGAGCCAGACATTGAGGAATTTAGATAATACTTCAATGGCAGTGTGGAGCCATTTAAGGTTTTTCAGCTGAGGAATGAAGTAATTAAAACTTTAAGAAGATTATTCTGGCAGATGTACGTGGGGTGGCTTAGGGGAGGGGGAGGAGAGTGCCCACAAGGAGGTGGTACCTTCCCTACAGTAAAAATTTACACATGTGGAATTACAGTGATTAGAGAATCTAGTCTCCATCATAAGTCAGCTGCAATTTTGCATCTTAAAATGTAAAATGGATCTCTGTATAGCTAAGGAGAAATCCCAGATTAGCAAGCTTCCCCCTTGGTCCTTCAGTTGATTTGCATGTTGCAGTTTTTGTTTGCCCTGTTCTAATCAGATCTATGTAATCTTAGTTACCTTGTACGAGGTAGAAAAGGTGATGTATGCCAGCAGACTCCTACTCCAGTAGGCACCTTTTCCTCAACTAGCAGTTTTGGATTTCCAGATATTGCTAGGTAGACTTCTAATACCAGTGAAATTCACAAACATTCACAGAAGTTTTCTAAACAATGAATAGCAGAGCAACTGGGACCTTTTCTACCACATATTCTATAACCTTGAAAAAAAAAACCTAATTCATTTCTTTAAGCCTCAGTTTTGTCAACTGTAAAATGGGGATGGTGAAAATATAAGAAAACATAGAGTTAATCCCAATAAATTTAGTTGCATTTGTAGTTGCTACTTGTTTTAATTACCGATAGGTTTGGACTGGGAGGTAAAACATGTTTCCTTAGGAAGTGTGAAGGTCTACTAGCCTGTCTAGATTGGTGATTTTTTTTCTGATTCAGATATCAATTTGGTAGGCACTGAAGAAACATTTCATACCTGTTTTGGGGGAGGAAAAAAAGGCAATAGTAAAGACGCTTTTTGAAATATTTAAAATTCGAAGGACTTTCATCTTTAATTTTTGTTGACTCACAGGATATGAGAAAAAGGATTATTGTTACTTAAAAAAGACAATTGCACCAATGAACTGGAATGGGGAGATTATGGCTTTTGAAGAGTGACAATTCAAGAGAAATGTTGAGTATTGATAGTATTTGTGAATGTTCTCTGTGGCTATGTTCTCTATGGCTAATATGCTACCTTCCCTTATGTTTGCCTTACTCTAATTTTAACCTAGCAAGCTGTAAAAGTAATATTTTCTATTCAAATATGAGGAATTACAGGACTAAGATCTTTTCTGTCTGGGCCCTCTTGGGGATTTCTCAATAATATCTAATCCCAGGTATCTAGGCTTATCCAGTCTTGCTTTATATTTAACTTATTATTTTGAAATAATTTTAGACATAAAAATTTGCAAAAATAGTGCAAAGAGTGTCTATATACCTTTCACCCAGCTTCTTCAAATATTGATATCCTATATAACCATATAGAAATTATCACACCTAAGAAATTAATGTAGGACGATCCTCTTAGCTCAACTACTGACTTTATTTGGGTTCCCCAGTTCTGCCACTACCCACCTTTAGTTGTTCTAATAGCTAATTCAGAATTTCGCATTGCCCTTGGTGGTCATGTCATGCATTGGATAGCTTCCTGGCCTTTCCTTGTCTTTTATAACCTTGACGCTATTAAAAAGAACTGGTCAGGTATTTTATAGAATGTCTTTCAATGTGAGCTTGTCTGATGTATATCAGTGTATCAAGGGGTTCATGACGTTGATAAGTCTCATTGGTGGTGATGTTGGCCTTGATCACGTGCCATCTGCCAGTCTTCTCCACTGTAAAGCTACTCTTTCCCCCATGGTAATTCATAACTATATTGAGGGAGATACCTTCAAATTGTGCCAATATTCCACTCCTTAAAATTTCACCCATGATTATAGCATCCTTTGGTGGGTCTTGCCTGTGGTGAGCATTACTGCAGTGTTCCAAGTGATTTTCTGTTCCCTTCATCTCTTCTACATTATTAACTGGAATTCTTCTGTGACGGATTTTTATTACCCGATAAAATTTACCTATGACTTCCTAAGGAGCATTTCCAGTTTAAAAGTGACATTTTTATAAAAAAATTTTTGCTTATTACAAATGCAATGCATATTCAGTACAAAAAGCAAAAGATAAGACAGACTTAAAAAATCCATAATCTCACTTATAGGCAATGATCTTAATATCTTAGAGTCTATCTCTCCGTATATTTTTCTATGCATATATATGCATGTATAAACAAAAAGCTGATCATCCTGTGGGTGGTAGTTTATAGACCCACCTCTTTCACTCAATGATACGTTGTGAACATCTGTCTATAGTCATACATGTCTTTCCATAACATTTTTAAAGGACGGTTTAGTCATTATCTGGATATATCATAATTTTTGTGTAGTGAATCACTTATAAGATATTTTCATTGCATTTTAGCTTTTCCCCTTTCCAAACCACTGTTGTTTCATCATCTCTCTGTACGTTACATAGTATGGCTCAAGGCCAACAGCAACATTTATTGAACTGGCCCATGTCACACATCTTGCCAGGTGTGCCAGTGCTGAACTGTTTCCGCTCATTTTATCCTCACCATAGCCTTCTGCAATGGCTATGATTATTACTCCCATTTCACATACCACAATGTTCAGGTTCATGTTCGAGAACAGTTTGATTCAGCTAGTCAGTGGAATCGGGACCTCAACTCAGGATCCATTGCCCTCAACGGCTAGCTCTTAACCAGCACACCATATCGATCTTGTTAGTCACTGTCTTAAGCACATTCCTAGAACTGGAATTTCTGGTTAAGAAGGTATGCACGTTTTAAAGACCTTTGATACATAGTATTTAATTGCATTCCAGAAAAGCCACTCAGGTTTACATTCTACACTCATTGGGGTGTGTGCTTGTGTGTGTGTGTGCAGGCACATACTCACTTCCCTGACACATGGCAAGGCTGGCTTTTGTAACAACAATGATGACAACAACAACAACAGCAACCCTCTTTTTAAAAGAGGGTTTTAAAGAGGATTGTCTATCGACAGGAAAGTCCATTGTGCTTGTCTTTGGCTTCCCCAACTTCCCCTTGACTTCCTGATCCAGAACTCCAAGACTCTAGGGGAGGAGCCCTAGAGGATCATTGTTGAATTAGCAAAGGAATGAATGCATAGATACACCAGACTCTGCCGGTGGCCCTACTGTGGCCCTTTCCATTGCACTGGCTATGGAAGGAGCTCTCGGGGAGAGGCCACAGCTCTTGCCCTGACCCCAGTGAAAGGAGAGATTTTTCCACTTGAGGAGGAGGAATAAACAAAGCCTGAGGGTGACTCTTTTTTTCCCAATCACATATACGGATGTGCAAACCATCTTCTTTACATTCTTATAATAAAAATGTAATTACTGATTCAGCAGAAAGTTTTGAATTTGTCTTTTCCAAGTAAACTCAATCCAACTGAGAATTTTCTCTGTGGATTTGGGTTTTTCATTCAGTCAGTTAAAATCTACCTCCCCCTACCTCCACCACCCCAGCTCTCTTTCTTCTCTCTCCCACTTCTTCCTGGGGTAGAGTCTAATCTCTTAGATGTTTATGCAACTGCTTTGGTCTGCTTCTTCATTTTGACTTGTCTTGCACATTTGCTGCACTTCCTGTCCAGACGTACCTTCAGATGGGCGCTGGGCCATCTCTGGAACAGCCACGGACTTCCCAGGGCTAGGGCTCTGATGCAATCTCCTGTGTGCCCAAGAGCTGTGTGAGCCCCATCTCCCACCTTTTTAGCATCGCTTTTTGTAGATTTTTGGATCTCCTAGGATCCCAAGGGGAACTCTTCTTTAAAAATCCATTTACAACTGAGAAAAGAATATTTTCTCAAATCACATGCCCTGATTTTGATTCAGAAAAATCTGTTCATTATACCTATCACTGACTTTGAAATATGGAGGGCTGTAGAGATATTGTTTCAAAGGTTCAGTGGATAGATTTTTATCTATCCCATTTGCACATAAATGCAGCTGCACATTTCTCTCACTTGGACTCTGTGTTGTCTGCACAAATGTTCATTTTGATATATGAATGCACCCTTGGCATTCACGGATTTAACATTCCCGGTTTCAACTATTTGCAGATGACCCAGAAGATTTATGACGTGTAGCAATTTGTTCTTCTGCTCAAGCATAGAGCTGAATCACATGCTGTCTGGCCGCAGTGGCCTAGGAGTCACTCAGCTGGTGTGTAAATGGAGCTGACTGCCCAGCATCCCTCTCATGTGGGTTTCACCGTTTCCATTCCTTCTTACATATTCCGTTATTTTCATTAAGCATCTGATTACAATGTTTCAGTTCCTTTCACTAAAATTAATGAGAGAAATTCTGTTCTGCGCTATGGCGGAATTCATGAATCTATACTCACATCTGTTCCTTGGGGTTACCTCTAAGGTCTACTACGCTACAGGGCATCCACCTACGTCCAACATAGCCCCCCCCCCCCCACCAGGAAGGATAGTGTGCTTGTTGAAATGCTCGCAGGAATGCAGGAATGCAGGTGTGGCAGCTTGAGTGCCTGGGAGCGGCCAGAACTCACTCAACCCCTTTGTGCAAGGTGAATGGCTGGCATAGGAACCCCAAAGCCTCGGCTTCTTCCTGTTGAAGGCAATAAAGTGACCACATGCCTGGACTGAAAGGAAGGTAAACAGGTGGGGAGAGCCGGGCGAGGGGGCAGCCTGCTGACTGCAGCCCTAGCCTACTCCAGCCAGCATAGCCAAGGGTCAAGGCCAGTTTTCTGCTTACTGAGAGTCTACCTGTGACTCTCAGTTCTAGCTCCTAGAATCCACAAGGAGCCTGTTTAAAAATTGAGGTGACCGAGTCTCATGAAATCAGTATCTCTGGGGGATGGCCTGGACTTATTTTAAAATATTCCAACTGCTTCTATTCTATAGCTGGAATTAAGACTCACTAGGCCAGAGCATTGATTTTCTTGATCCTGAGGGGACTGGTAGCATGGCCCAAGTCATCTTTTAGGCTGGGGACACTTCACAGCTACATCATACTCCAGAAATTCTGAACACCTCAGCTATTACTCTATTACTCTGCCTTTGCAATTGATGTCTGCTGGGCTGGCCACTTCTTCCTTCTCTGTGAGGCTAGTTTCTTCTTATCCAACGCGCATAAGCGTTTCCTTCCCTGAGGAGACTTGCCGTGACCTTCCCTCCCAGCTTGCCATTGGCACCCCCTATTCCTGGCTGGTCAGGTGCTTCTGTGTCCCTGAAGCCCCTTGGACACACTGAATGTTACCATTTTTCTTTTTTTTTTTTTTTCTAAAGATTTTATTTATTTATTTGACAGAGAGAGATCACAAGTAGGCAGAGAGGCAGGCAGAGAGAGAGAGGAGGAAGCAGGCTCCCTGCTGAGCAGAGAGCCCGATGTGGGACTCGATCCCAGGACCCTGAGATCATGACCTGAGCGAAAGGCAGCGGCTTAACCCACTGAGCCACCCAGGCACCCTGAATGTTACCATTTTTCATGCTGTTTCTTATCTGTCACCTTTGCTGAACTGCTTTTTCATCTTTTCTCTCTAGTTCTTCCCATGGTGCCTGGCAAGTGCATGCATGATCTTACATTAATGGATCAGGTTTGGATTATGAAGTTAAGACCTTGTAGTATCTCTGAGACAGCAGGAAGAAATGGCTACTCAGTGTCTACTTAGACACATCAGTGAAAAGGAGGAAATTTCTTTTTTTCCCCTTGAAATGGAGCATAGTCTTCCTTGTGCAAAGTTTTGGGAGCAGTGTTTCTAGAAGACTGGCCCTCAAACTTGCTGGCAAGTTGGATCACCTGGAGAGGTGTCTCAGGCACAGACAGTTGCAAACTGTCTGTGCCTGAGACCCATCTCCCAGATTCTTGGATTTCATAGGTTTGGGGTCTAGGTAATTCCATGAACAGCAGTGTTTAAGAGCCACTCGTCCAGTCTCTTTCTCAAGCTGGACAGTGTCATAGGAACTACCCAAGGAGCTTGTTACTGGGTCCGGGCTCCGGGTCCTGCCTTGGAAATTCTGGTTTGGCAGAATAGGGAGAGACCAGAGTGCCTTTTAGCAAGTATCATGTGTTATTCTGATGGGGGCATGCTTCCAACCAACCTTTGAAAAACCCTGATCTAGGCAATTGGTTCTGAAACCTCCTTTCACAAGCGCACACTGATAGCTGAGGGCAAGGGCTATTCTGTTTTGTGGTGTCCACATGCTCAGCTTTTCACCCAAATATCTCAGCAGATTTATGTTTCAGAGGCACACATACTCATATGGTTTCCATCCCAGCACTAAATATTGGTTATTTGTAATCTTATTTTATATCTCTCTTATTACATTGCAAATCTCTTTGGGGTTAAGACTTTATTTTATTTTATTCATTTTGTTTTCACCCACTTATGCTTGGCACAGTGCCTGGTGCCTAATAAGTCCTTAATAAATGTTTGTGGAATGAAAGGATTACAAAAACAATTAGGTGTTGTTCTGAATCAGCAGCTTGCCTAATTCAATTTGAAACAAAAGGTGGTCAGGAGAGGAGTATGAAAAAATGACATTAGTGAGAATTCTTATCAATATCTAAAATTTTCAGCTAAAAAGGAAAACTTAAAAAAACACAAAAACTGGTTTGAGGGGCACCTGGGTAGCTCAGTCAGTTAAGTGTCTGCCTTCAGCTGAGGTCCTGATCCCAGAGTCTGGAATCCAGCCCTGAGGTGGGCTTGCTGCTCAGGGGCACGTCTGCTTTTCCCTCTCTGCCTCCTGATTGCCTGCTCTCTTGCTTTTGTGGGTGTTCTCTCTCTCTCAAATAAATAAATAACATCTTTAAAAAAAAAAAAAAACGGTTTGAAACAGTTCCTTGCGGGGTGCCTGGTTGGCTCAATTGGGTAAGCATCCAACTTGGTTTCAGCTCAGGTCATGATCTCTGGTTGTGAGATTGAAACGCTCGTCGGCTCCACACTCAGTGTGGAGTCTGCTTGGAATTCCCTCTCCTTCTCCTTCTGCCCCTTCTGCTTGTTCTCTCTCTCTCTCTCTCTCTCTCAACTAATAAATAAATCTTTAAAAAAAAAACAGTTCCTTGAGGCATATATTTTAGTTGCCAGATTATTTTTTTGTCCCTCCCTGCTCAATATATAAAATAGCTGCTTTTCCAGTTGACTATAAATACTGAGGAAAACCAACAAAGTTAGGACACGGAGCTCACCCCGCTCTGAAGGCACGCTTGATTGGGACTCTCCTTATTTCAGGGCTGGGACGTATGCTCTGGACACCTGAGAGGAGGCTGCTTTTCCTGTTGTCCTGCTCTACCTTTCTTCAGTCAAGATGTCATGTACGGCATCTAAACCTGTTCCTCCTCTTCCCTTCCATCCTGTGGCAAGGAGGGAAGTGGGCCTTCAGGACTGGAAGCTGGGGAGCTCCTTTATCAGCCCAGGCTGGCTGACCTGCTCTACTCCCCATGCTCACCTTCTTCATTTGGGCATGCTGTCATAATGTAGCTGGTAGAGGCCCAGATCTGCAAAGTTTCTGGTGCCTCCCTGGTTTCTTTGCGTATTGTTTACCTTTCTATTCCATTGTTCTGAGTCCTTACATGGACAGAAGCTCTCCAGCCAGGAAAATTTGGGGCCCATCCCCCATTTTCCTACTTAGGACAGGACAGAGGGCAAGTCTTGGGACAAGGGCTAGAATCTGCTTCCTGTCTGTCGATCAGGCAGTTGGTTTCCTAATAAAGTATGTCATACTCTCTCCTAAATATTGTTACTCTCCACATATGCAAAGCAGGGTTCAGCAAAATTTTTCTGTAAAGGACCAGGAATGCATAATAAGATGTTAAGTGCTTTAGCTGATGTGGACCATAGTGTCTAACTACACAACTCTGCCATTGTAGTGAAAGCAAGCATAGGTAATACAAGGTAAACAAATGGTCATGGGTGTTTCAATAAGACTTCCTATTCAGGGACTAGATATTTGAATTTTATGTAATTTTCCAGTGTCGCAAACTATTAGTCTTGTTTTGCTTTTTCTAACCATTTAAAAAAATATAAAAATCATATTTAGCTTAAGCCCATACAAAAACAGGCAGCAGGCTGGATTTAGCCTGTGGTCTACAGAAATAAGGAAGAAAGAATAGGGAAACGGTTTTTTCCATTAAGTGTAATGTGGTTTCCTTTGTAGACCCATGCATGTGGGGTTTGGCATGCAAAAGGATCTACAGAAATCTGGAAACACACTGATCTGAGCATTCTTACCTGGGGATAACCCTGAACTAGGTCAAGTATATAAAGATTTTAGGACATGATAGAAGGTGCATTCCTTAAATCTCTAAATAAAATATAAATTGCTCTGAGTTCCCCATCATTTGACTGGCAGGAGACTGAAATCTTTTCTCTATCTTTGAGGTTATACAAGAATTTAACTTTATTTGGTGCTCATGGAGCACAGTGAAAAAGATGCCCATCACTAGTCTATGGTGCTGCTGTCTTGACTCCTCCTCTTTCTACCCGGTGCCGCTGTTGAGGTTGATTTCTTCACTAAGCTGGGAGTTCAGGCATGCATTCTGCTCCCACTGACTGCTCAGGGCTCCACATCTGCTCTGTTTCTACAGGCTTACTATGGGGATGCATGAGAGAATAGCCTGTTTCCACATCATGCATGAACTGCCGACCTACTGAAAAAGTCAGATCCAAAGAAAAATCCTTCTCATCCTGCGGCTCCTCAACTCTTGCCTTCATAGTGTTAGATCTTGCTGCCTCAGCCTAATGAATCCCAAACAGTTGTCTTTATCTCTGAAGCTCACCACTCCCTCTATATTCAAGGGTGATCCGAGGGCAGTTTCTCTTCCTGGATGAAGTATACAGAACTGAGACCTTTAGAAGCACAATGATCTCTTTGGGAACTAGGACTGGGGTGGGAGGGGTTTGGGAAAGGAGATGCTCATATCAGTTAATTTCTTCTGTAATAAGGCATCCTTTTGTTTTCTTCTCCTGTGCTAGTCCTTACAAAGAAATGCCTCAGCTGCTTGTTGGCTGGTTATCTTGACTCTATTCTTCAGATCAGTTCTTTTGGTGGCAAAAATTAGGAAGGGATGAGTCCTATAAGAAACAGTAGATGCCCCTACATTATTGGGAGAGTTAAGCTGGAATCCTCAGTCGTTTCAAGTGGTACCACTTTTTTTTTTCCTTACCTATTGTTCTCTAGAGTGTTATCTGAATATGAAAAGGTGGTTTCAGACCAAATGTTGAGGGTCTTCTAGAGTCTGGACTGTATTGTCTAAGCAATGGAGAACTTCATGCAGAAGAGAGAAACATGTGACTTTTTATTTTGGGTGACTAACTCAGGCAGTGGTTGGAGGATGGATCAGAACAGGAGTCTGGTCTAGGCATGGGAATCTGTTATTTGGTACTGCAAGAGTTTACACAATTCTGGTTTGGATTCTTTATGCATATACTTGCCTGTCTCTCTGGATCATGCGGTCTACAAGGTTAGCTATTAAGGCTTAATCTTGATTCCGTCCATTCTGACTCCCCGAGAGTCTCAAATATATTTATTTTCACATTTTTGACACTTAATAAATAGTAATTGAATTAGATTGTCCCCAGATGAACTCTGAGAATAAAAACACTGAAAAACAGAGCGCCTCCATCTTTACAAGCTTTTCACTATGCTGTACCATTGGGGTGAAGTCAGGTTCCTTATTTTGACAATAAAACTGATGACAGCTTTGGGTAAACCTGTCTTCCCTTCCCCCTCCTATTAACACCAGAAACTAATTCTCTACTCTGGATTCTAATATATAGTCATGACAGTAGAATATTAAAATCACATTCTCAAGTCATAAATTATTATAAACCACATTTTTACATGGTATTGTATAGCCACTGTCTTTTGCAACAATTTGGCCTGGAATTACAAGTAGTTTGCATTAAATTTCATATGCTCTTTAATTTTTTTATCTCTTCATTTGCATGCATATATTTTATAATCATGCATTCTGGTAATAAACCCCACAGGATTTTAAATTGAATTGAAGTCCCAGATGCTTTAAAAGAATTTATGTTGCATAATTGTACAGGTTTGCCTGAAAACAAACAATAATGTATGACTTAAATATTCTGCCCAGGAGAGAATTCAAACTCTTGAAATTCTCTGGCTTCTTTTGACTTATTGTGAGAGAAAGAGCCCCAAAGCTAAAGGGAATATAAAAATGATAGCACAAAGGAAAAAGAGAGATAGTCTTGGCTTTTGAAAAATGCACTGTCTGAAACCACATACATATGTAAAGGGAAAATATTTGTGAATTAGCTACATAGCTTACTCCCCAGCCAGAGAGGGGGAATTAGTGTATTGACCCAAATGTGTATGGAAGGCTAAGGAGAAGAAGTGTTCTTCCCTCAGTGGGAACAACCTGAGTGGACCAAGGTAGGAGAAGCTCTTAGTACTTGGGAAAAAATCAGAGGGCTTGATTTTTGTTATCTATTGCTGCTTCACAAGTTACACCCAAATGGAACACCTTGAAACAGCAGTTTCTGTCCTGTGAGCCAGGCATCTGGGAGCGGTTGAGCTGTGTGGTTCTAACGCTCGGACTCTCATGAGGTTGCGTGTGAGTTGTTCGCCAGGTTTGCAGTCTCATCTGAACACTCGGCTGGGGAGGATTCTTTTCTAAGTTCACCTAAGTGGTTGTTGACAGGCTTCAGTTCCTTGCTGCTGTTGGCAGGACACTTCAATTCTTCACCGTGTGAGCTCTCTGCAGGCTCCCCAAGTAACCTAGTAACATGGCAGCTGGCTTCCTGCAGAGCAAGTGATTCAAAACAGACAAAGAGAGAGAAAGAAAGATCACTCAAGACAGAAGTTGCGCTCTTTCAATAACCTGCTTTCAGAAATGACGTATCATTATTCTGTTATATGCTGTTTTGATACCTAGACCAACCCAGATGTCACGAGGGAGAGGACCGCAGAGAAGTGGGAATACTAGAGGGTGGGCATTATTGGCGGCCACGTTGGTGGCTGTCTACCCTAAAGCTGGACATGGGGCTGGGCCCTGTGGGCAGTGACTCAGGACCACAACCTGACGATCGCTTTTGAATCATGTCCTTGTTTGATGAAGGCCAGCGAAGAAAATCAGCCAACTCTCAGCTGCCCTCCTTTTTTATCATCCACCCAATGCCACATCTCTGTACCTTTTTCTCTGAGCCTGTACCAGTATAACTATGGGATAATTAGTGGAGAGAGCACTTGTTCAGGAGTCAGAAGTCATGTGATTTGGGTTTAAGTGTGGTTTGAATACTAAAACTTTGGAGGCAGAGGATGTGTTATTAAATGAATTCAGACTGAAATTTAATAAGTCTCATGCAAAGTGGGGCCTCAATTCTTACTGGTTATGTGATTGTAGGCAGGGCTTGTGAGGCTCAGTTTCCTGTTATAGGGAATGGGGATCACATTTTATCGTTTAGAGTAGGTAAATAGAGTAAATAAGATGTTATTCTCCTTGCTCCTTCCTTGTGTGACATTAAATGGTCACTTTACTTCTCTGGGTTATGTCTCAATGGAAAAATGACAATAATGGGAAATTTCACCCAGTGGAGTCACTGATGTGCTCTCTGTGGGGTCCAGGGGCTGTGGTTCTTAGCTATGCCTCACCTGGTTATGCAGGCCGAGCAGAGGGTCCCGCTGGGGCTGGGCACATGATGAAACCTAGATTATGGTGAAGGCGGCTAAGGGTGAATGCAGAGTGAGGAGAAGGGCTGAGGGCTGGGCTTTTCCTTACACATGGAAAATATTTTTGCCCAGTGCTGAAAGGGAACAAAGAAGGAAGTATGATTGATGTTTTGTATATTGCTGTCATTACAGAAATAAGGAAGAGAAAATCACTAGGGGGAAAAAAAAGCAAAGGAAGAATGGGAAGTCCCTCTTCTGAGAATGCATGAAATTAGTCCATGTTTGCAGTTCTAGAAATGTCCTTTCAGTGATGGAACAGATAACCCTTAGCTCCAGTACAAACAGGGAGATAGCAGAAGAAGGGGTTAAATAAGAAACTCATGGAATCCCAATGGAGTTGGGAATTGGAAATAGCAAATAAAGCTGCTCTGGTGGCTTCTGAGGTGTTCAGTTCTCTCTTTAAGTCCTCTCTGCTGTTTTTCTTGGTCACTCCTCCTGCTCACTCCCGTTTCATGTGCCTCAGCATGACTGCATTAGCCCCAGCTTTCTCTCTTGGCCTCTCAGGCGCAGTATCCACCACAGACTGTCTCTATGTCCCGTTAGCTCAGATTTTGAGAGGAGGGATCTTGTTGGTAATTGGTTAGAAAATGAATTGGCTGGCCTTCGGTTAAAAGTCTGTCGCAGAACTGGTTGCAAGGCAGTTTTCTAGAAGAGACGATGAGAAACACAGTCAATGGAGCTGCGTCCAGTACATCATTTCTCCTTAGGAGAGATGGCGAGTGTACAGAAAGCGGTTACCAGGCTGCCTCTCTGCATTTAGCAGGATAATAGTGAGGGATAGAATGGTTTGAAAAGTTTCATGGAGAGGAACAGCTGATAGACTCTCTTCTCCCAGGACTGACAAATCTGGGGATGGGAAAAGAGAAAGCTTCTTTTTTCTTGTACCTGAAATAATGCATATTCTGGAGGCCAGTAGTTTTCAGACTTTGAGTTTGCAGGGCAATAAAATAGAAAAACAAGACAAAAGAAAACAAAAACAAACAAAGGGTGCTGACATAAGGTTGTGAACTTTATATTATGCCAAGAAAAGATTCTCAAACTTCCCACAATGACTACTTTAAAAAAAAAAAACATTTCACAAAAGAAAAGACATTTCTGTCTCAAAAAAATATAAAGGACTTGTTTTCAGACTATCAGAGATGCCTTGAAATGGGGTATGTTTAGCTTCATGAGAAACCAACTGGATTACCCTAACTTATGTCCCATTACTACTGGCAAGCTCTTGAAAATGTCATTACAGGTTGGCGTGAGTTGACGTGTCAGTGCTCATGGGCTGACCTGTTTGGGGAACTGCTGATATAGTTTAAAAGAAGACACCTAGGGCATAGAAGTTGAGAGCAAGTCATCAAGTAACAGGATGAGAAAAGGTGATTTGATCATTTATTCATTTCACTCATTCACTGAACAAATATTTGGTGAGCATCACTATGGGGTTCATAGATATCAGATGACTCAAACAAGATTACTAATTAATTTTAGTTAATTGCTGTTTTTTGTCTTGTTTTGTTTTTTAAAGCAGAACGCTTCCTGCTTATGTCCCTTTGCTTTTCACATAGGACGGTCTGTGGGAGATTAAAGCCAAGTTTTAAACATGTAGAAGCAAGACTTTAAATTAGGTTTTTCAAAGAAGGGGTCATGGCCAGATTAAACTAGAGGAAAAATTTTAAAAAAGATTGAAGGAGCCATCGCTATTCAAATTCAAAGAAATTGCCTTTGCCGGTGTGTTAAAATGTAAAAACCTGAATCATTTTGATTAACTCTTTAAATAAAATTTCTTTTAAACTTTTTTTTCATTCTTGGTAGGCACTACTTTCATAAAGGCGTTTATGCAGAAACGCTTTTTTATTTCAAGGAAGACTGCTTGTATAGCTCTATTTTTGTTCAGAATGATTTCCCCCTCTCATTCTTCAAGGCATTATCGTATCATTTATGTGGGTCTCTGGAAAACTTCTAATTTTTAAGATTTCTGATCACGGCCAAATTTCATTCAGGTGCTGCTCATCTTCAAATAAAAAAGTTTGAATAAAACCTTTATCTTGGTTTGACAGAGAGAAAAAGTGAAGGGAGAGATGTCCCAATTCTCTCAGTTTCCATTAACTTTAAGCAGAAGCTTCGCCTGTGGAAAAGGAGATATTCTGATGGCAAAGAGACTGAGGAGATTAAGTGGCTTTCACACGGCCATGTAGGATGTCATTCATTGAGTATCTAGATAACCTGATTTCCAGATCCACACAGAGGTATATGCTTCGCTCTGTGCAGTCAGTAACAGCACTGATTTGCTCTGGGAACCTTCCCTACATTACAGTTAACTCACAGCGCAAGCGATTTGCACTTTAATGGAGTTGCAAAGTCTGCGAACTTCATTTCTCCGAGTTCCATTCCCATTGCCTATCGTTTGTATTTAACGTCTGTCAGTATAGACATTGTTAATGTCTTTTTGGGTCATTTCACCCCCTCTTAAATGCCTTTATAGGACTGAAGAATTTCCATGATATTATGTTTGGCTTTAAAGTATGAAGATTTTAGTAAACAGAGAAAAGAATGCAAATCCAAATTAAAATGACCAGAAATTCCATTTCCCAAAGAAAACCACTGTTAGCACTTTAGCCTTCCCCACATCATGGCAAAATAGAAAAGAAAGTGCTCCTTAGAGTAGCAGTGACTACAGAAGCTTCTGCATTTTGGGGGAGTGGTGTAAGTCCTCTCAGGTGAGGTTGGTTGGTTGTTTTTGTTCTTTATGGAGGCCTGCAATAGTTTGGGAATAATTCTGAATCAGGACAATAGAATCCAAGTAAGACCCGCGTTTGGGAAAAAAAAAAAAATTAAGACTTGATACATACATCAAAAAGTTGGTGCTAGTCCGCAAACAACTTGCAAGAAGTAAAGATAAACACTCTCCCCAAAGAGACAGAACAGGAGAAACAGTAATTCATTAGAATTACAGGATCCCCTCTATTTAGATAGGATGTGCTTCAACACCTACCTCTGTTTATTGTTGGGCCCATTCAGGCTATAACAATGTTACTGCCTTTTGGCTTTGCATATTGATACACTCTTTTTTTTTTTTTTTCACTGTGATCAAGAACTGAGGAGGGAAAAAGGAGAGGGATTTAGTGAGCTATGACACAATTAAGATTTTACATTGTAATGACTCTTTGGTTTGTTGTGTTTTGTCAAAGATGTGTCTGGTATCTATTGTTTTTATTATTTCCAGCTGTCCTAATTATTTCTCTCATTTGATTTTAATTCAGCTTTCAAAGAGGAGCTGGCTTGCCAGGTGGTTATCATTTTTTCTAAACTCTTTCAGCTCTAATTAAAAAAGATGTCCAAAAAAGTCATTATTTCAGCATTTACTTGTGACATGTTTCTGACCCCATTGATGAGGGAGTTCCGTGTTCCTAATGCTGATTTCTATTGTTGGCGCTGCTGCCCGGGACCCTGAGAGGGAAAAAAAAGGCACAACCTTTCAGAATGTGTGTGTATTTTCTCTTAAAAGAAAACAAAACCAAAACCAAACATACTGTGTTTTTTAATTGGAAATAAAATGTTGAAGTAAGACAAATGTTACATTTAAGTGTTACACACTTAAAAAAAAAAAAAGTAATCCTAACTAACATTCATGGCTTGCTAATACTTTAAAATACTTTAAGTTTTTATAAGCTAGGTTTTTTTTGGGTTACTTGTTAATAACCAACATATTAAAGTTAGTGAAAAAAGAAAGAAAAGATTGGGTCTAAAGACAAAGGAGACTATGAGGCCAAGTTTGGCTCCAGAGGGTTTGATGGGTCAATCGCTCATTTATCTTTGGGAAATAAAACAAATAAATGTCTCTTCTTCATTATTAAGCAACAGGATGATTAAAAGCTACCGGATGGTTTTCCTTTGGAAAACTTGGCTCCATGAACCTTCTCCCCAAACTCGCCTCACTGGCAGAAGGCAGTGGGGAGACGCCGTTCCATCTGCAGCCAGCTTCCTCACCTTCCCCGTGCCCTCAATACTCCCTCACCCCCTGCCCTTCATCCTCTTGCTCAGGCCACCCTGTGTCAATCTAGGTCACTTCCAGAATGTCCCAAGCTAGCTGCTCGGACGTGAGTGCTTGCGCTGAGGAGACACATGTGTTACTACTTGGAATGTCAGACTGTGGCCTTTCTTTGTGAGCTCAGACGTTTCACAAGCTAGGTGACAAGTTCAGAGAGGTCAGACTCTGCGGGTCCTGTCTGTACTGCTTCCATGAACCCCCCGAGATGTTTCTAAACTCTCTGCTGGGCCTGTGAAAGCTCTGATCACATTCCATAGTGCTGTCTGCTTGCCTTCTTAATGCATACATTAAGGTGTCCTGTGAAGGCTCAGGGGCCTCGGTGTCCTCCTCTGGAAATGGGGGTTCTGATCAACAGGGAAGGAGAGTGTCAGTTGTTAAGCAAGTGTCAATGAATAAGAGTGGCCTTTCCTTCCTCCCTCCCCTCTGATGAGTATTCTAATCCTGAGTTCTGTCTCTGGGGCAGGCCAGGGGAAGTAGGCATAGAGTCTCTATGGCTAACCGTGTCATTATTCAATGCCCTGCTCCATCAAATCCCTACTAGACTCATCATTGGAAATGGAAGTCATGATTAAAATATAACTTCCAAAGGGAACAGTTTTCTAGGAATGCTTGGCTGACACTGGCCATTCTATCCTTTAGAAAAAGAACCCTAAGGCTAGAATTAGGGACATGTTCTTTTTCCTCTCCTTGAGAAAGAGGAGGCTTGGTTTCTGGAAGAAGCAGCGCAAAACATAAAAACTGTCCCAGACCCAGAATTGCAAAATGTATTTTGGAACTAGTCCAGATCTGGTTTTCAATACATACCATACATTACAAAAATGCATGCCCCCTTGTCCATCACATCATATGGAAATCTGCCTGGATGCAGCAGCGGTACAGGCATCGCACAAATCCGGGCTTCCTGCCAATCATGGCCCCGGGGAGACTTCTCCTCAAGCAAGCAGTGGCCAAAGCCAACACTTCATTTGCTCTCTTTGCTCCACTGTGACCGTGATGGGCTCCATGCTAATTTATAGCGCCTCTTCCTCATCCCAGGACCAAGAATCCTGTCTGCCCTCCCTCCGTGAGCACCCACCTAGTGACTGGGAGAAAGGTCAGAGGAGGGTGGTTTCCTGTAACTCTTATTTATAGGAGAACATGATCCTCCCCATACGGAAGACCCAAGCACCTTGAAAACCCTATTACCCCAGCTCCCTTGATCACACCATTTGGAAGCAAGGGGTTCATTACCAGAATCTCCAGGTTCCTAGCTCTGCCATCCAGGAATGATTCTCAGAGAATATTTCTTTAGGACAGCCCAGGTAGAAATGGTTGTCGAATCCTGAATTTCTGTGAAAAGATAATTCTGTACTCCTTTGGAATTAATAAAATAATTTTTAAAAAGTGTACTTAAGGCAATTTTAGGTGCCTGTTTGTGATAATGGTGCAAAGGCCTTTGTGACTAAAAGTAAAGAGTATTATTTGATAATCACCAGGAGCAACTTTCCCACCCAAATTTCTCACCTTCTCTGCTTGTTTACCTCTTGCTCATCTTCAGGTATCAGTTCTAAAGTCTAAACTTGTGGGATCGAGACTTTAAATTGGGTTTTTCAAAGAGGGGGTCATGGCCGGATTAAACCTCTAGAGGAAAAAAAAAAAAAGGTTGAACTAGTCGTGGCTATTCAGATTCAAAGAAATTGCCTTTGCAGGTGCGCTAAAATGTAAAACCCTCAGTTCTGAAGTCCTTTCCTCAGGAAGGCCCTCCCTGACCCCGTGGACCAGATTACCTTTGCAGCAATTACCTTAGTTAATAGGAAACACTTATTTGTTTCGAAGAAGCAGGAATGAGGCTCCAGAATCATACAGCTCATGTTTGAATCTTGGCTCCCATTCATCAAAACTCCATCGTCATGATCTAATCAAGGCCCCACATCCTACTACCAACTAACTGTTGGGGGTTAGGACTTGAACATGGGAATTTTGCGGGGAAACAAGCATTCAGTGTGTAGCGACAGGTAGTGTTTTATCCTGTTGTCCCACTATGTAATGGTGATTCCCTATTACATGCTGTATAAGACCAAACTTTCCAGTTTGGCTCAATTCCCAGACAGATAGATAAAGGATGATATGAGTTTACGTTTAAAAAAAAAAGTGTTTTTTTTTTTTTTTTTTAACCAGGAGGTATAGATTTTCTTTCTTTCTTTCTTTCTTTCTTTCTTTCTTTCTTTCTTTCTTTCTTTCTTTCTTTCTTTCTTTTTCTTCTTTTTTTTTTTAATAGATTTTACCAGGAGGTATAGATTTTCTTTTTAAGAATTTGGTATTAAGAATATACAATGGCCTGAATCCTCATGGGACACTTTCTTTTTTCTACTCAGACTCACGAGTAACACTTTAATTTTTGCCATATTTTCCTCACATTTCTTTGTCTTGTGTGCCAATTTTACTTCCTCCACCTTTGGAAATTAACTTTGCTCTTAGTTGTTAACTTTCTTCAGAATTGTGTCGACTTTTCTTTTGCCTTTTCTTGGCTCCTAGTGCTCGACCTGGTAAGAGCGCTTGAGCCCCATATACAATCTGCCTCTTCCTTCTACTCTAGCCGTCCCAAGGCTCTTTTAGACTCGCAGCCTCAACAGGTTCCAGTTGAATGGGACCTTTGGGAATCAAGGCCAGTTTTATCATTCTACAGATAAGAAAGGGAAGCAACTGGGCCACCACGGAGCTAGTTTGGGGAGAGTCTGGGTGAGGCCTTTGGATACTCAGTCCAGCGAGGCTGCTATAGGCCACAGCCTCATCACTTTGCATCAGCACTGTTCAACTTTTTCAATTTCTTTAGTACATGATGAACCCTCTTCTCCTGGAGATTATTAATGCTTCCCTTAAGATTATTAATGCTTCTAAGACCCGGGCACCTGGGTGGCTCAGTCAGTTAAAAGACCAACTCTTGATTTTGACTCAGGTTATGATCTGAGGGTTGTGGGATAGTGCCCCCCATGGGGCTCCGCCCTCAATGGGGAGTCTGCTTCCCCTTCCCTCTGCCCCTGTCCCTGCTCGCAGGCACTCGTGCTTCTCTCTCTATAAAATAAATAAATCTTAAAAAACAAAATTCAAAGACCAGTTAGGTTTTTCTGTTTGCTTTATCTTCTTTTCCTTTACTTAGGGAATGTGGTTAGGGTGCTCTTTAGGTATGAATTGGGCCTGTGGACCTGAATTGTTTGGTAAATTCAAACTGGTATTCATCTAGAAAATAACTAACGCATGTTGTGCATTGCTCTGCTTAGATAGTTAGCAATGATGCTCCAAATTCTCAGACTAGACAGAAACACTGTGATCCAATGGTTGGCCTTTCTGAAATGAATTTCAGATAGTCTTTCCCTGAGTCATTCTTCAAGGATTGCTTTGACAGTTATGTGGAAAAAGAAAAGGGAAAGTGTTACTGATTTTAAACAGAAGATAAATTACAAATATGAAGCAGCATCATATTTTTCAGTAGGCTAATTCACACGATGGAGTAAGTTTGCGAATAGAATTAACTGAAATGGATATGAAACGTTTATGAACTTTTAAAAAAAAATTACTTTTTAAATTAACATACAGTGTATTATTAGTCCCAGGGGTACAGGTTTCTGAATCGCCAGGTTTACACACTTCACGGCACTCACCATAACACATACCCTCCCTAATGTCCATAACCCTACCATCCTCTTCCTACCCGCCTCTCCCTGGCAACCCTCAGTTTGTTTTGTGAGGTTAAGAGTCTCTTATGGTTTGTCTCTCTCCTGATCCCATCTTGTTTCATTTATTATTTTCCTATCCCCCAAACTCCCCATGTTGCTTCTCCACTTCCTCACATCAGGGAGATCATATGATAGTTGTCTTTCTCCTATTGACTTATTTTGCCAAGCATAATACCCTTCTAGTTCCATCCATGTCATCGCAAATGGCAAGATTTCATTTCTTTTGATAGCTGCGTAGTATACACAGTGGAATACTACGCAGCTATCAAAAGAAATGAAATCTTGCCATTTGCGATGACATGGATGGAACTAGAAGGATGGAGATATATATATATATATATATATATATATATATATATATATGTACATATGTATATATATATGACATCTTCTTTATCCACTCATCTGATGGACATCTATGTTCTTTCCATAGTTTGGCTATTGTGGACATTGCTGCTATAAACATTCGGGTGCACGAGCCCCTTCGGATCACAACATTTGTATCTTTAGGGTACATACCCAGTAGTGCAATTGCTGGGTCAGAGGTTAGCTCTATTTTCAACTTTTTGAGGAACCTCCATGCTGTTTTCCAGAGTGGTTGCACCAGCTTGCATTCCCACCAACAGTGTAGGAGGGTTCCCCTTTCTCTGCATCCTCGCCACCATCTGTCATTTCCTGACTTGTTAATTTTAGCTATTCTAACTGGTGTGAGGTGGTATCTTATTATGGTTTTGATTTGTATTTCCCTGATGCTGAGTGATGTGGATCACTTTTTCATATGTCTGTTGGCCATCTGGATGTCTTCTTTGCAGAAATGTCTGTTCATGTCCTCTGTACATTTCTTGATTGGATTATTTGTTCTTTGGGTGTTGAGTTTGCTAAGTTCTTTATAGATTTTGGATACTAGACCTTTATCTGATATGTCGTTTGCAAATATCTTCTCCCATTCTGTCAGTTGTCTTTTGGTTTTGTTGACTGTTTCCTTTGCTGTGCAAAAGCTTTTGATATTGATGAAACCCCAATAGTTCATTTTGCCCTTGCTTCCCTTGCCTTTGGTGATGTTCCTAGGAAGATGTTGCTGCGGCTGAGGTCGAAGAGGTTGCTGCCTGTGTTCTCCTCAAGGATTTTGATGGATTCCTTTCGCACATTGAGGTCCTTCATCCATTTTGAGTCTATTTTCGTGTGTGGTGTAAGGAAGTGGTCCAGTTTCATTTTTCTGCATGTAGCTGTCCAATTTTCCCAACAATGTTTGTTGAAGAGACTGTCTTTATTTTATTGGACATTCTTTCCTGCTTTGTTGAAGATTAGTTGACTATAGAGTTGAGGGTCTATTTCTGGGCTCTCTATTCTGTTCCATTAATCTATGTGTCTGTTTTTGTGCCAGTACCATGCTGTCTTGATGATGACAGCTTTGTAATAGAGCTTAAAGTCTGGAATTGCGATGCCACCAACTTTGGCCTTCTTTATATATATATATATATATATATATATATATATATATATATATAAAAACACAAACAAAAAACTGTAGTGTGATATATATATATATATATATATATATATATATATATTTGCTTTTTGAAAATATTTATTTACTTTCAAGTGAGAGGAAAGAAAGAAAGGGAGAGTGTGTGTGTGCATGTGTGCACACAGTTGAGGGAAGAGGCAGAGGGAGAGATAGAGAATTTTAAGCAAGCCCCATGCCCAATCCAGCATTCAGTCCCATGGCTGGAGGTCATGACCAGAGCTAAAATCAAGAGTCAAGACACTTACCTGATTGAGGCACCAGGCGCCCCCTGGGCTTATGACCTTTGTATCAGAGCAGGCTGTGATATATAAAAGGGCGAGGCCCCCCTTCAGAAAAGTTATATATTTCAGCCTTGAGAAGTGTTCTCCATCCTCCCCCAGGATCACATAGTGCCTGACTCAGAAGGGGCAGGTTATCCTTTGCTTTCTATGCAATGTAAAAAGAAGACATTACATTTATTAATCAACTGAAAATAATCACTTATAACATGCCATTAAAAAACAAACAAAAAAATGAAACACCAGGGGAGAAGAGAACTTTATGTTCAAAGCATAAGACATGGTACAAGTGTCATAGATTGCTAAATTTATGTAGTAGCCATTTCTTAAAAATCATCTTAATGTCACATCACAAACACTGTGTCACAGCAGAAAATAACCTTTCCTAATGCAAAGTGTGGCATCATCCCTAAAGGCTCCTGCTCTTAGAGGCACTTGCCAATATTGTGGGCATGTTCTGAAAGGCTAATTAAAAAAATTTTGGCCCTTTGATTATCACACTACAGTTTTTTGTTTGTTTGTTTTTATTTGTTTTAGTTATGATAAAGCAGAAGTTAAGTGACAGTTGTGATAATCCAGTCAGATTCATCAAGAATGGCATGCTTAGCAGCCATGGTTAGGAAGGGTCCTGTTATGGGGACTGTTTTCTATCTAATTTCTGTTCTACCTCTTTGTTCTCTTAAGGAGTAACCTCTGATCATTCGTGATGCCACGTATCTCAAAAGAAGCATGGCATTACTCAAATATTAGAAACAATATCATTTGTGTGCATTATAGAATGTGTGTAATTCAACGCTAAGTATTTTTGAAGCCTTAAACAGCACTAGGTTTTCCTATGGTGGAGTGAGGAGAAAGCGTAAGTTCCATGTACCATGCTAGATGCCAAGGGGCAAAATTCCAAGCTTTCTTATAATCCAATTGACACATAAAGATTTATTACAGAGCAGTGGGAGTTCATTATTTCACCAATAGGCTGAGAGATTGAAAGTTTTTTTTTTTTTTTTCAATTGAACAACTGGTTTATAATAATGGAATTCTAGATCAGGTATGGATCAACCCAGTGGACCCCTCTCTTTTTATAATTTCAGTTAGTGCAGTAAACAAGGTGCCGGAACAGGGTGACAGTGTGGTGACAGCGTGCCCTTTTAATGACTGTAATGTACTTTCCAATAGTGGTTTGGTAGTTGAGACTGTAATGAAAGCAGTAAGAATGTTACCATTGTTAGATTTCTTGTTCTCATGCAGCCAGAAGTCAGAGCAAAAAGAAAATTAGGACCACTAAAAGGGGTGGTTCTACTGCTTTTTTTCAGAGTAGTGTTAACATTCCCCACCCCACCCCCCCAAATTACTTGAATGATCTGCACTTGGCAAGCTGCCATGTTGCCTCCTACAATTATAGGTCAGTGATGCTCTCCTACCTTCAGGATCTCCCAGCTCGCAGGGGTGATCTTCAAAATATCTACCAACCAGTAGGATATAGGTTCTGACCAACAGGATTGGACCCTGGCTGGGAGATTTACTTGCAGGTGAATATAAGCCCTGCGGAGGCCTTCTGTTGAGCTAACTTGGCATCTGTGTGGGACTATCCATGGCGAATGGTTTGGGAGATCTCACCTCTGGGTTCACCAACTTTGTGGAGATGCTCAGATGCTTCGGAACCTGGGGAGGGATCCAGAGTACATATTCAGTCCTGCCTACATCTGTGTTACGGGTTTCAAAAGCATGGACAGCATGGCATTTTGGCACAAGCTCTGGATCAAATGACCAAGAGAATCTGTATTCATTCCCATCTTACTTACCAACTGTGTGAACCTGGGCAATACCCATGATCTCACCCTTCACTATAGAATGAAGGTACTGGACTAGAATTCCCATCTGTTCTGTAGTTCATGTAGATTTCACACTCATGCCAGCTCATCAGTCATGAACAAAAAACCTTCCCATTTTCTCAACCGTGGAAGTGCAGGGTCTCCTTTCAGTGCAAATGCACCATCATTCTGCAGTGTCATCCCAGCGTTGGAATTTCTTCGGCCTTCACGAGATCCATATTTTTGGTCGTTGGGTGCTGTGACGTAAAAACATGTGAGGTTGGGTATTTAGTGTTCCATTCCATCTTACAGTCGTCCTCATCTGGTCACGTGAGATTGGCAGTTTCTTAAATGGAGAACATTGCATCTGTGGCCCTCTGTCTGTCCCTTGGAAGGGGATTTGGAAGCCAGCATGGTGGGGCGAGTTATGTGTGTCATGTCCTGCCAGTCTCACCCTGCAGATTGCAAGGCAGGCCTTTGCAGAAGTGGGCAAATTTTGTCACTTTTTATGCATCTCTTCAGTACCAAAGAGTTGGCCTGGATTTATTCCTTCCTATGAGGACGGGTAAGCAGAGCCTTCCATTAATGCCTCTGGCTCAGCAGCGGCACCGGCCATCAGTAATCCTCTACCCTGCCCCCTCCCTGCTGCTACATTTTATTTCCTAAAAACTGTGGCAAGAAAGCAGCATTGTTCCTGCCTGCCTCACATGTGGGTAGGTAGACAGGGCTTGCTTGCCAAGTCCAGATCTTTGTGTGGGGTAAATTACTCCTTACACTGATCATAAAATAAGCATCTGACATTTCCTGCAAATGCTCTATTTCTTCACACAGAATTAACCTGCCAAAAACATTGTGTTTACAATCTAAATATTTGGATTATAAGCCAAAAGGGTGGGGGAGTCTGTCGTCCTCCATATTTTGCACCATCATGTGTCCAATAAATGTTAATTATGATAATAATAAATAATCAAAAAATCACATGTTGAGGGGGAAAGTGTGAGGAGTCAGGAATGGTAAATTGCATTAGTTATGAGAATTGTTTAAAGGAGCACATGAAAAGATGCCTCCTCACTGCCCACCACACTACAGATATTTTCTTAGTTTTTGAACTCAGAAACAGGTGGAGATGTAAAAACTGACGCAGGGGCTCAGGCGGGAATGAAAGTCAGAAGGTGTGAAGGCTTCGTGGGCATTATGTTTGGTCCAGGGCCAGGCTGAAGTCCCAGAGCACCATCCCTGGCCTCGGAAGAGTTCAGATCTGTGCTCTAACCCTTTAAGTGACTTCTCCAAGTCCCTGTCCTCGTCTGGGCCACAGGGCTAATAAAGGCTCTGTTGGGGCTCTTCTGAGTGTTCTGTGAGATCGTGCAGAGAGCACTAGTGAATACTGAACACAGTAAATATTCAAGAACTGTAGCTGTGACGGTGATGATCACTGGAATCTCCCTCCTCTAACTGACAGCTGCACGGGGCCTGACCCAGTGCTCAGGACAAGGTGCCCTGGGCGTGCCTTCTGTCAATGCCTTCACTCCTGCAGAGGGATGCCTGCTTCTTTCCTGGAATCATATGTCTCTTTTTTTGAGATAACAGCAGTCTTAAATATTCTGACCTATTGTCTGCACAAATCAATAAAAGAACTGAGAAATCCCAGGAACTGATGAATAGTAACGGAATGACTCCAAGCAGGAATACAGTAAAAATACACACATCACAGAAATTGAGTCACCGGCTGAACAGGGATGAACAAGGACACATGTGTGCGTGCTAGCCCACATTCAGTTCAGTGATGTGTATGTATGCACTGTTGTTTTCATTGTAAAGTTGGAGAATCCTGCTCGTTGGGGGCAGTGCAGAGTGATGGAGTGAAATGGGGGAAGGGGTCAGAGACCGTGAATTTCCCCAGGACTCTTATTTAAACGTGGTTTGGTAACTTAAAATGAATCTGAAATTTTGTCAGAGGGCCAGAATTACTTTCTTTTACATTTCTATTTTATTTTAACATCGAATTATATGTGAAGGGATGACCAATGTCTGATTGGATAGACATTTTGTAAAAAATCATAAAATCAGACCAAATTTAATTTCAGAAACTGTGTCTAGAGCTTTGATTTGAAAGTTATGGTTAACATATTAATAATCAAAATTCCTGAAGCAGGAGACTTTGTCCATACTGAAGACACACAAAGGGAGGTGCAATGTATTTATTCTTGAAATGATGGCCACAAAGCGTACATGACTCATGTTCAATAGAAGGATAAAGGAGTTGCATTCATAAGCCTGTGACTAATCGCACTGAGCCTTGGAAAGCAACTTGAAAACATTTGCTTTGTTTATAGTGCATGTGTGTGTGTTTTTTTTAATTTAAAAATTATTCCAGTTGCAAAACTGTCATAGGGCACATGCTCAAATTATTAATACATTACTAACATGGAGAATGAACTAAAATAGCAACTAAATAATATATTTTTAAAGATTGTGTTTATTTGTTTGACAGAGATCACAAGTAAGCAGAGAGGCAGGCAAAGAGAGAGGAGGAAGCAGGCTCCCTGGCGAGCAGAGAGCCCGATGCGGGGCTCGATCTCAGGACCCTGGGATCATGATCTGAGGTGAAGGCAGAGGCTTTAACCCACTGAGCCACCTAGGTGACTGCAACTAAATAATATTAAAAGCAAATAGTCACCTTAGTATCAACCCCTGCCCAAGGTTAACTAGAATGAAAAGAAGATGCTGAACACTGATGTGTGTGGGGGGAGCTTTGTGTTCATATATGGTGATAAAGGTAAAGTATTCTCAGAATTTTGAATGATGACGCCCCTCTGGGTGTTGTGATAGAAATTTCACTAATAGTGATTGAGAGCAAACCATCATTTGGTAGTAATGGTCGTGATTACTATACACGTATGGTTGTGATTTGGAAGCCTGGGAAGATAGCCAGAGTGCTTTGGGTGTGGTCACAGTGTAGGACAATGCTTCTGGTAGCTTAACCCAAGCTGATGTGTTTCCTCATCTGAGGAACTGATGTGTTCATCGGAGTGCGGTGAGCGGAGAACTCTGAAGGGGGAGTGAGGGCTGGACTCTCCCAGGAGTACTTGGGGCTGTGACTGCCTGTGGAACCTGCAAATAGGAAACCCTGACTAGCTCTTCTTGCAGCGGTGTCATATTTGCTAAGCCCTTCGACTATAAAAGTTGCCTATTTATGTTTTCAAACGGGAGAATCTATACTGACCGAAGTTTGGGGTGTCTAATCCTCTTGGCAATTATAGTTCTCAATGTAAACTCATGAACTGCCTAGGTGAGGAGGAGAATGAAGTGATCTATTCTGTGCCAAGGAGGATCAGAGTGAAAAACAGGTGTAGGAGGGCTTTTTTCCCAGGCCTGCTCTGTCGTGGACCTGCACATACTTCCATTGACCCGTAGAACCCTGACAGAGTATGGCTCTGTAGATGTGTCTTACATCTGCTGGCTTCCGGGTGTGCTCTTATGTAAGTATATGAGCTCCTGCATATGTGGGTGCTGGGAGAGCAACTCCCCTCCTCACCCCTCCCCAGCTGTTTCCCTCCTCTCTTCGGGTCTTTGTAAGCAGGCCTAGTCTCCATGGATGAGACACTGTGCACAAAAGTAGCCGACTGAGCTGAGGAGGAGTGGGTCATGGAGTCCAAAGCATCCTTCAAACACCAGAAACTGGGTTCAATTTACACTGTGTTCTGTTTTACCTGGAAGACCTCTCATCTTCCAGGGAGATTGATGGTAGATCCTATATTTCTTTAGGATACTTATTTACTGATGAGGACACAATCTATTTTCTTATTGGGGAAAAAAAAAACAAAGCAAAACAAAACACAACTAAATAGACCAACCCAATAAAATCAAAGCCTCCATAACTACTCTGCCATTTTTGATCCCAGTGCTACAGATCTGGGAGGGTTACTGAATCAGGCTTCCTAGTTTGAAGGGACCGTTCTAGTCAAAAGGGACCCTTAAAAGGGGCCTTCTATTTCAAATGAGAACAAAAAGAAGTACATTTATATCACAGCCCAGTTTACACACATGTATACAAAGACACGGACAGACATGTACACGTATAGGTAACTGAAATAAAAGTTTAACATAATAATACTTTGCTTACTGTATGGTATATATGCTGATATTTTCTGTCCTATTTCGTGAAAAATATTTCTGGTCACTAACTGTCTCAATTGGTTTTACAATTGATAATGGCGTGTGCGTGGGTGTGACTTGTGGGAGTTCAAGCCTCTGCTTGAGCCCTATCTCTTAATTCCTTTCTTCTCCCAGTTGTAGGAGCAGGGACCTAAGGGGAGTTATCCACCTTATCTGTCACGGAGCTAGGGTGTTCTGATGACTCATGCAGGAGGGATACAAAGTAAGGAAGGACGGCTGGCCTGGGAACAGATAAATGGATAAGTGTGAGGGCAGAAACAAACCTGGTAGTCAGGAATGCAGCCTTAGGCAGAGCTGGGAAGAAGTTTGCAACAACCTTAAAGTTCTTCCATGCTGTCGGTTTTCTGCGTGTCTTTGAGCTCCAATTCTCTCACCCTGGGCACAGCAGGACCCTCTGAGGGAAACTAATACTGTTGGCTGAATATCATAGCTGAAACCATGGTGTGTGTTCACCTCCAGGGTCACATTATTTCTGATTTAATAATGATGATGATGATGATGATGATGATGATGAAAATATCAATGACAATAGAAACAATAACAATAATCTCCACTAATTCTTGGGTGATTAGTAGGTACCAGCACATGATGTACATTATCTTATTTAATTTTCACCCCAATCATATTAAGGAGGCACTATTTTACAAATGAGGAAATGGAAGCTTGCCAAGATTTAATGCTTGGCCAGTGTCACACCACTTGTCTGTGGCAAAGCTAGGATTTGAACTTTCATCTGCGCCATCCAGGGTGTCTGCTCGACCACAGTACATTTATGTTTCATGGCATTGGCCCGAAGACTCTTAGATCTGAGGGCACATGTTCCCTGGGAAGTTGTATCTCCCCCTCATTTCAGAATTCCTGTGTTTCCTGAAACTGATTTCTATTATCTTGTTATTCCAGAGACCTGCAGAGAAGCCAGACGAAAGACAGTAGCCTTTCTTTTAAGAAATGTTTTTTGAAGATAATAGGGAAAGTATAACATTCTCTAAATGGAAAGCACCAATATTTCTATTTGCATGCCACCTGGACACAAGCTAATGTTTATAGGGGCAAAAATCCATGCTTGGCATGTGTGTTTGCCCTTCTATTTTCAGAAGATATTATTTAAGAAAATTCTTCAGCAAATCAAAGTATATCCAAAATCTAGCTTTCATATTGATAATGCAAAATGGGAAATAAAAAATAATTGTGAAAGGCAGACATTTATTTACTTAGTACGACATTATAATCACTGTGATTTAGACCATGGGCTTTACTTAAATGAGAACAAAACCTCAGGAACAGAAGTGTAAGTCCAACTCTTTAATTTGCTAATTACATTTCCCAGTGATAAAATGAGGCTTATCATCTGTGTGGGTGGTGTTTTATTATGTTATTTTATTAATATGAAGAAGAGCCTATAAAAGTGGTGCAATATTCCTACTTAATACACAGATATTTTAAGCCTGAAGTTAGTAATTATGAATAAAATTAAAATCCAGTGCATATTAGTTATAGAAAATAATATACAAACTTAATTATATCTTCTAGGTAGCAATTGTTAATTCTACTCCATAGTATTTATTCATCATGAGAGAAATGAACTATTTGGCAAAGCGGTAAATTTGAAAAAGAAAGCTAGAGAGTAGAATTATGACCTTCAGAGCTGGGTGGGGCATCTTAAAGGCACCATCGCTGTTGTTTTAGGAGCGGGGAAATCCAGGTGGGGAGAGCGTGGTTAATTCCCGTAACTCATTCAGGGAGGCAGCCAGAAGCCCCTTTGGAGAAGCCGGAGTCTCCTCATATCCAGGCTGGTGAGCTCCTCCAGAACTGTTGTTAAACCGAACAATTATCTTGGGCAGACTCCGGACCTTAAAGCAAAACAGGGCCTAGGTAATAGCTATTAAGAGACCAAAAAGCAAAACCACAAGTTCTTCATGATAGAACCACAAAAAAAAAAAAAAAAGAAAAAAAAAAAGACTTACTTCAGTGTTTCAGTTTCCATGTCCTGTGGCACTACACAAAGAGAATGTATTTAGGGAACCAAGAGGAGTTTCCTGTGCAACATATCACAATAATGCCTATTAATCTCATGAGTCAATGGCGAGACGATGGCTGACTTCGGGACGGCTTTGCAGTAAGCACCACTGAGAACCCAAACTCTCTGTAGGGATACACACCAGCCTGGAGTGAAAACAAGGTTCTTTCCAAGCTGATGACCTTTCTGTGAATAAACAGAGTCTCTGACAATGAGCCTCAGCGCATGGTTTTCTAGACACGTGAGCCACTTATTTCTGAGCTAGAGTGATATGCTGAAAGCCTCAGGGAAAAATAGCACTTAAAACATAAAAACCCAGCCATTCCTATTGAGCATCCATCTCTGTTCACGTGTGAGAGTTGGAACCGTATGTGTTAATGGCCTACGATGTGCGCTTGGAGTTATGGTAGATGAATACTGAATCCAAGTACCTCTGAAAGAAATTCGAGATGAAAATTCCAAGCCAATCCTTGCCTTTCCAAGAAACCCAACTCTTAGAGCCCCAGGGACTTTCTTCTTTTTTCCATAAACTTCTGAAAAATAGCAACCCTTTACGGACTAGGGGTCTCTGTGTACCAGGCAATGTGCCAAGTGCAGTACCTTATGTGATTTTTGCAATGACCCTGTGAGAAAGTCCTTTTAGCTCCATTTCACAGGTGGGGCTTGGAGAGGTTAAATAATCTTCTGTGAAGTTATAGAGCTGACATACAGACCCTGGTTGTTGAAAAACAAAGTCACACTCTTAACTACTAAATACATTAAAAGTAGCATCATTGCTATTATTATTATTACCCTTTTGAAACGATCAATCTTAATACTGAGTTAGCGAGTATGTTCTCTGACATCAGATCACCAGCCTTGTTGATGGTGGAGGAATTGATGAATCCGGGAAACCTGACATGAATTCCAGACCCCTTCCTTCCTTGTTTGAAAAATATTGAGAATCAGGCAGCAAACTTTATTCCACCATTTGAATGAATGTACTGTTATTTCATAATAGAATGTTTATGTGTTTTTTTAATATCAGAAATGTGCTTAATTATTTGGTAGTTTTCTGACTCTTGGATGACATAGTGGCTCTTCAGCTGGGTAAGACTGATTATCTCTGGTTTATAACACTGAAGCTTAATTAATTTACATATTCCTCATGGGATTTGGAGAAGAAAATTCTTAAAAGTTAATGGGCTAGTTTTATATTTAGTCAATATATCTTTAGCACAACTCTGGCAACAACATTTCATGTTATACAGCTTAGTAGAATAATAATAGTAAAAGAGAGGTTGTTGATGGCTTGAACTGAAGTTTACATTCTGGCTTAAAGCTCTCTCTTCCTATTTCTTTATAATGAGCCTGATCTTCCTGAATGGAAGGATCTTGGAGGCACCGACAAAGAGGAGGTGGAAGGTTCTGGGAATGTAGGGGATTAGAATCTGACTGAAGAGTTCGCCACTGGTCTTGGGCCCGAGTTAAGATTCCTGCTTTGCTACTTTGTAAAGCTATTTAACCTCAAACCACCAGAATGTCTCTGTCACAATATTCATATGGGTAAAGGAGGGATTACAACACCTACCTTACAAGGTTGTTGCAAAGACTCAATGTGCCCAAAGCAGGAGCTCAGTAAATGGTAGCTTCTACCAGAGGTGCTTATACAGAAGATTTAGAGACTGGCTTCTCAGCACAAGGGCCTGCCCTGGCCTGTGGCGACTCTCTAAAAGGTGGAAAAGGCTGGCCCAGAGCCCATGATAGTTGTAGGCTGTTCTGAACTCATCGCTTGGGCCGCACTTACCAGGGTCACAAAGAAATACGATGTGGATTGTGAATCCCATGATTCAGGCAGAGGTCATTCATTTTTCACATCAGCTTGTATTATAGTGGGCACACGGTGGCTGCGTCATAAATATGTATTGATTTTATTTGACTAGGATGTACAAGGTGGAGCTTCTCTTCCCTGACTGTGAGTTGGGGATGGTTATAGAGAGGTGAGTCTGCATGGCAGAGAATACGGCATATGGAAAGCAAACAAGGAATGAGTCTTTCCAAGAGCGAGCATGAGAAATGAGTTATTCTTTTTTTTGTTGTTGTTAAAGATTTATTTATTTATTTATTTATTTGACACACAGAGATCACAAATTTGCAGAGAGGCAGGCAGAGAGAGAAAGAGGGGGAAGCAGGCTCCCCGCAGAGCAGAAAGCCCGATGCTGGGCTCGATCCCAGGACTCTAGGATCATGACCTGAGCTGAAGGCAGAGGCTTTAACCCACTGAGCCACCCAGGTGCCCCGAGAAATGAGTTATTCTTACAAACCTCATGTGGTTATACAAAGAGAAAAAGTAAGCCCGGTGACATCTTATTAACCAACTAACACTAATTTGACATCTGTGGAAATTTGATGTAAATTGAGCTATATTGTACTTCAGTGACATGATGTCTCTTCAAGCGAACCAAGCATTTACTACCACTTTTGAAGCAATTATTTTCCATATTTAAGATGGCTGGAGCTCTGGGGTGTCTCAGTCCTTAAGTGTCCAGCTCTTATTTTCGGCTCAGGTCAAGATCTCAGGGTCCTGGGATCAAGCCCCGGAGTCTGGCTCCCCGCTCAGCAGGGAGTCTGCTTCTCCCTCTCCCTCTGCCCCTCCCCCTGTTGTGTTTGCTCTCCCCCTTTCTGAATAAATAAATAAATAAATAAAGCTTTAAAAATGATGGCTAACTGGACATCATTTTTATTTCTCGCTCCCTACTTGGCGACATTCAACTAAGCTAAGTTATGTTAGTGGATGTGGAAAATTATAAACTTCTGGAGCTCGATTTTTTTAAAAAATCCTAAACATCTGTTGTTCACATAGCTTTCAAATTCTCCATTAAAAATGGATAGAGCCAAAAACCAATATGTTTTTAACATGCTGATGAGTAAAATAAAGTTACGACACCTGTGGGGTAAAGCCAAAGACGGGGTAGAAGCCAGACAATTTTTCAGGATTTTGTAAAGATTACTTTGATAAACTTTATCAGTTTTTTTCCTGACTCGCTGTAGTGATAGGTTTGTAGATAAGCTGTAATTCCGATGCTTGCTGGTCCTTTAGTAAAACCTCTTGGTAGGTTATGATTGTCTTCTCAAGAATAGATTTCCTTACTGTGAAATAGTGAGCACTTCCTGTTTCAGGTCAAATTTTAACTGCCTTGAAACAATCTATTAGAAAAATTCGGTTCTTCTAGGCCGCGGAAAGGAATGAATAATTAAACACAGAGAGATGGAAGGCAACAGGGAAAGCAGAGGAAAAGAGTAAACACAGAAGAACACTAAGGTCCCTTGTTTTTGAAATATGAAAAAATGATATTCTTGATTTGAGTGTGGTTTTGACAGAGCTCAGTCAAAGATTGCACTTATTCTACTTAGCCCATAATCATTAGTTTTGGCTCTGCTGATCTCATTGCCTGAGGGTTTACTGCAAGAAAGGGATTTCCAGGAAAGGTGACCTCACCGCAGAAGCCAGGAGGCCAAGAAAGACTTCAGGGCTGGGAAGCTAAACTCATTACATGAGTTCCTGTAGATATCCTTATTTTGTAAACGGGGCCAGACTTGCAGCAGACAGGAAGCCATGAACAAAGGTAAAGGTAACCTGGGGGACTCTGGTTGAGCCCCATTCACTGCAACCTTTCGACCAAGTAGTTCACTTCTCAAGGCCTTCATTTCCTTTAGACACAACATCGTAGTTGGACTTAACGGATGCCTGTTTCTCCTCTCAGTGCTACAAGTCCTGGGTGACTAGGCCAATAGCGATCCCACCTTCCTAAGCCAAGAACAGAGCTCAGCCCTGCATCTTGGCCTGCTAAGGCAGGCTCTTTGGCTACTAACCTTGTGTGGAGAAGAGAGGAGTTTTAAGTCGGAAAGTTGTACAACAATGGGCAAAATTACAGATCAGATCTCAACCCTCTTAAGTACTTTGAAGTTTTTTTCTTTTACCTGCTTACATAATTGTATCAGCTAAAAAATTATTATTTTTTAAAAGATTTTATTTATTTGAGAAAGAGGGAAAAAGCACAAGTGGGGGCAGGGTAGGGACAGAGGAAGAGGGACAAGCCAACCCCCTGCTGAGTGGGGAGCCTGACCTAGGGCTTACTCCCAGGACCCCAAGATCATGACCTGAGTTGAAATCAAGAGTTGGACACTTAATGACTGAGCCACCTAGGGGACCCCAAATTTCTTTATTATTAATAAAAACAGTCAACATCTATTGAGTGGTTCCTATGAATCAGGCCAGATGCTATGGATTTTACATGCACTGTGTCTGTTAGTTCCCATGATAACCCTTTCAAAGAGAGGCTAGCATTGTTCCCATTTATATACAGATAAAGTTGGGGGTCTCGAGATGGAGAGTAATCAATGGGTCCCTGGACTTGTAATGGTGGAACTTGGGTTCAAGCTCAGTTTATTCACAGAGCCTGGGCTAGGAACCACTTCTTGATGCTGTCTTTTAAAATCTCACGATCCAATAGGGTGCATGTGAAATAAATATAGGTACAATCACCTGATGTGATTTCACCCCTGGGCAAGTCGAAAGACTCTGCAACAAAGAAGACGCCTTCCTAAAGCGGAAAAAAGCAAGTGATGGAACAGGAGCTCTCTGCCCCAATAGGCCTTTTAGAAAAATGACACGCCCTCACAGGCAAATGGAGATGTTTTCATACATTGAGTGGCAGGATAATGGGTGATCGCTTTTTTTTTTTCTCCCTCTTCTCGTTGGTATCCCATTCATGTTGTCTTTCTAATAAGACACAAAATAAACAAGAATTAAAACACACCACAGAAATGGATTTCTTAATGCATTTCTTTCTTTTTTTCCTCAAAGCTTTTTTTTTCCTTCCTTTTTTTAAAAAAGATTATTTATTTATTTATTTGACACAGAAAAAGGGACACACACACACACACACACAGAGGTAGCACAAGTAGGAGGAGAGGGAGAGAGAGAGAAGCTCTCAGCTGAGCAGGGAGTCTGAGGCAGGACTTGAGCTTGGGACCGTGGGGTCATGACCTGAGCCAAAGCAGATGCTTAACGGCTGAGCCACCCACGTGCCCATAATCAATGCAGTTCTTGAAAGAATTTGGTTTCCAGCGGGAATAACAGAGAACTTAGTTACCTGTCACAGATTTCATGGGGCTTTGTGCCAGGGAAGAGCTCAGTCATGGTCCTCCACAGCCCCTGTGTGCCATGCTTTGTAAGTCTAAGAACAGGGGATGCAGTATTTGGATGACGGCCTCCGCCTCAGTTACCCCTTGTGTAAGCAGTATGGATATTTCTGACTGTCCTTTTGATTCTAGTTGAAGCTGCTTGCCACAGGCATCTCTTAGCAGATTGCTTTGTGATTTATGCAGGTCTAAAGGCGACCAAGGATCATTTATCTTCAAACCAGGAAAGAGATGAAAGCAGCTCGGTAGTAAAATTTCCTGTGGAGTTAGATGAGAGCATCAAAGGGAAAAAATGTCATTGTTTCTTGAGAAACTAGGAAACGTGAGTCAGTTTCTAATGTCACAGATATTTTCCTGTGAAGAGTCCACATTAAAAAAAAAAAAAAAACTCCACGAAAGGATAAAAACAACCGAAGCAGTGAATTAGGGTGATTCAAAAGCTATGACTTCAAAACATGGCCCTTTTCTGAAGGTTAAAATGAAAATAAAGGAGAAAGGGGTGCTGATCTTGAGCCAACTTAAGCCATTTGTAATTATTTTTTTTCTCATGATTAAATCTAATTTTCTGCCCTGGCTTCAATATGGGAGCACTCTTTCTCACTTTAAGAGGAAAAAAAAAAAAAAAAAAAAAACCTGTTTCTCAGAACAGAGCCTTCTGTAGGCTGGATATTCTTTGTTCTCTCCTCACCATCCCTCCTGCTCTATGGCTCTACACTCCCTGACAGCCTCTGGAAAAATGAGGCAGCTCCAACTGTTCTGAACTCTCTGCTAATTTGTCCTGTGGTCTCTGTGTTTGGTATGTTGTAAGAGTCCTGTTCCATTTAACTGTGTTCCACAGATTTGGAGATATTTAAAACACTGTGATGCCTGGAGACAAAAAATTGTTGTGATCAGGACATTTGTCACCGTGCATAGGAATATAAGATTCCCACCAGACAGAAAAGATATTATAGGTTTCTCTCTGGCTACTGTACATGCCATAAGTAAAACAATGATGCATGACGTTGAACTGACTGCCAAAAATAGATCAGGAAGAAAAATTTCTCCCATGACAATTGGCTGTGATCCTAGGGATTTTCCCTTTTACTCTGAACCTTGACTAGTATTTCTTTTCTCTCCTTTTATGTCTCTCTCCCTTCCCTCGCTCCCTCCTCTCTCTTTCTTTCTTTCTTTCCTTTCTTTCTCTTTCTTCCCTCCCTCCCTTCCTTAAGAAACGCACTGTAATTTTTGTCTAGAAATTTTCAGCCAACAAGATAGAAAAGCTGAAGTGTGGATCTAATGGAAGTTAGTCTCAAAGAATAGCCAATGCATCAGCTTTCTCAGACCTCATTCCTCACTCAGAGGGGCCTGGCAGCCTTGGGTGGTGCCACTTCAGTTCTGGGATGATATCATGGTTCAAGAACTATTATTAAATAATTGGGAAGAGAAGGGAGTCCTTCCAATGAATATGCTTGAGGCAGAAACAGGATTACTACCCAACCAGGGGTTTGTAGCTGAACTCAGACCACCACAACCCAAAGCTCAAGAACAAAAATTCTGAAACTTGTCAGAGTGCTGGCATTGGGCACCTAAACTGTGCTGTTTACACAACCATCATCCAGAATTCTGCGGAGGGTCTCGAAGTTGACACCATCCAGAATTGTCCCATCTATGGTAGAAACATAAGAGTTTGGGGGTAGTACAGCCTATGAACTCTGGCAACCAACAGAACTGGGCTAGAATATTCATTTGACGCTTAACTTCATTTTAATGTTAACTTTGGGTAACTGACTCAGCTTCTTTTTCCACCTCAGATTCCTCCCTTGTAAAACCCTCACCCCTGCTCTGCGGTCCTGGAAGAGCCGGGCATCTGCACTCTCTCACTGGCTCTTTTCCTGCCGGTGACCTTTCTTTGCATTTATACTTGGTCTTCCCCCGAGACTATGGAAGACGGTGTCTTTGTGTCCTCAGAGGGCCTACCATGGATGAGAGGCGTAGATGAGGTCTAGGACAGGATGGTTATCAGTAGTTTTAAATTAGTGAAACTTGTCTGGCTGATTAAAAGGTGGGGCTGGAATAGGGGGTTGTTATTTGTGCCACACTTCCACTGTAACAACCCCAGCTGTGCCTAGAGAAAAGGTTAAGGAATTCCAATTTTTGGATAAAGTGGGACGCTAACAATGTAGAGATAAGAAGAAGTAAGGAAGGGAATTAGGAAAGGCGTGAGAAAAAGTTTCCCTTCATTGTATAGGCCCCATTTAGGGAATGTATGCATGTATTTTCTGGATTCTGGTTTATTGGAAAATGTATGCATCACAGCCACAATAGCCTTCTATAGTCATTTTGATAGAGTGATTGGAAGTAAGGGGTTGGTATGTAAAAGTTCTTTGTAATTAAGGAGATGGCTCTTCAAGTCCTCAGATCATACAAAGGAATTTATCTCCCAGATTTGGGTGCTCAGGATTCTAATCCAGATATGTACCCAAAGCTCTGTACTTTTATTTATTTATTTTTTAAAGATTTTATTTATTTGACAGAGAGAGGGATCACAAGAAGGCAGAGAGAGGTGGGGGAAGCAGGCTCCCCGCTGAGCAGGAAGCCTGATGTGGGGCTTGATTCCAGGACCCTGGGATCCTGACCTGAGCTGAAGGCAGAGGCTTAACCCACTGAGCCACCCAGGCAAACTAATTTCTTGGAGAAAATTGCAGCTGAGGATTTGACTGTGGTCCTCTGGGGTAGGCCTGGCCCTCGCTTTGGCACGACCTCCAGACTCTTTTTGCCTGGCACCTGAATCTTTTTGGCAATTTTCAGTTGGATCCACCTTGTTCAGAAGCTTTCTTCAAGTAACAGCTGAAAGGGATCTTTAAATTCCGGACTCAAAATGACCGCTCTGGTCAGGAGGGTGTAACAGGAGCTGGAGCTGCTCTACTGCCTGGAGCAACACAAAAGAGGGCTCCAACAGATGAAAGTAGCAGTTTTTCGGATTCTAGGATGAGGTAAGGAAGGGCAGTGATGCCTGGGATGGGGTGGGGTGGGTACATGGATGAGACGAATGGGCCCTATGGTCGCCTCGCTGCCGGCACAGTTTCCAGGCCCTCAGCAGGGAGAGGGACGCTAGGCGGGTCAGGCCCCCGCTTGAACTGAGAAATGAAAAGGGGAGTCCGGGGTGCGGCCGCGAGAGTTTGCAGGCTCGGTCCCTGGAAAAGAGCAAGTTGAAGAGCGAGGGGACTTGGGGCGCTGTGCAGGGGCCCCTTGAACGTTCAGCTGAGTCCTGGTGGGTGCGTGTGCGTGTGCGTGAAGAAGCCGTCTTCAAGCGGCGGGGTGGGAGCGGGGCGAGTGCGGGGAGCTGCCGAGACAGTCCTCGAAGCTCGAAGCTCACGGAGGGCCAGGAATTATTCGTTTCTGCCAGCTGGCCTGAAATGCCAAATACTTTGTGGGGGGCCAGGGAGAGAGTGCCCAGAGGGATTTGTGTCCGTGGTGGGGTAAAGCAGGCGGAGGATGAAACGCACCCGAAATTGAAATAGGCGGTAAGTGTCGGGACTTGGGTTCTCTTCTGTGTCTTTGAAGGGTAGTTGACGTAAACCGCGCATTGTTGGGTTTGGAACCCATGTGTAAGGAAAGGACCTGACGAGTGACACGCGGGCCGGGCGAGTGGCACTGGAGGCGAGCTCCTGCCAGGCCCCGCCGGGGAGACGGAGGGCGCTGCTCTGGCATCGCGGGCGCAATGCATCGGGCTGCAGGGCAACGGTCCGGCGAGGCAGGAGGCGGCACACGACAATGACACTGAGCGGGGCCCCAGAGTGGAGGGAGGATTTTGCAGTGTTGTTGTTCGTAAGAAAGAAGGGTCCTCGGGGTCAGGGAAGAGGGTGACATTATGAAGGGAAGGAGACTAAAGAGCCCCTGTCGACCATCGCAGTTCATTTGAAAAATGGGAATGTTCACGGGAGCAGCGGCCCCAAGGCTAGCGAGGTTAGTGGCCACTGAACCACGGAGGGCGTTCTATAAATTTGTGTTTTCTTCCGTCAGCGGTGGTGCTGGCAGTGTCTCAGGAGTGGGAAGACCTGATCAGAGCTGTATTGTGGGAGTTGTATTATGCATAAAATGACATGGGGCGGGGAGCCACAGAAAGCAGGGAAGTCAGTGAAGAGGCTAGGATAGGAGTCCTGGGGAGCTGCAGTATGCCTTTAACTAGGACATGGGGGCCCTGGGTGGCTCCGTCGGTTTAGCCTCTGCCTTTGACTCAGGTTATGATCTCGGGGTCCTGGGATGGAGTTCTGTGGGAACTGCTCAGTGGGGAGGCTGGGTCTCTCTCTACTCCTGCTGCTTGTGCGCTCTCTCTCTCAAATCTTTAAAAAAAAAAAGGTGTGTGGGGGGGTTGAACTAGGACAGGTAGAAATGGGGGAAAGGAAGGGGTGGGTCACAATGCATGAGAGAGGAATTGATAGGTTTGATAAAGGGCCTAAAGGAAGAAAGAGATGAAGCTGCCTACTAGTTTTGGTCCAGCCCGAGAAGATGGGGGTACCATGAACAGAGACAACTCAGGGGTACACACAGGTTTGGGGTTTGCCGTTCTCAGCTTGGGTGTCAGGGATGTGTCTGGGTATTGCTGGTTGGCAGGCAGTGGAGAAACCAGGTAACAGTGGCTGTAGTGAGAGAACGAGATTCAATAAATCACATGTATGTGGGGAGTATTGAAGCTATAGAACTGGGGATCACCCAGGGAGATGGAAGGGAGAGAAGAGTGCTCAGAGAGCAGAACTGTGGATCAAGCTTTCATGCCTTCTTCTGCCTCTTACCTTGTAGCTGGTAAGCAGGAGCAGAGCCCGCAGAGGTGGTGTTTGGTTTTTGTTTTCTTTTTGCGTATCACCTTGGCGAGATTTTTTCCATTTCTCTGGAAGGAAACCCAAGAAACCTTTGGAGAAATTATTTCTTTAAATGGTTGTGTATCTCCCTTCTATGTGGGTATGTATGCTTTTGCCCCAAAGGGGGATTATTTTGCAGGACGTAAATGCCGAAATGGGAAAGTTTGCATGAGGCATGTGGTTAACTTGTAGAGCCAAAGATGATGCTGAGGGACTTCAGCATGTGAGAAACAACCCAGGATCAGGGAGCACTGCGCCAGTCCAGGAGACCTCTCATGACACAGGCGAAGTGAGCCGCAGAGCATCTTCAGGTGCTGACGTCCATCTGGAGGCTACACACCTTTCTTCCCAAACGAGGGAGGTGTTAGTTCTTACAGGTGAAGAAACTGAAGTTTGGCTGCCTGCCTTGAATCACAAGAAGCTGGCAAGAGATTGGGCTGGGATTAGTACCCAGGTCTCCTGACGAGTCTCTGGTCCTTCCCGTCACAGCGACTTTCCCCTGCCATAACCTGTGCACTTGGCGATCCTTCAGATTATTCTAAGGGTGTAGACTTCCGTGCCGGTGAGACGATAAGAGGCCCAAATTGGTCACGTGGCCTCCCCAGTTTCATTTTCTCTATCTTTGTAGGGCAGGGACAATGGTGTCTATTTTGGGGGGCTGCTGTAATTAGAGATCCGTGTATATAAACGAACAGCGTAGGCATTTGTTCTTTTAATAAAAAAGCACTAGTTGGAAGGTTCAGGGATAGTTTTCAGGGCAGGGAGCATTTTTTTGTGGTGTTCACGTCCTGCAGGGTCTGCCCGCTTGCCCATGTCCTGACATCAGCAAAATGCTGAGTGCGTAGTAGGTGCTCTGTAAGTACTTAAAATTCAGTGCCATTAAGCTTGAATGAGATGCCACGGGCTCAGGCAGGATTTGCTAGCCATGGCCCTTGAGTGTGGAAATGTCAACATGGTGATGGGGGGCTGCGGGGAAGGTAGGAGGAGGGGGAGCCTGCTTTGTTTACATTTGCAGCAGAGGCTACAGCAAAGAAAGAGGCACTTTTATTTCCCTTGTGGACTGGCAGTTCATTTTGCTGTAGCAGCTGCTAATGGAAAATAATAAAACCCATTTTCGTCAGGCAGTATCTGGAACACTTACAGGTCAATTCAATGCTCAAAACAGATTGTTACAGAGCATATTAGTTCGTCATCAACATCCACTTTGGTCAGGGGATTTTTACCGTTGGAAATTGAACTTACAGGTCAGGATCTGTTATGATTCCTGAATATCCTCGAATTTTTGTAAGTTAGTGGAAGCCCATAGCCAATTATTATAAATGAACACACATCATCTTTCCATTTGTTAAAATCGCCAAGGTAGCAAATTAAGCTGTGGGAGAACTGAAATAGGGCAGCTGCAAAAATATGACTTCACTAATATTAAACCTATATTCTGTCTATTAATTGAAGAATGTGGTCTCCATTCCATAATAAATCCCCTCCTGTATTACAATGCTAGGAGGTGATGTTGGCGCTATCTTTGGCAGCGCTGAAATGCATGCAGGAGATGAAATTCAAGGTATGTTTTGGCTTGTGGCTGCTCCCACTTGTACGTGTATGTGTGTGTGAGAGGACTGTTGTTTTCAAATGCAGAGTTAAATGAAGGCAGCTGGGAGGGCTCTTTTTTTTTTTTTTTTTTTTAAAGATTTTATTTATTTATTTCACAGAGATCACAAAGAGGCAGAGAGGCCAAGAGGGAGGGGAAGCAGGCTCCCCACTGAACAGAGAGCCCGATGCAGGGCTCGATCCCAGGACCCTGAAATCATGACCCCAGACGAAGGCAGAGCCCAGCGCAGTGAGCCATCCAGGCGCCCCAGGTAGCTGGGATTTTTAAACACAACCCCCATGATGGCCACCTGGTTTGGTTGTGGGGCGCTAAGTTTGCCATTTGCTGAGGTAGAACCTATTTCTCTAGGCTTCTATTTCCACCCGCAACATGAGGATTTTGAACTAGATGTTCTCTAAGGACATTTTTCTGTATACTCAAGAAATCATTCTTGTTGTTTTATTATTATACAGAAATAACATATATTTATAGTTAATTCCCAAAATAAAGATAAGCAAAAATGAGTAAAAACGAGTAAAATAAAGATTAGCAAAAATGAGTAAAACTCAGTTCTAATGCTATAATCCAGAGATACAGATGGTTAATATTTTGATGTCTAGTCTTCCAGCCTTTATGTTTACCTGTATATATACCTATATATATATATATATTTCAACACAAAAAATGGGACCATTCTTTAGATGTACCATTTGCTACCCCCCCCCCTTTTTTTTTCCCAACTTAACAATGTGGACATCTTTATCCTGATTTTTAAAAAAATGGAATCCCATTGTATGAATAGGCTGTCAATTTCTTTAACAAATCCCCTGTAAATCATCTGGTATTTTTCAATCTCTTGCAATTTTTCACAGTGGCTATAATGAAAATCCTCATGGCTAAACCTCTAAACATTTCCAGATTCTCACATTAGTGTAAATTGCCCAAAGCAGAATAGGCATGTTTCTTAGGTGTTGAATATCTATTGCTGTATTCATATAAAGTCTAGGTTATAGGATATGCTTTGGTGTCTTCAGAGACCATGAATTACAGACTCAGGAATCCTGAGCATGAATCCTTCCTTTTATAAGATCTGAGTGTATTTATCTATGTACATACTTAATATGTAGGCAGTTTGTGATAATTTAGGAAGATTTTGTGATAATTTAGGAAGATTTCAGTATGTATTTATATAACCAGCTTCCAGCTTCCTCCCAGGGAGAACTATTATAGGAAGAAAAGAGAACTATTCATTTCTGAGTGTCCAGAAAATTTCCAATTGATTGTCTCAGCCCCTTCTTAGTTCTAACAGTTGATGAGGGTATTCGATTGATCAACACGTTTACTGAGTACCTCATAATCCCTCGGTGATGAGGCATTTGGCATTAAGAAGCACAGTGATTGGGGGAGGGGAGGTTCACATGACCCTGGTATATATACAGGGCAGAGGTAAGCTGTGTGTCCGGGCCAGCAGTGCAGAGCAAGGAGTCAGAAGGGCCCACAGGATGAAGGGAATGGAGTGCTAGTTCAGAAGATACTGTGTCAGCCTGAATTTTTTGATTATCACTGGAGAGAAAATCATCTCAAATTAGCTTAGCAAATAGGGTTCCATTTACTGATTCCTATAATCAGCCCTTAGGAAGGCCAGGAATTTGACAACCATTCCCCCCAACCCTTCTGTTTTCTTCTCTCTGTGGGTTGGTTCATCCTCTTGAAATTCTCTAAGTTGGTAGCTGGAATTAGGTTGTACTGTACTCACACTTAATATTTAAATCTTAAGTTCAGAAGGGAAAAAAGCACGTCTCCCATCTCCAGTTTGGAAAAAATCCTAAAGAGCACTCTGATTGACTCGGTGGGGGTGGCAGGTCTGCCAAGTGGATCAGTATTGGGTGAAGAGATCACCTCATTATGGACCACACCTGTAGGCAGGGGGTTGAGGCTGTTGTCCTAAGACAAGACAGAAGGGTCATGCATGTGGAATCTAAACCTGAACTCTCAAACAGTAGAATGGCCGTTACGAGGGGCTGACAGGAGTGGGGAATGTGGAGACCCTGGTCAGAGGGTACAAACTCCCAGCTGTAAGAGGAAGAAGTTCTGGAGACCTACTGTACAGCAAGGTGACTACAGTTAACAACACCATATTGTATATTGGAAAGCAAAAGTAAGCATAGGCTTTCAATGTTCTCACCATAACAATAAAAAAAGGCAGTCCTGTAAGGTGAAGGATGCATAATCTTATTGTGGTAAAAATTATATATGTGTATCAAGTTGTCCTATTATACACCTTAAGCTTCAGCAAGGTCACGTCAATTTCACAGCTGGAGAAAAAGGAGCAAGCCTGTTGGGCATACAGAAACAATAAACATTTAAGGTGGGTAGGGTTTGCCTAAACGGCTTTAACAGGGCATACCAGCAGCAGGTGATTATATGAATTGAATAAACAATTGAAAAGTGTGTGAATAAGAATGGAAAAGAAAGTATCTTCTTTTACTTACCATAATTTTACATTAATTATTCATTTCATCTTCATCAAATCTCACAGATATGTATGTTCACATTTTGTGGATAAGGAACGTGAAGAAGTTAAATTAAGCCCTTCTATAGTAGCTAATATGATTCTATCAAAGCTAATATGATTCCTGTAAAGCCATGACCCACATAGCCCAGTTTCAGACAATATTTTGGTTTAAAAAAAATCAAAGGAAAATGACATAATATACTAATGTTTAACAAAAATAGTTTCAGAATTGAATTTCTTTCCTTGGGTGTCCGCAATGCCATGCTGATGGCTCCCCATACTTTCCTGTGATCTCCTCCTGCGCTGGTTCATCTGGGCTCTGTGATCTATTTGGCTCACCTCTAGGCTTTGTCTCCCCCCCCATCCTGACTTCACATTTCAAAGCCCACAGTAACTGGTCTAAGACTTTTCTTGACAAGGAAGACAAGCTAGAACCTGTTTTTATGAGCAGGCTGGGGAAAGGCTGTGAATTTCAGTGCTGTTGATTGAGGTGCAACACCCTTTTTAGTGAACCTGAGATTCCGATTTTGCACTCTCTCTGAAATTTGTGTTTTCTATCCTCCATTCTACCTGGGATAACAGAAGCTAAATCTACTGAGGTTCACTGTTCTTGATCTCTGCTGTACTAAAACATAAATAATCTCTAACATTTACTAACATACCAAATGGTTTATAGCAGTAGTCCGCTTTTCTCCCTGTTTTCTGTGTTTTACATAGGTCAGCATGGTATATGCTATTCCCCCAGCCTGGAGCATCCTTTCCCTGCTTCGTTTCTGGTTAATGCCCACTCACTCCTGGAAGCCCAGCTGATGTGTTGACTTCTCGGTGATGCTCTCTCTTAGGCCGCCCAGAATTCCGCACACTTATCCCTAGTGTTAAATGACTATAGTTGGTTGTGGTTATGGTTACCCATTTGCCAATTCCAGGAAACTTCGTGCTTCTCTAGTGCAAGGACCCTTATTCACCTGCTCATTCCCTCCAGTGTCCACCATGGCTTCTACCACTCGGCTGCTCACTAAACATTTTAAAATACTAAGTTATTTAATCAAGGACACCTGGGTGACTCATTTGGTTAAGTGTCTGACTCGATTTTTGACTCAGGTCATGATCTCAGGGTTGTGAGATTGGACCCTGGGAGGGGCTCCGTGCTGGGCTTGGAGCCTGCTCAGGATTCTCTCTCTCCCTCTCCATTTGTCCCTCCCCATCTGTCCCTCCCCCTTCAGAAAAAAAGTTATTCAGTTACTCCTCTATGTAGCAGGGCTGTGCACTCAATGGGAAGCGCAATAGCATTAACTGCTCTGAGAGCAGAAGGGAGATGCTTTAAGTCCTTGAGCAGCGGTTGGTGTGATAAAATTCCTGTTTCAAGAGAATGGACGTGGCAGCAAGATCTGTCATTTGAGACTTTTAGGCCTTAGAATAATTGCTGGTGTTTTGACATTCTTCTGTATCTTTGGGAAAATAAATGGAACTAATGTAAAAGAAATTCCTTTGGGACCGTCTCCAAAGTAACTGTTACTGATTCAGCAAAAAAAGGCATCCGCAAGGCTCCTAGCACGGTCCCTCCCTCCCCAAGGCTTTGAGAATCTGAGGAAGGCATGCTCTTTTGACCTCCACATTAAGTGCCCGAAATTCTTAATGGACAGTTCCTTTCCTTCTTGATTTTCTTGTGCTCTGGCTCCCTTCTGCTTTGCAGGTTTACTTATGTACACTCCACTGAAGGTAAGATTTACAACAGGATATACTTTTTCCTAGTAGGACATTGGTTTTTTTGATTGGTTCACCGTTGACACAATATTTTTGGCCATCCCATAAGTATTTAATTTGCTGTTCGAACATGAACTATCCTCTGATCTACACGAGTCATATTTGGAATCTGCAAAGCGGATTGCTCTTGCCTGGCAAGTGTCAGGGTTCTGTGTCTTCTCACATGGAATCAGGAGGGCAGAGTTTATAGGTGGTCAAGCAGAAAAAAACTGAAGCTCCGTGATATTAAATGATTGCTTAGGTCCTACAGCTCTAGGAGAAGCCCTAGATTTAAAAAACACATTTTAGGAGAAACTGGAAAAAAGGAGACCAGTTAGGAAATGGTGAAGTTAGAATTATCAATAGTCCTTTAAAATTAAGGAAAATCTACACAACTACTGCTTAGTATGTGGTGAATATTACCAACCATGAAATAATTTCAGAAACTTCCAGAGCTTAAGAACTTCTGTTTGACATACAGGAAGGCCACAGAATTAACTCTGTCTTGGGTCACAATCTGAGGTATAATTGATTGACTACGAATGGCCTTAATTTACAAAATTTAGGACTGGGCCCTAATGGTGTTTGTGGTTGGGTATAACGATCTGTAAATGTATAGTTTTCATAAATTCCAATGTTAACATAAATCATCATCTTACATTGCAAGGCTATCATCTATCTGAGCACTTACTCCTAAAGAGGAAAATACTCATTCTGAGTAGTCCGGCTTCTGCTGGGTGTCCTCATGTGTTAGATGCATGCTGGGGGATAAAATGGATGGAATGCCAGACCCTGCCTCTCGGAACTCCGGGTTTAGAGGAAGGGTCAGAACCTCGGTGGTCCTGGCAGAGGCATGATCATGCACAGGGAGCTAAAGAAATGTAGAAGAGGTAGAATTATGCGACCAGGATGTCTGGGAGATAATTATGTCTTGAAGGCTGTGTGAAGGAAGGTGGAGGGATGCTGCACAGACTAGAACATGGGCTTGTAAACCTGATGTTTGAACATGGGTCCTTGACCATGATAACAGCAGACACAGTTTCTATCTCAAAGGGAAAGTTTTAGTTTTTGTTCTTTATTTGAGAGAGAGAGAGAGAGAGAGAGAGAATGAATGGGCATGAGTGGGGGGTGGCAGAGGGAGAAGCAGATTCCCCTTGGATAGGGTCCCAATGCGGGACTCTGTCGCTGGACCCTGGCATCAGGATCTGAACCAAAGGTAGATGCTTAACCGACCGAGCCATGCAGGTGCCCCAGAAATTTTAATTTCTAATTATATTTATAAAGACCAGTTTTTCCCATTTCTTAGATCTTCTGGTTGCCTTTGCTGCTGCCCTGAGTTTTTCTGCTGTTTATATTTAGATGTGTATCATCAATTTTCATCAACAGAGAGGATAGGATTACAACTAGGAAAAAAATGAAGACAATATTGATTAAAATTTCATGCTGAAAAAGACTTAAGTAGGCAGTTTGGTTCACAGACTCATGTAAACCTAATGCAGGGAAACGATGTACAGCCATATCCAATGTGAAAAGTCAATGGAAAATGATTAAGTTTAGGTTTTGACACTGGTGTTTGTTATTTGTATTTTGTGGCTTGCCTACTTCCCCAAGCTCTTATTCCATGATAAGTTGATCCATGACTATTTTACTACTAGTAGCTACAATTTGAGGGAGGATCATGGATTTTTGGATGCAGGTTGGTGTGTTTTAATCAGGTTTTGACTCACTGCTATTTTAACTGTGAACTTAGAACTTCCCTGAGTTTTTAGTTTCCCCATTCATAGAATGGGAGACAGATACCTTTGTTCCATTTTGGAATTAAATGACATAACATTTAGCAATGTTAGGTACTGTACCTGGAACACAATAGGTGCTGAATAAGTGATAGCTTTTCTCATTACCTTCATTCCCCCACAGTATCCTATTGCTTAGGAATCAAATACATGACACCCCTCCCCCACTGCCCCAGCGTGTCCAACTTCACAGTCTGAAGTACATATTAGTTACCAGAGTGAAAAGGCTCAATCCCTCTATTTGTCACTAAGAGTAGAAAGTCTGGAAGCCTAGTCTTCCTTCTCCAATGATTAAACATCTTCCCTGTTACATAGCCAGATATTTTCTAGGTTTGTCAGTTTCAGGGACCATCTGGTCCAGCTTTGCTCTGATGCTCACCCTTGTGATGGTAGGTGTTGGTTAAAACTAGCATGAATAAATTGAATGTGAAGTGGAGAAGGTGAGTCACATTCCTAACTCTTCAGGTGGCCGTGGCTGATAGGTGGGCATTGCCCGGAGGCCGCTAGAGGACTTCTGTTGGGGAGGAGGCAAGGCTATCAGTTCCTCTGTTCCTGGCTCTTCTCTCACCAAAGAAGAGAAAGAAGTGGCCACAAAACAAAGCAGACTTCATTTTCTTCCATGGGAACTGTGCAATAAATGGTTACATTTTATTGGGCAAATAAGGGCAAGTGGCCAGACGGTACATTGCCAGGTGCTGAACAGATGTTTGACCTCCATTGTTCATGGCCTTCCAGGACTGCATTCTTTACTCTGACCAGGCTGGGACTGTGCCTCTGGGAGGGGAACCAGGTTCTGGGACCATGGGCTTTCTTAGCTGCATGAATTGGAAGCACCGGCTCCTCCTCTGGAATGTTCAGTAGTTGGGATGCAATGGCAAACTGACCTCACAGGACTTTGCCTCCATCCTTATCCTGGCAAGACAGTGGTTATGACTGGGGAAGCATCAGTTCTTCTCTTGGCAGAATTAAGGGCTGGGGTCTTAGGCGGGAGGCTGTGGTTGTGACATAGTGAGCTTAAGATGTCTTCATGGCTGGGAAAGCTTTTGCCCCTGCCTGGTGCAGTTGGTGAGGCTGGGGTCCAAGCCGTGCAAACTGGAGTTCACTGCCTGAAGTGCTCAGCAGTGGCTGGTTTCCATAGCTACATGGGGGTGGCCATCCTCTTTCTGAGGGGTTAAATTGCAGGGAATGACCACATGCAAGGTAACCCTTACCACTCACATGGTACATAAAATGCTGACAGACTATTGGTATTAGTTTTTTTTTTTTTTAAGATTTATTTGAGAGAGAGTGAAAAAGAGAGAAATCATGACCTGAACTGAAATCATGATTTGGACACTTAATGGACAGAGCCACCCAGGTGCCCCTGACATTACAATTTTATATTAAAAGTGGAATTGTGGGGGCACCTGGGTGGCTTAGTCGGTTAAGGGTCTGCCTTTGGCTCAAGTCATGATCTCAAAGTTCTGGGATCGATCCCAGGTGTGGGGCTCTCTGCTCACCAGGGAGTCTGCTTCTCTCTCTCCCTCCAACCCTCTTGCTTACTTGCTCACTCACATGTGAGCACACACTCTCTCTCAAATGAATAAATAAAATCTAAAAAAAAAAAAAAAAAAAAACCAAGAACAAAAACACAAAAACCCCAGAACATCTTGTTTCCATTTTGTTAGCCATTAAGTATAATATTTATTTATTTATTTATTTCATTTTAAAAATTGTATTGGGGACTATAGGAGTTTACTTGGCATCCTGATCTTGTTCCTTAGGTTTGACCTTGGTAGCTATAATACTAATCCATCTGACACTAATTTATCTCCATCACAGGTGTTATGTAGAGGGAAGTCCTTGGGGACTTCAAGATAGTCACTCTTTTACTCTCTAATTCATAAAATCTACATTTACTCAAGATATGATTACTTGGGGCAGATAATGGACAAACTCTAGTTGAAGAATTAATAGTTTGCTTAGAGAAAAAGGAAGGTGAGCTCACAACTGTAATCAGTGTAATAAATACTGCAACAGAAGCAATTGCAAAGTCTTTTTGAAGCATAGAGGTTGGAGTAATTGGCCCTGAATGATCGGGGAAGATTTCACTGTGGACATGCTATTCAGGTTAGGTCTTGAAATGTTTTCTTGGTGGGGAGGAGGCAGAAGACCTTTCTGGGCATGGGGTATATTTTGTGCAAAGACCTAGAGGTTGGCAAAGACTGGCTTGATTAGGGAATGGAAAAAGGTCATTGGATCTGGAATCTAGGTTTGAGGCTCAGGGGAGATAATAAGAGCAAAGACAGTTTAATGACAGGGAGAGTGGATGTCTGGCTTTGGGAGGGAAGTCAGAAGACTGTTTTTCAAAGACAATTTCCCAAAGTATGTCTCATAATGCACTAACTCTTGAGATTTGGAATAAGATTGGCAGATAACTGTAGAAATGCTACAAAGCATTATAGTGTATGTATGTATAGTACTATAGCATTAAAGGAGCTTTGAACAAGTTATAGGGTAGAAACTTATTCAATAAGTTAATTTTTTTTTTACTTGGTCATGAAATTGTTTTGAGTTATTAATATCTTGGGTAATTAACATTCTATGTTGCACATTTGGGTAATGCTATTCCAGGCCATGTAAACTCAAAGTAGGTATGGAAGGGGAGGAAGACTGGTCAGACCCATCTCTGTTAGGAAGTAGCCTTTTGGGTCCTTGGCTATGGAGCTTGGGGCTGGTGACTAATGAAGGTATTCAAGGCAGGTACTCAGGAGAAATAAGACATAAGTCTTTAGTAGCCAGAGGCAAGGTTGGGGACATCACTTAGGGAAGTGGGTTTGTCTCATCATTGGAGCATAATACAGAGATGTCAGACTTTGGGATATCAAAGTAAGAGTAACCTGCTAATAGAAGCTGAGTTGGGAACAATTTACATGAGTCCTCTCGTGTTCTCAGAAAGCATTAGAATCAGACATGGATTCTGAAGTATGTCTGATCCTGTAGGGTAGGAGTAAGATGGGGGATTGATGGTCAAGAGGATTTGAACTCCAGAAGCCGATTAAGCACCATCTAGTCTCATTTTTCCTTCTTGATGGGTTCTTTGCCCATTGCCCTCAGCATGGATTCTTGTCTTTAACATGGCCTACAACTCCCTCTTGTTCTGTCCCCTGTCTTCTCCTTCAGTGACTTGTTCCAGATTCTTACTCACCCTGTGGTCCAGAACACTTTGCCATCTATCAGCATGTCCCACTCTACAGGGCTATTAAAAACTACCACTTACTGAATTCTTATGATGTATTGGGTCCTGTGCTAAACACTTGACATAAATGATTTATTTACAGTAATCAGTAAGATAGAGTCCCTTAGGAATGCATTTAGGGGTAAATAATAGAATACTCCACTAACCATGGGCTTAAATAAATTTGAAGAGTTTCTTCTACATAAAATGCAGAGGAAGGCAGTTTTGGAATTGGGTCTCCATGATGCCCCTAAGACTCCAGACTTGGTGTAGCTTCTCACTCCATCTTCCTTAGTATTTGACAGTTGTCTTCATGTTTTGGCCTCATGGTTGCAACGTGGGTGCTGAACCTGTAGAAACTATGTTGACATCTCCCTTTAGAGTGTGTGTGAACTGGCTTATTTAGAGCTTGCCCAGAAATTTCTGGGCCATTTCTGTTTTTGTCTCTTTGATAAAAACGGTGGCCCATGACTTTTCCAGGGTGGGAAGCTGACGATTTAACTTTCTAAACTTTATAGTTGTAGAAGGCAAGGATGAAATGGGTTGAAAATGGGTGATAGGCTAGCCAACCTGGAAGGCCTATCATGGTAGGCATTATTATTCCCATGTTAGATGACAAAGCAGCTCAGGAGGCTAAGTTAACTTGCTTGGGGTCACATAAATGGTTAAGTGTTAGATGCAGGTTCCAAGCTGACTGAGTCTGACTCAAATGCCTACAGGAGTTCCCCTACCCCACATAGTCTCCTTCTCAAATTTTCAAAGTTCAGTTGAATTCAACCTATCTTTACTGAGTGGATACCTATACCCAAAGCACTACATTGGAATCACAAATGGATATACAGACAATCGAAATTTTCCTGTCCTCTAGGATGGAGAGAGATGTACACATATGTCACCAATTCAGGGCGGGCTTCAGTGGCTAATGTCAGTGGGGCACACACAATGAATTGTGAGTGTACTGGGGAAGGAAAGTGGAATCCTGCCCAGGGCGTTCCAAGGAGGCTTCCTGGAGGAGAGATCTGATCTGGACCATCTGTCTGTAGAGGTTTCTTTTATGAGCACTGTAATTATTGCCTTTATCTTCTGTAAACCTCAGTTAACTCTGACATAGTCTTAGTTCATCTCAGGTGTAGTTTGTCTGAAATTAGTGCAGAGACATAATGCCTGAAAGTAAATCAACTGACCATGTTGTCAGTTTTTATTTTAGTATTCCCCCAAATCCCAGAATCTTGGACTTTATTTTATTTATTTATTTATTTTTAAAGATCTTATTTATTTGACAGAGATCACAAGTAGGCAGAGAGGCAGGTAGAGAGAGAGAGAGGAAGGGAAGCAGGCTCCCCACTGAGCGGAGAGCCCAATGCGGGGCTCAATCCCAGGACCCTAAGATCATGACCTGAGCTGAAGGCAGAGGCTTCAATCCACTGAGCCACCCAGGCGCCCCAGAATCTTGGACTTTAAACCCAAACTAGATCTAGTCTATCACATTAAACTCCCGAAGTAAAACATTTCAAAACCGTGATAACCACAAAGCCATTTAAAATAAGCTTAACCCATTATACATTTTCCTAAACAACTTGAAGTGTCAGGTTGCATTCCATAAAGAAAAGTTTTTACATTCCAATTACACAAAAATAAAATGACAGATGAAGCATTTTTTACCCTGACATACACAAAGGTAATGTACTATTCTTTCAGTGTGGGGGGAAAAAGGTAGTTAGAATGAACCTGAATAGAAGTGAAGTGAGAATACTTTTAATTATAGATATTAGCATCCCCCACCCCCAAAAGAGGGCAAAACATGTGACGGGAGTGTTCACAAAAGAGGCAAAACAATGACTAAGGGCATGTAGAAAATTGAAAGCAACAGAGAAATGCAGAAGAAAATAAGTACCCATCATTTTCTTTTTGTCTGCTAAATTAGCAAAGAATTAGGATACATCCACTGGCAAGCATTTGGTGGGATGGCAAGTTTCTATGCCTGTTTCAGGACTGGAAGTGCTCTCCCTCCAGGACGTAGTTGAACACTATATATATCAAGAACCTCAAAACAGGTAACACTGTTTAACCCCTTAATTCCACATCTGGAATCACATGCAAAGAAGTAATTTGAAATGTGGACAAAAATAGATGCAAAAATATGTATGTTAGAGTTGTTATGAAAATGTAGGGGCGTCTGAGTGCTTCAATTCGGTAAGCGTCTGACTCTTGATTTTGGCTCAGTTCATGATCTCGGGGTCCTGGGATCTAGCCCCACATCAGGCTCTGTGCTCAGTGCAGAGTCTTCATGGGATTCCTGCTCCCTCTCCCTCAGTCCTTCCCCCTACTCACTTGCTCACACTCTCTCTCAAAATAAGTAAATCTAAAAAAAAAAAAAAAAAAAAAGGAAAATAGAAATACCCAATAATAGGAATGGTGAGGCACATATAGTGTATTTATATGATACAGTGATTTAGCCAATATGAAAAATATTTGAAAACCTAATGATTTAGGGAAATGTTAATAAGATGTTCCGAGTATAAATAGCACAATGATAACTATTAAAAAAACGTGAAAGGAAACTTCAGAATGTTAACAGTTTTTATGTTGTGACATTTGGGAAACTTTTTAAGAAATATTTTCTGTGTCTTCTAAGTCTTCTCCACGGAGTCCATGTGATGTCTCCGATAAAAGAATGCTGATAAGCGCGGGCCCTGAGTCTGCTGGGCGAGAGCAGGTGTTCTTTTGTTTCATCTCTGAGATACGAGCTTTGCTGCCGAACCTCACAGGCAGGTGACGATCTGGGCTTGACGCTGCCTGTTCAGAACTTTCGCTGGGGGAGGCAGTGGCTGCTTCCATTCATCTTCACCATCTGCTAGCCTAGGGTTCTTAAAGAAATCCTCCCAGGATTGCAGGCGTGGATAGCCGAGGCAAGACAGCCCGAGGCAGCCATTCTCCAAACTTCTCGTGTTTCTCACTGCGGTAGAGATGTAGTCTGTCCCTGCTCTGGCCTGTTGATGGAGCACAGCAGTGCGTTTGGAACACAAACGCGTTGTGAGGCCTCCATGGGGTTCAGGAATACAACTCAGAGTGTCTGCACCCGTACCCGGAGGGATTTGCACCTCCGTGGGATGGTTCTGCCCTCCAGAAGTTCTGCCTCCTGCCAGCTGTGAGGTCCTTAGCAGGGAAGTCATGATGGTCTTGGAGCAGCGACCGGAGAACAGGCCCAGTATAGGCATCATTGACCCCCGGGTCTAGAGTCTAATTGCAAAGCTTCTCTAAAGGTCACTGGGGAAGTTCGCTTGGTGGGACTGGTTTCATTCAATCTATTGAATCTATCCAGCAGTTACAATAATGATAGGGGCTCAGCAGGTGTTGAAATACTGTAAATGAAATTTTAATTGAATCTTTGCTACTAGCCTATGAGGTCAGTGTCATTATCCTCCTCTCCTGGATGGGGAAGCTGCCCAAAATCCCACCCCATTACAAGAGTGCAATCCAGGGTCAAGCTCAAGGCCTTGTAATTCCCAAGGTTCATCAGTCTCCTCACCAGCACACCCTTGTTTCCCAAACTTCAGTCATTTTTCTGTTAGTGTCCCTTTTACCAAGGCCATGTCCCCTCCGTAACTTATTCAGTATTTGTCAACTTATTTTTTTCCAATTACGTAAACTTAGCCTCATCCCAAGCAGCCACGGGTATGGAAGTCATGGGTTTAATGTGGTAGTTGCATTATTTTCAAATGGATGCATTTAAGAAAGCATATAGCTTTTAATTAATTTATTTATTTTAAGATTTTATTTATTTACTTGACAGGCAGAGATCACAAGTAGGCAGAGAGGCAGGCAGAGAGAGAGGAGGAAGCAGGCTTGCTGCTGAGCAGAGAGCCTGATTGCGGGGCTCGATCCCTGACCCTGGGATCATGAGCCGAGCTGAAGGCAGAGGTTTTAACCCACTGAGCCACCCAGGTGCCTCAGCATATAACTTTTTAAAAAGTTTGATTACTTTACCTTTTAAAATCTTTGGAACACCAGAGCACGTGTACCACATTTTGGTGAAACTACACTGAGCTGCTTTCTTTAGCTGGGACTAAAGTGCTGACAAGATTACGGACCTGCTGGTCGCTCTTCTCTAGTGGTCTTCTCTTCCTGCCTTTTGTAGACTCTTGCTGGTCCCAACTGCTTCTTCTGAGGTACTTATCCCCAGGCAAACGGGTGATCAGAGGGAGGCCGCCTTCTCCTCTCATCTTCTACTCAGAGCTGGGAGGTCTGACCTGCTGGGCAAGGGGTGGCCCTGTCTCTGGATCAAGCACATCAGACTTTTAGAGATAAGAACTGGGGCTTTGGCTGTTTTGGGGGCAGCCCTCAGAATTCCATCATAAGGGAGCTGGTAGTGTTTGTGTCGAGGAGCTGGGGACCCTCCTAGGACCACTTTAGTTAGCTTTACGGTGTGGGGCCTGGCAAGGTTGCAGAATGCTGTCAGCCCTGCACTTCGCCATAAAACATTGATCTGCTAGGAAGACTCTGAGGAAAAATTAATATCCCTTCACCTCTGTGCTGTAAATGGATGGCACTTTCACTACGGTGGTGCCGTATGCAGCCTAAGGAAAAAACAGAAGGCAGAAAACTTGCCTCCTGTATAGAACACTGAGGTAGGAGTGAGCAGGACTTCATTCTCATCCCAGGTGTGCCTGCTCCGTGACCTCCGGGGAGTCCCATCTTTCCGGGGCCCCTTATTACTCATCTATAACAACACCTTCCTCCCAGGGCTACTGGGAAGTACCCTGATTTCAAAAACACACAGTCAATAAAAACCTTCACACCGCAGTAGTTACTCCGATACATCTATGTATAAAAGAAGGGGGTCCAAGCAATGAACGGTGCAGTCTTTCCAACACTGTGATTCTGTCAAGGAGGAAGAGGGACAGAGGGTTCTGAGCGATCATCCGGGCTTCTTTGGTTAGCGGAGTCCATCAGATGGATGGCAGCAATGTTTGTTTCTACGAAGCTTCAGAAATTTGTCATATTTGGCAGTTGTACTGAGGCAGAAATAAAAGGGAGGAATGAAGACACATTGAGAGTACACCATTCTCCCCCCTGAGCAGAACTGAAGGAATCCAGTGTGGCCAGGAAGGACAAGCGCACCAGGGATGACCCCAACCAAATATCTTGGTCATGAGACCCCATATCTCCAAAAGTGCTGGAAAATTAGGGTGGTCAGACCCCGTTGTTGAAAGATTCAGTGTTCTGATGAGTTGGAAATGAGGAGTCATTTGACTTTCATATTCCTTCCTCTTGTTGAGAGAGATTAAAATCTGGTGTCCTGTGAACACTGAATAGCTCCCTAACTTCGGCAATGATGATTTAAATACTTGTTCTAGGACTTTTCTAGTAACAACTATGTTTTGTGTGCAATGCATTTTAACAGAAATTCTCTCTAATGCTCACTGGAATGCCGTGGGGTGGACAGTCTCACTTTAGTTTTACTGATGGAAAGTCAAGGGTGTGAGAGAGGACCAGGGTGTGAAGGTTCAGTCATCTTCCCTAGGCCAGCTGCTTCATAAATGGCAGAGGAGGGGGGTTGAGTCCGTTTGACTCAAACTCAAGCTTGTTGTTGGATGTGAGTTTTGTCTTCACTCAGTAATTCTTGGAATGTTAAGGTTTAAACGCCTGGCATTTCCTTTCCTTTTTTTTTTTTTTTCCCCTTAAGTAGGCCCTATGCCCAGTGTGAGGCTTGAACTCATGATCCTGAGATCAAGAGTCACATGCTCTACTCCCTGAGCCAGCCAGGCGCCCCTAAACCTGGCGTTACTTGACTAGAGTGCCAAACCTCAACAGACCATTATGAGAATGAAAAACTATGTCACTAAATAAGAAGTTTGAAGTTTATTACATTAGTTATCATCCAAATAGATTTTGGAAATCACTTATCTAATTAGCCATTATGATTTAGTCAGTTGTTTCTATGGAAACAACTCTATCTTATTACTCAAAATAGACACCCATTTATGTGCTTATTTCTGCATAATCCAGACATCAGCGTCTGACAGTTCTGATAATAGAAGGAGGGATCCCTGTTTGTTTTTTTTTTTCTAGTGGGACATCTATTGGCTACAGAGTCCTATCTTGTTAATACTCCTAAGAGGCCTCCTCAGGCTCAGTCCTTACCAGTTTCCTATCTAGATGGAGAACAGTGGTCCTCCAATATGTCTATACATTGGGATCACCGAGCAGTGACCATCCACTCACAGACCATCAAAATCCATGGGAGTGAGACTCAGGTATCAGCATTTAAAAATAAAAAATTCCCCTGGTGACTCCATGGACACGTAACTGGCTCTTAAGACATTGCAAATACTTCTAGGCAAGTACACATAGAATTCCCACTTCACAGGCATGCCAGAACTTGAAACAGTGATTCTCCAAGTGGATTGTACATTTAGAATCACCCAGGGTGGGGGAAGGGACTTCAAACCAGACTGATACCTGGCCCATCCTCACCAGATTTTTTATTAAATGGTCCCTGGAGGGGGTTGGTCAAACATTTGTATTTTTAAAACCTCACCCCAGGTCATGCTGACATGCAACCAGGTTTTAAGCCACTGAGTCATACCTTCTAATCCTGGCAGGAGGCCCGAGACCCAAGTCCCAAGTTTATTACCTTTATGCTACATTAATTTCCAATAAGGCCTGATGTTTTTCATCAGAGATCTTCCTGGTTCTGACATTAAGAGGTGACTAGTGAAAAACTGAATTTGAATAAGATTTTCCAGGGGCACAGGGCTGAACATCTTGCCGGTTTGAGTAGCAATTACTGAAGAAATGATATCGGGATATCTGTGAGTGTGGGGAGATCTGGTTTAGTCGCTCTATCTGGCCTCGCTTCTGCAATCCATAGCCTTCTTTTCCTCATGCAAATGGTTTAAAACAACAGCAAACCAATGACCATATCCCATTAAACTGGAGCAGTGAAAATATTCAAGCTGCTTAATAAATTAAAACAACCATGCTTGTATTAACTAAATGGTAAGCAGCTATCTGTAATGTAAATTCTTACCCATTATTCTGACCCAGTGGTAATTCTGCATTTAGTGTGTGTGGCTTGCTTGTGGATTCCCTCTCCTTTCTCAGATTGTAATAGTGCCCAGTCCACATGGCCCCTTCATCGTAATGAAAAAGAACTTTTCTAACGAATCAGAAATTCCTAAGTTAAACCTAAAATGTTGACTGTGAAGGTGCCAGGCCCACATTCTGTATCACTGTTACCCTACACTAATTTAATTCAGCTAGAAATTATCTTTGGAAATGGCAATCAATTTTTGCTACTCCTTTTTGCATTCTTTATGATCTGGTCAGTGGGCTGTGGAAAAGTGCTTTTTCTTGATTACTGACACTGTTGATAATCATTGTGGTTTTTGGCAAAGCTAAGGCATTATTTCACAGACCTGCATTGCAATGGGGAATGGGTGTAACTTGAAAATACTGCCAAAGTTCCTGCGGCTTTAGCCGCCACCAAGGAATGTCCAAACTCAAACACAAGTCTAGTGACACTTCATTCTTTTATGGTGGTTTGCCTTGGGCCAGTCCACACACTGGGACAAGAGAAATAAACATGGGTTGGTGGAGGTCCTGGGCTCCCCTGCTTCTTGAAGAGCCCCCTGCTGTAGAAGCCTTCAGGAATGACCTGTGCATCCTACTTAATGACAGGGACAATCCTTCTCCCACTTTGAACTTTGGGTTTGAAAGGAAGAAACACATTTCTTAAAATGAAAAAAAACCTATGGTGTCACTCTGCTACCTTCCAAAAGGAAGGAGACCTGCTACTGCAGGACAAATGTTTTACTTGGAACCGAATATTGATAAAGAAAGGAAAAGAACAGAGACCTGTAATGTGGCAGTTAACTTTTTGGAAGGTGACCACAGAAAAAGGAGCAGGAGGGATAGAAGGAGAAAAAGCCATATAAATGACTGCTTAGCACTCCTTTTTTTCTGACTCTTATCCTTTATTTATTTAAAGATTTTGTTGATTTGCTTGAGAATGAGAGTGAAAGAAGCAGACTCACCACTGAGCAGGGAGCCTGATGTGGGGCTCAATCCTAGGACCCTGAGATCATGACCTGACTAAAGGCAGACACTTAACTGACTGAGTCACACAGGCACCCCTTTATTTATTTATTTTTAAACATTTCAAACAAATCAGGTATGACACAGTTGAATGCTCTTGAGGAAAATAATGACTCTGATTAGCCTCAGAACGTCTCTAGCAGGTAACCCAAGGACTAGAGTTGGTTTATTTAAAAAATTCTATTAACAAGGGTGTCAGTTATAAAGAAGAACCTAAACTAAGGCCTCTAATTCTTTTCACAGACATTGAACAGCTCAGATACGTGAACAAGGTTCAGATACTTGAGAATGGTGACTTTGAACCAGTGACCCAGAGGTCCTCTGTCCCTGTTACTCCCCTGAGCCACCGGCCAGAGCAGACCACACAGTCATTACAGAAAACCACATCACCCAGTTTTGAGGCTCTTCTAGCATGTGTTCAGAATTACCATATTTTTTCTAGTTCAAGTATCACTGAACTCCTCATGGCTTTTGGTCTTGATTTTTCCAACCTACAGTGATTCCACCATTCACCAAGTCACTGAAATCCAAAATTGTCATTGTAGGTACTAAGCCCAGCTGTTCTATCTCTGCTGGGCCTCATGAGCCCTGTCCATTGCTCTCTTGTCCACTGCTCTCCTGACTTCAGGCTCTGATGATTACATCATCACTCAACCACTGAGGAGACTTTAAGCTCAGCCCCCACACATCCATTCTTTACTGACTTTGATCTTTTTTTTTAAATTTTATTTTTTATAAACATATAATGTATTTTCATCCCCAGGGGCACAGGTCTGTGAATCGCCAGGTTTACACACTTCACAGCACTCACCATAGCACATACCCTCCCCAGTGTCCATAACCCCACCCCCCTCTCTCAAACCCCCTCCCCTCAGCATCCCTGTTTGTTTTGTGAGATTAAGAGTCACTTATGGTTTGTCTCCCTCCCAATCCCATCTTGTTTCATTTATTCTTCTACCCCCTTAACCCCCCATGTTGCATCTCCACTTCCTCATATCAGGGAGATCATATGATAGTTGTCTTTCTCCGATTGACTTATTTTGCTAAGCATGATACCCTTTAGTTCCATCCACGTCATCGCAAATGGCAAGATTTCATTTCTTTTGATGGCTGCATAGTATTCCATTGTGTATATATATCACATGTTCTTTATCCATTCATCTGTTGATGGACATCTAGGTTCTTTCCATAGTTTGGCTATTGTAGACATTGCTGCTATAAACATTGGGGTGCACGTGCCCCTTCGGATCACTACATTTGTATCTTTAGGGTAAATACCCAGTAGTGCAATTGCTGGGTCATAGGATAGTTCTATTTTCATCATTTTGAGGAACCTCCATACTGTTTTCCAGAGTGGTTGCACCAGTTTGCATTCCCAGCAACAGTGTAGGAGGGTTCCCCTTTCTCCGCATCCTCGCCAGCATCTGTCATTTCCTGACTTGTTCATTTTAGCCATTCTGACTGGCGTGAGGTGATATCTCATTGTGGTTTTGATTTGTATTTCCCTGATGCCCAGTGATGTGGAGCACTTTTTCATATGTCTGTTGGCCATCTGCAGACATCAAATAACCTCATTAGGAGATCCAAGCTCTTCTATGACTCCTCAATTATGTTGAAATTCCTTATTTTATTTCCCATCTGGTGACCTCGTAACTGCTGCTGCTGACTCTGTCTCCTCAACTCCTGGACCTTGACTCCTCTCAGCTCAAGCTCTGTTCGGCTACTTTTTCTTCTAATAGCATATGAAGCATCCTTCTGTGTGTATAGGCAGTTGCTCCCACTGTTTCTTTTGTCCACAACTCCCTTCCTCTCTCTAGCTATTGTCGTTCACTCTTCTTACAGGACCCATAGCAAATGTTGCTGTTCAGTAGTCTTTTCTGCCTCGAAAGATGGAAAATTCCTTCCTATGTCCCTTTAACACTTACTATGTCTATTACCACTCTCTTATCCAGGTCCCCACATTTCATAAGAAGTACATTCAGGTGGGTTTAACATGAGCTCCCCGGTGACCAGACTGCCCCAATATTTAGTACCCCATCTGTTCCTGCTCAGTCAAGGTTATATTGAGAACTATGGAGCTCAGGTACTCATGGTGTTCTGCATGGTGTTCATGGGAGCATTGTAGACGGGGTAGGGCCCAAGTTCCCTATCAGCTCTGCCACTGGGATTTGCATGGATCGATCTACATGTCCCTTGAGTTCCTTGAGAGCACGGAAATGAGAGTTGAATAAACTGAGAAGTGGACAACTATTTTCTTCCCGCACTGACCGTTCAGGATGGCTTCATCTGCTCACACACGTTATCGCCTCATCCTTCTGCTGGCCTCACATTTGCTCCTGCATCTGTACCAGTCCAGCTGCTCCAAAGGCCGGCTCGCTTTGCACCTTGTACAACAGGCTTCCCTGTGCCTTCCAGTTTGGGTTTTCTTTGCTGTCTCTCAATAGGACTTTAGGGTCTCTTCACGAGTCAGCATTTTATTTTATATAGTATGTACTGTCTGCTGATTATTTGACTTGGTAATTTTTTTTCCTGCTCAATTCAACCAAGAACTGGTCATCTACTTCATTGTAGATGAGTTTTTTCAACAGAGGCATTCCCATGTCTCTTCTAAAGGCCCTTCCACCATACCAGATATATAGTATCTCTGAATGAGTGGTAAAAACTGCCCAGACCTCAGATATAAAGTGGGAGAAAATAATAGTGCCTACCATATAGAATGCAGAAGAAAATATACTTGAAATACTCTGTCCATCTATGATGGTTATTATTAAGAATAGTTTGAATCGAAGCCTGTTGAAATTGATTTATCTTCTACCCAAAGCTTATATAAGTAATGATGGATACTTTGAGGACTTTATCATCCTGCTGGATAATTGTGATAATGACTTTGGCAAAAAGTTTCATATTGCTAGATAACTGTGATGAATAGTTTGGCAAACAGGAATGTCCAGCAATGGTTCTTGGAAGCCTTCTCCACTGTGAGTGCAGAATGGAGGCCCTGGCGTCAAGGTCTGTTCAGGGATGTCTTATGGCCCAAATGAGCAAGAGCTTATGAATTGTCCCAAAACACACGAATAAAATATGATTCATTAGATACTATCTAATAAAGTCAGTGTAGTTTTGGTGCCATCGTACCCAGACTATAAGGTCATTGAAATAAATCTGAGGCATTTCTTCTGAAGGATGGCTGCTTATTCCAATGCCAGAAATAAAATAAAATAAAATAAAATAGATAAAAACCACAACTCTATCTCAGCACAATAATCTGGGAAATATTTGTTTTAAAACCATTCTGTTCTGCTTTCTTAATTTCCCCTATCTCCTCCCAGAAAATCTGAATTAACATGGCAAAAATCCACTGCTGGCATTTAGGAAAAGCAGTGTAATTCTTCTATCTTTCACAGACTTTGCTCGTTGGGCCAGAAGCCCGACTCATTTGGACACAGCTGTACTCTGAACTTACGTCTCTAGTTAACATTTCCACTCCTAGGCATTCATTTGGTTTATTTATTCCAGAAAGCTTTCTGTTCCCTGATGAAATGTTTCACGGTGCTGTACCCACAGATCCATAACCTAGTTCAGTGGCTGACTTTTCTAGTCTGTGACTTAAAGAGCCAGTGACTTATTAAAAGCTCCCCCCACCATCACCATTAGCTATGAGGCTAGCCCTGTACACGATTTCTTTGTAGGTTAAGTTTTAGTCTTGAGCCCTCCATTTCCCCTTGCAGATGCATTTTCCACCCCCAAAGAGCCAAATCTGTAGGGTTTATCTGGTATCCCATTCTTAACCTGGGTGGCTGTTCCCTAATCCTTATTAAGGCATTGATAGATCATTATGGGTTAGCTATTTACATCTGAAGCTTATGTGGCTGAAATTTGGCAATGTTTTAAGACCCTAAAGAATAAAGAATGGCAGGGACCTGGGTGAATCAGGTTTTATCATAGCAGCAATTTTTATCAGTTATAATATTTGGGGCAACAGGCTTTGAGCCTTTTCCCACCAAATTGCATTGGTCTTATAGGGATCTATACTTAATATAGGCTTCTGTTGGTATGCTTCCCATGAAGAATGACCAAGTGTCAGCTAGTTGTTTGTTGATTTGTGATTGTGCCCTTATTAAAACACAGGCAGCACACAAGGAATAGTAAACCTGCCCACAGGAAAATGGTTCAGTGTTGGTACTCCTTACTGCAGGGTGGCATGGGACACTAGGAGCCTAAATCGGTGACTATTTTCTGTTGGTGAGATAATTGCCGTATCATCTTTGTGTGGAAATGAATATCTTTGTGTGTTTTTTTATTTTTTAAATATTTGTTTAAATTCAATTAGCCAATGGAAATGAATATTAACTCCATCTCATGGACGTCTGAACTGATGTTCTTTCTCAGGTGAACCTGGGTACCTCCCTTCCCTTCTGGGCCTCAGCTTTCCCTCTGAGATCCTGGGTATAGCACAGAGGACTTCCAAGTTTCCCTTGACCTTTATGATCCTTACTGAATATCAGGACAACGTCTGTCCAGCTCAGCAGAGATGCTTCAGAGGCGAGGAGAAGCTTGTCTCTGATGGACAACCAGGATGTGGCTGTGTGGGGTGGTAGAGTGGTGGGGAGCTGAGCTGGGTGGCTGGTTGCTCTGTCCACATCCTTCTGAGGCCACACAAAGCTGCTCGAGGCCAGGGCCTTGAATTAGGAAGGGTGGGTCCTGAGAGCTCATTGCTATAACACTCAGTTTTTCAGATCCCTGGTTCCTTAAGTCTTGTTGCCACTTGCTCCTCTGCTTCCTCTCGGGCACAGCCAGCCAATGACTGGGTCAGCAGTTGGGCTCTGCGAATCTGGCCAGCCTTCCGCAGGGATTAAAGGGCAGCTGGGTCTGTGGCTGCTGTGGTGACTGGTGCAGTCTCCAGGATGGCCGTGCACAGGATATACACCTCTACAGTACAGACTGTGCCAGTGTGACTGTTCCTATGGAATATTGGTAATGAAGAAAACGGAAGGCATGAATTTTAATATATATGTCCTAACCTCTTAAAGGGCTGAGAAAAACCTCTAATTAGCTCACATCTATTTGGAAGGATTCCAGAAGTTATGTATTACTTTTCAGAAGGTGTTGTTAGGGAGCCCGGCCAGACTTTTCCTCTATTGTGAAGTAGAGTGTTTCGTCTCTATGTATGTGAGCTCCTTGGGGAGGAACTTGGTTATTTCTTCCCAGGAGTCCAGTGGCATTGTTCAGAACTTTTGGTGATAATGGAAAGTTCCATGTCTAGTCACTAGCCTCATGTGCTTATTGAGTGCCTTAGAATAGGGCTAGTGTGACTGGGAATTGATTTTGAATGTATTTAATGTTATTACCTCTATGTGGCCATTGGCTCCCATATTAGTGCAGATCTGGATTCCTACTGCCTAGCTTAGTGGAGGTGGACTCAATTGCTGTCTGTTGACTTGAAGTTTACTATTTCTCAAGGCACTTGCCAAAGTGTACTTTTGCCATGTGTTTTTCAAACGTCTCACATAATTTATTTTCAGTAATCCAAGATTTTCTATTCCTGAGACCACTCAAACAAAAGCTTATTCTACACCTGGGCCTAAACAGCTGCTGTTACCAGAGCGGTGCCTTGGGGGTCTAGGACTGTAGGGACAATGGGGTGGAACTGATCTGCTGTTCTCATCAATATACTTTATAGATCCTCTCTGCTTCCATAGTGCCTTCTAGATCATTTCCCAGTCAAAGTAGGAAACTGGATATTTTATGAATATTTCCACTTTCTCTCTGCTGATGGGGGAGAGAGAGCCACACTTGCCAGTGGGAGATGTCTGGCATTGGATATTGGTCTCTGACTTTGGAAAAATCATTTAAGTCTTCAAGTTTTCTCATTTATTAAGTGAGAATAATAGTTCTTTTAGCCTTAAATGTCTTTCAGTTCAAGTATAAGAATCTCGAAATGAAAGTGTCTGCAAGTCTTCCCCAGCTATAAAACACTGTCCAAATATTTATGGCTATTGTTATTTTTATCTCATTAAAGATTAGAGCATTTTGTTAGCTTGTGGCCTATTTTCCCATGCCTGAAATCAATCCTTCATCCACTGCCTATGATATATGGGAACCTATCACTGAAAGTATGTAGGATCTTTATATATTATTTTGTAGGTCTCGTAAGCATAAACTAGCATTTAAGTGCCAATCTGCATGGTGTGGAGCTTATCTCTGCATAGTAGATTGGCCACATGAAGCCACCTTTCCTGTGACAACAAATAATTTTAGGAGTTCTTACTCCAACTATGTTGGCCTGATGATTTATATGTTTCCTGAGATAGGGAGAAATCCTGGTTCTGTTTCTACCTATTGGACAGATTCATTGCATGACTTGGAAAATTCATTTAGTTTCTGTATATAGATTCCCCAGAAGGGTTATTAAGATTGTGATAGCAATTTTGGATCTCTGTCAGGTGATTATGTCTGGATTTCTTGATAGGCTTTTAAACTTCTTGAAGATAGGGGTACACCTCATTCTTCATTCTTTCTGAAACGGCTCTCGAGTCAATTGTTCACAAGTGTAGTACACTGAGAGAGAGATCGCTAACTCCCTGCACACTACATGCTGATGCATAAAGAAAATGTACTACTTTTATTCTTCTATAACCGACCTGCTCTTTCACTTGAACTTATAATATTTGGGTAATGGGGAGTGTATTAGTTTATCAGTTGCTGCATAACAAATTACCTTAAAGTTAGCAGCTTTAAACAACTGACACTTAAGGGTACAGGTAGCTGGGTGGCTCAGTCTGTTAAATGTCTGCCTTCTGCTCAGGTGATGATCTTGGCGTCCTGGGATTGAGCCTTGTCGCAGGCTTCGTGCTCAGCAAGAGGTGTGCTTCTCCCTCTCCCTCTGCTCCTCCCCTTGCTCATGCATGTGCATTTTCTCTAAAAAAAAAAAAAAAAAAAAAAAAAAAATCATAAAACAAAACTAACATGTAAAAGCTTATTGAGTTTTAGGTCAGGGATCTGGATGAGGCTGTGCTTGGCCCTCTGACTAGGGGTCCCTTAGAAGGCTGCCTTCAAGATGCCATCTAGGGCTTTGTCTAGGGCAACCAGTTGTTTAGGATTGTTCAGGATGGAGTGATTTCCTGGGATATGGGGTCTTCAGTGCTAACACTGGGAAAGTACTGCGGAAACTGGGATGAATTGGTTACTTGAGCTGGATTTCAGCAGAAGTCTATCTAGAATGAGGGGCCATGTTTCAAACTCATCTCTATCATGTGGTAGGACCTACTCCTTTTGAATTATTGGGCATAGGGCCTCAATTCTTCTCTGGCTCTTGGCCAGAGCCTTCTTTAGTTCCTTTCCACCTGGACCTCTCCACTTGTCAGCTGACAATATTGTAGCTCATTTCATCAGAGCAAGCAGAGGCTAGAGGAAGAGGTGAGCAAACTGAGAACCAGAATCTCTTTCAAACCTCACATCTGAAGTCACATTCTAGCATTTTTGTTGTATTGTGTTTGTTAGGAGCAAGCCACTAGGTTTGAATCCTACTCAAGGGAAGTGGATTATACTAAGGGCATGCACACTGGGAGGCAGGGACCATTGGCAGCCATCTTCGAAACTGTCTACCACAAGGAGAGAAGAAACCCCAAATTTAGCCAAATTTGGCAAATTTGGGTAATAATAGTATCATTTGGATAGTCAGTCAGAATTTCAGGTTTCCTTCTCTTCCTTTTATGAGGTAGTTTTTCAATATGCCATAAGAGGAAGGCCTACTGGCTCATGGTGGTGGAAGAGGCACATCAGATCCACATCTGTACTGCTCTGGTCCTTCTGTTCTCTGCAGAGGTGTCCCTTCTCTGCCTGGTTTCTCAGCAACTGAAGCAGGGTGCTGCTGAACTTGTGTTCCGTAGTCTCTTGGTTCAGCTGGGCTTGGCTGTCCTCTCTGTTGATTTGGTGTCCCCTTCATTCTTGGGGAATGTTCATTCCACCTGACACTCTAGCCCAACAGCCTTTCCTGTGATGCCCCACAGTACCCTTTGGTAGGATCTCTATGAGGGACCATCAGATATAGCCTGCCTTCTTTCTTAGATTGTGTGGAAATTTATACATACTTTTGACCTTTGATGATGGCTGAGGGAGCCTCTGGGGGCTCAGTCAGGTCTCCTCTGCCCCCTGCCACACTGTATGACCAGTGTCCCTCTGAGGCAGCTCTTCCATGGTAGCTTGATCTGAGTACCAATTGGGAAGAGAGGCAAAGCACCTCTCCATTTGGCTTTTCGCTCATCTGATGTCAGCCTTCTTCAAGGTTTTCATGGGTTGGGGGTGGGGGCAGGCCCTGGCACAGAGAGAAGGCTATGATGCTCATTCACATGTATGGCCTCCTCTGGGTGTTCTGTCCTAAGTTCTCCCCATCTCAGGCACATGGTGAGTCTCCCTGGTCAGCCAGAACTGGTTCTTAACTGTGTTAAATGAGGCTAAGACCCTTTGGAGTGTCCTTTTTCTCTCTACCCAGAGCTTGGCTTTCATGACTGTTATCTTGATGCAGATTTGTAAAAGTCAGATTTATGACTCCAACATGATCTATGGCCTCTTATTCGTTGCAGCGGTATGCCTTTTGGCCAAGCTGGGAGCCTGAGGCTGTGAAGGAGCATAATTTCAGGGGAAAATGAAAATATATCTATTAACAATGTCAAAAATACCTTCCTCATTACATGCATTGGTTTTTATAGCTGTAGATGACTTCCTGTGGTGACCAATGGCCCAGGCTTGGGGGTTTAAAGAACTGCTCACTCTAGTGGGACCGAGACAGTCCAACAAGAAATGGAAGAATTATTGAAAAGATGCTTTTCTGGTGGCACTATGAATCCAGTATTTTCCTGCCAAAAACCTATGATTTTCCAGGGCTTGGCATTGAGTAACCCCACACACTGAGAACTGGAAAAATGTTGTGTGGCCATGATAGGGGAGGTGGGGAGGCACTTCCCAAGGGCACAAGGAGAGAAAGTGAAATGTGGAGTGCAGGGGGAAAAAAGTACAAAATGTGCATCATGGGAACAAAACGGTTAAATAGTTCTCTTCTCCCCAGCCCTCCAAGCAGCTGCATCCAGGAGGGAAGTTTGCCATGGAAACACAGGAAGTATCAGATCTGGGCAACAAGGGAAGCTTTTCTTGTAGGATCCAAACTGGAAGTAGCTCTCTTCTCACCAAAAGCCTGGGGCTATACAATGTGTCTCATCTCTTCATGGTGGCACAGGGTGTGGACGGAGGTGCTATTTAGGGTCATGTGCAGGCAGAGATAGGAGGTAGCAGAACATATTTGGAGAAAGCAAGCTCTGACAAATGGAACTGATGAGGAATTTGACTTAAAAGTGAGCTCTGAGTAATTACATTTGTATAGAGAGATGGCGTTACATAACTGGCCTGAAGTCTTGACACTGGAGGGTGGCTGCTTCAGCTCAGACAGTGAGTGACTGGGACAGAAGGACTGAGCTCTGGGCAAGAAAAGACCCAGATCTGGAAGACAGGGAAGGGACGTGGCAATAGGACCACGGCAGAGATTCTCCCCTGGGCCACATCTGGCCAATGGCTTTTTAAAAATAATTTCTTAGTGATTGGAGTTGTTAATTGTCATTTGCCCTGGGCTAGATGTTATTTGCAGTTTAGTATATCTTTAAGTTAGTTCAAGTTTTTGGCATGTAAATCATACATCGTTTCTCTGTCCACACGGAATTTGAGTCCTTGAGGGCTTTTTTTTTCCTTATGAAATGTGCAAAGACCCTCCCCCCCCATTATATTACATACATTTGCTCTCTTTGAGTGAAGAATTTGGGTGCCCAGAGTGGTCAAAGCAAAACCGTTGCCTTTAGAGAAAGTCACTAACTGCAGCTGGTTTCCACCCAGAGATGTACCATGACTTCTAGAAGCAAAGGATAAGGGGAAAGGCAAGAGATGAGAAAGGCTGCATGGGCCATAAAATCCCAGATGGGAGGAACCACAGAAGACTGTGAGCCCATAAAGGGTAGTGTGACTGTTAGGTTAGGAGAATCTGTAAAACTGTGGACAGATCTGAGAAGAAGAGGCTTGTGTAAGTTGCATGTGTTCTTGCTTTTGGCTGAAGAAAGAAGGCAAGATTGAGTGCTTAAGAGAGGACGAATTTAGGTAGAGGCAGAAGGATATCTGTTCTGTACTGGTCCCGAAGACTCACGTGCAAGCCCTCTGAAGAGGGAAGTTGCTAGCAAAAACAAAAAAAATTGTTTTTATGTGACCCAAGTGGGATGATGGAGGAGCATCTTCCCCAGTAATAGACTGAATATTGCACTTCTCAGGCATTCTGCGAAATTGCTGTTAGAGGCTCATTAGGAGACCACCTTTTCCTGGGGGAGCTCCTATAACTGGAGTAATGATGAGGTGCCGATGAGTCCACAGTGGTGATGACTTCCTGGGGCTGTCCTCCAAGGAGGGGTCTGGATTAGAAGAGACGAAGCCTAAATTGGGCATCGTGTGGTGAAGAATTTGTAAGCATTCATGAGCGACCACCACCTGGGAACTTCTATTTACAGTGAACTGAAAGTTCCCGTGGAGCAGCGTAAGAATGTGAGGGCAGGGGCCAGAGGTGTTTTTGCTTATATTTATTAATATGTTCCTTCTGTACCAGGTTCTAGAAGTATATTATTGTTCCCTTTTCAGTAGTTAAGAAACTGAGACATAGGAAACCTAAGTAACTTGTGTACTGCATCAAAAAAAGAAGGGTTAGGGGTGCCTGGGTGGCTCAGTGGGTTAAGCCTCTGCCTTCGGCTCAGGTCATGATCCTGGGGTCCTGGGATCGAGCCCCACATCAGGCTCTCTGCTCAGCAGGGAGCCTGCTTCCCTTCCTCTCTCTCTGCCTGCCTCTCTGCCTACTTGTGATCTCTCTGTCAAATAAATAAATAAAAATCTTTATTCAAAAAAAAAAAAAGAAGGGTTAGAGCCAAGATTTCAAGCCACGTGGATCTGCCTCCAAAGGTTAGTCATGTTATCACTGTACTACGTTCCACTATGCTCCTACTGCCAATGCTACCCCAGGAGCAGTTGAAATACAATGAAATGTAGGGGGGAGTCCTGTGCGAAGCTAGGCAGTGATACTTTGGAGATGACGACCAGATCAACTAGACAGGTAACAGAGTCCTGAAAAGTGGTTCCCAGGTAGAAACTGAAGTGATCTCTGGTTATGAGAAGAAAAACTCTTGGTCTAAACAAAGCTCCAATATGGGTAAGCTTCCTGATGGTGGTTCTTATAATGGAGTGGTTAGGCATTACATGTGTTAAGAGTGGGTACTGGGTCACCAATGGTTGTGTTATTTTGGCTAAGTTGCTTAACTTGCCTAAATTCCATTTTCCATCTCCAAGATGAAGAATATGAAAACATCTGTTTTGTAGGATTATTGTGAGAATTTACCACAAATACATACTGTGGCAGATTGTATTTCCAAAGATGGTCACACCAATATACATATCCCAATCCCACATGCATTTCTTAAATTGCGACTGGCATCCTCCCACCAAGAGCTGAGGTCTATCTTCTCTCTGTCTGAACATGGACAGACTTGACTTTTCCGATCCACAATAGATGTGGCGGAAGTGGGAAAGGGGACTTCCAAGGCTAGGTTGTAAAAAGGATACAGGTTCCATCTGTTTCCTCTTTCAGGACACTTGCCCTTCAAGCTAGGCTACCCTGCAGTGGGGGAGCACAAACTCCCTCCACGTGGAGTGGTCAAGGTGGAGAGCCATCAAAGCCCTCCACTGACAGCCACCACCAGACACCAGACCTGAGTGAGGAAGCTTTCAGATATTTCCACCTCCTGTCTTTGAGGCTTCCGACCTCATAGAGCTGAGACCAGCTGTCCCCACAGTGCCTCATCCAAATTTCTGACCCATCGTATTAGTGAGCATGATTCATTGCTGTTTACACCACTGAATTTGGGGGTAAATTGTTAGGCATCCATAGCAACTGGAACAGATTTTGGTACCACGTAAATAATACAAAAGAAAAATAAGATGGCCAGGAAACTTACATAACACATTTCATTTATTTAATATGCATTGCTAGACTAAGCAGACTCCATCAAGAGTCAGTCCTAGAATTTAACAACCCAGTAAGCAGACTGTCAGTGAAACACAACCAAAATGTAGAGACACAGTGATACTTGATATTGACGGACCAAGCCTAATCCCTGGTCCCTTTCAGCCTTTGACACAGGAAGCAAATTTTATTTAGTGGCCTCTAAAAAATATTTTAACAGAGTGCTCCCTGAGTCACTTTGAACAGAAGTTCTCCTGTTCAGAAATGAGGAAATTTTAATAGGTAGCTCAGGGGTAGTCAACCTTAGCTCTTGTGGTAGAGGAATTCAAAATAAGACTTTATAGACAGACTTAACGTGGGCTTTGCTAATGCACTTGTACAGGCTTTGCATAGAGGTATATGGTGGCCATAGAGTACACTGATCTGATGTATTTGCTGCTGCTTGGATCTACTGAGATACAGTAGAATGTGTGCACACCAGAGAAATGTGTATAACTGTGAGGATGAAACAAACCAGCACCAATTCTGGCATCCATGTGAATGCACTAAGAAACATAGTTCAGGGACAGAACCCTGAGAGGGCCCGGTTTGCCCATGCTCAGGTGCTGTGCAAACAAGTGGTAGCTCTGCCACTCTCGCAGGAGAAATAAGTACTAGGAGAAGCCTGGGGAGATCCAGAGAGGCATTGTATAACTGCTTAGAACTCTGAAGGTCTAGGATTTTTACCCTGCCTGCAAGCTGAGCCTGCCACAGTTTCGTGGGTGCTATAGACGGGCAGACTCCTGAACCAGAGGCATACGACTGTATGTTACTCAAAGGAACAGTATTAGCCAGAGAATTGGCATATTTCACACCAGTCCCCAACCCCCAATTCTCACGGGGCATCGCAAAGAGGACAGAAGATACCTGCAAACACAGTGAGTTTGCTACAGAAGAACCCTGAACTCCTGAACTTTATATACGTGCAAGCCAGCACACTTGATCTTTGCCCTGGAGAGACCCTTTCATCATTATACTGGACAGTAGGCATGTCTGCCCTTTGCTTCACAGGGAAACACTACCTCTATCTTCTGAGACTGTAAGCAAATCTGCTCTTTGCTCAAGAGGGAGATAGAGTATCTGTATTTCAAGGCTGTTTGCTATATGAATATCCTTGAAAAGACAGTTCAGAACAAAGGGCAGTCAGTATCTCTGCTTACAGAATGTGCAAAAATAGTGAGAGATCCATGGAAACCATTTACCCCCAACAGTAAACCCCAAACTTCAGAGGGTCTGAAGAAATTACGAAACAACTCTTATGGTCTGACCAGTGATTGAAGGTCAGTAACCTCTGTATGCATTTGGGAAATTAGAAAAAAATGTGCACTATAACTTGGATTTACATATGTTTTCCTCCAGACTATAAGTTGGAATGGTCCTCATCGCTGGGGTAGCAAAGACCACTTAAAACAACTTCCCTTCAGTTCATGTCTGTCTGTCTTTTCCATATCACTTTGGGGACTTAATGCCTATTGAGACTCTGAGCAGCATAATTCAGCATAATGACTCTGAAGTAATGGGTATTTATTCTGCGGTATTTATTTAAGCAAGAAGAAATTAAGCCTTGGCTGGTATGAGGGGAAAGCACTCCAAGGGATAGGATGGTAGTGGCAAATGCAGAAATATAGTAAGAAAAGCCGCGTTCCTGAGATCTGCTTACAAGAATATCGGGGCCTCCTTGTGCCTCAGCTTCTTTGGTCAGAGAAGGTATTGCTTACTCACTGTGTTCAGATCCATTCTCTACTTGTTTACTGCTCTGCTCTGATAGTTGGCGTACCCCTTGTGAAAAAGAAACTAGACAAACTGCTTACTGGCCTGGGGAGATGGTGAGAAAAATGGTCTTTTCCCTCAGCTCTTGCTGGGAAAATGAACAAAAACAATAAACAAAACAAAAAACCTTTTTGACAAATTAATATCCAACTATAATACCCACAGGTGTTGAGTCCAACTTATGCCATCTGTCTAGTCTAGAAATCATGATACTGAGAAATTTCATTTAACTGATCTCTGGTTAGTGAGTTATCAAGGACTTCTGGAAAAGCAAAGACAAAGCCTCCTTGAAGGACTGCATTCCCTGCCGGGTTGCCAAGGATTCCCAAAGATTTTGATGAAGATGAGCTCATGCTATAAAATCCCCAAATGGACAAGGTAAGAGTTCAACTTAATAAACTATAACTTGATCATAGAACATTGTGATAGGCAATAAAATAATTTTGCTTCAAATAATTAGATTAAAAAAAAAAAAAGAACCTAGAAGGAAAGAATAAGACAACATGAAAAATGTATGGGAAGACTTGAAAAACAACCAAGTAGTTGAAATCTGCTATCGGCCAAGATAGTGTAGCCTCTTTCTCTTAATGATTACAACTAATACTCGAACAAAACACAAAAGGTATTTCCTTGAGAACCCTGAAAATTTATTAAGAACAGGCAGATGAGAAAAGGGAGTCAGAATTTGAAGTGATCCCAACAGAAGTAAATTGCCAATTATTTCTCCTTTGAAAATATTCTATCTTGTGTTAAGATTGGGTCCTGGTTCCAGATTTGTGGCTGCAGCTTAAACTCAATGATCAACCACATTTTTCTGGCCAGTAGGTTAGAAAAAAGGGGCTCTAGAGAGTGTGTAGGGTAATATCAGAGGAAAAACTGAAGAAAGAGGTTCCTACTTATGTGGTTGAACCAGAGCAAGGTCCAGCCTCATGCTGGACCTATGCAGGTATGGGATGCTCCTAAAGCAGTATGGCAAAATCTCTGAAAACCAAACTCTTAGTGGAGCCATTGTCCCAGGCAGGGGAGATAGACTGCATTCTAGGCCTAACTAGGTTGGTTGCCTGCTAAAACAAAAAATAAAAATTCTCCAGAAACCTTTAGCAGGGCCTAAAGTCTTACAGTACTCCAAACATCTATACAATTCAAAGTTATACAACATACCCCAAACAGAAGCCATCGGGAAAAGGCAGCCAATTCTCAAGGAGAAAAGAACCATAATAACCCCCAAATGAGCCAGAGTGCGGACATTAAAGACTTCAGTTTGCTATTACTGTGTTCATATCAAGGCAAAAACACTTAGTGGAAAGATGGAATTTCTACATGGAGAAATAGGAAAACATAGCAGAGAACCAAGTAGAGATTTCAGGACTGAAAAATGAATGGTCTTTAAAAAAAATTCTCTGGGTTGTTCAGGACAGAATGCAGATGACCAAAGGTTAGTGAACTTAAAGACAGATCAGTAATAAGTAGTCAATCCGAACAACAGAGCAAAAATAAATAAATAAATGGAGTGAAGCCTTAGGGACATTGGAGATAATAGCTAAATGTCTAACATTTTTGTGATTTGAGTTCCAGAAGGAAAGAAAGAAAAAAAAAATGGTATCGGAAAAGAAAACGAAGCAAAACTTGGGAAACAACGACTGAAAACGTCCTAAATTTGGTGAGAGACACGACTTTACAGATTTTAGAAGCTCAACAAAACCCAAACAAGATAAACTCAAAGAAAACTTAATCTAGACATATCATAATTAAATTGCTAAAAACCAAAAATAAGGAGGAGGAAAATCTTGAAATAACACATCACATATGGGGGAACAAGAATGCGAATTACTGCAGATTTCTGGCATTGTCGAGGTCAGAAGACAGTGGGACTATGTATAAAGTGCTGGGGGAAAACTGTAAACCGAGAATTTTATATTCATAAAAATAGATCTGGAAGGAAGGCAAAACTAAGCAATTGTTACCAGCAGACCTGCTCCAAAAGAAATACTAACAGTTAATTAGACTAAAAAGAAATCATACTAAAGGGAAATTTGAAACTTTAGAAATTAAAGAATAATAAAATAGATAAATATCAAAGACTATATTTTCCCTTTTAAGTTCTTTAAATTGTGACAGTTAAGAGCAAAATTTAGAACTTTGGTGGGGTGTCAGTACATACAGATGTAAAACATTATGATAGCTACAAGGTAAAAGGGAGAAGGCAAGGGAACCTATATGGTTTAAGGTTTCTTTTTACTGGTGGTGATAAAATGCTAAATCGAATTAGATTGTAAAAATTAGAAATGCATTTTCTTATCCCCAGGGCCACCATGAGAACAAATTATGCAAGGGATATAGCTAAAACACTAACACAAGTTTAAATGGAATATTATAAAACATTAAAAGACAAAATCCAAATCTTCTAGAACTACAAAATAGTAAGAGAAACTGAAATCCAGTGTGTGATTTAATGAGCTGCCTAAAGTCCATTAAAGAAAAAAATAATAAATTGAAAGCCAAAGATAGGAAAATTTTCCCATAGCAACTTACTAGAAGAAGTCTCCTGAGGCAAGGGAAACAAAAGCAAAAATGAACTATTGGGACTGCATCAAAATAAAAAGCTTCTGCACAACAAAGAAAACAAATCAACCAAACTAAAGGCAACCTATGGAATGGGAGAAGATCTTTTCAAGTGATATGTTTGATAAAGGATTAGTACCCTAAATATATAAAGAATTTATAAAACTCACCACTCAAAGCCCACATAATCCAATTAAAAAATGGGCAGAAGACCTCAATAGGTATTTTTCCAAAGAAGACAGATGACTAACAGACACACAAAAAAATGCTCCACATCATTCTCAGGGAAATACAACTCAAAACTAAAATGAGCTATCACCTCACACCTGTGAGAAAGGCTAAACTAAAAAACACAAGAAACAACAGGTGTTTGAAAGGATGCAGAGAAAGGGGAAGTCTCTTACATTTTTGGTGGGAATGTAAACTGGAGCAGGTGGTGTGGAAAACAGTATGAAGATTCCTCAGAATGTTAAAAATAGAGCTGCCCTATGGACCCAGAAGTTGCACTACTAGGTATATACTCAAAGAATATAAAAATAGTAACTCAAAGGGGTATATGCACCCCTATGTTTATAACAGCATTATCTACAATAACCAAATTATGGAAACAATGTGAGTGTCCATTGATGAATAAAGAAACTGTGCACACACACACACACACACACACACACATAATGAAATACTCAGCCATAAAAAAGAATGAAATCTTGCCATTTGCAATGATGGACACAACACGGATGGAGCTAGAGAGTATTATGCTAAGCAAAGTAAGTCAGAGAAAGACAAATACCATAGGATTTCATTCACGTGGAACTTAAGAAACAAACTAATGAGCACAGGGGAAGAAAAAAAGGGAAAACCAAGAATTAGACTCCAATGTTAGAGAATGAACTGATAGTTACCAGAGGGGAGATGGGTGGGGGAGGGGCGAAATAGATGATGGGGATGAAGGAACATACTCGTGATGAGTGCCGGATGCTGTATGGAAATGGTAAATCACTGTGCTGTATGCCTGAAACTACTATTACACTGTATGTTAACTAACTGGAATGAAAATAAAAACTTAAAAAAAGAAAATTTCCCCATACGTACTAGAGAGACTAAAAAAATTCAGTTGTATTGATGAGAGGAAAAAATGTCTCTTGAAAGATTTTAAATCCTATCTAAAGTGAATTTATCGAATAACCTAATCATTCATCAGTCTACTCAGTTTTATACATATCAATTCACTGTTCACATTTAAAAATATGTAAACTATTTGCTGGTAAATTTGGACCCTTGTGATAAGATTTCTCATGCATGTGTGCATTCCTACGCACTAGAAGGTGATAAAGTGACATTGGTGTTTTGCGATCTATTCTGACATATGAAGAAAATTCTGCTACAGTGCTTTCCAAGGTGACTTATTCTTGTGGGTACAAATGCACATTGTCACTAATTTGAAGAAAATGCTTCTGTAATTTCTGCATCTACCTGCTGTGAATTGTGAAATTCCTTGGTAACACTTGGAGTTCATTCAGCAACTCAAAGGATATGAATCACTGGGCTGAATGTGGAATCTAGCCAGATTTGGGTGGGCTCCCAGAAGCCTGCTTCCCTCTTGCTTTCTGCCTGCGATAAAGCAGTAGAGAAACCCGTGGGCAGGACAGTTTCCTGGGATCTAGGGAGGCAGGCTGTGCTGAAAATGCCACCAAGAGAATTGGGCAGTGATGGGGCCTGGGTGACTTCCAAGCGTAAGGATCAGGGGAGCTTCATGGTAGCAGGTTAGCTGGGAGTCCAATACGATGGGCTTTAGAAGAAATAGAGCAACTTTTTCATTTATCTAGCCAAGCCCTGATCAGCTCTTTAATTCTCTGAACAATTCCCAGTGATAGGCAATGTTCACATTTTTATTGAAGAGGAGACTGAGGTTCAGGTAGAGATGAAGTCAAGATGCTGACAGACCTGTCCAGCTCTAAGCCTTTCCATTCCCACTGTACTGTTGCCTAAGCAATACTTAACATTCCTGATGACAGTGGACATCTGAAGAGACAGAGTTATCTGTTCAATGTGTCAATAACACACGCATTACTCACACCTATAGGTGTCTTCAAGTTCTATCTGTAACACAACCTGGAGGCCCATCATGCTCTGGGTCATCGATTCACTTTGACAGAGGCTCTTCTTGAGACCCTTTTATCCAGTAGAAGGAAGCTCTGGCTGACTTTAAGGAGTAAATTAGATTATATTCTTTATTACCCTTTCTGGTGGTTGTAGATTTTTGTCAGACTTTGTGTGTAGGCCCATTCTTGGCCTATTTATCCGGGTTTATTTTTGTGTGTGTGTGTACATACATATTTGCTATCTGATTTTTATGTGGTTATATGAATCACTAGACAGCCAAGGTTAACTCTTCACCCTAGAAACCCAGCAAGAGCATGCCAGTAGATGATCATAAATCCACCAGCCTCCAGAGAATACCAGGCCTTGCTAGGGTTCAGCCACTAGTGGACCAAGTCCTGGGAAGGCCTTAAGTATAAATATAGAACGGGAGATTAGGAAAGGCCATTTTTCCAATACAACACACTCTATTGAACAGATGCGTATCTAATGGGCCCTACGTGTCAGGTAATGGCTAGGCTCTCAGTGTACACAGATGAAAAGGTCTATGTCTATGACTTCTCAGCTTTCCATATCCAGGCAGAAAGAAGGACCAGAAACAAAACAGTGGCACTGTGGCAGTCAGGGTTGTCATCTGAAAACTCCGGGAGCACGTGGATCAGCATGTCATTAGTGCTGTGGGTGGGCAGTGGGGAGGAGAAAGCCGGAGAAAGCTGGAAGAAGATCCTCGACTTGGATTTAGGCTGGAGTGGGAATTCACCAGGGTTATGAAAGCACATGGCGTTGCAGGTGTGGGCGCAGAGCAGCATGGGTGACCTCTGCCCCCAGCCACGTGAGCAGCGGTGTGTGGCATGAGCGTGGGAGGCTTTGGAGAGGGCTGAGGAGGAAATGTGGAGAGGAGGCAGGAAGGATTCAGAGAGCCATGTCACAAGGAATGTGGTTTTATTCTGTTAGCTGTCGCTAAGGTGACCATAAAACTTACTGTCCAAACTGGGACACTTCTGAGAGTAAAACAAGATGCTAAAAGTTGCTAGAAGTTAGTTTTTTAGATGCTTGTTGACCATCCTATTGATTCCATTAAACTTTTTGAAGAGAAAATGCTTATTAAAAACATAAAAATATTTTGTACAGCAAAGCAAAATTAAAAGCTATGTGAATGATAAAAATATGAGCAAAACAATTATTCTTGATATAGTCATATTTTAATCTGCTTTTTACTTCTAATGATCTCTAACAACAGGCGATGAGTGTTTTTCTGAATTTATTTTTCAATGTGATTTTATTTTGAATGTTTTAGTAAAACAGTAATGTTTAAAGCTCTATTTTATGGTACCTAGATTAGAATGTTTGATAACTCCAGTGAACATTTTTTTTTTTTTTTGAGAAAATAGTCTCCCCAAAGGCAGAGGAATGTTCAAAACAAATTATGCTAAATGGAAGATGTTCTTAATTCAGTTTTTTTTCCTATTGAAATGTGTAAACATCTTAGGCTATTTCCCCCTCGATTCAGTGTATTTTCAACAAATATCTGTTTAACAAAAATCATCAAATAAGTTCTCTGTTTATGATGTCGAATTTTTGCCAAATATAAATGTTACAAAATTACAGGCACTCTCAATTTTATACCCCTCCAGAAGAGAATGAAAACTTACCCAATTAAAAATAACTCTATCAAATGATTCTCCCTACAAGTAATCTATTCTGGGGGACAATTACAGAATTTCAAAACTGAAACTTACATACCCTCTAAACTCTTGTCATCTTTTTTTGTTTTTAGTTCAATTTTTCTGTTGCTTTTAGAGGGATGAGTTTCAATGGCTTCCTTGTTTTAAGCTTTGTTTTTAGTAATCAAAATTCACTAAAAGCTTTAAATAATTGTAACTATATAAGTATATGTATATATAACATTTGAGATCTACAATTCTCAAATACTATTGTGTTTTTCCCCCCAATACTATTGTGTTTTGAATAGTAGAATACCATGGATTGTTCTGACAAACTTATGAATTACATGGGTACCACAACCAATTCTAACTAGAGTTTGCATCCTTCCTGTCTTTTAAAAAAAATTCCTTGAGATCTTTTGTTTTACCAGAGTGCCAGGCTCCATCAAAATTTCAAATGGTTTTATATTTTATTATTAATGTATTTCATTTTGTATAAACCTTTCCAGTGCCAAGGAAGTAAAAAAAAAATCAAACTGAATGAAAAATTAAGACTGAATTTCCATTTTTCAAGAAAATGGGTGACTCATGCCATTAAGTAACTCATGCCAAATGGTTTACTACCACCACAGCTACTTGCAATAAGGAAAATTTTAACTGAATGTACAACATCATTTGTAAAAATGTCAGAGGTTTCAATTCTGCCTAATGAACGGTTTTGTTTCATAAGTCAAAGGCACTTGAACCCCTTTTGAATGAACTGACTTTCTATTTGAAGCTAGAAAGTCTGATGTGAAACTTGTACATAAGTTATTGAAGTTTTTTCTTCTGCTAGGGGAGATAGCAGCACACAGGAAACTATCACTTTATTTTCATACTTGCACAAGAAAGCTTGGAATAAAAAGGGAGCCATGTTAACTTAGAAAAGCCATTTGTTGGAAATGAAAAGTCATGCTTTACGGTGGGATATGGAAACTCGCCTTCTCTGGTTGCACATACTAAATTACCATGTTTGGGCAAAACCTCTTAACTTTTGGAGGAGTTGCTGGTGTTTCTTCAGAAGGTCTGGGTCATTGGGTTTTCAGGGGGCTGGTAATACCAGTAGCACACACAGTGGATGGTGATTCTTGGCAAATTCTTGGCATGAGTTACTTAATGGCATGAGTCACCCATTTTCTTGAAAAATGGAAATTCAGTCTTAATTTTTCATTCAGTTTGATTTTTTTTTTACTTCCTTGGCACTGGAAAGGTTTATACAAAATGAAATACATTAATAATAAAATATAAAGCTCTACACTATACAACAAGTGATCAACCTTTGTAGTAAGAACATTCTAACTATTCTCTGTGTCCCCTTGAGCAGGGTTTCTCAGTCTCTATTTTCTGCACACGATAATTTTCATGTTTCCACCTGACTAGCCAACTGTCTGCCTGGTAACTTCCTCTACTTTGAAGGCAGTGACATTGGACTAGGAGTTAACGGACTCTACCCCAAATGTATCAAAATGCAGTTCAATTTATGAATGAATTATAAAGAATGAATTATGAATGATATATGCTGTCCTTGGGAGACGTAACTTAGGTTGGATCTTGAAGGGACTGGGAAGAGAGAGTTGGATTATTACTGGTTATCCTTCTGATTTAATCAAAGTCTAAGAAATCTTCATTGCACATGCTTCTCGCATAGTGCTAGAAGAGACTATGGCAGATGCTGGAAGTCCAAAGCAGAGGTCCAGTAAGCACATCATGGCTAATTTTTGTACAAGTATTAATATTTGTAAGGATAACTTAATATTCCTTTGGTAAAAAAGTAAAAATCCAGGACAAGTGCTAAACTAGATGGGATACTAAGGATAAGAGGCAGAACCCAGGAATGTCTTGGACAAATGGGAACCTGTGATCCCCTTAGCCAGAGGGTACTGCTAGAAGTTTTAATCAAGGAATTTATGTAATTAGTTTAATGCTTTGCAAGGGTAAATGTGACTTTTGGCAGTGAATGGTACAGACGGGGTAGGAAGAAGTTGTAAAAGAGCTCTGCTGTTGGAAATGTTGGCAATAGTAAACTATTATCTGCTTTTAAATGTTCTCTCATAGTTAGTTTATTGTGTGATCCATGTCCTCTAAAAACTAGAGATAGAGGTCAAAAGCAATGTAACCCAGAGAGGAAAGGTTTAACAAGGGTTCAAAGTCAGGTGGCCCTCAAACATGGAGCATTCTTACAGAGGTCAGAGAAAAGGTCACAGACTGCTGGTGATGGCCTATAACCACCATCTCCTTCCTTCTTGTGATCGGATGTCTGGTTTTCAATGGGGCATGTGTTTTCTCAACCCCACTCGCAGCTAGGCACATCCATGCGTCTGAACTCTGGCAGGTAGGTACCACCTGGAGTGTCCTGTGCAACTCCTGAAAGTACCCTTATAGGGCGGCAAATGCCCCCTCTTCCTCTTGCCATCTGAAATGCAGAGACAGTGGTAACCACCTGGGTTGTAACTAGGCAGTCAGGTGCTAAGAATGGTGGAACATTAAGAGGAAAATCATCAAAAGAGAAAGAGTTTGGTCCCTTACGCCAACCCCAGAAAGTTTCCCTCCATGCTTCTTGTGAGAAAGAAATGAAGTTCTTATTTGTGTCGTAGGGCTGAAGTCATTGTGATTTTAGGTTGTCTGTGTCATCAGCTGAATTTAATTCTCACTGGTGGAAGGAGCTTACATAGTATCATGTTCACATATTTTAAAAAGTCCTAGAAGTCTTATTTGATCTTTACAAAGGCAAACCAAGCAGGTGCAAAACCCGTTTACCAAAGAAGAAATTTGAGTTCATATGTGATAAATAAACTTTACACGGCTAGATAGGGATAGGTCAATATGTAATTTGAGGCCACCTCACTCCAAATTCAGTTCTCTGGTGGAATTGGGACAGTACTGATAAGAGAGGGGACTTGTTAGGTGAAGGGGGGGGGGCTTGAAAGATTAATTTTACCCAGGACTAGCATAAAAGAGGGATGACATATCAGATATAGAAAAGTTCAAGTGTTAGCCTCAAAGTGATCAGTTTAATGTCCTATCTGCTTAACCTACTACTGAATTAAGAGGTCTTTGTTGATGTTGTCATAGCTTATTTCGATATTTTGAGATCTTAAAGCAGACCATCAAGTCAGTGTAGGTGAATGAGTATCTTATCATTTAAAATTTGAGGGTAACAAATTTTATCATGGAGATTTTGTTTATTTTTAAAGTGATCATTTATTAATACATATCTGTTAGAGTAGCAGTCTCATTAATTTTTTACCTTGCAAGATTAAGAGTGGGTGAGCAGATATGAATCATCTATCTGTACCAGGATCAAACGCCAGCTACGCTAATGCATGTTAATCTAATAGTGGGCTGCGGGATCTAAAAATCCAATGCATTATTGTCTGGAGGAAATTTTAACTACCTCTTTTACAAGCTCCAGCAAACTGAATATATGCACTGGTTTGTATTTGTCTATTATTATGTTTTGTAAAATACAAGTTGGATTGAATTACGAAGGCAATTATTTTTATTATCAGTAAAATCTATTGTGGAGACTTTGTAACTCCAAACTGAGGGGTTTGTTTGGAAGCAGAATTCTCGTGAACTCTAAGATAATTACGTATTTTTAATTTTCTGGAAGCCAAAAGGTGAGAAGGGAAAAGAAGAGATCCAATGTTAAAGTCTTCTCAGTATTTTGTGGAACATTATGGGTTTCTTTAAGGTCCCCTCAATACACAGTTCCAAAAGATGGTAACTGTGTCAGTTCAGTCAGTAGTACAGAAAATACTCATTTGATGGGACTAATCAATTCGCTGACTCTTAGGATGTCAGGTCATGAATAGACGGGATTCTGTCAGCGCTTGACCACGTCAGCATATCATGCAAATCCAGATAGTTAGAGGAGAAAGAGAAGTAAAATAAATAAATAAATAAATTTTCTAATCTCGCAAAACATGCTAATAGGTATTAGGATAAAATTTTCAACACGTTGAAAAGAATATTAAACTGGGCTAGCCTATTTTTTTTTTTTTTAAATGTCATGCTATATATGTCCCTTGTGCTCTACAAAACCATCAGAGATCCATCCTGTAAGGTAGTTTTGAAAGAGTTAAAAGGTTCTCCAGAGAAGTCCAGAGGCTCTATATAGTTAATTATTAGCAAGCTCTCTCTCTCTCTTTTTTTAAGGTTAAGCAAAATCACTCCTCATCCTTTCCTGTGATCAAAGGCATGAAAGTTTGTCGCCTCCAAATGCTGATGGTGGCCTGTGGGAAATCGGGCGCCGGGACTACCCATTTTATCATGTATTTTTTATGTGTACTCAAAGGTTACATTGTGAGCTTCAGCGTCTGTCAGTATTTGGAACACAGGGGACTGCTAAATCATCAGCATTACCTAATTCTAAGTTCTCTTCCTGTTATAAACAACTCTGAGAACATAATGTTTCACTGCAAGAGAAGCTGGGGAGGTTACTTCTAGCCCTTTGCTGACATTTTCCAGCGATGGTAATGAATGACAATAATCGGAAATAGGTTATTTTTAAATTTTAGAGCAAAAACGTTAAAGGATCCTAAGAGACTAGAACTTGTATATCAAGTGGTTTGAGGAAGCCAATTCCCGGAGGAGAAAAGCCCTAGCCTTAAAATAGCAGTGGGAGGAATTGGTCATTGGCGAACTAAAGCAGGAGGAGCCAATCCGTAGCTTCAGTGGAAATGTCACAGAGACATCCAGGCTTGTTTATATTCTGGGGAGATCTTCAAGTTCTTGAGCGTCTACTGGGCATCTGCTTTTTAGACTAGAGGACGTGTAGGCACAGGGCTCTGGTGGTATTCTCGTCCTTGCATGCTTGATGAGGACTGGCGGGGTTGTACCTAGTTACTTTCACCAAGCTAAAAACGTGGCTGACGTGCCTTGACCCTTAACCCTGCGGAAAAGCTATGGAAACTCTAGGGGCGGAGTTAGGGATCGTCTCCATGCTCATTCTAAAACCACATGGTGGCACCTGGAAACAGCTGGAGGGAAGGTGGTGCTTCGAAAGAGTGCTGGCTTAGGAGGAAAGGAAGTCCTGGTATGAGTCTGTTTCTTTTTATGATGTTAGGGGGAAGCTGCTTTTGTCAGTTCTCTGCTTTATCTTCTCATGTGACCCGATGCACAGGTGTTTATTGAAATAGTTACAAAATGAACAAAGTGTCCTAATAAAGGCACTTTTTTTTTTTTTTTTTTGGCCTATCTCCTTCACCACCTTCCCCCACAAGAAGAAAAGCTATTTCTAGGCTTTTGGCAGATTCAAGATGATTTTACAGTAGCCTCCTGTGGTCCCAACAAGGCCAAGGGGAAGGGGGCAGGGAACTGGGTGCTTCCTGAACTGCTTTGAGACCTTCTCCAAAGAGACGTGAAGAGATGGAATTACTTGGGAGGCTGATCATCCCTCTTCTGCCTTGGGAATTGGACTTGGGGTTTCTGACCATTCTTTCAGTTACTCTCAGGGCTGAGCTTTGCCACCTGGGAGTCTGATGTGAGGAAAATCTCTAGTTGCCACAAAAAGCCATGTTTTTCTCCTTTAGTTTCATAAAGGGGTTGTCTTTAATATGCTGATAGGAACACGTCAGAAAGTCCTGAAGTCAGGGGGTGTGCTTTTGGGTGAGTGCTCTTGTGTGGCTAACTCTGTGAACGCCTCTTCAGCTCTTCTTTCAGAGTTCTATATGCCCTCCTTTGTGCTCCTCATGTACTCGCCCCATCAAACAGGAACTCTGTTGGTTGGTTTTATATCTCTCCTATTGGATTGTGAGCTGCTTGAGATCAGAGATTTCTGTTTCATCTTTGTATAAATTATAAGTATATGGGAGTCCCTAGTAGGGCTTAATACATGCACATAGTTATTATAAATAAGTGACTAGGTTATAGATTTCATAATATTGTTCCAGAGTAACTTTTTGATATAGTTTATAAAATTATTTACAAAGCAACAGACTTACCAAAGAACTTTTGGAGTATATCGATGAAAAGAATAAAATATAATCACTTGCTATCCTACTACTTAGGGTGAACAGAGCAAACATTTTTTATTTGCTGACAAGCTTTGTGACTATGAATTTCCAGGTTTGTAACTGTAAGTTAAAAAAATAAAAGGCATTATAACACACACTCTTATAAGCTGCTTAAAATGCCATTATATTGTGAATGTGATTCATGCGAATGTGATTTTTTATGTCATATATTCTACTGCAGTACTTTTCAATGATTAGAGTCCCTTTGTATGAAGGTACCATGAGTTACATGACCATTTTTCTATTTTTGGATATTTATGTGGTTTCCAATATTTTCCATCGATAAAAACTGTCATAGTGAGCACATGTGTATCTCTGATGACTTCCTTAGGATGTGTTTCTGGTAATAGAACTGTAGACAAAAATACCCAAATTGCAGATAAATACCCAAAGATAAAATTGTTGGATCACACAGTAATTCTATTTTTAATTTTTTGAGGATCTTCTGTAATGTTTTCCACACTAGTGGCACCAATTTTCATTCCTAGCTACTGTGCAAAGGGGTTCCTTTTCTCTACATCCTTGCCAACACATTCCTTTTTTGAAAATAGCCATTCTGACAGCTGTGTGGTGATACGTCATTGTGGTTTTGATTTCCATTTTCCTGATGATTAATGACATTAATGATTCATGTACCTGTTGGCCAAGACACTGTAGGTCTTCTTTTAAAAAAAGGTTTTTCAGGGTTTTTTTTGCCCATTTTTAATTGGATTGCTTATTTTTTGGTATTAAGCTATAGGAGTTATTTATATTTTGGATATTAGCTCCCTCATCAGATGTACGATTTGCAGATATCTTCTCTTATTTGGTAGGTTGCCTTTTCATTTTATTGGTGTTTTTTGCCGTGCAGAAGCTTTTTAGTATGAAGTAGTCACATTTACTTATATTTGCTTTTGTTTTTGCTTTTGGTGTCAGATTAAAAAATTTTTTCACCAAGACATGCATTAACATAGGCAGTTGTCTTCTAGGAGTTTTATAATTTTGGGTCTTACATTAAAATCTTTAGTCCATTTTGAATCTTTGTGTATGCGGTAAGATAGTGTTCAAGTTTCATTATTTTGCATGTGACTGTCCAGTTTCCCAGCACCATTTATTTAAGAGACTATCCTTTTGGCATCATATATTCTTGGCTCCTTTGTCAGATTAATTGACCGTGGGTTCATTTTTTTTTTTTAACAGATTTATTTCTTTCAGAGAGAGAGAGAGAGAGAGACAGAGGCAGTGCATGTGAGTGAGTGGGGGGAGGGGCAAAGGGATAGAGAGAGAATCCTGAAGCAGACTCCCTACTGAGCATGGAGCTTGACTCGATAGGTTCAATCCCAGGACCCTGAGATTATGACCTGAGTTGAAATCAAGAGTTGGCCACTTAACCTACTGAGCCACCCAGAAGCCCCATGCATGAGTTCATTTTTGAACTCTCTCTTTGTTCCATGATCTAAGTGTCTGTTTTTATGCCTATATCATGCTGTTTTAATTGCTACAGCTTTGTAATATAGTTTGAAATTAGGGAGTATGATGCCTCTGGTTTGGTTCTTGTTTTCAAGATTCCTATGGCTATTTATTTTGGCTAATTACTTTTGTTTCTTTGAAAAACATTATTTGATAGGTATTTAATTGGATCTGTAGATTGTTTTGGGAATTATGGATATTTTAACAATACTGATTCCTCCATCTGTCAGCATGGATTATTTTTATTTTTGCCCTTAATTTCTTTCATTAATATCTTGTAGTTTCCAGTATACATGTCTTTTACCTTCTTGGCTTAATTTATTCCTAAGTATTTTATTTTTGATGCAATTATAAATGGGATTTTCTTTCATTTTTTTGTCATTTTTTTTTGTCATTACTGTATAGAAACACAATAGATTTTTTTTTTTAAAGATTTTATTTATTTATTTGACAGAGAGAAATCACAAGTAGATGGAGAGGCAGGCAGAGAGAGAGAGAGGGAAGCAGGCTCCCTGCTGAGCAGAGAGCCCAATGCGGGACTCCATCCCAGGACCCTGAGATCATGACCTGAGCCAAAGGCAGCGGCTTAACCCACTAAGCCACCCAGGTGCCTGAAACACAATAGATTTTTGTGTTGATTTTGTATCCTTCAACTTTACTCAATTCACTTTTTAGTTGTAACAATTTTTTGATGGAAGGTTTTCTAGGTGTAATATGCCATCTAAAAAAAGTGACCATTTTACTTTTTTTTTAAAAAAAATGTGGGGACATTTTATTTTTCTTGCCTAATTTCTCTGGTGAGGATTTCTGGTACTGTGGGGAGCACATATCTTTATCTTGTTCCTGATCTTAGAGGAAAGGCTTTCAGCTTTTCACCATTAAGTTCATGTTAGTTGTGGGCTTGTCAGACATGGCCTTTATTATGTTGAGGTATGTTCCCTTTATACACACTGTGTTGGGAATTTTTATCATAAATGGCTTTGGGGCGCCTGGGTGGCTCAGTGGGTTAAGCCGCTGCCTTCGGCTCAGGTCATGATCTCAGGGTCCTGGGATCGAGTCCCGCATCGGGCTCTCTGCTCGGCAGGGAGCCTGCTTCCTCCTCTCTCTCTCTGCCTGCCTCTCTACCTACTTGTCATCTCTCTCTGTCAAATAAATAAATAAAATGTTAAAAAAAAAATAAATGGCTTTGAGTTTTGTCACATGCTTTTTCTGCATTTATTTAGATGATCACGTGATTTTTATCCTTCATTTTGTGCATCACATTGACTCATTTGCAGATGCTGAACCATCCTTATATTTCTGGAATGAATCTCCCTTCATCAGGGTATATGATCCTTTTAATGTATTGCTGAATTTGCTTTACTTTTATTTTGTTGAAGATTTTCACATCTGTGTTCATCAGGGATATTGGCCTTTAATTTTCTTGTGGCGTTTTTGTCTGGTTTTGGTATGAGAGTAATGCTGAGGGTATATGCATTTTTAAGGTATTGGGTTACATTACAAAGTCATAACAATTTATAATCTCACCAGTAGCATATGATAATTTCCATTTCTTTGAATGTTTGCTATCAGCAGGCGTAGTTATCTACATGTTTAAAAAACAAAAACAAAAATCAGTCAATTTAAAAGCCTAAAAACCATGAAAAAATAAAGATAAAATGCTGTATCACTGAAATCACCTATAATGGCCTACCTCTGATGGAACCTGTGTGTGTCTGGGACGGAAAGGAATACACTTAAAAAATCTGCTGATAGTGTAGGTACTGGCAACAAGGAAGAAGGATATCCCAGCCAAAGGCTGATTCCACTGGGATGTTTAAATAGGAAAGAAGACAGAAGACACGGAATATTTGGAACCTGAATGGGCCAGGCAGTAGCATGGAGGTGTCCATCTTAGAACCCAAGGAACAGATGCCGAGTCATTCTGGAGAGTGATCTGAGAGAGGTCCGAGGAACCAAAGAGAAGACACGTCATGTTAAATATTGAGAAGTCAGGAGTAGGCCTACGAGTGTGTGGGAGAGAAAGTGAGTCCGGGAGAGAAGGTTTTGGAAGCCCACACTTATGCCGAAAGTAAAAGTCGGATCAAGGTTGACGAGCAGGTGGAATGTTGCTATTGTTCTGGAGATCAAGAAAGGAGAGATGACCTTTCCATCAAAATCAGTCAGGGCTGGGGGCACCTGGGTGACTCAGTGGGTTAGGCCTCTGCCTTCGGCTCAGGTCATGATCTCAGGGTCCTGGGATTGAGTCCCGCATCGGGCTCTCTGCTGGCGGGGAGCCTGCTTCTCTCTCTCTCTCTCTCTCTCTCTCTCTGCCTGCCTCTCTGTCTACTTGTAATCTCTCTCTGTCAAATAAATAAATAAAATCTTTAAAAAAAAAATCAGGGCTGGCTTAGAGTTTTGGCTTTGCCACCCACTGTGTAACCTTGAGCATGGCACGGAGGCTGTGGTATCTCAAGTTCCTACTCTATTTTAAAAAAGGAGGACTTAACAGTTGGGTTCAAATTATCTCCAAGATTCCTTCCAGCCCAGAAATTCTCTGCTTCTTCTCAAATGAAAACATTGACGGGGGTGGGGGTCCATTGTGCAACCATGGATTTAGCTCACATTTAGATTTATGCTTTGGGGTTATTACTTGGGGCAACAGATCGTCACCCAGAAGTCCACTAATACGTTGAAATAACTACTCCGCGTTTTGAAATTCTAAGCTGTGATGCCGCTTCAGTTTGCTTGAATGAACAGTGGTGATATAATCTGCTGCAAATATTCCTTTTCTACCCAAGACATCTGTCATGTTCGACTCCTAACGGCAATCCATAAATGTGAAAGGCTGTGCCGTCAAGCATTTTCATTTCTCTGTAGGCCTTGTCACTAATGAGAACTTTGGTTGAGTTGAAAGGGATTGGAAATCCTAGGAAAGTGTGGGACCAAAACCCCAATAAATGTAAAGCGATAGCTGCTTAATTTGAAGTGACACTTTTCTCGTGTTTGGCTTTTCTTGCACTGCAAGTTGGGATGTTTGCCACTGGAAAGTCAAAATGCCTGTGAAAACAAATGCCCGGTGTTCAAATATCTGGTCTGTATCATTTATTTTTAATACTAAATGTGACATAGTGTAATGTTCTATCGATTAAATTAAACTGCACGGGTGAGGGAGATAGAATTTCAATCGAATTCTTAGATGAAAAATGAGCTGCTTGTCAGAGTTTTCCTGGCAATTGTCTAACATCCTGATGGATATTGGCTGACTCCACTTAAACAGCTGGAACCTTACAGCCATCAAGCTGTGTCTACACAAGGGAGGCCCTCCACTCAAGAGAAAAAAGTCTTGGGCCATTAATGAAGAGGGAAAGGATTTCTTGGCTAGTTGGGAGCTTTAATTATTGTTTCTTTTTTTCATGTGATTGACATCTTCTTGGAGATTTTGCATGCTTTTTTTGTGAAGTCATTATGATATGCTGCACAGCTGCAAAGTATGATTTTAGAAGAGGCACTTTGCATTCCATTCTTCTACTGCCCTTCCCAACTGCCTATGGAGCAGGAAAGCCAATGTGTCTTGCTATCTGCCATTTAAATAATGTTAATGTGTTTGGAGCTGGTGGAATCCAAATATGACGCTATAGGAAGGTGTTAACAAAATCCAAGATCCTAAGGAGACTTTTCTGGAGGGATATTTTCAAAGAGGAGCTGTTCAAAAAGGAGCTCTATTTTCTGCGTTAGCATAATTTTGTTCTTTGGCCCCACAAGGCTGGGCAAGAGTAATGTTTTTACAACAGACCTTTATTTCAAGGAAGGGTGGGGTTAAGGTGAAAATCTCCTTAATGATTCTTAACTCAGAAGTTCTTCTGGGAAACTTGGGATAAAGTGAATTTCCTCTGGAATATGAGGATACCTGGGCAGCAGAGACTTTGAGAGAAATATGATAGGATAAGGCCAGTCTGGACCCAGCAGATGTGTCATTTGAACTAGAATGTTAGAGATGGGAAGGTCACGGACCTTGTAGCTATGTAGACAGGGTGTGATTCCCCAGAGAGTGCCCAAGGCCTGAAATCTATCCTTCAGGGACTAAGTAAAAACGCAGCCTGGAGAATATAAACCATGGGAAGGGAGCATGGTCAGCAAAGCCAAGTAGATAGACCATGTCTCTGGAAACCACCCAGCACAGGGAGATGCAGAGCATGAAACACAGAAGACGTTTAGAGGAGGCATGACAACAAGGAGGGCCGTCTCCACCATGCACAGCATTGTATGCAGGGCAAAGGCAAAGAGACAAAGATAGCTTCAATATACAGTAGTACAACCAGTCATACCAGTAACAATAGTCGTGGGGGCAGCAATGGGAGAAATCAGCTCCACGCACTGGAAACTGAGCTTAAATACATTCAGAAAGAATTATTGTAACCTTGGACTCCAAAGGAAAGATGATGCAAAGAAGAGAACCACAGAATAGCTGATGATGTGGCTGGGTCCACAGAATACTGGGACGCCGTTTAGAAGAATGTGGAGATCTATTTGTTTTTATATTGAAGTCCAAAGATCTCTCTAGTGAAAATATGTTGCAGACAGTAGACCATGGTCAGTTTGTGAAAATGAGATGTATACACGTATGGGTGTGTGTATATGTGTGAGTGTAGGAATATGTGTATGTTTGTATTCATGTATTTGTATGGGTTTTCAGTGCATATACTCTTGTACAGGATGTGTGCAATATTTTGAGGTGTTTTTTTGCAGACCTAATACAGATCTTCTCTGGGAAATAGTCAGGGACGGTCAAGCTGGGGCTGGGGAAAGGGTCAGAAAGAATATGAAAATGTTACTTTATTTCCTTATATACCGTTTGCATTTTTATTTTCCTCACAAGCGTGGATTACTTTAGTAATGGTAATAATTATGATGATGAGCAAGGCAACATTAAATTAGAAAGAGAGAGAACTGGCCCTTAAGTTGAAACTTCATTTCTAGTCCGGTCAAGGAATTTAGAAGAATTTATTTATTTATTTATTTATCTATTTATTTTTTAAATTTGAGAGAGAGAGAGGGAGCATATAAAGGTAGAGTGAGAGGGAGAAGCAGACTCCCCACTGAGCAGAGAGCCCAATGTGAGACTCAATCCCAGGACCCAGGGATCATGACCTGAGCTTAAGGCAGATGCTTAAATGACTGAGCTGCCCAGGCACCGGGGAAGCTAGAAGAATTTAACCATACTTAGCGATAAGCCCATTCACCTGGCTGGGTGTTCAAATTTGTTGAACTCTGCCGGACAGGGGACTAGATTAAGTTTTGAGAATACTTGAGTATGATGTTCAATATTCCTATCTCTCAGTAGATCCTTTTATTTCCGAAGTCCTGAGTGGACCCCCCACTCCCCACCCCCCACCCTGATACCATCATCAGAAATACTCTGGCTGAGTTGACCCTGGCCAGCACTGGCACTGTAATGCAGGTGTCCAGACAAGGCCCCATTGATTCTGGCTGGGCTGTTTCTAGTCACAGAGATTCCAACCACACAGCTGGTGTTTGAACAGGGTCTGTCTCTGGTCTGGCTCTTCCCTTCAGTAAGCCTTATATGGGGAGGGGATGCTGCTAGCTCAGCAGATCACGGTAATGGGAAGTGAATATAACGGAACATTTTGGCTGGCCTGTTATCCTCTGATATAGGAACATCTCACTCCATACATCAATGGACTTGAGTCTCCTCTTCAAGTGTGGGAGAACCTGAACTACTTACGTATCTTCTTAGGAAGGAGGGAGGCACTTCTTAAAAGCTATTCCTGAATGTCTTCCTCTTGTGATTATAAGGGAGGAGGCTGGCTGGGGATGGGGGCGGATAACATTCTTCAGCTTCTGGCTGGGTTGCTAGCTCAAAAATCTCCCCCCCACCCCACACCATATGGATACAGGAAAACTATAAAGGATGTGTTCCCTGCCCTTGAGGAATTTATAATCTGGTTGGGGGGCAGCCCAGCCGCTTCTGGGTAGCCTCAGATCCTCTGCAACACTGGCTGGTGTGATGTAGCTTGTGCTGGTCCAGCAGGCCCCAGCCGTTTCCTCTTCTGGGGGCCCCAGCCTGAGCCGGTCCTGTGGCCATAGATCAGTGGGCTGTGGGGAGAGGCCCTATCTCATTTCTTTTGTTTTGTAGCATTAGTGTTTATAGGACTTTCTCAACCTAAAACCTTCTTGTGAATAGTCTCTGGTTCAAGTTAACAAGCCACATCATTAATAAATAATTGTAGAACACCTTTTCTCTTTCCAGAGAAAATAGAGTTATAAACATACAAATAGATACACATGCACATACATTATAAAATTGATCCTTTTGTGGTCATAGAATTGGGGGAAGCCCTGTCATTTTAACTTCAGAGTAGAGAAGCAAAGGCCTGTATTCCATTGACAATAGACATTTATTAAGTAGGCCATATTTTCTGATTCCTAAACCAGTGTTCTTTCCTGTGGTAGAATTTGGGAAGGCCTGCTAATCTGGACTGAATTCATGTTATTTCAGTATATTTCCAATGAGAAGTGAAGAATTTCTAAGTGATATCTTTATTTTTGAGTTATTATGTGACTACTTAATGTCGAGATGAACAGTTGGAAAAAGAAAATTTAATTCATCTCATTGTTTCTGTCTCTGTCTGGTAGGAGAAAAACGATGAACCAGAGATGGGGAAAGAAAAGGGCCTGAGGCTGAAGATGAGATGACCCCTATCAGAACAAGTTAGGGGCTGGGATGGGCTTGTAAGCAGGAGAGCGGCAGATAACACCAGTATCTGCCAGTATCTGCCAGTATCTGCCCTCTTGCACATTCAGGGAGGTGCAAGAGGGCAGATACTGGTGTCAGAGAGGTCTGGGGGAAGTAGCCAGGAGCCAAGACCTGTCATGAAGGCGGCCAGCAAGACTCTTGTCCAAAAGCAACTGTGCCCAGGGCAAGGATTCAGCCACAGGGGAACAAAGCGTGTTCCCAGAGACTGACATGGGCTGTTGACATTAGGGCTTAGTTCCAGGGGATAAGGGACCTAGAATCCTCCCCAGATCAACAGTAAGGCTGACTTGATATTGAGTATAGAATCTGTCAGCCCTGGGATTCTTTAATTTCTTCACGACCATTAATAGATTTTGGTGTAAGACTTTAGTCTGCAGGGATTCTGGGAGCCAGGCTGGTCATTGTAGGAGATACAGGTCACAATGGCCAAAGTTTGGAAATGGGTTGATTAAGACAAACTGAGCATTCAATACAGAGGGGCTTGGAGTTATGCAAAAGAGATTAGGTCCAAGGTCAGGAGCACTGGAATTGCAACCTACATTAAAATTTCTAGAAGAAAGTTGTTGATTAGACTGCTTATTGACCAACGTATACAAAATAGAAAAGCAGAGTCTAGAGGAAAATGTTGTTAGTGTGCCTGTTGAAGCACCCTGCAGGGTAAAGGGAGCAAGTATTATCTGCTAGACTTAGTTTGGGTCTCACCGCAGGGCTGGGACTTTGCTGGAGGTGAAGGCACACTTAGCAGGAAGCTATGATATTTGAATTGTAGGACTTCCTTTTTTTGCCTGCATCTGGTCCCATGTTCTCCAGGCAACCTGAGAGAGTTTTGACTTCTGTAGGCAGGACAGCAATGGGCATCCTCTGGTACAAAAGGCAGTTATTTGTATTATAAATAAATTGACTTTCTGATTCATACACTGGTCTCTGTGAGCTCAGTTAATATGAGTTGTCATTAAAAAATGACTGTGTTCTTGATGTGTTGTCAAAATCTGCTTTCTGATTTTGTAAGCCTGAGAGCCAGACTCTTGGTCTGTATGAAACTCTGTCTTAAGGCTACCTTTAGAAGTAGATGATGACAATAGATTGTACTCCACCAGTGGCGAGTCGGAGTGCTTCGCTGGGTGGGGAGACTGACAAAGACATCTCAAAAAGGGGCACCTTCAATGTAGGGACCCACAGGATTTATTAGGAGTTGGGGAGACTTTTGTAAGGAGAGGAGGAAAGGTGAGAATACAATAATTCAATAAGAGGGTTGAGTGGGAAGTGTAAAGGTGAAGAGAGCCAGGATTAAAAAGTTCTTTCAAAAATTTGGCTCTGGAAAGAAAAAAAAAGTAGTTTGAGGGCGCGTATCTTCCCTGAGGCTTTTGTCATAATGGGCGCTCACATTGTTCGCCAAAGGATCCTGGTCCTGCGGGGTGGGCCCTTGGGTTTGTAATCCCTCCTTGAAAATGCAGTCTGGTGGTTTACCTGATGCTGGGGGAAAGGGCTATGTTTTCACGGCTGTTTTCAAATTCCTGAAACCTCAGAAATTTGGCCTTTGCCTCCTTGTAACAATTATCTTCATCATTTAAGAATATATTAGCCCTTATTAGATCTGATAGGTGACAATCTGGTTGCTAATTGTGCAGAAAACATTTTTCCCTCCTTGAATCAGAAAAATACTCAGATGGGGCACCTGGGTGGCTCAGTCAGTTAAATATATGACTCTTGATTTCAGCTCAGGTCATGATCTCAGGATTGTGAGATGGAGCCCTGTGTCCAGTTCCATGCTCAGCAGAGTCTCCTCCAGATTCTCTTTCTCCCTCTCCCTCAGCCCCTCTTGCCTCTGTAAAATAAGCAAATAAATAAATCTTAAAAAAAAAAAAAGAAAAAGAAAGACCATCTGACAGAAACAAAGGATCTCAGAAGGATTTAAAAATAGATGTTTCTCTTTGCCAAGACTCTGTTAGCTGTGTGAGTGGATTGTTGTCAATACTGTGCTTTGCTTAAAGGGGTGGGTCTGTGAAGGAGCCATAGGTAAAGAAAATCAGGTTAGTGCCTAAGAGGAGATCAAGCAGCTCCTTATGCCTTCCTGGGAGGGTCCTGAAACTCTAGATCAGAACATGTAAATGTACTGGGCTAGACACACTTGGAGTTCTCGGCATTCCTATGCAGGTTGTATTACATGGTACAAGTGAGTGATAGTGAGAGACCCGTTTTATTCTAGAAAATCACCTGAGGAAGATCACAGCAGGGGGTTTCCTTGTCTTGGAGCCGGGTGGTAATAAGCACTATGCCTTTGCTTCAGAACCACAGTGACAAATATCTTCTTGAGGAAATTAACATTCCAATCTCTACTGACTCATCTAATTGGAACAATTAGTTCACAAACCAATGTGTGGGCTGACCACATGGCCCATCTACCAAAACCGACAATATTTTTTTCCCTTCATATGCTAACAAGTGATGGGAAGAAGGAAGTCATTCTAACTCACCCTGTTTTCAGCATCAATTGCTCTACATTCATCTGGTGTTCTAGGAATCATGAATGTGCCAAATACTGTAAAGGTAGCAAGGGAGAGAGTAGGGCTGGGAGTGCGGGGATGGGGGTAGGAAGAGGAAAACGGGCAGACATTTCATCATTCAACATATTTTGCCCAAAGATCACAGAATCCATCAAGGCAGAACATTTTCTATCACAGAGGCAATTTTTGGACCTCATACATTCAATGAAAACTAGAAAAACAAAATTAAGATTTTTGAACCCATTTGAACAGGTATAAATATTGAAACAGTGGGTTATTCACCTCTATTATCCGTCCCTTTCCAAGGAGAGCATTTTGGAAATCATTAGAGATTATTTCTCTATATCATAGGCAATTCACGAGGCAGAGACTGTTAAGTACAGACCAACTTGTACGACGAGCTAGGAATGAAAATCATGTGTTTATACATGGGATTTAGTTTATGAAAATATAAATCATTTGCTTTACAGCTCTTATGAACTATTATCGTCCAACAAAACAAATCCATCAGTTGGTTTTAGCTGTAGGTGGCTTGTTTGCCAACTGCCTCTCTCTTCGTCTCCTGACTTTAAGAGACAGATGTAATTTAAAATGAGGATTAGAAATAACTGACCTGAAATCCATGTAATTTTGGTTTTGCTTCTGGTAAAGGTTATTGCATAATTAGCTGATTCATAACACACTGTAAGTATCATATCAGAAAATAGAACCCTTTGGAAACAAATGACAGATGATGTACAAATAGATAGCCTAGTAATGTAAACATTAGTAGGGGGAATTCATTAAGTGCCTGCTAAAAGCATTTGATTTAATTTTGCCTATCTTTTATCAGATTTTAAAATGTATAAACCAAAATGACAAATGATAATTATCTTGAAGGCATGTGGCATGATAAATCTGAAAATACATGCTTTTCTTTCTTTCTTTCTTTCTTTCTTTCTTTCTTTCTTTCTTTCTTTCTTTCTTTCTAATAGAATCTTAGACTTGTTTTTCTGGCTGCTTTGTTGTGTTAAAAAAAAAAAAAAAAAGGAAAAACCAACTCATGGTTTTTCACCCATAGTTCATCTCCTGGGAAGTACCGTAATTAAGGTCTCAAGAATTAAATAGGCTGGCACAATCATCAGATGACAATGGGCCATCCATGGTGTTGGGACATGAACCCAGTAACATAAAAAGTATTGGTTTTGAAAATCTTCCTCTGTTTCCATATAAGTGCCATTTCTACTTGCATAAAACTGAAGTTAATTTATGATAGGTTTGTTTCTAGCCAATCCTGTTAATGCTCCAGGACTTTTCATATTCTGTATCATTTGATATGTATTGTCATAAAGCTTTTATATTTTTCAAACACCTCAGCAGTTTTATGCATTGAGTTTATTATTAAATGTCATTGTGTCACTTTATGGGATCCTATTTAAAGAAAGTAGCTAGGGAAAGAGATGAGAAACATTTATAATTTGACCCCAACTAAATTCAAGGACAATATGGGACTCTGCAAAAGAGTTTATAAATTTCTCTGGTGCTCCTCATAAAAATAAAGCCCAACCAAACAAACAAACAAATGAAAACAAGCCAAAAAATTTACTTGGTAATCGCTTTGCAACCTGATAACGGATTTTGTGAATACGAAATTCTAGACCAGGGGTCATGTTCTGGAACAACCCTTCCTATATTTCAGTCATTTAAAGACTGGCTCAGATGTCCCCCTCTCTATCTCCCAGGCAGAATTAGGGACTCCCACACCAGTAATACCATAGCATATTCTCCAGACATATGTATTTTCTTACATTGTCATTTGGTGGGTGTTTTTTTTTTTTTTTTAAGATTTTATTTATTTATTTGAAAGAGACAGCATGAGAAGGAACACAAGCAGGGTGGTGGGAGAAGGAGAAGCAGGCCTCCCGCCAAGCAGGGAGCCCGATGTGGGGCTCGATCCCAGGACTCTGGGATCACAACCTGAGCCAAAGGCAGATGCTCAATGACTGAGCCACCCAGGTGCCCTTGGTTATTTTTTTATAGGGCTGATACCCACTCTGACTGGAATTCACATAGAACAAGGACTTTGCTTTATCCATTTTTTCTCCCAGTGTCTAAGGCTGGAAGGATGTCTAAGGATGGAAGGAACTCCAATCATCATGTTTGAGACAGCAGTTTAACTTCAGGTCTTGTGTTACTAAGAATTGTGTTATCATTGTCTAAGAAGGGAAGCTCTGACTGGATCATTTCCTCTCGACAACTATCGAAATGGTTTTTTTTTTTTTTTTTTTTTAAGATTTTGTTTATTTATTTGACAGAGATCACAGGTAGGCAGAGAGGCAGGCAGAGAGAGAGAGAGAGGAGGAAGCAGGCCCCCTGCTGAGCAGAGAGCCGGATGTGGGCCTCAGTCCCAGGACCCTGGGGTCATGACCTGAGCCGAAGACAGAGGTTTTAACCCATTGAGCCACCCAGGCACCCCTATCGAAATGGTTTTAATGGCAGGATGACTGGGGTGCACAGAACAGAAATGGGGTAGGGATTGGTCATGAACTTAGTGTGTGATAAATAATGTAAATCAGGGAATTTACACAGTTCACCTATGAGAAGCCTTCTCCAGTTGAATCTTCCCAGGATCAAAGAGACTTGTGTAAAACGTATTTATTTACTTGTTTCCCTGATTGTTTTAGTTACTTTTTTTTTTTTAAGTGGTTCTTCCCTGAGAAGAGGCAAGCTGAACCATCTTTCAGGCTGGGCCTTAAGACACACAGTACAGGCAGTCACTATTATGGTATACCATCTGAGAAATATCAAAATACTCTTTTCCAAAATATTTCTTGGAAGTCATCCCTTTTGAGTATAGAAGTGACAAGATTTTGGATATTTTACTGGTCTTTGGCTATGGTTCCCTCAGCGCTTGCTGGGGTGTTTTTCCTAGGCATGGCCCTTTCCAGCAGGCAAAACTGAATGTCTGTTGGGAAAGCATCTAACTAACCTTGGAACCTCCCTGTTAAGCTGATCCTAACTTTAAGCATCTAAGAAAGATGACAGGTCTTTCTTGGTAGGAAAATCAGATTTGACAGCACTGAACTCTTGTTGGCACTTGGCTGCAATCACCTGTCACCTTTCAATGGGAAGGCGCATTCTACACCCCTTCACCCCAGGTTCTATCTCTCCCTGTGCCTTACCCTCAATTTCCCTTGCTCTTTGTTACCTGCTGGGCCCCTACAGGCATTTGGGTTAGCACTGTGGGCATTAGCTCTCTGACCTATAAACCTGTCCTTTAGCTTGGTCCCATTTTCTGTATGATGGTGGCTGCCATTCATAAAATAATCCTTAGGCCCCAACCGGTCATACTGAAAGTGAGCTACTCAACTGTTGTGCTCGTTGTTGAGCTTAACGGGAGAGCATATTCTTTTATTGTTTTTCTTTTGTTTGAGGAGCTGTTACAAGGAAGATGAGGCTACAGTTGACAACTGCATGGGAAGATTAGGCAGTTTGCACACTGTTAGGTGAAGCCAAAACTGCAGATGGCAATCAGCACAACATGTTGTGAGAAGAGGGAGCTAACACAGGGGTTGGGGAGGGCGTCTAGGGAGCTCATGTCCACCTCAATTCTAAAAGATATGCTTTCTGTCTGTGTGACCTAGAGATCACTTTGATTTGTTTTAGAAATGGTCAATTATGAGAAGAGTATAGGTCAACATTCTACTTTTTATTGAAATTTTAATAATCACTCTTGGTACTTAGAACAGTTAGGGAAAACAGTTTTAAACGAGCTTGTGGGTTGAAAAGTTGTTTTGGTAGGGAAAATGGACAAAATGGTTTAACATCTGAAAAATGCATTCTGACCTCATTCTATTACATGCCATCAGTAAATTAAATTAAGATGCATTCCATTTGTGACAGATTTGCTTACAAAGGACACAAGACCTTGAAAGGGATTCTGTTTTTTGGTTTGTTTTCTTTGTAGTTGAACCAGAGGGGTGAGTACAGAGAGGAAAAAGACTCTTGTGGTGTGGTTGGGTCATGTCCTTCCCAGTGTCTGTTTCTTACATGTGGCATTCATAAGTTATGTGAGGAAGGTAATACTTTGATTGGTCATTGGAAGACAGACCAACATGTTTGGAAAATTTGCTTCTAAGTGACTTTGTAATGGCCAGAGAGAAGGATGCTGAACTTCAGGTATCTCTGTGATAAGGAAGTATCCTCTGTGGTTACCAGCATTGGCATGATTTTAATAGATGAGGGTGATGAATGTTGTCTAGTTTCCAGAAAGTCTGGACCAAAGAGCACAAATGTGTTGGGAGAAAAGAGAATGAAGATAGTCTTTCTGTGCTTCTGGTTATTACTGCTGAGGGAAATCGGGTATCTGTTGGGGGAACTCATGTGTCCTAATTATGGGCAGTGATTATGGTGAAGACAAATGAGAGGCATCAGGAGTGGGGAGCTCTGGGCTGGGAAATTGTTCCACATAGTTCCAGCTGTGTCCCAGCCTTGTTTCTGGTAAACCATGGCATTGTCACAAAACTGTCATAAGAGCTTGAGTACTCAGCTATTGTCAATATAGTTTTTGTACCTATTGTTACACTTTTTGAAAGTAAAAATTTGTTGCAAGAGCAATTTTTTGTTTGATTAAAAATGTGAAAGTATAGATAAAGAGAAAGAAGACTAAAAAATACTCCTAATCCCACTTATGAGAGCTGAGCCCTACTAACACTTTGAGGTAGAAGTATAGTTCCCTTCCCTAATTTTGCTCTGAAACATTCTTCTCTTAATAATACATAGTGGACATAGGTCCCATCAATCAGTGCTCATCTGAGTTAGACCTGGGTGCATTTCCAATGAGAAGCAGCTTTCATTCTCCAGAGCTGAAGGCTTGGGAGGAACTTACCTAGTCTCCCTCTTTACTCCATAGCAAAATGGGCTTACCAAAAGAGTGAGCCTGGGAAAAAGGAACTGGACACGTGTGGTCTGTATCTTCTGGGTTCTCTATTCCAGGAAGAACAGGGAAGGAGACCAAACAATAGCTGTCATTTTGGCCCTCTCTAGCCCTGTTTCTGTGTCACCTTGCTAGTATTGGCTAATATTTCAAAATGAAGCATTTTTCAGAGATTCTTTCCTCATAATTTGAAATGGAATGCTAACAGCAGTGAAGACCTTCCCAACTGCAACTGTAGGGTGCAGGGCCAAGCTCTATAGTTCCCTGTTTTTTTTCCTGCAAAATTCAGAAAATGGGACCATGACTTGGGCTTAGAAAAGCGTATGTAGATCCCTGGTTAGGGCAGAAAGTTGAAATAGGTGGTGCTTGACTGGCAAAGTATTACTTTGGTGGTAATTTGAAGATGATCTTGGCTTTACCCAACACAAAAACCCTGAGGCAAAAACAACAAAAACACCTCAGTCCAAAATTGGTATATCTGGACTTTAACTGTTGCCCAACAGGTAGATATTTGGAAACTTCCAGGCTGATGTTTGGGAATATCCAGTGGTTGACCTTACAGACAAAATGTTAGGATGATTAATTAACTCTTTGTTTTTCATCTTCTGTTGAGGCACTATTTACACACAGCGCTATTTGCATCAGTGTAAGGGCTTTCTACTGCTCCAGATGAGGTAAGGAAGGAGGAGCTGTAGGGGAAGAGGAAGTTCTTCTGGGGTTAGCCCTTGGCCGTCCATTCCTCTTTTCTGTCTGAATGGCCACCACCTTCGTTCCTTCTTGCCCAGACTGTTGATCAACTTCCTATCTTCGAATTTTTCTATTAGCCAGTCTATTCTTTGACTAACTTCCTAACAATTGTGAAGCTCAGATTGTGTATCTCTCAAAAGTTTTATGTTTTACATTGCTCCCAGAAGAATATCCAGTCTCTTATTGTGATATTCAAGGTCTTCCAATGCCTGTTCTCTGCTAGTAGTACCCAAATTCATTCATTCATTCTACATGTTCCTGGGCACCTATTAGAAGTACTAGAAACACAGTGGTGAGCATGACTTGGTTTGTTTCTTACTGTTTCTCCAAGGTCCTCATAGACTCACCCTCTCAGCTTCTGCTTTTCTGGGCCTTGGTGTCTACTGTTCCCCCTGGCTGGGATGCTTTCTTTTCAAACCTCTTGGTTAAAAATCTCCTAGAATTCAGTTAAATACCACCTCCTCCATGAAGCTGGCTGTGATCCCTCTAGTCAGAAACATTCTTTCCCTCTTCTGAACTCCCTTAGATCCTCTCCAGGATGATGGGCTGCCCTTCACCTTGCACTATAGTTGGTCCGAAGGGTGTCATCTCCCCTATCAACCAGTAAGCGATTTGAGAGCAATAAATACCTCCTATTTCCCTTTCTTGTTTCAGTTCTTGGAGAATCATAAAAGCACAATGTGAAGAATTTGGGTCTATACAGTCCGATAAATCTGGACCTATCAGCTGCCTGACCCACTATCAGCTGCAAGTTACTTCCCCCTCTGTTTTCTTATCTATAAAATGGGATATAAGTCCCATTGTTCAGAGATTTGGTTGTGAGAATTAAATAAGATAATGTATATTGGCTAACACAGTTCGTGGGCACAAAAATAAGTGCTTAGCAAAGTTTACACCAGTGGCTCTCAGTATGTATTTGCTGGATTACTGATTTAGGGATTGGTCTCTCAGGGAGTTCAGTCTTCAGTACCTGTTGATGCCGAAATGGATCATTCTGTATTCATCTCTGTAAAGTATTGTTTGGAAAGTTGAATTATCTGAAATCATCTTGTTTCTTCACTTCTACCTTCTTTAAATATACTGTCCAATTATATCCTTTCTCACATGTTCTCCTTGTGTTTGGATATTAATAGTAAAACCAATGCTACGTGGCAACTTTGAAATGAACAGAGTTTTTAAAAAAGATCATCCGATAGCAGTGCTTTTGCCTGCATTTCCCCTGGGAAGAAAATTCAGCGTCAGGAGGGGGCAAGGCTCCTTTGAAACCCCAGAGAAGTAACAGCTCCGGCAGACATAGACGCAGGTCTCCTTATGTAACCTAGTCCTGTGATGAAGCTGGGCAAAAAACACCTTCTTCCAATTTATTCTCTTTTGAAAAACAAGACAGCCTTATTAAAAATATTCAATAGTTATCACCAGTGGTGGGGGAAAAGATCTGGTTCTGTGCCGTGTGAATACAGAAGTAGCATGTGGTGTTGAAAATGATGCCTGATGGGAAGCCTGGGTGGCTCAGTTGGTTAAGTGTCTGTCTTCGGCTCAGGTCATGAGCCCAGGGTCCTCGGATGGAGTCCCGCATCAGGCTTCCTGCCCAGCGGGGAGCCTGCTTCTCCCACTTCTCCCTCTTCCTGTTCTGCATGCGCTCTCTGTGCTTCTGCTCTATCTCTGACAAATAAATAAATAAAATCTTAAAAAAAAAAGAAAAAGAAAGAAGAAGAGAAAATATGACTGCAATGAGAGTTTCTGCCCTCAGGTTAGTAGAGGTGGCAAGAGAGCCGGAACCTGAATGAGAGACTCAGCATCAGGGTGGGAACAGGTTGGGAGAGGATGCCATCCAATTCCTCAGGTTAAAATGAGGAGAGGTGAAGGGAGTGACATTGCACACTGCCTGAGAAAGGCAGTCAGGTACGATGGTGGAGGGCACGCGATTAGAAGCCAGGCAGCCAGAGCAGATGAGCTCTGCCACCTGTCAGCTGTGGGTACCTGGGTGCTTACTCACTTCTCTGTGTCTTAGTTTCCTCACATGTGAAAAAAAAAGGGGGGGGAGGGATAATCGTACTTACTTCACAGGGATGGAATGAGGATGAAATCACTTAGTGTGTGTAAAGCACTTAGAAGTTGGGCAACCCATGGTGAGTTTTTAGTAAATATTAGCTGTCACTAGTGGTGGAAGAAGAGGAAAGAACTGGACATTAGTCCTCTCTAAAGGGGGATGGGTTGTCAGTGGCGCAAAGAGAATGACTAGGGAGGTGAGGCGCCAAGGTGGAGGGGAGGATGGGAACACAGAGGTGGGGCTCTAAACAGAGGAAGAGCTGGGCACACAGTGTGCTTGTGAAGACTGGGGGTGGGGTGGGGGGAGATGTCCTCCCATTAAAAACTTTCTGCTGTGACAGTCCCTGAATCCCACCTTTGAACAGTCTCTTCTTTGGGCCCATCTCCACAGTTGTCAGTGAAGATGAAGACATTTGGTAATGGGGTCTAGGATGAACTCAAGTTGCTAACAAAGGAACACAAAGCTTGCATTTATTTGTTTAAAGCTCTCAGAGGTTCAGACCTCTGAGCGAAGCCCTGGGTGCTGAAAGAATACAAAAAGGAAAAATGCCAAAGGCAGCTTCTACATCCAACCCAATTTTTTCTTACTGGGCTTGCATAGCTGAGAAGAGTGTGGTTAGGGCATGACAGGCCTCCTGGGTCCTGGACTTGGCTTTTCTTAATGCTGAATGCTGACAGAGACTGCTTAGGGAGGCTCTCCCAACTCAAGCGTGGGTCACTACCATGCAACTGAGATCAGAATCGTGGCCCCGGAAGGCTAGATATTCTTGGAGGTAGAAGAAACCTAGTGGTTTGGGGGGAAGCACAATTCTACTTTGACGCCTCACTTGTCACAGGCATGCTATCTATGAATAAAATCCTATAAGCTGCTTTAAGGTACCCAAGATGGTATTTTAGCCATCAGAAAGGATTAGTAACAGAATATTTGTATTTATTCTTATAGTAAAATTTTAAACGCTAAGTCAATGCTTAGTCTAAATTGGGACTAGAAAGAAAAGGCTCTTTGGGTGAAATTCTGTACGTCAGGCTTGATCAACAATTGGAATAGTATGGAGAGATTTAGAAACATCTGGTAATGTGTTATTAAAAAGCCAGCGGAAATGAATCAACAATTTCAACTGAGAAACATTAATTTGCATGAAATACTCAATAAGAAAAATACACAATATACACTTTTCATCATATACAGTAATTGTGCAATCCAGACATTTTGAAACATACCAACCAGGAAATTTATACATTGTTGATGACTAGATTAAGTTTATAAATGAAGAGAAAAACCCATTTTTTTTTTTTTTTTTTTTAAAGACTTTATTTATTTGACAGACTGAGATCACAAGTAGGCAGAGAGGGAGGCAGAAAGAGAGAGAAGGCTCCCTGCTGAGCAGAGAGCCCAATGTGGGGCTCGATCCCAGGACCCTGGGATCATGACCTGAGCTGAAGGCAGAGGCTTTAACCCACTGAGCCACCCAGGTGCCCCAAAACCCATTTTTTTTTAACATTGTTTATTATACCTTGCAAATTACAGTATTAACTGCGGTACACACAGAAGCAGATAAGAGAAATCAGTTCTAAGTCCTTTAGCAATGAAACAATGGTTCCTGTCCACTAACAAAAAGGAAATGAATGCACAGTTAATAAGTAGCTCAGACCCTAGTGAAACTTGGACTCTAAAACAAGCAAAATAGTTTTGTTTTTTAAAATTAGATGTTTTATTAGGAGAAGGCATGACTTTGCATTCTGAGTACTGCTGAACCACAGGAATGGGGGCTGTGAAAACTCGGTGAAGGTCAGTGGTGTGGCCTGGGAAGGCACAGTTCCCTCCACAGCATTCCAGCAGCGTCCAGAGAGGCGTGGGGTGCTTCCATAGGCTCCTGAGAGCCAACTGTGCCCATCTCTTCCCAATTCTGCATTCAGTGGTGCCACGTGGGTAGCTTGGAACTAACTGGCCATGGCAGGGGGATTTACACCAAGGAAAATGGCACATGCTCCAAATTAGGACTTCTTGTCCAGGGGAGCTGGTTTGGAACTTTTGAAAAATGAATTCTGTATGACCATGTGCACATTTTTATTTTGTTAAGACTCTTTGTTCCTTAGTTTCTTTATCCCTAAAATAGAGGAAAATATTTGAACCCCATATAACTGTGATGTGGTTTGAATGAAATAATTTATGTAATTTATGTAATTCCTAAAACAGCACGTAGTGCATAATTCTCAATAAATGTTAAATGTTGTTATATCTAGGGCTACCGATGCTTAATGCCTTCTAGTGGTGAAATCAAGCTGCCTTTTTTGGGGGGGGGGGAATGAGGATGAATCATAACCGTTAAATATTTATTGAATATTTGCATGTGCTTGGCAGAGTTATAAACATATCCTATATATTTATGCCATTAAATCTGTACTCTGATACCATGAGAGAGAAATTCATTTTATCCACATCCAGCAAAGGTTGAAACAGGCTTGACAAGGACATCAATAGTAGTGAGCCTGGGATACGAACCCAGGTAATTTGCCTCTGTTAGGCCTATACTTCTGTGGTTCCAGTAAAGCTCATAAAACATTAGCAAAAGACGGGGGCTTAGATGAACCTGGTCCAGTACCTTGTTTTTCACAGATGATGGAAATGAGACTGAGAGAAGGAGAGAATGACTTGCCTAAGGTCACATACAGAGGTTTCCCTTTCCAGTTCAGCCCTCTTTTTGTTTAAAAAGGAAATAGCGGGGCACCTGGGTGGCTCAGTGGGTTAAAGCCTCTGCCTTCCGCCCAGGTCATGATCCCAGGGTCCTGGGATCGAGCCCCACATCAGGGTCTCTGCTCAGCGGGGAGCCTGCTTCCCTTCCTCTCTCTGCCTGCCTCTCTGCCTACTTGTGATCTCTGTCAAATAAATAAATAAATAAAATCTTAAAAAAAAAAAAAAAAGAGATAGCAAGACTACACCTATCTTTTGAATAGAAATGGGGAAAAGATACACCCTGGAAGAAAATTTGAAAAACAAGTAAGGCACACCTAAAAAAGAAAATACTTGGTGTTTTGGGATCTGTCTCATGAGTTGGAGAGTTGGAGAGTTGATTTCCCTTCTCTGGACTAGATAGCCAATCTTTGGATAACAATGGGATGGAATTTTCATTGCAGGGAGAATCAGAACCTCACTGTCTTCCTACAAACCTTTAGTGCCCACTCAGTGCAATACTCAAACCTTACTTAGATAGGAAATGTGTTGCTTTTCAGCTCTTGAAAATTTCTAAGTGCCCAGGCCAGCGTGCCCTGCTGCCTTCAGCCCTCCCCAAGCTGGAGCTACTGTATGTGTGTGTGTGTGTGTGTGTGTGTGTGTGTGTGCGTGCACGCATATGCACATGCCTACAGGCTTGCATGTGCACATACCATTAATCTCTGAAAGAAGTGTGTGGTCCCCATGTTTCACACCATTGGAAGGGTGCCCTCGTCTCAGAGCCAAGAAAGCAGAGGTTGCGACTTGAGGACAAAAGTTTGCTCACAGTCCAACCTGAAGATGAATGGTATTAATCTTCACTGGGCAATTGTCCTGGCTCAGGTAATCTTATCAGCTGTGGCACCAGAGGCAAGTCTGCTCTTCAATCCCAGGAGGGAACAGAGTGATACGGAGGCTTCCTAGACCTCCACCTGGGCTTTCTTCCTGGTGCACAAACCTGCAGCTACGTTGGTAGAACACCGTCTAGTAGATTTTTGGTATAACTTGCTGAGGAACATGATGGTAAATTACGAACGTTTTTTATTTCTATAGGTAGGAAAAGCTTTATATAGAGATTGAAACATACCACATGATGCCTTTTATGGAAGTTTGGAATTGATCAGGCTGAGGAGTTTGTAGGCAGGAAGGAGATGGTGCAGGAGCTTGAATGAATTGAAGATTGTATTTGAGGAAGGAGATTTTAGATGCTGTGGATAGGACCGGGTGAGTTTTAGAGCTTTGGATCTGGAAGAGCAGCTAAGACCGGGGTCTTAGTTTCTAGAAGCAGAGCCCAAGTTCAGGATTCCCCTGTAGGTGATTTGTGGAGGAGGTGCCCTCAGGAGAAGGAGAGTGAGGAAAATAGAAAAAGGGTAAGAAATGGAAGAGGGGGAGTCTCAGCTGGAGCCTGGCTTCAGCTGAGACCTATCCCCGGCTGCACCCTGGAGATGGCTGCCCATTCAGGCAAGGGGTCGGCCCTCTGTGCCTGAGGTGGTAGATCACTGGCTACGGGCATAGCTTCCCAGATGAAGATGGTCACTTGCACTGGGGCTGGGAACATCAATCTGGCAGAAGGAACATGGGCAAGTGGCAAGGATCTGCTACCCTCATCTAATAACCTGGGCATGTGGTATTGGGAATTTGTGTCCAGTCAGAATTATGTTGGGGAAAAGGTGTTTGAGGGCTCCACTGAAAATTCTAAGTAGCGGAGCAAACAGGTTTCAGAGTGGACTGTAACCGCTAGAATCAGCTAGGCCCTGATAAGATCGGAGTAACCTGGGTGTGGGCAGTGAGCGGCCTGAAATCCTTATAGGACACCAGATATGGGAGTTGTCCCTTCTCTCCTGGTCTCAAAGTGTTGGCTGCAAGATGCTCTTGGAATTTGCTCAGCTATTAAAGGGATCATTATTGTTTGTGGATTGGGAAATTCTCTAATGTTTGGGGAAGAGCAAATCAGGGATAGAATGGGAGACCCAGAGGTTGAGTTTTTCCACAGGGTTGTGACGGTGACCTCAGGTCTGGTGCTGGTGCTGTGAGGACAGAATGAAAGGGGGAGGAAAGAAGATGGTGTTCCACCTCGGGAGTTAAGGGCTTCCTTGTTGTCTTCTCAAACAGAGACCTCCGGGGTCCCTGCCACTGAGAAACTTCATGGTCTGGGGGCGAGCTTCTTAACCTTTTGGTGCCTCTCTTTCTCCACCAATAAAATGAGGCTGATACTGTGAGGACTCTATGAGATAATATATTTAAAGTACTTTGCATGTAGTTCATACCAGTAAATTATATTATTATGAGATATTATTGTGCGCTGTTAATGGATCTTATTACCCGTGAAAGATTGAATCTCTTACCTTCTTCCTATCCATACATCCTAGACTTTGAATGTGTTCAGGTTGTAGTTGAATATCTAAACATAAGGGAAAATTTTAAGAGAAATTTGGAGTGTCACAAAAGAGCAGACATTTAACATGTTCCTGCATATGTTATTACTGCTCACTGTGGTGATTTTCTTTTACTCTGTGTACTTACATTTGTTAAACTGATTTGGGGGTAGTTAGACCCCAGGAGATGAAACAAAGTGGAAGTAAAACTCCTTAGTTAAGCACGTAAGGGGCTGGCAGCATTTGACTTTGAATTAGCCAGGTTAAAGTACGCTTGTATTTTAATACAATAACAATAAGACAGTCTAGGCAGCTGAGGAGTGGGAATTGTTTTGAATTACATACTATTTGGGGAAGAAAGAGCTGTGCTCCGAATAACAAGGTTTTACTGTACATTGCTTATTGTATGGATTCTGCTGTCTCTTAGAAATGGCTCTTTGTGTTTTGAGTTTTTTATGGCTGTCGTGCCATTCTGGGAGCTACTCAGATCTTTGTGTTATTCTATTGTCAGCCATAATGAAATAATTGGGATGACAATTATTTGCTTGTTTTGTTTCAAAAGTTTTCTGTGTTCAGTTCCTTCTATTGTCTCCCTCAGGGTACCATGGTGTGATATATCATGCCTGCCTAGATTCCAAGAACAAAAACCGAAAAAAAAAAAGGGCATTATTATTATTATTATTTTTCCTGGAGAAGTGCCTCCCTAAACACCAAGTTGAATGGAGCTGTATTAAAAGTCCTATAGTGAGCCTTAAAAATAATTGCAGCCACCCCTCCCTCAAATAGTTGAGACATACCGAGCTGAGAGATGAGGTCAGTCTCCCGTGGAGCTTAGCAGTCTAATTTTCCATGTTCTAAATCAAAACAGACGGACAATGAAGCATAGCATTTGAGATCACACTCGGTGGAAAATTCTGGAAGTATGGCAGCTCAGGTTGTGCTGAGCCTAGGTTGGCGATCAGATGGCGTCGCCATGGTTGTGAAAACAATCTCTAGTTCCTGCTTCTAGGCTGACCCTGTCCAGAGATTTTCGGGAATTAACTAAGGTTTAGTAGTAAAGGTTTGGATCAGCACGGGGATGGCAGTCGCTGTCACTCCACTTTATAGTCTTGCCAGGAAGGGGCTTCGCCAGGACTCCCCTCAGGCCTGGAATGGCAAGCTTTGAAAGTGCTCCAGTGGCATGTTGAGGACCAGGGCCAGATGCCACCCAGACCCAGACAGTGTGGCTGGCTGCATTGTGTGTTTTTTGAAGTGAGACTTGTCTTCAGTTGCAAACATTACCACTTACTGGAGCTTAACTTCTGAGTCCTCTTGTTGTTTAAAAGAAAAGAAAAGAGAAAAAAAAAAAGAAAGGAGGTGTCCAGGACTATAGTTATTCTTGCCTGATAGTGTTAGTGTGAGACTTAAGTGAGATCACACAAGAAGACATTAAGCCTAGAGCGTAATACACGCTTCTCAAAGAGTGACCCAATAATCACACGGTTGTGGGCTGGTTCTGGGCCCTCCCATAGTGCCCTGGGCGTGCCTCTGCTACCAGCTTTGGGGCGTGCCTAGAGTCAGAGCGCGCAGCCCTGGGTTGCAGGCTGTGGCTGCGATGCAACGTCTCTGGCCCTCAGGGAACCGATCGCCCAGTTTTTGCTTTCACCTGATTCTGAGGGTTAGTGGGGAACGGATGGAAAAGAGCCATGGGTGGTTAGAAATATCCAGCCGGAGGCGAGGGAAGAGTATGACCTTGCATTCCGCATTTGAATCCCTTCTTTCAGTCTGTCATTGGAGATGCCTCTGCATATGTAAACACGTGCATATACCACGCACACCCACGTGTGACGCTCCAATATTGTCTAGAGGAGGACAAAATATCTTGATGAAAATGAATAATTCAGCTAATCACCCAGATGTTTTAGCTCTATGGTGCCACACAGCTGGGTGATCTAGCTGTTTGGTGACTTGCAAATAAAGCATGTAGATAATAGAATCTCCTTTTTTTTTCTCCTCCAGATTTTTGGCATCACTTAGACATAATCTAAATGATATGGCAACATATGGTAAGATCTCTCACATTCAAAAGCATGCAAGCAGCTAGCTAACACTTTCTACTAAAAAAAATTGCTCATAGGTATTTTGATGAATCTAAAATTTTCACAAAGCACATCGCTTGAAAGAAATATGGCAGCAAAACAAACTGCTGCATTCAAAGCAGGGGGATTGGAAAGTGTCAGGCAAACATTTTTAACCTCATGTTTGTGTGCGGTCTGGTCAAAATAGATTTTCTTTTAAGGAAGTAGTTTTAAAAAGGGCTAAAAGACAAAGATTTAGTGTTTGCAGGAAGTCCTTCAGGTTTGTCTAAAGCTTCAAGAATTCTGTCTTTGGCGTCCAGCTATGACTCTCATTAAATAAGCATTTTTGCTTTCTGATGTGTGCAGTTTGAACAAACCAGTTTCATGTTATACCTTGAAATTAATTACTGTGGAAAGTCCATGTAATATGACTGTGAGACAGAAATTAAGTTGGACAGGAAGCCAAGTGGATGAGCATGAAGCTGAAATAAACACCAGGGCAACATGGGAGAGGCGGAAGGTTTAAAGAGTTTTTAGATCATCAGTACGTTCGTTTCAATTTTTTAGATCCAAATCTTTAAGTGTTTTTCTGTAATGAATGGGGTGATTGAAATTACAAAGTGGGAAGAGAATTTACTGCACTGAAATTTTCATTTCTACTTGCAGACCTCTCAAGAATATGGAGTCTGGGCCCTGAGCCGGCTGATAGGGAACAGCCCTCTAGTGTCTCACGTGTGAATTAGTGGTTCAGTTTCCGGGCACGAGATTTACAGGAGTGAGGCAGAGCAAAGAGTCCAAGCATAGGTAGGGGCACATTTGAAGACTCCAGGCACCACTTGCGAAGGAGAAGTTTCCTGGCACATATAATCAACTCCAGCCCTATTGCTGCCATGTAGGAAGTGGATCCCATGTGACCTCTTTTGGAAAATCCAGAAGTCTGGAATTCTAGGCAATGGTTTCCAAAATGTTTAAGTTTTGGCTTACTCAGTGATCAGCCTATGGATCTCCTGTTTGTACTTTTGCTGTCATCCAACCACACATGTTAAGGATGTGGAAACCAGGCCCAGGGAAGTTCAGTTCCATGTCTGGAGTCCTGCAGTGAAGGGGCGGCCCTGGGACTTGAACGCAGACCACCCGTCTCTTCTCTTGCTTATGCTTCTGTGGAGAGCACAGGTTCTACTCTGTGGAGAGCACAGGTTCTACTCCTAGCAGGTTTCAACAAGAGCTGGTGAGATGAATTCCATGGATTCTTGAAAGTTTTAATAATTAAACTCTAGTACTCCCTAACAATTTCCCTAAGATAAATATTTACTCAACAAATATTTGTCATTGTTCTCTTTTTGAATGTCTACATTTTTCTTTGTTCTACTTCGTCTTCATTCAGCTCCAGTTACTTTTCTCCACTTATAGTCAATATTTCTTCCTTTCTCAAACAATGCTTCCACATTCTCTTCACATCATCTGTTTCTGTTTGACTTTTACCCCTTATAACTCAGTCTCTCAAGGTCTGAAAGTATCTTTAATTGATTATCCCACCACTACATAGTGCTAGTATTCATCAGAGGGAATAAAATATAAGTTTGTAAGTCTGAACATTGTACCATGGGGGCCACTACTTAATCCCCACAGGGTATGAAGAGAATGTCTACCTAGCTTTCAGCCTCAAGATCTTGAATTTAATGCCTGTAAGAGAAGAAGCACTTGTCTAAAGAATCAGGTGTGTACTCTGGGATTGCTTTCTGTGAATCCAAATAATGTTTGAAGAAATTCATTTCTGAAAGCACAAGGTGCAGGGAAAGGAAAAGTCCTCTTGTGAGGACACAGGGGTGAGACACAGGAAGGGGTTCAATCTCTACTGGGCTCCTAACTATACCCACCCTATGTAGCACCAGACTAGGGACTGTGCTACTCACACCTTTGTTTAGGGTTGATGGGAAACTGCTGTGATTCTGTTACTGACCATCTCCTATGTTTGGATGGCACTTCAGCTGGCCAAGAACTTCCACATGTCACTCTCCCCATTCAGCAGTAAGTGAAGGTCAGAGAGGGGAAGGGATTTTGCTTAGTCTTTCATATTCAGGTCAGAGAAGAGCTAGACCAGAAGTTGGCCAACCCCAGTTCTCTTTCCTCTGAGCACCGTCTTAGCTTTAGGGTCACTCCAGCTCACTCCCATGTTGCAATGATGGGCCTATTCGAATGGACAATCTGTGGGAATCATTTTGTACATTTTCCTACCCAAGGTAATTGCGGCTATGAAGACAATGGCTATGCCAGGAAGTAGTTACCAATACTAATAGAAGATCTCTACTTCCCAGACACTATTATTTGTGCACGAGGGCTGTTTGGGTAGAAAAGGAAGAAACCTTTCCTGGCTGGGATTTTCAGACTAGTAAATTGGCTCTCCTGACTTAAATTCATATTGTAACCAATTGGTGGTAGAATTTGTGTTCTGGGCTGTGCATATGCTAAGCAATGATTTTCCCTACTTGCCTGATTATGGAATAGTGCACACGTTTTACCTTGTGGCAGAAGGAAACAGCTTGTGTTGCCTCAGGAGGAAATCTCTCATCTAATAATTATGCTTTGAGGTATTGGCATTGCTAAATGCTGACCCGTGGGCAGGCCATGGAAAGAATCGCGGAAAAAGCAGCTTTGTTCAGGGCCTTCTCCTCAACTAGATTTAAAAAACAAATGTCTTCAGAGTAAAGCACTGAAGGGTGAGAGGCAGCAAACAGCCATATTATTAAAGCATTCGTCATGAAGTTAGTTACAGGCGGGCCCAGGAAGGGTGCCAGTCCTGCTGGTGAGGCTGCCTTGCCAAAAATTTCTTGTAAATTATCAAGAGTTCCCAAAAGATCTTGAGGCATGAAAAAGGAAAGGGCAGAGTTACTCCCTTGCAATTCTAATTCAATCGCTTCTGAACTGTAGCTTCAGAGACCTGTCAAGGGAGACGGTCTGCTACAAGAGGAAGGCTGAATTTAGGGGAATGGAAGATGTGGTGCTTAGGATGACTGTGGTGATGTTCCCTGGAGGTGTATATTTGCAGACCTGTTTGTTTATGTGAACGAGAACACATTTATCTTGTCTGCTTTTTCTCATCTAGCAGAATGAATATTTTGAATATTGATAGATTCACCTTTGATGATCATTATAAACAGAATTGCAGAATAAGTTATTTCCAATTCAGTTCATAGAGGAATGCACTAAATTTTTGCTTTAACCTCAATACAGAATGTGGCCAAATTGCTTTTTTGGCTTTAGCTTTGACCTTGACCATGGCCTTTAAAGCTGAGTAATCAAACGTCCCACTTCAATATTATGAATGGCACCTCTGAACTTGGGATGCTCAATGATTACACGATTGTATTATCATGCATTATTAGCATGCTAAAACCAGTAGTAGAAACAAAACACATTTATCTGAATAATCACATAAAATATAGGTAAACATCCTATGTGTAATGTGCTTTATATTTCGAAATCTCTGTCCATTTAAAATACAAATGTATGTTTATTATTGCAGGAATAAAGTTTTAATTTTTGATAATGATGAATGTCTAGTCTTAGAAGCAAAACAGTTTTAAACAGTTTAAAACCTTCAAATAAGTGGGGCTATAGATTGACAGTTAATTTTAATAGATAATGGATTAGGTACATAGCTTTAAGGATGAGTCTATCCTTTTGAACCAGTAAACATTTATAGACAAATAATACAAGAAAACTCCTGTAACAGTACAGATTGCATTACATCATAATTACTAGCTTTGTAGAACTGTTTGCACTAGAGAAATTAAAACTTAAAGAGTGGTATTTGATTTTCAGTTGTTTAATTCCATTTAAATATGTTTTTTTTTTTTAAGTTCTATTTAGGAAATTCTTCACAGAGATATCATTCCTGCTAAATTTAAAAAAATCTGACTAGTAACTTTTTTAAAAGTTAGGCTTATTGAGATATGATTATATACAGTAAAAGCTACCCTTTGTAGGTATACAATTTCATGAGTTTTGGAAAGTATGAATAATCCTGTAATCACCATCATAATAAAAATAGAGGCTAGATCTAAATTAGTTTTCTAGGGCTACCTTTATAAAATGCTATAGACTAGGTGGCTTAACAGGAATTTTCTCTTGATTCTAGAGGCTGGAAGCCCAAGATCTAGGTGTTAGCAAGTGTGGTTTCTTCTGAGTCTTCTGCAGACGGTGCTTTTTTACTGTGTCCTCACATGCTTTCCTCTGTGGGTGAACCTCTGGTGTCACAGGGTTCCACTTCCTGTGAGAGCACCAGTCCTGTTGGTTGAGGGTACACCCTCCTGGCCTCATTTTAATTTCATCACAGCTTTAAAGACTCTATCTTCAAATTACAGTCATATTCTGAAGATTTGGGGGTGAGGGCTTCAACATATTTGCAGGGGACAGTTCAGTCCTTAACAGTCTCCATCACCCTGAACAGTTCCCTCTTGCCTCTTTGTGGTCAGTCCTCTCTTCCCTGACCCTAGTTTATGGCAATGTTGATATTTTCCATCCCTATCACTTTTATTTCCCTCCTGGAATTTCATATAAATAAAATTTACAGAGCTGTCCTGAGGGATGCCTGCTTGGAAGTGACGGGCTCATCATTCTCTGATACTGATCCAGGTAAGGAAGGCCCAATGGCTGATTCTTTTCAAAAGTGTGCACATTTCCAGTGCTCCAAGGCCTGGACAAATCTCCTTGGCTGCCCTTTTCATAGATGTCAGGGCTTTTTTCTTAGAGGTTAGGACGCTATAGGTCTTTCTTCAGATTGTTTACAAGGCAACTGACAAACTTATACGTTTGATAGTGTTAATGGTCACAGCCATCTGCAGACCACTCATAATGCACCAGACATCAAGTTAAATGCTTGAGGTAAGTTCTCGTGAATTCCCCCATGACAGCATAATGAATTCCCCTCCTCAGGTACGTGTGTTTCTCCAGTTTTGGAGATTCATACAAACCAGTTTAAAGGGCTGAAGGTACTTGTCAAGTTCTTTCATCTTTTTCACGTTCAAACTTATTTTCCGAAAATGCAATAAGATGGGATCGGGAGGGAGACAAACCGTAAGAGACTCTTAATCTCACAAAACAAACTGAGGGTTGCTGGGGGGAGGGGGATAGGAAGAGGGTGGCGGGTTATGGACATTGGGAAGGGTGTGTGCTATGGTGAGTGCTGTGAAGTGTGTAAACCTGGTGATTCACAGACCTGTACCCCTGGGGCTAATAATACATTATAGGTTTATAAAAAATTAAAAAAAAAAAACCCTTATTTTCTGATTCCAACAACTTATTGTGATTTCCCAGTGTCTTCACTGTTCATTTAATGGGGAAACAGGAAAATCCTCTTTATGGGGTTTCCTCCCATCCTCACCCCCGAACACAGGTTAAGCTGCCCTGGGCCTATGATGAGGAAGAGGATAGAGTATGAAATGATACATTGATGAGAAAACACAAGTCATTTCCTTGCCTTTTTCTAGAACACATTAAAACAAAGGGAATTTTTTAAAAGCCGTGGTCTCATTCGGTCCTGTCAGCAGAGCTGTTTTTCCTCTGTCCTTCCAAGGAAGCCCCCTCTGTGATGAGTTCATAGAACCTCAGTCCCAAAGAATTGGATAATGCCAAAGAAATTCTTTAAAGTCATAATATTTCAGAGAGAAATATCTTAGCCTAATGGCCATGAAATTAATGAAATTCTCTAGCTCTCTCTTTTTTTTTTTTTAAGATTTTATTTATTTGTCAGAGACAGAGGGAGAGAGAGCGAGAGAGCACAGGCAAACAGAGAGGCAGGCAGAGGCAGAGGGAGAAGCAGGCTCTCTGCCGAGCAAGGAGCCTGATGTGGGACTCGATCCCAGGACCCTAGGGTCATGACCTGAGCCGAAGGCAGCTGCTTAACCAACTGAGCCACCCAGGCGTCCCTCTAGCTCTCTTTTTAAACAAATGAAAAAGCTGAGCCCAGGAAAATGGCAGTAACTCGATCCGCCTCACAGAAATGGATTCCCGGCGGCTTGATGCTCAGTGTACTGTTTGCGCTCTACCTGCACCTCACCTCAGAAGTAGAATCAGGTGAGATTCTCACCACCAGAGTTACATTCTCTTCCCCCTCTGGCCTAAGGCAGGATTGACATATGGGATTCGTTTTCTATTCCAGCTCTAATATACTTGAAGTGGATACTAAAAGCACCGTATTGAGCAGGGCTTTGAATGTGCATCTGGGCTTAATGGGAAGGAGGGTCATAACTGATTGCTGATGTCTGCCGTGGGTACGGGATGGGGACGGTAGCAGCACGCAGATCTGCCAACCCTGGGTGAAGGCGTTGCCACTCTGGGTGTCTTCTTTGAAAAAGAAACATCTTTGGGAAGAACACATCACCATTGGCAACTTGTGATAAATACATCTTATCGGCAGTTAGTGACTACTGGAGCTAGGCGAGATTTGCAGAGAAACAGAAGATAGGTGGGTCTAGCACTTGGGAAAGGACTCATAGAGGGCAGACTCAGAAAGGGAGCTGCAGAAGTGCTGGTGGGGAGTCTGGGCCAGCAAGAGCCGTCGGAAGCAGAATGAGCGCCTGGGGTGTCTGTTAGCTAGCAGAACTCTGGCTGACACCAGTAGGCAGAAATGATTTGGAAATTGGAAGTAGGAAGGCACTAGAATGACCAAATGTCCCAGTCTGTCTGGGATGCAGGACTTCCCAGTTTTAAAACAGAGGTAGTCCTAGGGGAACTAGGGGAATTGGTCACCCTAGAAGGCATGGTCACAAATTTTACATGCATCATACTATGGGTCAGGGTATTAATAAGTTATTGCTGCAATAGTGCTGTCAAACGAACACCCTAAAAATCTCAATGGCTTACAGCCACCAATATTTTTCTTTTTCAGCTCCATACATTTGCTGTGGTTTGACTGATTAAGGCTGGCCTCAGGAGGATTCTAGTTTGAGAACCAAATACAAGTCTCTTTCATAAGCTTTCTCTATGAACCAGTGACTTCTAGAGCAATTTTTTCTTATAGAAATGGCAAGCACAAGAGGCCAAGGCAAGTGGTGCAAATACAGTTAAAACCTTGTCTCACGACTGACATTCCATTGGCTTGAGTAAGTCATGTGACATCCAGCGTCGCTGGAGTAGATGAACGTGCTCCACTTTCTTGGATGCAAAAGTCCTGCTGGGGCATGTGGCAAAGTGTACAGAAGGCTTTTCCTTCTATAAAGTGCAAATGAAGAGTGGGAACAACACTCCATCTGTAAAGTCAGCGAGTAACTTGAGTGCAACATGCCAACAAAATATATCGCCATTGACTGGCATGCTAGGTGCCCCCAAACTGCTTGAGAAATGAGTGAACACCTCTAAACGAGGATTGTCTCTAATAAAGTGGCACATGTTCCCACTAAAAAAGTCATTTGGCTCCTCTGTCATTCGATAGCAGGAGCTCCTTAGCACTGCTGAAGATCAGATGCTCCATTGACTGTTGAGGAATCTGTCCTTCCTTTGACCCCCTGCTACCCCTTGCCATCTGTAAGGATTTTTCTTTTTCCTACTTCCATGTCTCTCATCCTCCAGCTAGACAGTCAGCTCCTGTCGACCCAGAGAAGTGTGAGAGCTGTCCTTTGCCCTTCCCACTCTAGGAAGACCAGTGCCTTGAACGCTTCAGGGATGTGTTGGTTGCCCTTGCTCACTCTGGTCCCTCTCTAGCTCTCCCTTCGTACCTCACCCAGGGGTCGGCATATGGCTAGCTGGTGTTCCAAATGTGTTTGACTTGAAAAGCAGGCATGTGACTTTAAGATATTTTTTAGGTTTCAGAATTAAATGCAAACCTTATCACCACCTGCCCTTCCCCCACCTTGGTCTCCATGGTCACTGTGTGTGTGTGTACGTGTGTGTAGGAGATTTGCTGAAATCATTCTGAATGTTTTTTTATGATCCTAGCTTTACATTTCTAATTTTGGATTCTTCTCCTCCTCCTCCTCCTCCTTCTTTTTTTTTTTTTTTTCTTTTACTAAGCAATGAAAAGTATGGCTAGATGGGGGAAACAGTAGGAAAAGTCAGCCAAATATTAGATGAGCTTGGATGGAAGTTGAACCTTCTCTGGCACATAAAGGAATTCAGAAGCCTCTATTTATCTTAGCAAGAACTCAGGTGTTCTTTAATTCTTAGGGTCCAAGGCATGCAGGAAAGAGTCAAGTCTCAGAGCTTGTCAGGTCAAGCTTGGTTTTCAGCTCTGAAGACTTCCAAAAAACAAACTCTGAGCTTGATGCATAGCAGAAGCCACAGTTTCCTTTCAAGCTAAACAGTTGATTCAGAGGCTTAAAATAAAGCCACTAGACCAAACCAGTGGTCTCTCCGGACAGGCACAGTGCACCACCATAAAGTCTGTTTCATACAAGGTGGAAGGAACACAACTAAACACAGGTGTCTCTCCCTACTGAAAAGAAATCTGTTCCTGAAAAGTTGACTGCATAATAAATCTCATTAAATAGACTTGTACTCTCTCACTGACTCCAATAAAATAGTAGAAAATACTTGCCAATAAAAAAAAAAAAATGGCCTCTAAATGCCATAATACCACATGACAGAATGAGAGGCTGAGAAGAAATAGATTTATGTCACTTAAAGAGGATTACAAATTACAAATGCTGTAACTGGATGCTGGTTGGTAAACATCCTTTTGTGACCTATTGCTCACAGATGAATGGGCAAGATATGAAATACCTGAGAACGAAATGGGTGTGAGATCACTTGAGGGATTTGCTTTCCTTGTACGCAGGTTTTAGAATTGTGATTTCTCCCTTCCTGGACCTTCCTCCTCTCCCCCTTTAGCCCCTATTGTTATAGCTAGGTACACTGAAAGAAAATTTGAGTGCTTTTCAGCACTTCTAACCTTTTTCTGTCTTTAACCCTGAGGGATGTAATACAGTTCCATGATCAGTAACTCATTAGGACTGATTTTCACTGGGTGAATGTCTATGGGGGTGGGGAAGGGTTGTGTGTAGTTGGAAAGAAGTTAATTTTCCTTCCTCTGGTGCAGCTGATTAGTATTGGTGACATGCATTATGTCATTTCCTATTTTTCTACTGTCTGTATTTTGATGAACGGGGTCCATTACTTTCTATGCCTCAATTTCCCCAAGTGTAAAGTGGATGTAAAGATACACGCCGTACTAGAAAGTCTCAAGGAGGGCACTTCTGTCTTCCATGCAGCAACTGGAAATGGGGTGGGGGGTATGTTATTTGGGTTGTTACAATGACTGTGTGGTGGGAGGGGCCAGGGCTGCTCAGTGTTTTGCAATGCACAGGATAGTCCCACATGATAATTTGTCCCGCCCCAAAGGAGAAACACTGCAAATATATATGAGTGTTCTGTGGAGTCTAAAGTGACAAACAGTGTAGGGAATCCATAGCTGATGTCATTGCCATTCTTTTTTTTTTTTAATTTCCTTTTTTTTTTTTTTTTTACTTTTACCTTTTTACTTATTTTTTAAATTTAAATTCCATTAAGTAACATGTAGTGATTATTAGTTTCAGAGGTTAAGGTCAATTGATCATCAGTTGCATATAACACCCAGTGCTCCTTACATCACATGTCTTCCTTAATGTCCATCACTCAGTTAGCCCATCCCCTTATCCCTTTGCCTCCAGCAACCCTGTTTGTTTCCTATGATTAAGAGTCTTCATCTTGTTTTACTTTCCCCTCCCTTCCCTCTGTCTTGTTTCTCAAATTCCTCATATCATTGAGATCACATGATAATTGTCTTTCTCTGATTGACTTATTTCGCTTAGCATAATACCCTCTAGTTCATCCATGTCATTGTAAATGGTAAGATTTCTCTTTTTTCGATGGCTGAGTAATGTTCTATTATATATATATATATTTATATACTACTTCCTCTTTATCCTTTCATCTGTTGATGGACATCTGGGTTCTTTCCATAGTTTGGCTATTATGGACACTGCTGCTATAAACTTTGGGGTGCAGGTGCCACTTCAGATCACTACATTTGTATCTTTGGGGTAAATACCCAGTAGTGCAATTGCTGGGTCATAGGGTAGCTCTATTTTTAACTTTTTGAGGAACTTCCATACTGTTTTCCAGAATGACTTTACTACCTTTCATTCCCATGAACAGTGTTAAGAGGGTTCCCCTTCCCCACGTCCTTGCCAACATCTGTCACTTCATAACTTGTTAATTTTAGCCATTCTGACCAGTGTGAGGTGACTTTGTTTTGTGCTTCCCTATTGCTGAGTGTCTTTGATCATCTGAATGTCTTCTTTGGAGAAATGTCTGTTCATGTCCATTTCTTGATTGGTTTATTTGTTCTTTCAGTATTAAGTTTGATATGTACTTTGTAGATTTTGGATACTAGCCCTTTATCTGATATGTCATTTGCAAATATCTTCTCTCATTCTGTCAGTTGTCTTTGGGTTTTGTTGACTGTTTCCTTTACTGTGCAAAAGCTTTTTATCTTGATGAAGTCCCAATAGTTCCTTTTGCTTTTGTTTCCTTTGCCTTTGGAGGTGTGTCTAGCAAGACGTTCCAGCCAAGTTCCCAGAGGTTGCTGCCTGTGTTCTCCTCTAGGATTTTGATGGATTCCTATCTCACATGTAGGTCTTTCCTCCCTTTTGAGTTTATCTTTGTGCCTGCTATAAGAAAATGGTCCAGTTTCATTCTTCTGCATGTGGCCGTCTAATTTTCCCAGCACTGTTTGTTGAAGAGACTGTCTTTTTTCTTTCCTGCTTTGCTGAAGATTAGTTGACCATAGAGTTAAGGGTCCATTTCTGGACTCTCTATTCTGTTCCATTGATCTATGTGTCTGTTTTTGTGCCAGTACCATACTGTCTTGATGGTTACAGCTTTGTAATAGAATTTAAGTCAGGAGTTGTGATGCCACCAACTTTGGTTTTCTTTTTCAACATTCCTTTGGCTTACTTGTTTTTGTTTGTTTGTTTGTTTTCTGGTTCCATACAAATTTAGGATTATTTGTTCTAGCACTGTGAAAAAAATTGTTGGTATTTTGATAGGGGTTGCTTTCAATGTGTAGATTGCTTTAGATAGCATAGACATTTTCACAATATTTGTTCTTCCAATCCATGAGCATGGAACATTATTCCATTTCTTTGTGTCTTCTTCAATTTTTTTCATGAGTGTTCTATAGTTTTCTGAGTATAGATCCTTTGCTTCTTTCAATAGGATTATTCCTAGGTGTCTTATGGTTTGGGGTACAATTGTAAATGGGATCAACTCTCTAATTTCTCTTTCTTCTGTCTTGCTGTTGGTGTATAGAAATGCAGCTGATTTCCATATCTTGATTTTATATCCTGACACCTTACTGGATTCCTATATGAGTTCTAGCAGTTTTGGGGTGGAGTCTTTTGGGTTTTCGACATAGAGCATCACATCATCTGTGAAGAGTAAGAATTTGACTTCTTCTTTGTTGATTCAGATGCATTTTATTTCTTCTTATTGTCTGATTGCTATGGCTAGGACTTCCAGGACTAGGTGGAATAGCAGTGGTGATAGCGGACAGGACAGCTCTGCCATATTCCTGACCTTAGGGGAAAAGCTTTCAGTTTTTCCCCACTGAGAATATTTGCTGTGGGCTTTTCATAGATGGCTTTGATGATATTGAGGTATGTTTGCTCTGTCACTACACTGTGAAGAGTTTCGATTAAGAATGGATGCTGGAATTTGTCAAATGCCTTTTCTGCATCTATTGTGAAGATCATATAGTTCTTGTCCTTTCTTTTACTAATGTGGCATATCACATTGATTTGTGGATGTTGAACCACCTTTGCAACACAGGAATAAATCCCACCTGGTTGTGGTGAATAATCCTTTTAATGTATTGTTGTATCCTATTAGCTAGTATCTTGGTGGAAGTTTTGCATCCATGTTCATCAGGGATATTGTTCTGTAATTCTCCTTCTGGGTGGGGGGCCCTTGTCCGGTTTTGGGCATCATTGCCTTAAGAGGGCTGTGCTGATTCTTTGAAGGGTTGCTGCCTTGTGATATGACTTGGTTTGGCTATGTTTGTACCCATTTTCCAGAGGAGAGCTCTTACTCGCTCCTTGGTATAAGATAGGTGAGTTCATCATCTGTTCACCTAAGCCCATTTAAGAAAATAACACCACTAATCACCATGATAATATCTACCCTTAAACGAGCACTTATTATTCTATAGGTGCAAAACCTAGGATCTTTCATGCTTTATCCCACTTATTCTTCATGATGACCCTTGCAGCAGGTCCTGGGGCTATCCAGCCTAGAGACAGGGAAACTGGTTATCAGACCTTGCACACTTCATTTGGAATTAAGAACCAGAGCTTGAGAGTGGTGGTGAGGGCAGTGTGTTTCTTGGGTAACAAAGCTTCCTCTCTCCTGTCTTTGCTTCTTCCAGGTATTCTTCCTCTACTCAATCTTAAACAAAGAAATAAGAAAATTGAAGTGTGAACTCTTTAACAAAGGCATTCAGGGTGAGCACTTGAGTTTCTATACACACAGCGTACTTCCCAGCCAGATGAGGCTCACACTGTGATTGACGCCTACCAGCGCTGTGCAGGATGGCATGCCGGGGTGTCCTCAGTTCCTACCACTGTTGGAAGCTTACTGGGTGTCCAAGCCCTTCAACTCCCATGATGTACCATGGTGAGCTTTGGGACCGAAGGAGCCTGGCCCTCCTTTGAAGATTGCTTTTAGCTTGGCCCTGGTCTGGCAGAGAGGGTCAAAATGGCCCCTAGAATATCTTCCCTTGTGGATAAGAGGCCTCTATATGCTATCTCTTTTTGAGTGTTTTTGCTCTGCCAATCTGTGAGAGATGCCTATAAGATGAGAGTTATTTAACATTATCAGTGTCTCTCTCTCTCTCTAAAAAGAGGAATCACTTTTATAAAGATCAACTTTAATTATAAGAATATATGATGTCATTGTCATATAGGTTTGTTGAAAGCCTAATAATTGGATTATCATGGTGGGCTGTCATCAAGGAGAACACCGCTCTAGACTCCAGGAACAGCTTCCCTGGGGTCACAGAGCATTTTCTGGGTTTGTTTCCCCAGGAAGGCAGGCCACCCTCTTGTCTGAAGTAATTTTTTCCTCCTGGAGCTATACACAAGGATGTGCCGTGTCTGCGTTTGCCATTTTTCTTCCAATGAATAAGAAAAGCTGCCTTTTAATCTGTTTAATTCGTTTTCACAGATCAGTGCATTTGCAAAAGTGGAGAGCAGAGACATGGGGTGAAATGGGGAGTCCTGACAAACGCAATTGGCAAAGGCACAATTTACAATAAATGAGAATCTTGGAATTCTATTGCCAAATTATGCAAACCTTTCCAGAAAGAGCAAGTCACAGCAGATCAGATAACTGGCTCACAATTAACACTGACAAAGAACAGCATCACTCTCCCTCTTCCCCTTCTATTTGTTTCCCCCGTGGGTGTCCATGGTGGAGAAGCCTCAGGGACCATGTGATGAGGGGTGCGTGCAGCTGGAAAGGAGGGGAGGGGAGGGGCCGGGTGTAAGGGAAGGAGGGCCCTGCCTTGTTCAGACCCTGGGAGGACTTCATTCCTGTTGTCTGCTTAAGCTCTGTGGGATGTGTCCAAGCCAGGAGGTGCTCCAGAAATACTTTCGCTGGACCCAAGTGAAGTGAAGTGAGCAGTTCATTCACTGCTAGGGCTTTAGGTGATGAACCAGCACCCACGGGCCAGCCCACACTAGCAAAGACCATTCCTTGGTCAAAGGAAGAACATCTCAGTAGTAAATCTTTGTCATTTTGCTGCTGGGGGTCCAACCAGCAATGAACCCGTCGGATCCAGAGAGACTCGGAGATGTTCCCACAAGCACATGAATGTGTACTTTGGGGGGATGGGATATACCCAAGATGTGTAGGTTTATGGTTAGTCGGTGTTCCAGCGTGGGGGGGGGGGTGTCTCCGCCTCTGTGTCCTATCGCGCTCCGCCTGGCTCCAGCCTTCCCCTTACATTTCTGCCACAACCCTGTGGTTTCCTCATCCAGAACTTGGCGTGGTCCTCACACAGCAGAATGCCAGATGGATAGGGAAGGAGGTAACACTGAGCCATTTCATTTGTCTTCATGACATCTATTTGAAGTAGAGAAGGACCACAAATAAAAATGACAGCATAGAGAGACACAGGGGAAAAATCAGGTGTCAAGGTCAGGATATGGTGGTGACTGGGGACAAAAACCTGAGGCTTCTAACAGCCCCTCTTAGACTCTTGGACTAGATGAAGCTGCTGGACTACAACAGGAAAGCAGAAAAACTGTTCATAGTTGTTTTTCTTTTGTTCCTCCTCCCCACCTTTTTTTTTTTTTTTGAATAATCAGTACTCTACATCCTAGCTAAAATTAAAAGGCAAATAGAACCCTTTTCTCTCTTTGTTGCATTTGTCAAGCCAGACTTTCTTTTTTATGTATCCTGTTTGGTCAAAAGCATCTGGAAAAGCAGCCAAGCCAGTTCCCACTGTTCTCCTTTGGTTCTGACAAAATAGAATTGCAAACTGAGATTGTGCATGCCGACTCCCTAGAGTGTTGTGGCTCTGCTCCCCGGAGCTGCCTTGCAACAAGAGCCAGCCCTGTCTCCTCAAAATCAGTGCTCATCTGGCACCAGGCTTTGCCAGGGAAGGGTCTCAATACAAAGATCAAGCAACTTGGCTCAGCAGCCCAGGCTCCATCCTCAAGTGCTCAAGCCATGTGTTCTGTAAAGACTACTAGGGAGGGAGCATTTTCTTACAGAAATATTGCTGGCCAAAAAGAGCCAGTGCAAGGTTTTAGGAGCTGTCCATAGTCGTCTATTAAAATGCTCTTGGACCTTTGCCTGCCTATTGTTATTCATTGTCTCTCCTTAGAAGCCTCTTACATGGAACCTCTGGACGGTAGAAATCGCAGTGTAAAGCAGTCTATGCGGTGGGTGCTCAGAGACCAGGGTTCTTTCCAGTGGATCTAGTAACTTCTTTTCATTGATAGGCCATTTGCCCAGCAGTATGAGAGATGCCTCCTGATTTTGTTCTGGAAAATATCAGTCTTGATTAGAGACATTGGTTCTAGCTTCAAGGAACTTCCAATCTAATTTAAGGACAAAACACCTGCATCATTGTTCTTAAGTTACTTAAATGAGTATTTGCAAAATGGTTCTTTTGGGTGGTCCGTGGAAATATTGTTTTTTACCTACCAAGGTAGGCGATTTATTTTCTTTTTAAACCCTACTGAATCATCTTGTTTCTGTGGCGCAGCCATTGCTGATGGTAGGCTTTCTAGCTCAGAAAGGTACTTGGAGTTCAGTTCTCTCTTCTTGTAGATAAGGACAATTGGATCCAGATATATCACTGCTTTTGCAGGCATAAAAGGCACATCCTCTCCCAGATTTATCAAACTCACCTGAATCGAATGAGTCATGGTAACTCAGGGAATGGGAGATACCAAATTAGCTTTGTAGCAGTTGTGTCATCAAAACAGCAAATACATGATTTTTTTCTTATGTATATAGTATAGTGTATTCCCAGTAGAAAATTAGAAATTGTGGATGTATGGTAATAATCTCACAAAAATAAATTTTGAAGAAATACCACTGTTGTGTTCACATATGCTGTATAACTTCTCCCTTTCGGTAAATATGGGATGGAAATACATAAAATGCCCCCCTCCCCAAATCCTTCAGTGAGATTACTCATCTCACACATGTATCAAGGACACCAGCAAATCTGTTTATTAACATTTTAAAATCTCACACGACCAAACCGTCCCTTGCAAACACTCCTAGCCCCTTCAGAAAGAGTCACTTGTAAACAATCTCCTGAAACCTATAAAGGGATTTCAAAGTGTTGTTCCTCCATCACCGAAGAAAGTCAGAAGACAGGAGGAGGAACGGGAGGGGGATAGGAGTGTCAGAGATGAGAGCTGCCAGAATCCCACGCCCAGTGGCTAGTTAGTGACTCATGTGGAGGGCAGTTGAGAGCGAGGCTCAGCTGGTGCTTTAAAAAAAAAAAAAAAAAAAAAAAGAAAAAAAAAGTACAGATCTGCTCTCAGCAGTAACAGCCTCCATTATAACCTGGGCCAAGTGGGTGGAATATCCCCTCCTCCCTAGCCCCCATAATCCTCCGGCTGCCCTTGACTTTCATTTTATTCTGATTTTATCAGTGCAAAACAAAGCTAGGGGGCTGGGAGGCACAGTGGGGACAGCTGTCAGGCCACACTCCAGGCTGGATCTGAATGGGAAGTATGCTATTAGTCTGTAAAATTGTGCTCTGGGTTTTTCTTGTCATGCAAAGTTTTTCTTTTTTTTCTTCTTTTTTTTTTTTTTTTGTACTTTTTGAAAAATAACTTGGTTTGGAATTGGCCAGCAGACCTGTCTGTTTGCTCAGCTTGATCTAAATTGGCTTGTGGTTCAAACTTCAGGTGGTTTTTCAGTTTGACTCTGTGCCTCACTCTCCAGGAAGACAAGTTAGCCCCTATTTAGCATTTTTTGCTGACAGTGAACCAGCAGGCTTGCTGTTTGAATCTATAGCTGAATATACTATTTGGCCAAAAAAAAAATTTCTTTTTTAGATCTGTTGAATTTGGTTGCTTTATTTTGGCCCAAATTCTCCTCTGTCATATTGTTTTACATTTGTCTGGAATTTACTCTTCTGTGGCTCTTTCAGCAAATTCTCTCTGCAGTTCCAGGTTTTATGAACAAATGGGAGACAGTTTGAGTTCTGGCTAGAGTGTTCCTCCATCAAAATACAGTGACAGGGAGCCCCGATAGAGTGTCCACAGACAAGACACTGCCTCCAGGGAAGATTACATTTTGCAAACAATGATCCCTTCATCTCTTAACTCAATCAAACCTCTGTGCTTAGTAGTGTGTCAGTGATGAACATATGGATGCTCCTATTAAAGCAGTAATTAATCATTACTGTGCAGGTGCAATAGTATATGTGAAGATTGGCGGTTTAGAACTATCCATGGACTATTAAGGATAAAAGCTAGTAGAGTGTTTTCCCCATAAGTCAATTTCAAGCAACATTTTGCTTCATACTTAATCTTGGAATTTCTATTTGATTTAATATAGATTGACAAACTTGGGAGAACTGACAAGCTCCTAAAAACTTTCCTTTACAGAATTGCTAGGGTTGTGGTGACGTACTGATCTAGCCTAGAAGTTGTGTGTTAAGACCAGGTGGCAGGAGTAGATGGACAAAGAGAGGCAGTAGAAGGGATTATAAAGGAAAGCCAGAGCTTGACAGTAAAATGGTCCAAACAAGTTTTGTTCAGAAACTATTGCAACAGGGGAAAAGAGACTTCCTTCTAGAGCTGGGTTCAATCCCAGATATAGCGTGGACAAGTGGAGATTTATTGCCAAGGAGCAGGGTGGTAGGGTCACTGGATGGAAAATTACTGAGAGAAGCATGTTGGGGAGGGAGGCTGGGAGGGTTCTTGTGAAGGCAGGCCAGGATGATGAGACACCAGCTGGGGGATGGTGGGGGCTGAGCCACGTGGTCCGACAGGGAGGGTGATCAGATTTTGAGGGTGGGGGTTCGCTCTAAACAGACTTAGCGGTATTCTTGCTAAAACTGGGTGACACCGGCCCAGATGAGGATGGATGCCAAGGTTGAGCACTTAGAGGAGCCTGATTAAAGTCTAGTCAGTCATGGACTGAGTCTTTGTCACTCCAAAGATCTGTGCTTTTTGCTTTAGTTGGACTAGGCTAAGTACATTTTGGTTAAAAACAATTTTTTTTTTCTTTCTTTCTCACTGACCTTTGTAGGTGGTGGGAGAGATGAGAGTTTGTTAGACAGTCACTCCTGGAACCTGGCTACTATGGGCTTCAGCATCTACAGTTATACTTTCTGGAATAATCTGCCCCCTTTGGTTACCATGGCGGGGAGGAGACCAGAGAGCTGTACAGAGGGTTTTCATTGCCTCAGCCCAGCAGGGTACATGCCACTTCCTCTTACAGCCCCTGGGCCACAGGCGGAGGGGTGTGGTTGGAGAGTGTGTGTATAGGGGGTGCTGAGTGAGAATCCCTGTGTTCTCTACTTATAGGATGTTTCTTATAGTTAATAAAACCTATTTATGCTTTTGTGTATGTTTATAATTTAAAACCTATCTCAAGCCTCAAGCAAAAATAGTTACATGGAATTTCCTTACTGCAGGTGCAAAAATGTTGAAATAATGGATATTGAAATCTATTTCCAGGATTTTAGTGTCCTTTGGACTTCAGAAAACACTTTGGAAGGTGATGACCTCATAGAATTTTTTTGGAGTTATCTTCTCCTAAATTTGTTACCCTATGGAAAATGAGTGAAGAAAACCCTTTGTGGGGCTCTTTTACTAACAGCCATTGGACATATATAAAAGGAACTGGTTGCCTTTTAGTAGTTTCTTAGCAAACAATAGGGAAATTTACTAGTTATTTCAGAGAAATTAGTGAATAAAGTGGCGTGCAGTGCGGACTAAGCTAACTCTGGCAATATTGGACATTTAAAAGGTCAAAAAAACCTCTATTATGGCAAAAGGAAAATTGCAATTATGTAAATAAGGGGTTTCACTATATTACTTGTGTTAATCTCTTATCCCCAAAGGAGTAAATGGTTTTAGTGTATGGTGTACAACACAGAGCCATTAAGTCCATAAAAGCAGTGTTTAGTGGAAGAAATAGAAAAGTCTAATTTAATTTAAAACTGATGCATCATGGGGAGCATCTGACTTCCCAATATCGGTGCTCCAGGGCCATGACTGCGGAGCAGATAAGCGTCCCCTGCTGCAGACAGAAGCTAGGAGGCAAACCCAGGGTGAGCCCTGCCAGACCCCCAGGGCAGGGGTCCATATTATGGTGTGAATGAAGCCAAGCCGTTTTCTTTTGAACCCAAACACATGAGGATGAACAGAAACTTTCGATACCCAAATGTCAAGTCGGTTAGAATTGACTAGTTTGTTGAACAGCTGAATCAAATTTTACAAACTCGGGCTCGTTTGGGGTCCTAGATTCCTTCTCTGCATGCTGATTTTCAAGCTGGTGCCCATTATGCTGCTCATATTAAAATGCTATGAAAGCAAAGCATTTTGTGTTGAGTAGTTGAGCAAACTCTATTATACAGTAATTATACTATCAGTATAGAATCTAATTTTATATGGAGGAGGGGGTTTTAACCAAATGAAAGAGGAAAACTCACGAACGGTGTTTTTTCATTATCACTATGGGATGGTAAAATTGCAGAACTATGCTAACTGGGGAGGCTACTTTTCAGCCTGTTTCTACTAAATAAAATTAACTCCTATTCTGCTGGATTTTAACAAACTGTAGCTGCTCAAACAATGGATGGAGATTCCAAGAGGTTGCCTCTCGTAGCTGCATATTGAGCATGCAAAAATGTCTCTGTCAATGACCAATCCTAGGCACGCTTGCTCCATTATCCATGCTATTTTCAGCATCATTAAGACACAAGGCCTCAGGGTTACAAATGAGTAGGGCCATCTTAGATCTAATTCTCGCTGACAGTGGGGACGCTGGAAGATGAGGGAGGGGGAGAGGAAGACCTAGTTAGCTGTGTAGCCGTGGTATCAACCGAGATAACTCAAGTTACTTATGAAGTAATAAGATTGGTTGTATCATTTATACAATTTAATTAAATACTTATTAAATGCCTACCATGTGTAGGGCATTCTGTTAAGGGACTGTGGATGAGCAAGCACAGGGTCTGTACTTGGGGAATAATATAATCTATCATTCACATTTGTTTATTGATTGCTATATACGTATGGAGAATTACATTAATCACAGAGACAGGAATTATCCAGTGTATGTGTTATCTGGGCTCTTTATTGTTCCTTTTCCTCTGACGACTTTACAGCTCACTTCCACCTCCTCAGGTAGAGAAATGGGAAAAAATAAACAGAATTTGCTAATTTGCTGCTTTGTTAGCAAACCTGGAACGCTGGATGCTTTGGAGCAAGAAAGTATGCCAGTTAGGAATTCCAGACTAGCAGATTCTCGTTTGTCTGATGCTCTTGACGGATAAATAATATATGTATCCATTTGCTATATGCACAGTATATGTGCAAAGACATTCATATATACAAATATGTGAATATTACGAATATTTATGTAGTAGACATCCTGCACACACTTAGGAGTGTGTGTGCGCATAATGTCTGTGTTCTGTTACAGCCAACACAAGACCAGGAGCAAATCCGGTAATCAGATTTCAGTCTGCATTTCCATGCAAGAGGATGATTGCTTGTTTGAGGCTCTGCACTGGGACGCAGGGCCAGCCCCATGAATCTGTAATCCTTCCGTGAAACATGTGGCTTGTGTAATAAAACACACTAGGGGAAAGCAGATTTTCATTGTTTTAGTATGTATTAATACACTGATATATATAGGAAACCTTAACAAAAAGAGAAAAAGCCCCTTGATAAGATAAAGTCTGAAACTGGGTGAACTCATTGGCTCCATTGCCCTTTTCTGGCAAGAACGATGCCATTTTTACTGGGTGTTGTTTACTCTGGGTTCTGCCTTTCTTTTTCAAACTTGAGAAGGACAACTCCGCTTCCAATGGGATTCTGGCTTCCCAGTGGGCCAGAGTCTCAGGGCAGCAGGTGCCACCCCTAAAGACAGACCAGGGAAAGAAGGCATGGCTACTCTCTGCTGCCTTTCTTTCACGCTGGATGACTACATCCCCTCTAGAGAAAGAGCTTCCTCCTTATACCCAGGAAAATTATGGGGAAGATTCTCATTGATTTTGGATCACATATCCATCTATTCCTCAAACGAACCTTAGGCCCAGCCCTCTGGGATAGGAATAGCCCCATGTAAACCACATAGAATGGATCCTGCACAGGAAAAAGTGGTTGTGTGGCCAGAATAAAGGAGGCGGAGCAGAAAAGCTTCTCACATTTACAAAAGTACTTTGAAAAATCACGTAAGAATATATTAACGTTTGATATTTTGATATATGCATTGATTTCTTTGTCTTCTATAGATTTGAAATATTGCTTAAAATGTGCAGCAACTCTGTTACTGTAGCAATGTGTAAGCAGTGGGCACTACTTTACTAGTTTTCAGTGCATACAGAGTCAGAGCTCTTACTTTTCCAATTAGTAGCTCAAATACCCATCTGCCTTTATGAACAGAGATTCCAAGCCCTCTCTCTTGGACTTCTTATTGGCCCTGATTTGTCCAGAATGTTCCAACATTAACTTTGACCAAAGAGAGTCCCTACCTGATGTCTATAGAGATTTTCTCTTGTCATTGCTTTCATTACCATATGGTGTCACTGGTGAAAGCTGTTCCTGCACTGTCCCAGTGATGTCTGTCCCTTCCCTGTGCTGGATCCGTCGTATGACCCTTGCCAAGCCTCAGTGGACATGTCATGGGCTCCAGGGTTCCAGCTCACACTCACAGACACTCTTCACTAGCACGTGGCACAGGAGAGAATGATTTCCAACTTCAGTCTAACCCCGTGCAGAAGTTGGCCATTTTTAACAGGTCTGGGGGTTGACAGGATGGATAGCAAGACCAGAAGATCCTGTTCCTGTGAGTTCTTTCCAGGAAGACTGGGAGTCTTGACTCTAGACTTGGCCATGGCGCCCATCCTTGCCCAGTGCTGTCTGTACTCTTGAGTCTTAATTAGAACCTGAGTAATTTTCTCTCAGAAGTTTTCAGGGTTCCTTAAGCGAATTGGTTTATTTTTTCATATATAAAGGGAGGGACTGCCTTTCCTTCCCAAGCTTTGGGAGGGGAAGTTTTTCCTCAAAGCAAGGGGGTACTTTTCAACTCTAAGTTTTACAAAACAGCCAGGCTACTCTTCCCAGAAAAACATCAACATCTTCCCCCAAGGAGACTTTCTCTTTCCAGATGGTAAAAGCCTGGTGTAATTATTTTAAAACTCTCCCTCCCTGGGCATCCTGTTAGCACAAATGTAAACCTGGATTTCTGCCTCAAGCTTGCCCCTCCCAATACGTTCTCATGTTTATGAATGAATGGCGTCTCTTTTACTCAGATGACCAAAGCAGAAACCAGGGAGTCTGGTTTGGCTCCTTTTTACTTCCCTATTATTGCATTCAAGCAATTAGCAAGGCTTGTCCTTTCTATTCCCTAAATAACAATTCTGTCTCATTCCTTCCCTCCCCATTCCCACTACTTGAATTTATCCTCTGGATTTCTATGATGGGTCCTTCTGATGTAGTGTCCACACTGCAGCCTGGACGTGTACTGGAATTCAGATGTGACCCTGTGACTTCCCTATGTTTCACATATGGATGCTTCCCATTGTTAGGCAGAATTCCAGAAAGAGTTCAGCATCTTTCTCAGCCTTGTCTCTCAGTAGTTCTTTCTTTACAGTGTTTGTCCACCCATACCAGAGACCTCAGGCTTTACTGAGCTCTAGGCTCTGATTTTTGGACCCATCACATGGGTATTTTACTCTCTAGGAACTTGCCCTTTCTGTGTGCTGTGTGCGTCCACCTAAAAGTTCAGATTTGTGACATGGCCCAGCCTGGATTAGATGCACCTGCCATGGATCCTAAATGTTCTCCACCATGTCCCCACACACTGCCTGTCGCTCCCAGAGGTGCATGGTGGGCATGGAGTACGCATTTATTTAAATAGTAAATACTTTAATAGATATTTGAAGGCAGCATGGTCGGGGCAGGGGGTAGTTTTCAGCTGGAGTCAGGGGGTGTGAATTTTGCCACAAGTTCTCACTCCCTGGTTGGTTTTCATGTGAGATGCTACCCTATTTTTCCACCTGGATGAGGGATCACAGCCTGCTGGGAGAGATTTGGGTCTTCCTCGGTGGGGCTTCTAGCAGAGAGCTGGGCGGCTGGCGGGAGCACTCAGCAGCACTTCTTGAGGAACTCTCCTATTTTCTACCCATGACACTGACTCCTGAAGGGAGGCGTGTGTGCCACACAGGCACCAGAATATGACCAAGTGCACTGAAGGCTCTGAGTGAGATGACTGTTGATGCCAACTCTGAATTTCCTGCACCCTGGAATTGAAATAATAGTCCCAGAGGTAAAAATTCTACAACGGGAATAATGCTGCAAGCTGATAACACGAACTTTCTGACCCAGGGACGGTCTCTTTTCCTTCTGAAAACCATATTTCTACCAATAACATTCAGAAAGCAGCTTATCTGGGCTGGGGTTTGTGTGATTAGGTTAGACACGGGGTATGCTGGCGGTGGCTATTTGTACTGATTTTCTCCTCTTAAAAAATGCATTTAGAAAACTCTTTAGTTCCTGTAAAGCAAAATATACATCTATTTTTTTTTACAGTGCATTTTTAAAATGGCAAATCATAAACTACTGACCTTAAGAGAAATTCAATAAATCATTAAAATGCTGCTGCTTGCAAGCCCAGGCCTGACTAATTCCTCACACTTGGCATTATCAGATACATTAAGACTTTAGTCACTCTTACCAACCACCTAAATATTGCACACTGTGGCAGCCTTCTGCTAAATGTAAGCCTCTGAATCAAGGCGATAGGATTTTCTTTTGGCACCAAATGTATTATTTATGTGTTTGTTTTCTGGGGTGGAGGGGGTGGAATCCAAATCACTGGTTTCTCAGCAACGTGTGCATTTGCAGAGAGGCCTCCCTGCGGCAGGCTGGCCGGAAGGGGCCCCTCACACAGACGGGAAGTGACACCTGTTTGCTTCTGCCTTTTCCCCCCTCAACTTAATTATTCTTACCTGAGAAAATGATAGAAGTTTAACAGAGCCAACATGAGGTCTGGTCACCTCAGACTCCCGTATCATTTGGGATTGGATATGAAGAGAACATATTTTACTTTTACAAATATTTTACCTTGTTTTGTTGGTGGCAATTTTTAAACTTTGGTCTCTTGAATTCGCGAACGAATCACTTCTCCCTGGGACAATTCAAAAGATGCGGGTATATCTGAGGGAACAATGAAGTCTTCTCATGTTGCTTCTTCTGCCGCTCACATACCGCCATGTATTTTCCCAAGTCTTTCTTTCCTTAAAGATTTTATTTACTTATTTGTCAGAGAGAGAGAAAGAGAGAGAGAGAGCACACACATATAGAGAAGCAGGCAGAGGGAGAAGCAGGCTCCCTGTTGAGCAGGGAGTTGAAGTGGGGCTCAATCCCAGGACCCTGGGATCATGATCTGAGCTGAAGGCAGACACTTACCCCACCGAGCCACCCAGACATCCCTATTTTCTTAATTCTCATTTTTTTGGTGATTACCTAAACATAGGCACATATATAGATTTGCTTTTTCTATTTAAAAATGTATAATGTACTAGACATACTGTACCATAACTTGCTCTTGCTTATTTATTTATTTATTTATTTATTTTAACTCCACATGTCTTGTATTTTCTCCAGTGGTCCTTGACTCCTGCTCTGTTCTATGAATTCAGTACCTGTGGACCCTCGTATGTTTCTGGGTTTGCTACTCCCATTTCACGGACTCCTGTTTTCTCAGACTAGATTTGTAGACAAAGGTGGCATCATCTTTCAGTGCTTAGTAACTGATAATTTAGAGTGTTGGTTTTTTTTTTTTTAATTAACATATAATGTATTATTTGCTCCAGGGGTGCAGATGTGTGAATCATCAGGCTTACACATTTCACAGCATTCACCATAGCACATACCTTCCCCAATGTCCGTAACCCAGCTACCCTATCCCTACCCATGTCCCTAACCCCAGGCAACCCTCAGTTTGTTTCCAGAGCTTAAGAATCTCTTACGGTTTGTCTCCCTCCCAATCCCATCTTTAATGAACTCTGAGGGCTGCATCTCACTTGAATTTAAATAGACCCATTTTTGTGGACACAAGCTTTGGAGACACGTGTTTTGTATTCTCTGGCTGCTAACCAGTTACCACACCTTATGTGCAAAGCTCAGTATCTGTGCAACCAAAGTGAAGCAGACCATTGTGCAATGACTCAGATCATTCAGGGAGAGAAGGGACTTCTGCCTGGGTGACTCAGGTGATCCTGGCTAGAGAAACCTTTTGAGGGATGGAGCTGTTCTTTCCTTATTAATGTTTCAGAGCCATGTGGGTGAACCCTTGTGGAGGTGGGATGGACTTTGTTGGTGGGCCAGAAAACTTTGTAGAAGCTTCTCAGGTGATTGCGAAAGTTACCTTCTCTCTTTGAAGATTGTGGGTACTGAAAGAGATGAGGTAACCAGGCACTGTGATGCAGGATGGGAAGGCACCGAGGAGTAAACATACCTAAGATCTCTGCCTCTTATGGCATACAGTCTGTATTCATTTCCTAGAGTTGTTGCAACCAAGTGCTCCAAACCAGATGGCTCAAAACAGCAGAAATGTATTCCCTCACATTTCTGGAGGTTTTGAAGTCCGAAGTCAAGATGTCTTTAGGGGCTATGCTCTCTCCAACGCCTCTAGGGAAGACACTTCCTTGTCTTTCCCAGCATCTGGTCACCCCAGGTGTTCTTGGTTTGTGGTGGCAAAACTCCAGTCTGTCTCTGGCCATCTTCCCTCCATGTCTGTGTCTTCATAGGTGTCCTCCCTGTGTGTTAGGGGCTGTGAGGAAATTTGTTTCTTCTAATAAGGACAGTATAATTAAGGCCAACTCTAATGACCTCATCTTACCTCATGTAAGTCTACAAAGGCTCTAGTCCTAAATAAGATCACATTCATAGGTATCAGGGGTTAGGACTTTACCGTATCTTCCTTGAGGGTACATAGAGCAACCCGTAACAGAGCCTAAGTTTTTACTCCAGTAGGTCAGAGTAATGTTTTGTCTAATCATCTGAGAAACAGATACAAGATCACAAGGGGAGAAAGGATACAGGGGAGAGACAGGGTGCTCCATCGTCTCTCACATGGGATTAGACCTGGGTAGGATTCTGGCGGAAGTATGCTTCAGCTCAGCAAGTATCAAGTAGGTGCCCTGAGAGAAAGAAGGGTGCAAGTACCAGACTTGTGTGAAGGGAGAAAGGGGCTGTGGTGAGGATTGTGGGTGCTTAAGAGGTTAACCATGACCAGACTGGGTGGTGCAAGGAGGCTCATCCTAGGAGAAGCAGGAAGCTGTCGAAGCGTTTAGGCAGAGGGTGACCTCATCTGATGTGGATGGCACAACCAACACTCCAGCCAAAGTGTTGCACAGTGACGGGCAAGACAGACAGGATGAGGGTGCATTAGTCACATAGGAAGCTCTAGCAGATGAGAGGGGATATAACTTACACTGCAGAGGTTGAACTGGAGATCTACAGGAAGAGAAGATTTAAAAAAAATATATTTGGAGAATAGAACAAAATAGAAATTGGGGCTTGATTAAGACATAGTAAGAACCTTACCAAGGACAGCGTGGACGTTCCTGCCCTGGGAAGGCTGGTGGGGACTCCAGAGAGAAGAGGCCGTGGGACATGGTCTGTTTTAGGGGAGGGAAGATTGTGAGGACAGTTTCCTTTGAAGTGAAATGAAGACCTCCCAGTGGAGATGTCAAGCAGGCAGTTGGATATATGGAGCCCAGTTCAAGGCAGGTTACACTTTGTCCCATCACTGAAATCTCATGCAACCTGAACCGAGAAGTTGGGTAGGGGGCTCTGGTCTCCCCTTCTTATGCTCAGGGGAGGATTCTAGGGCCTGAAGGCTGCCCCAAGCCAGTTTTAAACTACATAGAGGATCCCTTCCTTTTAGCCATATGAACTGTAATTTCGGTAGTTATCACTGGACAGTGTTTGGGGGGACTGCAAATAAAGAAGAAAGCCCAGTGAGCGGAGTCTTTTAGACAGGTTAAGTGAGGGGACAGACATGGCACACAATTCAGCAAATTTTAATTTTTCCATGACATCATCACTAAAATAAGAGTGAGTAATTAGTTATCTGTAATCACTGTTTGGTTTTTGTCATCCGAGATCAAGATTAAAATAAATGCTCCTTTAAAAGGCGAGTGCAGTATCACTTCCTTTGACCTTAGAAATATCCTCTCAACCTGAAACAACTTTGTTTCCCTTTCTGTATTCTTGAAAACATCTATTTTCTCTCACCTGTAAAACTTCTCAGCATTTTCCCTCAGCTTCCCTGGGAAGTACTTGTAATTGGGTATTAAAAATGTAGCCCTTTCTGTTGCTGCTTGAATTCATCCAGGCTCTGGGGCCCATGGCTTCCTTACTCAGCTGTTGTGCTCAGATCCCACTAATTAGCTAGCTCTCTCCTGGAAGAGAGCTCATTGCTTTTTCTTGGGGCTGATGTCACCCTGTTGTGGGAAGCTCTTCGCTGACTCTTACTCATAGAGCCTCTTTCTTGCACACCACCTTGCTCTGATTATTCAGACTTTTTCTAAGACCAGAAAGCTGATAATGTATCCCTTTCTCTAAACTCTGGCTCTAATCCTGAGAAAATTTCTTTCCAACCAGGAGAAAATTTACCTTAGCGACTAAGCAACTAATTAACTCAATTAACTTTTCCCCTCCTCCTTTATCAATATTCAATTAACATGAAATCACTTGTTTGTTATGCTCTGTAGTTTTATAACTTTCTGAGCAAATAGTTGAAATGGGTGAAGGGTTACAGAGGAGGTAGGTAAGGAATGTTTCAGGGCTGAAAATATGCCAGTGAAGACACAGAACAAGAAGACCCTTCCTTCATTCCCCTGCCTTCCGTTAGCATGTTTTAAGACCCCTAGGTATACTTTAGATGCAACTGTTGGGAAGAGAGGGGACAGGGACAGAACTTTGAGGTGACTGGGATGAAGTTTCTGGCATTCAGCAGAATGAGGCTCAGAAACAGAAATAGGTAGATGGAAGGAAAATAGTTACTTTTTTTTTGTTTTTGTTTTTGTTTTTCCAGTTTATGGACAGAGGTTCATATTATAGTTGTCAAAGATAATGGCAGATAGTGAAATGATACCTATCAAAATCGTATATTTTTTACTTTGAAGATCAAAAAGTAGAACGTGGTCTTTCCCTAAAAGAACTGGAGGAGAAGTGAGGTGGAAACCAGCCTTTACCCTCTCCCATTCCTGCAAGTCGGTTTGAAAATCCACATATTTTCCTCAGCTTCTCCAAATGTATAAACAAGTTGCTCCACCGGGAATTCTTGAGGCTACATCCAGGACTGTGTTTGCTTTTTTAAACCTCCTTATCACCTGCCTTAGACAATTTTTCTATCCTGCACGTGGTGTGTGTTTCTTATCTATGATCAGCCGTGGGGATTAGACAAAATGAATTTGTTTTATTCTGTCAAATTAATCATTTAGGCAGAATGAGTGAATTAATATAAAAATCAAAATCATCTCAGTGACCCTTGTTGGGTGCTTACTATCTGTGGTTCTCTGAGTATTTCGATAATCTTATTAGGAATGCCTTAGAAAGTAGGTGTTATTATCCCCATTTTACAAATGAGGGAATTGAGATCGCAAAATGTTGATATCTTGGCTAAGGGTCACACACATATCACCAAAGATGTGGGGTTTAGATCGAGATAGTTTAATGCCAAAGACATTTACTCAGTACTAACTAGGCTGTCTACCTGAGCAGGGAAGAGGAATGATTTTCCTACTTAAGCACATTCCTTCAATGCCATGTCCGGAAATGCTCTGACCTTGACCAGTTATCAAATAAAGCTGATGCTTCTAGAGGTGCCAGTCAAGTGTGTATATAAGGGGCTGATCTTACATAAAATCCCAAGTGGTAAGAGCTCTCTCTCTCTCTGTCTTTCTGTCTTTCTGTTTATTGTATAAAATAACTAGGTACACACTGTTTGTTTATAAGCAGCTAACCTTGGGACTCAGCTGCCAGGTTTAGCAAATACAACGATAAGGTGCCCAGTGAAATATAAATTTCAGATGCATGATGGAAAATGTTTGGAGTAAGTATGTTCTGTGCAGTATTTGGTACATATTTACAGTTAAAAAAAAAGTATTTGAAATTCAAATTTTATTGGGTATCTTGCAATTTTATCTGGCAATGTGTAAAGACTGACATTTTCTCTCTCTCCTCTCTCTCTCTTTTACGTACACACACAGCTACCAGCTCACACACTGTGATCAGAGCAGTGTCCAGGAGGACATTCTTTGTGTGTGTGGTGGGGGAGGCTTGCCTTCAGCAGGTCATTCCTGGCAACCCTGCTTTCCCACTGGGAACTCTGTGGTTGAAAGCTGCCCCTGGTGAGCTGTGCTTAGCTCTCCTCCTTTCTCTCGGTCATATTTCCCTTCTTGACCCCAAACATGCCAACCCCTACCTTCACAGTCCGTACCTGGGCACGTTCCAGGCTCAGAATGTTGGAGCTGGAAGGACTCAAGGAAAAGACAGAGAACACTGAAGATCTCATGGCCAAAAGAATCACGTTCTCAAGGTGACACAGCTAGACTGGAGGCAGAGCTGGCACTGGAACGGACTTCTAGTCAGGATTTTTTCTACCCTGGTCGCTCTGCTTACTACACTGGGAGATCAAATTTCTGCCTCCTGCTTACTTCCACAGTATGTTAAGAAGGGGTGCTTTCCCCCTTCTCTGTTGGGGATGATGATGATGGTGGTGGTGATCATGGCAATATTTGATTTTTTTTTTCCAGTCCTAGGTGCTTTACCACAGTATTTCATTGAGTCATTACATTAGCCAACAAGGTAGATCTATCTTACTCATTGTTGGTCCACTAGCTTTTCCTGCTGCTAACTCTGTTTCACTCTCCCTAAAAATACCCCCCAAACCAACAGGATTCATTTTAAAATAAGTTACAGTAATTTGCAAAGACAGAGTTGGGGAAGTACGAATCTGTGCTTCTTAAAGCCGACAACTCTTTCTTGGCTTCTTGTTTCCAAGGGGTGGGAAGATACTGCAATTGGGGAGGCAACCTATCTAATTCTGGTAGAGATCCAGTATACATAGCCCTCAGAGACTTCCTGAGTTTCCTCCTTCCTTTTCTATAAATCCCAGCATGTTTTGCAACCACATTTATTTTACTGCTTTGAGGAGGCGGGAATATCTGGGAGTGTTTCCTTTAAGGAAGGATGAAGTAAGAATATAATGCAAACACTCAGAGGAATTTCCTTTATTTTTACATTTGGAAATAGTTATATTTGATATGATTAATTTGGAAAGAGGTTGTAATTCATTGGCATAATCTAAGAATATAAAAATTACTACCATCTTTTGAGCACTAACTATGGGCTAGACATGGTGTAAGATATGTTACCTTATCTATAGTTCTCTCCACAAACGTGGAGATAGGAGTTATTATTGGAATTTCTCAAAAGAAGAAACCTGAATCTTTGAGAGGTTAAGGAATTTCCCCAAGGTCACATAGGAAGTGCTAATGTTGCTTATAGGACTTGTAAATCCATGTGCTTTCCCTATGTTACTGTTAAAAAATTTTTGTTTGGGAAATACTTTACATTATTTCCTCTTAGAGTTTCATATGCCTACCAGCATATTAAAGACTCTAAATTCCTGTAACAAAGAAGTCTATTTGACTTTTTAACCCAGCGTTTGCATATAGAATGTACATCTGTTAATACCTTAAGAAGTCTCTTGTTTAGACTTACTTTATCCATCCCAATGGTACATTTAGGATTACAAAGGATTTGACACAATGCCACTTCAGGCGCAGTTAATGACCTTAAGAGGAGCTATTTACAAAGTGAAAGAGAAAACTAAAAGGCAGAAAAAAATACAGCATTTTGAAATATCTGAAATGCTGTCATGTGAAAGAGAGATTAGATTGTTTTATGGGTCCAAGGAATAAAACTAAAACCATTGCATAAAAGACACAGGAAAACAGATTTTGCTTCTACTTAGGTTCTCACAGTCAGAACTGTCCCAGAATAGACAAGACCACCCATTATTGGAAGTGACAGGCCACAAGCTCCGTGGCTACCTGTGAAAATGGCATTCAAGCATCAACTGTGGGCTTGAATTAGTTGACCTTTAAGGGTTTTGACAATTAGGATTCTGTTTTTATTTAAAATGGTTAATTCTATCCCAAATGTATCAACTTAATGATGAGCAGTTGGTCCAACAATTTATATTTGTATAGAAAATAGCCGATTGCACAATAAACAACAAATTATATGCCTGATTTTTCAAAAACTCTGTAATTGTTTTTGGCAGCACATACTGCAGGATATTGATGTGATGTCCACATTTTCTTCCAGAGATAGACATTCATCTTTGGTGTGTGTTTCTCTTCACAGGGGATTGGTCACTGACTTAATCAGGGCCCTGGGATTGGTTTCAGGACCAGTGCTGATGGTGCAGAATGGGAATGACTTTCCGTGGTGTTGGTGTGTCAAGGTTGGTGCTTTTCTTCTTAGTGATAAATGTGGGAGGATCGGTCTAGGTTAGCACATGAAGTTTTAAACCTCTTTGTTATATTACTTAAGGAAACCCACATGAAATTTATTTATAGTGTTTATAATTAAACATGCCAACCAAACTCTCAGAGAAGAAATTGTGAATGCATTAAAACTCTGTAGTCCCTAAGAATGTAAATGCCTACCATGACCTGAAATGGTACAATGCCTTCTGGGTGCAGAATATTTGGGAGTTTTTAATGCAGTTTATGGAATATAATATTATGGTGATGAGCTCGATTCCATTAGACAAGCTACGAACGATTTCAAAGTCAGGAAAGATGACTATTTTATCTGCCTGCATTATAAAATCATGATAATAACCCAAGCTACAAAACAAAGTATATTTTTTCTATTTATGTTGTGTTTGTTGCCTTTTGTGTTTTGATGTCTGCTGATCTGTGCACAATCAGTAGCAGGCACTAAAGTTAAAAAAAAATTATGAAAAAGCCTTATGTAATCTCAGTGCCAGGTTTTCAACACTGACTCCCCTTCTGAAGGAAATTTAATTCCTTATTGAATATCTGAGGGTCCCTGGAGAGTGCTTTCTTGTCCTGATCATCCCTTGTCACGGTCTCCCACTCCCTACCCTCCCCACGCCTGGGAACTGCTGTCCACACTCCATTCTAAAGGTTCTTCTTACTCACCCTGTGCCCTGCTCCCACCAGTAGGTGGACATTTTCCAGCCCCACCCCCACCCTTCTGAATTAGAACCTGCATTTCAGTGAACCATCCAGGGATTTTCCCCCACATTAAAGTTCAGGAAGCTTTGCTCTAGGTCACCTCTTAACATCTCATAAAGATGTTCTTTCCTGTCCTTCCTTGTCCCAAGTGTGGACCAAGGGCTTTCTTGCCCCTGTTGTATTTAATGTAAATACAACTAAAGGTTTTCAGGGACCAAGGAGGATATACAGCACAGAAAAACCAAAAAGTAGATCTAAGACACCTCTGCTCCCCAAGCTCTTGTAGCATTTTATAGGCTCGTGTAGTGCCCATCTCCGTCGGTAAGCCTTAGGCTAACACTGTGTTCTTAGGGGTGCTTGGTAGCTCAGGCCAAAGTCACCTTCTTCATGTATTTTCCCCTTAAAACATCAGGACTCTAAGTCAGAGTCAGCCCCCAATTAACATCATAACCATCTTTGTCTCCTGTTTATCCCTATTGTCTTTTTGTGTCTTATGGTTTTTTCTTTCTTTTCTTTTCTTTAAAGATTTATTTTGAGAGAGAGAACATGAGCAGGGTTTGGGGGTAGGGATTGAAGGAGAAGAAGAGAGAGAATCTCAAGCAGACTCCCAACTCCCTGCTGAGCATGAAGCTCAACACTGGGCTCAATTTCAGGACTCTGAGATCATGACCTGAACTGAAACTAAGAGTTTGATGCTCAACTGCACCACTCATGTGTCTCTCCTTTAGAGTTTTTTACTTTATTCAGTTTCTCTTTAACTAGACTATTCCCATACAAAAATGTTTCATATGAGATACTTGAGGCTGGGCACTGGCTTCATTCACTAAGTACTTTTGGGGATTTTTATATGTCTCTTATTATGCATTTAATCATATCACATTTGTGATGTGGTATTTTATTTTATTTTATTTTATTTTATTTTATTTTATCTATCTGTCCATCTATCTATCTATCTCTAGATTTTGTTTATCAGAGAGAGATGGAGCCAGAGCCAGGCAGGGGGAGCAGCAGGCAGAGGGAGCCTGATGTGGGACTCCATCCCAGGACCCTGGGAACATGACCTGATCTGAAGGCAGACACTTAACTGACTGAGCCACCCAGGCATCCCTATTTTTTATTTATTCTTTAAAATTACTTCTATTTTAAAGTCAATCAGGCAACAGATAATAATTGAGCACTTACTTACTATATGCCAGTGAGTAACACAGAACCCAGCCCCGAAGGAGCTCGCAATTCAGTACATGTCCAACTGCCTCATTTTGTGACAAAGATACTGAGGCTCCAAGAGTTTAAGTGTCTTGTCCACAGTCATCTGGCTAGAAAGGTCACAGCCAGAATTGAACCTGGTCTGACTCTGAGGATCATGCCCTCCTTATAACGCAGGACTGAACTGTACAGCCTATAGCTTCTTAGCCAATGTTTGTGTAGTGAGTAATGAAGAATTTGTTTGGAAGAAATATGTTTATAAGCTGCTTGGGTTGGAAATGGAAGCCTTAGGGCCATGCTCAAAGAATAAGAGATTCTAACTGTTAGATTAGGGAAGGATCCTTCACCCCTTAGAAGGAAAAAAAAAAAGAGAGAGAGAAAGAGAGAGAAAGAGGTCATAAATCAATGATGGAAAGGAAGAGAAAGGGGAGCCAGCAAGGAGGCCTGGGGTAGACCCTAGGTCATGTCGGTAGTTTGTTTGGTTGTTTGGTTGTTTGTTTCCTTCTTTCTCTTTCTATCTTTGTTTCTTTCTTTTTCAAGATTTTATTTATTTATTTGAGGTAGAGTGTGAGCACAGAGGGAGAGGGAGAAGCAGACTCCTCGCTGAGCAGAGAGCCTGACCTGGTACTCAATTCCAGGACCCTGAGATCATGACCTGAGCCAAAGGCAGATGCTTAACTGACTGAGCCCCCCGGACACCCCAAGTCAGTGATTTTGCCTCCTGAAGCTACCAGCCTGTCTGCTAAAGTATCTAGGAGTGCTTGATATCATTGAAGCCAGATCCTCAGAGGCCTGAAGTGACATAATTTGGAAAACCTTCTTTCTGGGAAAGGGAAGAAGAGCCCAGAGCAAACAGAGGCAGGCTCTTAGAAGGGACTCTGTGCAGCTGAGAGCCTCTGAAGTTGAAAGGGCCATCAGCTCCTCCGCCTTAAGGGAGATGCACCTCTGAGAGGACCTGGCATATTAAAGGGCATGTGTGGAGTAGTGAGGGGACTTCGTGCCACATAGTTGGAGTGGAGTAGAGACTGTGCTGCAACTGGACCTAGGAACCTGGGGTGGGGGTGGCATAAGAACACAAATTCTTGTGAATTGGCAGAAATTTGGAGAGGGCTTTGGACTGTCTTACAAAGTTGCCTGGGGTCGGGGTGGGGTATGTGTTCTGGGGTGGGGTCGGGTTAAGTCAGTCTTACTTATCTTCAGCTCTCAAGATACCCCTTGCTATCACCAGAGTTCCTTTCTAAAGTACATTAACAAATGAAATGCTATTTATTTTCATGGCCTTGGTACTTGAGTTAAATTGAAATACTCACTGTTTTAATAATGTGCGCTAATAGAGTTATACACCTGAACAATTCACAGCTGATAACAAGGTGCATTACAGGAAGGTCCCTGGTGGAGGTGAGAAAACTTTTAGGGAATTTAAACTTAGGGAATGGTGACTGACTCCCAAAGTGTAGACTAGCATAACAATCACTGTTAGACACTAAATTTATACAGAAAATCTTTTTAAGCCCTCAGCTCTGTTCTGGACACCAGCAATAAGATTATTAGTAAGACACGACTTCTTTCCTTGAAGACAACACAGACCAGTTCGTGGCTATCAATACTTTCGGGAGAGGCAACAGGATAGGATGGAAAAATCACCGTGGGAAGGAGATTTGAAATTCTTTTAGAAATCCTGCCATTAATTTAAAGCATGAGCTTGACTGGAGTCACGTTTGCATTGGCTTCTTTCACGCCGTGACAGGGATGTGAGAAAGGGAGGGTGGAGCCTCCAAGACTGGGTGTGTCATGATCACTCCTGAAGGAATGCTAATACTGTGCTGAGGAGCTGAGAACTCAGAGAAAGATGAAAGCATAATGGGCTGTAATTATCATAGGAGCTATGGAAACTCATCATCTGGCATATTATGCATGGTACCAACAGGTTGAATAATGTTCTGGCAGAGGCCGTGTATACTTTGGATAATTGGGGCATGACTACTGAAATCCACTGGGCATTATAATGAAGATTAGCTGTTACCCAAGCCCATTTCCTTTTCTTCCTGGTTACACAGTAAAACTAGGTTTCCCAGCCTCTCTTGCAGTTAGACGTGCTTAGATGAATGAATTCTGAATAATGAAGGATGGTTAGAAGTTATGTATACCCAGCAGGACTTGCTCACAGGAACCTCCCTCATGCTGTCCTCCGTATTCTTTCTGCTCTGATGGTGATCTTGGAAGATTGGTGAGGAAAATGAAGGAGGTATGAGATACAAGGTAGCGAAGTCCCTGAATCATGACTTGGACAGGAAAAGTAGATGCCTGATAATCAAGAATACCTATTTTGGATATGCATGAAAAATAAATAATTCACTCTATTCACTCTATTAATATAGTGAGATTTTAAGCTTGTTTTTACAGAGGCTACATTATCCTAATTCAGAGGTCAACAAACGATGTCCTATGGGTCAAATCCAGCTCATGGCTTATTTTTACACAGCCCATGAGAAGAGTTTTACAATCTTTTACATCTTTAAAGGTTTTTGTTTGTTTGTTTGTTTGTTTTTAAGAATAACAGAGATCATATATGACCCACAAAGTCTAAAATATTTATTCTCTGGCTCTTTTCAGGATGTTTGCCAATCTTTGTTTTAACCAGTATAGAAATTTCATATGACAGAGACCTTGGATTCCAGGCAGATATGAAAAAATGATAGACTTCCACTTCCAGAAAAAAATGGAATAACAGGATTGGGTTTATTTTCTGATCCGAAGCAATTAAAAAATAAAAACCCTCCAAATATTTAAATGATTTTCAAGATCTTGAATGATCAGGCTACAAGGTTCAGTGATCCCTGAGAGACAGAAGATAAGTGAGGTGAGACCTATCATGGCTCCAGCTTATTGCCTGGGTAGAATTGCCAGTTACAAGGAGGGAGAACCCAGGAGATGTCTGACAGCTTCTCTGGGTTGAGGAGACAGAGCTGGATGTGTGAGGAGGCCAAAGCGGCCGGCTTTTAAGAGATAGTACCAGAGCGGATAGAACTCTGGAGAGTAGCATAGTTCCCCTGCTGTATGTCCTTAAGTGCTGACTGACTCATGCCGGCCTGTGAGGAAGTGACCTTGGTCTGAGGAAAGATTCCAAAGAATTAGAGGAAACCTTCCCTGGGGCTGAAACAGGCAGGACTGAGGATAGTTTCTATTTCTTCCCAACAGAATAGAGAAACGTCACAGTATACGGAACATCCAGAAGAGTACTCAGAAGGGATTTGCCTCAATAGTGGGACAAAATAGCCCTAGAGAAAGTGCCCCTCTAGGCCCACATCACAGAATTTAAAGCAAGATCCAAAAAGCCTTGAACTTTTTCCATGTAATTTACCTGTGCCCTAAAACAAAACCCAAAAATATTTGTAGGAATACAAAAATAATCAGTCCTTAAAAAGGTAAAAATTATAGTGTCAGGTATCTAATAAAAAATTACCATGTCAATAAAAAGTAAGAACTTTAATACATACTTCATCAGAGAAGATGCAGCAATGGTAAGTAAGCATGCCAAAGATGTTCTGAGTCACTAGTCATTAGGAAAATGCGAATTAGAACCACAACAAGGAGCCACTGTATACCTATTAGGATGTCTAAATTTAAAAGGATTGGTTATTACTAAAATCTGGCAAAGACATGGAGCAACTGGAACCCTCCCATACTGTTGTATATAAAATAGTATAAAATACTGAATGTAAAATAGTACAACCACTTTTGAAAAAAACGTTTGCCAGTTTATTATAACACTCACCGGATGACCCAAGCCTAAATATTAGGTATTTATCCAACAGAAATAATAGCTTATGTCTATACAAAGATTTATACATGAATTTATATGGTAACTTCATTTGTAAACACCCCAAGCTAGAAACAACCCAAATGCCCATGAACAGAGTAACAAATTAACAGACTATGATAAACCAAATGTATTAATTTGTTAGGACTGCCATAACAAAATGTTACAGACTGGGTGCCTTAAGCAACAGGAATCTGTTTTCTCATAGCTGAGGAAGCTAGAAATCTAAAATCAAGGTTTTGACAGGTTTAGTTTATCTTCTTGGCTTATATGTGGTCACTTTCTATTTTTGTCCTTTCACGGTCTTTCCCCTGTTTGCGCACAACAAACTGTTGTGTCAGTAAATCCTAATCTTCTCTTTTTGTAAGGGGACCTCAGTAATTTGGGATCAGGAACCAATGTAATGACCCTATGTTAACTTCATTATCTCTCTAAAGCTCCGTCTCCATATACAGTCACATTCTGAAGTTTTGGAGGTTTGGGGCTTCAACCTGTGAATTTGGTGGGGAAGGTGGGGGAGGGGCGGGGCACAATTCAGTCTGTAGGCAATGGATTCCTACTAAGCAATAAAAAGGAATTAAGTATTGGTACATAGTACAATATCGATGCCTCTAAAAATAATTATGTTGAGTGAAATCATACACGAAAGTACATATTGTATGACTCCATTTGTAGAAAAACTCCAAAAACTGCAAACTACAGTGACAGAGAAAGAGATCATTGGTGGAATTGAGATGTGAGGGGAATTTGGAGGTAGGTAAGACAGGGACTGGAAAGGTGCTGGAGGAAACTTTTGGAGCTAATGAGTGGGTTCTTTTTCTTGATTGTGACAGTTTCAAGGTTGTATATATATGTCAAAATGTTTCACAGTCTACATTTTAAATATGTGTAGTTTATTGTACTCTGATGATATCTTAATACTTTTTTTTAAAAGACCTATAAACATATTAGTTCCACTTATAACCCAGGGCGGACTTAAACTCACATCGCCGTTTTATTATTCTAGTAATAACAAAGATACCTATTGGTAAAAATGACCTGTTGGTGGGAATCATCACTGTTTCAATTGTCAGTTTTTATCTGCTGTGAGCACCTGCTACTTTGTGTTGCACCACTCCTCTTCTCCTCTCTAGCAAAACCATGCTTTTGGTTACTGTCCTTTTCATTGCTCTAATTGTCGGGATGCAGGAGGAACAGCTGCTCCTCCAGACACTGCTGATTGGTTGATGGGCAGACACTTGAATCCAGTTGGGCCAATCAGATAACTTTCTTGGGTTGTTTCTTACTAAAACTGGGAGGAGTTAACCTTTTCTGGGGTTAGGAGCTATAGGAGGACAAGTTTTTGATTGGCAATATCCGTGTGTCTTTCCACGTGGAGGAAGTCTGTGTGAGGCCAGAGAGATGAAGTCCGCACCGAGAGAAGCAGAAATGGAGAGTTAAGAGAGAATTGGCATTATTGGAGGTTCTGCTTCTAGTTCCCGAGAACTAGTGATATCTCTGACCTTTCCATGTTTTCTTTTTTCTACTTTTCCTTATACATTGTGTATTAGTAATTTCCTCATTTATTAAGTTAATTTAACTTAGGCTCCTGTCATATTAAATACTGTCATGGTTTACTATGCATTTCTAATTTCTTTTAGGGTCTGAGATCTCGGCATAGCCCAGTAAATAATTGAGGTAGGTGTCACTGAAATCAACAATTTCATTTAATTTAACACCTTTATCAAATACCTACTAAGCCCAAGACATTGTATTACATGCTGAAAGACATTCTTACCCAGAGTGCATTTAAACAGCCACTCAAGTTTTGAACAGCGAAGTAATTTTGAGGCTCCCCACTGTAAATAATTTTGTGGCAGAACTCCCAGGTGTACAATGCTGAAAAAAAGTAGATAGAGCCCCAAATTGAACTCATTAGAAATATGTGACCACAGGGAAATGAAAAGCATTCAATGATAACTTTTATTTTCTTAGAATCCTCTGGATTCTAAATCAACTGTGGACTAGAAACTGGCTCTTAGGCTTTATCTTTTATGGTAATGTACACCATAATCAAGAGAATAATTTTTTGGTTCCAAGGAATTTTAATTTAATAAAATACTCTGAATTCAGTCATCCGTTTCTCTTTATTGGCACAAACCAGTAGGAAGTAAGGAAACAGAGCAAATGTTACAGCTCTTCATTACAGTGTTTCTGTTTTATTTATTTTTGTTTTCTGATTGTAATTTGGCTTTTGTGTTGCACATCGAAGCTGGTGGATTATTTTGCTCAGTGGCTTAAGAAGTAAAAACGCGTCTTCCCTGTCATTGGTGGGGGGACTCCTTTTCTAGAATGCAATGATGCTACTTAAAAGTGGAGCACCAAGTACCCTCTTATACATCATATTGGTTGAGTAGGTTCTGAGACAAATATTTAGGAATGATTAGATCAGGGCATAGAAGAATGTTAAGCAAATAACACGTACTTAATAAAAATCTCTTAATAGATTATATAGTGAGATGTGTTCAGAAAATCTATACTATTCCCACACAAAGCCACTTCTATCTTTACGTCTATTAAGATATTATTTAAAAATGAATGAAATAATAAAGTATATGCTTTTGGAAGTTTTAAGCCCCCCCCCCCCTTTTTTGGCATAGGCACAGATCTACTTCTGTACCTTTATCTGGGTAATCTCACCTAAGCAGAGCTCTCCCTTGCTTCTCAGTCCAAGAGAGAAGACGGATATTTTCTTTCTAAAGTACAACATTTGTAACATTTCTCATGTTATCAAACTGTGATACTTATACCCCCTACCCTAGGACTCTGTATTGTTAAAAATACCATACCTTTTGGTCTACTTCTCCCTTCAGTGAGACCCTAGCTGCAATTAACATTTTTTTTTTTCTTACCTCATTGTAGTTGCACATACAATACATTTTTTTCTCTGTATAACTGTGAAGGAATGAAGTCAGCTGCAACAACCTGACTCCTCATCTCCCTGCCTTCAGATGTGTGTTGTTAACCTTTTGGTTGGTTACCAACATTGTCATTTCTCTTCTTAGCCAACTCCTCCTACTTTCCTCTTTCCTCTTTTTCTGTCTCTTCTCTCTTTCTCTCTTCTCTCACCCACACACACTTTTATATGGAACATGTGCCTTCATGCTTCAAATGCTGTGGGGTTATATCTCTTCATTCCCTGTCATGAAGAGTTTCAATCTGCATGAAAATTCACTAGTAATGACAGCACAGAGCTGTGTCTTCCAGTCACACTTCTGCATAGCTTCAGAAAAGCTTAAAATATTGGTGAGATGAGGTATAGTTTCCTCCTTCCTTAGACTCAACTAGATCTTTTGGTCTCACTCTCTCCATTTCAACCTATAAAGCAAGACATTCCAATGTTACCTAGCACATTACACATGGGTGGTGTGTGGGATTTAATTGCTACTGTAGAAAATAACTTAAGGTACGAAAATTGAAGGATTGGCCCAAGAGAAAGTGTGGAATAGGGGAAACCGACTTTGAGACTCAGCTCACTCATCTGTAATATGGGATTGATATCAGTTTCATAGGACTGTCATGATGGTAAAATTAGATAATGAGTAAGCATCAAACAGCAAGACTGACCTCTAAATAGAAGTCAGTGAATATTAGTATCCTCCCCGGGAACCCCACCTTCCCACTCCCAGTCTTTGTTGTCTTTGTTGGGCAGCTCTTACCCCCAATCTCTGGTCCCTGGGAACCTGTTATTTATCTTTCCTATCAACTGTGCAGGTCTCAGACCCTTTCTTCAATAGTATAGATGTCAATAACTATTACAAGCTTAAAGAACATTTTAACAGGCAGCGGGTGACTTTGTAGCAGGAATTTTAGAGTTTGCCATGGGGGGATGAGATAAAATCCAGTGGGTGGGTATTCATTCGCCTTGCTTACTATGTGTGAGTCTACCACGATGGCAGATAATAACAGGGTTGATGTCAGGGTACTTAAAAACTAGTTCTTCCTCATAAGAATGGGTGCAGACAGCAAACTGGTTTGGCCAGATAGGGTGTTCTAGATATATGTTGACGTTGGTGTATCATTTTACAGTCTCTTGTGTTCTTTGCTCTGTTACCTGGGCTACACACTTTTTGTGGGAACAGCTACGGGATGGCAGAGGGAATCTGGGGCATGGAAACATAAGGCTTCCATTCAAGTCGTGGCTCTGTCATTTCCTAGCCGTGTAATTTTGGCCTGTTTTCTCATCCCTGAAAGAGAATTATAATACCGACTACACAGGGTTTTTGTTTGTTTGTGGTGAGGCTCAAAAGAATTTTTTTTTTTTTTTTTAAACATGGAAACGTTTTAGAAGGAGGGAAATTAGTCGTTGTGATTCAGGAATTCTGGTTCCTGTGTATGTGACAAAGATACCGCCAGCAATGCTCCAAAACTCTGAACCGGGAAAGAGTCCAGATTTAGCATAACTGATAATAAATCTATCAAATCTTAGTGACACGTCTACTTCTGGGTGTCCAAGGCTCTTTCTCCCCTACTAAATACTAGTGTGTCCTCAGTCATTGCTCAGTGCCCTTCTAAACCCTGAAACCCGTGCTTTCAAGCCAGGGCTTTCCTCTGAGCGTTTGAGTCTTCTTTGCTAGGGTTGTGGGTGTTGGTCACACAGGGTTGGTCCGATTCATTTTAACTGAGCGCAGGCTCACAGAGCTTTCTGCCTGAATCCATGCGTGGCCTGGTGAAAGGGAGAGATAGGCAAGAAGCTTCAGGTTTCTGAGTGGAAGCTGCCCGTGGCCCTCACCAGCCATTGTGTGCTGCTCTTCCTGCTGACTCAACTCTGACCTGTCATGCTGTGCTTGATATTTATATTTCTGGAAATGGTTAGCCACATTACTAGGTAATAAGGTTGCAAATTCCAAGTCTCCCTTGTAATCCAGGTCAGATGTTGCCCTGGGAGTGGGTGGGAATTTGGAGAGGCCAAGATTGAGGTTGTTGTGCCTCAAGGGAGATGACGTGATCGGGCCTGACTGGCTATCTCATTCTGTGGTAGTTATTTGTACTTTGGGGAAGGACCTACAGAGCTCTCTGTTGAAATTTTCCCATCTGTTCTTTAAATTTACAATGCACTTGAATTTTTTCAGTTGTTATCAGCGCCTCATAGTTAATGGAATGTGCCTTTAAAAAACTAGAATATTAGCTAAAATAAACAAGTCAGGAAATGACAGATGCTGGCGTGGATGCGGAGAAAGGGGAACCCTCCTACACTGTTGGTGGGAATGCAAGCTGGTGCAGCCACTCTGGAAAACAGCATGGAGGTTCCTCAAAATGTTGAAAATAGAACTGCCCTATGACCCAGCAATTGCACTATTGGGTATTTACCCTAAAGATACAAACGTAGTGATCCAAAGGGGCACGTGCACCCGAATGTATATAGCAGCAATGTTCACAATAGCCAAACTATGGAAAGAACCTAGATGTCCATCAACAGATGAATGGATTAAGAAGATGTGGTATATATACACAATGGAATACTATGCAGCCATCAAAAGAAATGAAATCTTGCCATTTGCGACAACATGGATGGAACTAGAGCATATCATGCTTAGCGAAATAAGCAGAGAAAGACAACTATCATATGATCTCCCTGATATGAGGAAGTGGTGATGCAACATGGGGGCTTAAGTGGGTAGGAGAAGAATCAATGAAACAAGATGGGATTGGGAGGGAGACAAACCATAAGTGACTCTTAATCTCACAAAACAAACTGAGGGTTGCTGGGGGGAGGGGGTTTGGGAGAAGGGGGTGGGGTTATGGACATTGGGGAGGGTATGTGCTTTGGTGAGTGCTGTGAAGTGTGTAAACCTGGTGATTCACAGACCTGTACCCCTGGGGATAAAAATATATGTTTATAAAAAATAAAAAATTAAAAAAATAAAAAACTAGAATATTAGAATGGGCAGAGAACCAAGAGGTTAGATAATCCGGCCCACTCTTGAGAGGTGAGGGAATACAGATGGAGGAAACGTTCTTGACTTGCTCAGGGCCAAAAAGCTGCCAAGTAAAAGAGTAAGGCGCAAAGGGCTCCGTTTCCTAATTCCGAGTCAATTTTTTTGTTTTGTTTTGTTTTATTTTTCAAAATCACTTTTCCCTGCTACTTCCTGTTGGTATAGCTCATCCTTGGACACCTCTGATTTCTCACGTGGCCTCATCCATCTGCTTCTTCCTTGTGAGCACTATTGTCTCCACCATTCACGTCCTCCGACATTAGACACACCTGGGGATATCCCAGTGCTCAGGTTATGGCCAGACAAGTACCCAGAAAACCCCAAACCAACCCCAGGAGGGTGAGGAAGAACAGGGCCATAAAAGGGACCAGAGGGTAGGTAGCTGGAAGTGGTAGAATTCACATCCACACGCATGCAGATTCAGTGGCTAAGTCAAGTCAAAGATTGTATTTTAATATCTTGAGTCCTTCCTTGGGCTGGTGCTGGCGGTTGGCTCCCCCTTTGCTCCTTCTGTCCTGGTACCCAGAGCCTGGTACCCAGAGGTGCCCAGTACCTCCCCCTCCCCCACTCCCCTCCATTCCTCCCCCCCCCCCCGCCCCCCACCAGCTCCTCTCTGGCCTGTCAGACTCTGGCAGGGACTGACTTGTCGTCTCTGGAGATGGCCAGTCAGCTGCAAGTTCCCTCCAGGGGTTGACGGGGTGGAGGCTAATTAGGGAACAGACGAGCCCTATGGCTGAGAAGGGGAACAGGGTAGGAAGGTGTAGGCACAAATACTTAGACGACACATGTCCAGACACATCCTGCCTTCTTCACTCACACAGTTGGACGTGGTGAGAGCCCATGAAACTGTGCTACTCCCAACCGAAATCTCCTCCCCTGGCGCTCCGTGGAACGGCCTGCACTGCCTCGGGGGGCCAGGAGCCTGCCGCGGAAGAGCTCAGAGTCTAAAGGAGCAAGCCCTCTGGGGCCCGGCAGTGGTTCTCAGGTTCCCTTATGTGGGAATGACCTGTGGCCCTTAGCGTTCTGTTTCCATGGTTTCCCAGGTCTCAGGACAGACTGCTGGGGCGTGGGCTCCTCCTTGAGCCAGCTATGAAAGTGATTTCTGAGGACAAGGGATGTCTGGGGAAACACTGATGAGGGGTAGAGGGGAGAAGGCTGGCATTTGGAATCTAATGGAACTGGATTTTGAACTCAGCTCCATCATGTATTAGCTTTGTAATCTTAAGCAAGTGCTCTCTGTTGTAAACTGAGAGGTGGTAGAGCAAAGAGGTGAAGGTCATAGCTTCTGGAGTCAGAAGTTTGAAAGTTCTGACTCTTTTGCTCGTCAGTCCTGTGACATTAGGCAAACTCTTTAACTTCCTTTTACCTCAATTTCTAGATTATGGAACAGGGATGATGATTATTGTATTTATTTTTTATGATGACCGAATGGCTACATGAATTTATTTGGGAAGGCTCCTGGCTCATTACAAAGACTGTATGAGCACTTACTGTTAATACTGAATGTGGATCATATGTTCTCACTTTTGTTAGACTTATGAATGATGATATAGATAAATTACCTGTTAAAAAGTTGATACTCGGTAAACAGTATCTTTATTATGAGAAAGCGCATAAAGATGTTTATAAACGCTCTCTACGTGAGACAACATTATCATATTATATGCAGATACACAAGTATGTACGAGAACCCAGGGAAAGAAATGGTAAGGTCACAATGTTTTTTTGTTTTTTTTTTTTTTTTCCCAAGTCTGATTTCTCAGTCAGTGCCCCAGTGGAGATGAGCATTAAGGGAGATGAGAACATCCATTGTCTGACTGATAGTGTGAATGAGCAATGCTGAGGACAATTTCAGAGGCCTGGACAGCTGCTGTTCGTTCAAATCAACTCAAATCCTGGTGAAAAAGCAGTGGGTTTTTAAAACCTAGCTCACTTGAAAACTGCTAAAATGCACTAGAACAGCTCCGGAAATCCCATCTGTTTCATATTTACAGAACGCTTCGTTCCTTCGGTCTGGGCACAACTGACTCATTTTCATTGTGTTCCTATGGCAGAGTGTCTTGTCATTACCAAAGAAACCAGACAGCAGGTTTTGTGTGCGTGAGAAATGTGCATGCCCACTCTTTATCATTGGTAAGGCTGTCTAAGGATTTGATTACTTGTGATTCATGTGGCGAAGAGTTTATGTAATTTAGCAAATTTACAAATGTAATCTTTTAATGTAAAGCAGTAATGTCTGGGCCATGAGCTGCTTCTTTTCTTTTATGCACATATATTCTGTGGGACTGTAGTATAGCAGCGATTCTGAGAGCACTGGGTGAGCACCCTCTAGTCAGACCACCTGACTATCTTAGTTCTACCATTTTGTAGCCATCGGACCTTGGGCAAGGTAATCAATCCCTCTGTATCCTGGTTTTCCCATCTATAAAAAAGGTTGAGTGCAAGAACCTTATCAGTAGGAGGCTGTTGTAACAGCCTTCCAGATCTTAGAACAGTACATATTTATCTCTTACTCACCTCACAGTCTGAGGGACATCATGAGGTTCTCCTGGATGACTCTCTTCTAGGCACTGGGTTGATAGAAACCTCTTCCTTTAGGGGCCTTCATTGTCCACCAAGGTTGTGCCATCCAATATGGCACCCTACTAGCCGCACTTTGTTATTTAAATTAATTAAAATATTAAAATTTAGTTATTGTAGCTACCTCTCAAGTGCTTGGGAGTCAAATGTATTTAGTGATTACCATATCGGACAATACACACATAAAATGTGTCATCGTCGCAGAAAGCTATGTTGGACAGCACTGCCTTAAGACCTTCTTATTCTCTGCTCTGTCATCTCCATTTAGCCAGCAAGGGAGAGGACTTCCTTTAGCCCTTCTAAAATCTTGTAGAACAGAAGGAAAAGTTTTTGGGAATTTTCCTCCACTTTGTCATATGGGGCTCAGAGCCTCATTGCCAGTAGATCAAAGGGTTATGTTTTCTGCATATGGAAGATACTATATAATCTGAGCTCCATAGGCTTGCTTTTGATTTTCTACAAAATTATAGAATATGCTCTTTCTTGACGTATCCTGCTCTCAAATGTATTGTCTTGATGAAAAATCCTATTTTGGATACCAGTTGATGAATATTATCTTGTTTTTTTCTCTTTCCTTTCGTTTGTAATGATCTTCCTGCCATTGCCATGGAAGACAGCATCACTCCACCTAGAGAGAGGATCATCTACATGAAATGCAGAAGGGAGAAGCACATTGATGTCCATACTGTAAACCTGTGAGCACATCTTGCTGCCTTCGGCTCCTGTTCTTTACAGGAGTCCGCTGCCTCTAGCTATTCTCTTCAGAGGGTTAATGCTGGGGAAACAGGGTCTAAATATCTGACTGGGGCGCAATGTGCCTAACACTAAAACTGTGACCTGGAATGCAAATCAAATGGTCTTACTTAATGAAGAAATGACAAGGAATCAGTCGACTTGGTTTTTTGGCACATAGTTCTAATTATATGACTGTTATTTTATTTGGATTATCTCATTTTTCAGGAAGTTGCATCCTGACCTCAGGAAGCCAATCTTTGTCTTTCCAACATCATTTTATACATTTCCAAAGTCTTGACTGGAGAATATATCAGGAATTTTCCATTTTAATCATAATTTTGCCTCAACAATAACATAAAAATCTTTTATTCATTTTTCTTACACACTATTTGACTCTTCTGCCCTCTTTATTTTGTTCTAATTTGATTGTGTGTTTGGCTCAGGCTGTGGGGGAACAGTGCATTAGGAAGAGAGCCATCGCATTTTGAGGGTCGCCAGCTGGCGAAAGTTTACATTTGGTGGATCCTACTTGCAGAAGAGTTGGTGAACTTGTCATTGGGTCTTTTATTCCGAAGTATTGTGCAGTTTTGTGTTACCACATGCTTAATTAAATTAACTGAGTGCTTGCTGTATGCTGAGTGTCACACGGCGGAGAGCTAAAAAAAAAATTTCCTGTCACATCATCGGTCAGTTTCCTTCACAGCACTTATCGCATTATCTAATTATCTTGTTTATTTACTTTTTAACTTACACATTGTCCATCTTGCCTACTGCAAGGGTAGAGACTGTCTTTTTTTACTGCTATAAATCCAGCTCCTGGCACATTGCCTGGAACATAGAAAGTTCAAAATATAGTTTGTTATCTGAAAAAAAAAATGCTTATATTCTCTGGTAAGAGAATATAATCTGGTTCTCCCACTTTGCTATCTTTCAAACCTTCTCTGTCCTATTAAACTTGAGTTTGGTACCTATTCTGACCAGAAGCAGGTCTTCTCTCCTGTGATGTCCCTGTGTTTACTGTTGGTCCAATTCATTCAGTGTATTATTACATAGCAATCGGTGATTTCTTTTATTCTCAATTTATGCTCCTATTACTTATTTCCTTATTCATACATGCAATAGCATTTTGTAAAATGCGAAACACCTCTATGAGTATTATGATCATAAGCTCCTTGAGGTTAGTGGAACAAGAGTGTAGTTCTCCTACAGACTGTCCCCTGTATCATGTCAAATGAATTGCTAGATGAGTGATACTTCTGTCCCTATCTTTAAAGATGAAGACCAGTCATGACCCTGGTTCCAACTTGCGAGTTTTTTTCTCCGCGATACATATGTCCTTATGTAGACCTCTGCTATCAGGACCATCCTAGATTTTTCTTCCTTCTGTCCCTCCACTTGGCATTCAAACCTTTATTCAGTGTCTACTAGATGTAGGGCAGATTTGCTGTCTAGGGTCAATAATGTCCTTGAGATGGAAGCTAGAACAGTTCACTTGCCAAGGAAGACTGAGGTGAAATCCTTCTGACATTCCAGGGCCAATCACTCACATTGGCCATAGGCTTTGACTCGGGCTTTGGTGTTATCAGGTGGCTTGGTCCAGTGTATGATCTGCTGGGGCCTTCCAGGAAAATACTCTCCTTATCTTAAAACTATGCTGTGATTGTCCTGACACGTTCCTGCTTGCCTAAGCCTGGTTCTTGGTGAGAGTCAGACAGAATTCGAGTGCACACTCAATAGCATGTGTGTGTGTGGCTATACACACATTTCACTAGGCAAGGTCTCATGCCAGGAAAAGATGCTGGTCCCCAGTGCCATGGAATCCCGGTGGATTTCCATGGCAAAGGCATTATGGAAGACCCCTTTGCGAGGGGGTGGGCTTTTTGGGAAAGTCTTCCTGCAGAGTGATAGGCATATTCTCCCTGAGCATTTGGCACCAAGAATTTGTACCAACTTATAAAGCACAGTGCCAAGTTCTACTGCCTAGAAGCTCCTTAAAGGTTTGCTCTGATGTTGGCAGAAGCAACAAAAGGCATGTTTTCTGTTTATTCTTCTGCTTTTTTTTTTTTCATTTTGCAAATGAGAACCAGCAGTGTAAATGTTCCATACCAGAGGAGCAAGATTGTACCAAAAGGCATACCTCCTCCTGCCTACACACACACACACACACACACACACACACACACACACACACCTGCCCCTCCCATGCATATCCATTAGTTTTAATCACGTGGGCTTTCCAAGCTGCTAAGTCTGTCAGTGTGGATCAGCTCTGCATGTCTGTATTGCTTCAGAGCACCTTGCAGATGAGAACTGGATGGACTCACCTGGCTGGGTAATTTAGACACCCGTGGGGGGGCAGTGTTCCAGCATGTTCCTAGGTATCTCAGGGCCTGGTTTCTTCTCAAGAAGTGGGAGAAGACTTTATCCATTTGTGTTCGGACAAGAGACATTAGGGCCTTAATTTAAGCACTTTTCCCGACATTGGGCAGTGGAGTTGCAATCCAGCAGGATTCAATACTGCTAAGCACATTTGATTCGGTCCTCGGGCTCACCCAGCCCATTCTGAACCTGGCAGCCTGGGGAAAATGAACTTGTCTGAAAAATCTACATAGGAGCCTGGGCAGTAGCTTTGCCTTTTTTACTGATGGCTTCTAGAAATGCACCAGACATTGCTGAGTGCTGATGGTGACATTGCCCTTTAGGCTGATTTTGACAGGCTAGTCTTTTGACTCACTGCATTGATTTCTGTTGAGAAGCTGCAGGCCTGGACTGATGACCCCAGAATGTGGTTTTGTTTTCCCCATAATTATCTATCTGGATTTGCAGGAAATAGATGTTTTGTTTCTGTGAAGACAAAAAAGCTACTTTCCTGCCTTATGGCTGGAGCCTGACCATTTTACACCTTTGAGTCCATTAAAAACACCTGTGGGCAGGAGCGGGCTAGATCTATGCATCCAAAGGTCTTTCAAACCCACGCAGCCCAGGGTGCACCTTTGGTGTATGAGATTGGCCTTGTGAAGAGAGGCCTTCTCTGAGGTAACTCTCAGATCCAGTATTGACAAGAAAGTCTGGGACCCAGAAATTCTCTGAGTGTCTCTTGTAATGAATGGACCTCCTTTACCAACGGTCACATTCTGACCTTCTAAAACCACAGTCCATTTCCTGTTGACTTCTAGCACATCTTTGGTTTCCTTGCAGGTTTTCTCTTTAATCACCACTCGTTAATGTGATGCCCTTTGAGGCTTCTCCGGCATTTCACAATTCCTTCCTGGGCCTTTGAATGTTCATTTTCTCCTGCATTGTGTTTTCCTGAGGTTTTCCGAGGTGTCTTGTACCCCGACTAGAGTGGGGAGGGAAGTACATTCGGCTTCTGCTTTTCAGAATGGGTTTCTCATGCTTACCACTTGGTTTTCCTACTGACTTGGAAAAACTGTGCTGGAACCTTCTCTCTGATGCAACTGAATTGCATTTTGGTTGGAAATGTTTTATGCATTAGGATGATAAATGATGACTTTATTTGCCAGACCAGGCAAAAGATCTCTGAAACGGAAAAAAGGGAAAACAAAAAAACATCTTTCAGAAGCTACTGTATGAGAAAGACTTCTGAATATGTTGGAGCCTTTAGAACACAGCAGGGTGGGGCCATCTTGGGGTCACTGAACCCCAAGGGAACTCTCTTTTTTGGCTACTCTGTCTCCACCCCTAAAAGGCATTAATCTTCTCCCCAGGACCTCTCTTGACCCTGAACATTTAGATTTAGGGTGTGTAGCTGTTGTCTCTATCTTAGGAGGCAGAGGGGGTTTCAAATGTTTCCAAAAGGGAATTGAGATCATGGAATCATTCCAATTTTACACATATTTTTAAATAGGTTCCTACCTACCTACTCAGACTGCTCGAGAACACCCTTATTTTGCCTTGTGGTAGGTTTTGGTGAACTGAGGATGAGGCTAGACTTCTTCAGTAATGAGGTACAAACTCTGGCTCCTCAAATGTTATCCTGCGGCAATATTTCCATGCAGAAGTTGGGGGCGTCTTTTACATTATGCCTTGCTTCACTTCACAGTCTGTGTTGCCAAGGACAGATTTGTGGTGACTTGTCGCTGCTCTACGATTTTGAGAGCAGGCCTCTCCAAAAATCCTGTCCTTAAAGACAGAGTGGTTTCTTTCCCCCTTGGCTCAGGCCTACTGCCAAGTCTCACCAGGTTTCACACCCAACTGTGGAGTGTGCCAGCTCCATCTCCCACTGCTCTCTCTCGGTCAAAGCTGTGGTCTGTTTATACGGCAGATGGGCACATGCCACACAGGAGTTTCTGAAACTGCTAGCCTGTTTGGAACCCAGGTTTTAATGATGGTATAGCCTTATGGAGCCTAAAGACATCACTGACTTTCATTTCAATTCAATTTAGATGTGATTGTCACCTTTCAGGTGTCAGCTGCCAGACTTGTGTTAGGTATTGGGGATGAGGGAGGAGAGCATGGCCACTACCTTCACAGAGCTTAGAGCCTAGCTGAACTTTCTCATTTATAAACTTGACCCTCACAAAGACACCATCATGCAGTGCTAAAAGCGACATTTCCTTTCATCCAGTATCATTCAATTATATTACCTGAGTGTTCCAGGACAGACTCATGCTTATCTATGCTACAGTCAGAATAAGTAAAATAACTTGTATTATGGGAAATAGGATTCAACTAATGAATCACAGGAACAGTTGCCAGTAATCAAATGTGAGAGACTCTTCAACTGTTGGAGGCAAAGAAGAGGGAAGAAATGAGGATATGAATGTAGAAGCAGAGAGTAGTTATTACAAAGTAGGCTGGAAACAAAACAAAAAGCTCTATTCTTTTTAGTCTCAGAAGCCATTGTTGGCAAGGCCCGTTAAGTAAGCATCCAAGTCGTTTCCTCTAGTCTGACTTTCAGAATGCAGTTATGTTGGAAACTATTCTGCTGATTAAGGTTGTTTTCTCTTTTCTAAAAAATTTTAAACCACTCCCTCTTCTGAGAGAAGAGACCTATTTCATGCATACAAGTCAGCTCTTGTGCATTTCACGTTTTAGCACTATAGGCTCTTACAAATCTTTATTTTTTAATATTTATTTTTTAAAGACTTATTTGTTTAATTGAGGGTGGGACAGAAAAAGAGGGAGAGAGAATTTTTTAAAATATTATTTTTATGAACATATAATGTGTTATTTGCCCCAGGGGTACAGGTCTGTGAATCGCCAGGTTTACACACCTCACAGCATTCACCATAGCACATACCCTCCTCAATGTCCATAACCCAACCACCCTCTCCCTACGCCTCACCTCCCAGCACCCTTAGGTTGTTTTGTGAAATTAAGAGTCTCTTATGGTTTGTCTCCCTCCTGATCTCATCATGTTTCATTTTTTCTTCCCTACCCCCAAATCCCCCACCCTGCCTCTCAAATTCCTCATACCAGAGAGATCATATGATAATTGTCATTCTCTGACATATTTATCTTGCTCAGTGTGATCCCCTCTAGTTCTATCCACATTGTTGCAAATGGCAAGATTTCATCTCTTTTGATGGCTGCGTAGTATTCCATTGTGTACGTGTATGTGTGTGTGTGTGTACACACACATATATACTATATATAGTATTCCATTGTGTATGTGTGTATATATATATATATATATATACACACACCACATCTTCTTTATCCATTCATCTCTTGATGGACATCTAGGTTCTTTCCATAGATTGACTATTGTGGACATTGCTGCTGTAAACATTCAGGTGCACATGCCCTTTTGGATCACTATATTTGTATCTTTGGGGTAAACACCCAGTAGTGCAACTGCTGGGTTATAGGGTATCTCTATTTTCAACTTTTTGAGGAACTTCCATGCTGTTTTCCAGAGTGGCTGCACCAACTTGCATTCCCACCAACAGTGTAGGAGGGTTTCCCTTTCTCGGCATCCTTGTCAACATCTGTTGTTTCCTGACGTGTTAATTTTAGCCATTTCTGACTGGTGTGAGGTGGTATCTCATTGTGGTTTTGATTTGTATTTCTTTGATGCCGAGTGATGTGGAGCATTTTTTCATGTGTCTGTTGGCCATCTGGATGTCTTCTTTGCAGAAATGTCTGTTCATGTCCTCTGCCCATTTCTTGATTGGATTATATTATTTGTTCTTTGGCTGTTGAGTTTGAGAAGTTCCTTATAGATTTTGGATACTAGCCCTTTACCTGATATGTCATTTGCAAATATGTTCTCCCATTCTGTCAGTTGTCTTTTGGTTTTGTTGACTGTTTCCTTTGCTGTGCAAAAGCTTTTGATCTTAATGAAGTCCTAATAGTTCATTTTTGCCCTTGCTTCCCTTGCCTTTGGCAATGTTCCTAGGAAGAAGTTGCTGTGGCTGAGATTGAAGAGTTTACTACCTATGTTCTCCTCAAGGATTTTGATGGATTCCTGTCTTCTATTGAGGTCTTTTATCCATTTTGACTCTATTTTTGTGTGTGTGTGTGTGTGGTATAAGGAAATTGTCCAGTTTCATTCTTTGCATGTGGCTTTCCAATTTTCCCAACACTATTCATTGAAGAGACCGTGTTTTTTTCCATTGGACATTCTTTCCTGCTTTGTTGAAGATTAGCTGACCATAGAATTAAGGGTCTATTTCTGGGCTCTCTATTCTGTTCCATTAATCTATGTGTCTTATTTGTGCCAGTACTATACTGTCTTGATGATTACAGTTTTATAATAGAACTTGAAATCTGGAATTGTAATGCCACCAACTTTGGCTTTCTTTTTCAACATTCCTCTGGCTATTCAGGGTCTTTTTTGGTTCCATATACATTTCAAGATTATTTGGTCCATTTGTTTGAAAAACATTGATGGTATTTTTATAGGGATTGCATTAAAAGTGTAGTAGAGATTTTCACAATATTTGTTCTTCCAATCCATGACCATGGAACGTTTTCCATTTCTTTGTGTCTTCCTCAATTACTTTCATGAGTACTTTATACTTTTCTGAGTACAGATTCTTTGCCTCTTTGGTTTAGTTTATTCCTAGATATCTTATGGTTTGGGGTGCAATTGTGAATGAGATCAACTCCATAATTTCTCTTTCTTCTGTCTTGGTGTTGGTGTATAGAAATACAACTGATTTTCTTGCACTGATTTTATATCCTGACACTTTAGTGAATTCCTGTATGAGTTCTAGCAGTTTTGGGATGGAGTCTTTTGGGTTTTGCACATTAAATGTCATATTACCTGCAAAGAGTGAGAGTTGGACTTCTTTAACAATTCGGATGCCTTTTATTTCTTTTTGTTGTCTTATAGCTGAGGGTAGGACTTCTAGTACTATGTTGAATAGCAGTGGTGAGAGTGGACATCCCTGTCATATTCCTGACCTTAGGGGAAAAGCTCTCAGGTTTTCCCCACTGGGAATGATATTTGCTGGGGGTTTTTCGTAGATGGCTTTGATGGTATTGAGGTATGTACCCTCTATCCCTATACTTTGAAGAATGTTGAACAAGAAAGGACGATGTACATTGTCAAATGCTTTTTTGGCATTATTGAGAGTATCATATGGCTCTTTTTTTTTTTTTAAAAGATTTTATTTATTTATTTGACAGAGAGAGATCACAAGTAGGCAGAGAGGCAGGCAGAGAGAGAGGAAGGGAAGCAAGCTCCCTGATGAGCAGAGAGCCTGATGTGGGACTCCATCCCAGGACCCTGAGATCATGACCTGAGCCGAAGGCAGCAGCTTAACCCGCTGAGCCAGCCAGGTGCCCTCATATGGCTCTTGTTTTTTTATTAATGTATTGTATCACATTGATTGATTTGCGGATGTTGAACCAACCTTGAAGCCCAGAAATAAATCCCACTCAGTTGTGGTGAATAATCCTTTTAATGTACTGTTGGATCCTATTGGCTAGTATTTTAGTGAGAATTTCCACATCTGTGTTCATCAAGGATATTGATCTGCAGTTCTTTTTGATAGGGTCTTTGTTTGGTTTTGGGATCAAGGTATTGCTGGCCTCATAAAATAAGCTTGGAAGTTTTCCTTCCATTCCTATTTTTTGGAACAGTTTCAGAATAGGTATTAATTCTTCTTTAAATATTTGGGAGAATTCCCCCAGGAAGCCATCTGGCCCTGGGCTCTTGCTTCTTGGGAGATTATTGATGACTGCTTCAATCTCCTGACTGATTATGGGTTTGTTCAGGTTTTGTATTTCTTCCTGGTTCAGTTTTGGTAGTTTATACATCTATAGGAATGCATCCATTTTTTCCAGATTGTCAAATTTGCTGGCGTGTAGTTCCTCATAATATGTCCTTATAATTGTTTGTATTTCTTTGGTATGGTTGTGATCTCTCCTTTTTCATTCATGATTTTATTAATTTGCATCCTTTCTCTTTTCTTTTTGATAAGTCTGGCTAGGGGTTTATCAGTCTTATTAATTCTTTGAAAGAACAAGCTCCTAGTTTCTTGATTTGTTCCACTGTTGTTTTGGTTTCTACTTCATTGATTTCTGCTCTCATCTTTATTATTTCTCTTCTCCTGCTGGGTTTAGGCTTCCTTTGCTGTTCTTTCTCCAGCTCCTTTAGGTGTGGGGTTAGGTGTGTACTTGAGACCTTTCTTGTTTCTTGAGAAATCTGTATTGCTATATACTTTCCTCTCAGGACTGCCTTTGCTGTGTCCCACAGATGTTGAACAGTTGTGTTTTCATTTTTATTTGTTTCCATGAATTGTTTTAATTCTTCTTTAATTTCCTGGTTGACCCATTCATTCTTTAGAAGGATGCTCTTTAGCCTCCATGTGTTTGAGTTCTTTCCAACTTTCCTCTTGTGATTGAGGTCTAGGTTCAAATCCTTTTGGTCTGAAAATATGCAGGGAATAATTCCTATCGTTTGGTACCAGTTGAGACCTGATTTGTGACCCAGGATGAGATCTGTTCTGGAGAATGTTTGTTGTGCACTAGAGAAGAATGTGTATTCTGTTGCTTTGGGATGGAGTGTTCTGAATATATCTGTATTGTCCATCTGGTCCAGTGTGCCATTTAAAGCCTTTATTTTCTTGTTTATCTTTTGCTTAGATGACCGGTCCATTTCAGTGAGGGGGTGTTAACGTCCCTGACTATTATTGTATTGTTGTTGATGTGTTTCTTTGATTTTGTTATTAATTGGTTTATATAATTGGCTGCTCCCATGTTAGGGGCATAGATATTTAAAATTGTTAGATCTTCTTGTTGGATAGAACTTTGAAATATGATATAGTGTCCTTCCTCATCTCTTATTATAGTCTTTGGCTTAAAACCTAATTTATCTGATATAAGGATTGCTACCCCAGCTTTCTTTTGATGTTCTTTAGCATGGTAAATTGTTTTCCACCCCCTTACTTTCAATCTGGAGGTGACTTTGGGTCTAAAATGTGTTTCTTGTAGACAGCATATCAATGGGTTGGTTTTTTTTTTTTTAAAATCCATTTTGATACCCTGTGTCTTTTGATTGGGGCATTTAGCCCATTTATGTTCAGGGTAACTACTGGAAGATAGGAATTGAGTGCCAATGTATTGCCTGTAAGGTGACTGTTACTGTATATTGTCTCTGTTCCTTTCTGGTCTACTACTTTTAGGTTCTCTCTTTGCTTAAAGGACCCCTTTTAATATTTCCTATTCGGGTGGTTTGGTGTTTGCAAATCTTTTAGTTTTTGTTTGTCCTGGAAGCTTTTTATCTCTTTTTCTATTTTCAATGATAGCCTAGCTGCATATAGTATTCTTGGCTGCATATTTTTCTCATTTAGTGCTTTGAATATGTCATGGCAGTTCTTTCTGGCCTGCCAGGTCTTTGTGGATAAGTCACCTGTCAATCTAATATTTCTACCTTTGTATGTTAAAGACTTCTTGTCCTGAGCTGCTTTCAGGATTTTCTCTTTGTCACTAAGTCTTGTAGGTTTTACTATTAGTTGATGGGGTGTGGGCCTATTTTTATTGATTTTGAGGGAGATTCTCTGTGCCTCCTAATTTCTGATGCTTGTTCCCTTTGCCATATTAAGCTAATTATCTTCTATAATTCATTCCAAAATACCTTCTCTCTCTCTTCTTCTGGGATCCCAATTATTCTAATATTGTTGCATCTTTTTTTTTTTTAAATTTATTTGACAGACAGAGATCACAAGTAGGAGAGAGGCAGGCAGGAGAGAGAGAGGAAGAAGAAAGCTCCCCACTGAGCAGAGAGCCCGACATGGGGCTTGATCCCGGGATCCTGGGATCATGATCTGAGCCGAAGGCAGAGGCTTTAACCCAAGGCAGAGGCTTTAACCCACTGAACCACCCAGGAGTCCCTAATATTGTTGCATCTTATGGTATTATTTATCTGTCGAATTCTCCCCTTGTGGTCCAGTAATTGTTTATCTTTCTTTTGCTCAACTTCTTTATTCTCCATCATTTGGTCTTCTATATCACTAATTCTCTCTTCTGCCTCATTTATCTTAGCAGTAAGAGCCTCCATTTTTTATTGCACCTCATTAATACCTTTTTTGACTTCAACTTGGTTAAATTTTAGTTCTTTTATTTCTCCAGAAAGGGATTTTATTTCTCCAGAGAAGTTTTCTCTAATATCTTCCATGCCTTTTTGGAGGCCAGCTTGCACCTTGATAATCATAATTGTGAACACTAGTTCTGACATATTACCAATGTCCATATTGATTAGGTCCCTAGCCTCCAGTACTGCCTCTTATTCTTTTTTTTGTGGTGAGTTTTTCTGCCTTGTCATTTTATCTAGATAGGATCAGATACTGAAAGGATATATAAAAATAAATACTAAAAGAATAAAATACTAAAAGGGTGGAAACAACTCCAGAAAAATATATGCTAACCAAATCAGAAGAGACTTGAAACCAGGGGGAGAAGTAAGAAGGGAAAAATAAAAAAAATTAAAAAAAAAATATATATATGACCTTAGTGAATAGAACAGAGACACCCACATTTTTAGGTGTATTCTGGTCTTTTAGAAGAAACTACCCCCCAAAACTTTAAGGAAAGAAAAACATATATATACTAAAATAAGGATAAACATGATGAAGGGATGGAATGTGACTGTAAAGATGAAAATTTAGAAAAAACTCTAGGAAGAATTGATAAGTTAAGTTGGTTCAAAAAATAAAAAGAGAACATGATCAAGCTGACGACTAGAACAACGCAACGTGCTAGATTTAGGGTATATTTTGATCTATCAGAAGATCAGCAAGAACATCCAACGAAGACCAAATTTACCAATCAATGAGAACAGCAGAACTCCAGAGCTAGGGGAAAAACAATGCGCAGAATTCATGGCTCTTTCACCATGGTCCTTTAGTCTTACAAGATTAAATTTTTTAAATTTTATTATTTTTTTTCTTATGCTATTTTTTAAAACTTTTCCTCTTCCTTATTTTAATGTTTTTTAACTAGTTTATCTTAACAATACATTTTTTTTAAAAAATCTTTTTAAATCTTCATTGTTATAGTCATATTTTACCTTTTCATTGTATTTAACCTTATTTTCTGTATATATATGGTTTTTTTTTTATTATAATTTGGGGATACAGTTTCTTCACTCTGGAAGGTGGGATTGTAGGATTCTTTAGTTGGACTTCTCTGAATTTGTCAAATATTCTACAATAAGCTAACATTTTTTGTGTAATTATGAAGAGAACTATATATTTTTATTATCAGAATGACTCTGTGTTAGATGATGAATGAAATATAAAATTACCATTAAGATCAGGAAGCCTTCACATAAATTAGTAATAAAAGAAACCAGCCTGAGACACCTTTAACATTAATTCTTCTTTAAATGTTTGGTAGACTTCACCTGTGAAGCAATCTGGTCTTGGGTTTTTCTTTGTTGGGAAGTTTTTGATTACAGAATCAATCTCCTTACCCATTGGTCTATTCAGATTTTCTCCTTCATAATTCAGTATTGGCAAGTTGTATGTTTCTAGGAATTTGTCCATTTTTTCTAGGTTGTTTAATTTGTTAGGATATAATTATACATAGTAATCTTTTATAATCCTATGTATTTCTGTGGCATCTGTTGTAATGTCTTCCCTTTCATTTATAATTTTATATGAGTCCTCACTTGTTTTCTTGGTTGGTCTAGCTAAAGGTTAGTCTATTTTTGTTTTTATCCCCCTAAGAAACAAAAAACAAAAAACAAAAAACCTAGCTCTTAGTTTTGTTCATCTTTTCTATTGTTCCTCTATTCTGTAGTTATTTCTGCTCTGATCTTTGTTATTCTGTTCTTTCTGCTAATTTGGGGCTTATTCTTGTTGTAGTTCCTTGAGGTGTAAAGTTAGGTTGGTTTTTTGAGATTTTTTTTTTTTCAGTGTAGTCATTTATTGCTCCAAACTTCCATCTTAGAACTGCTTTTGCTGTAGCTCATAAATTTGGATATATTTCTATTTCTATGTATTTCAGTATATTGATTTTCCTTTGATGTCTTCTTTTATCCACTGGTTGTTCAAGAATGTGTTGTTTAATTTCCACGTATTTGTGAATTTTCCAGTTTTCTTCCCATTATTGATTTCTAATTTTAAATACTTGTGATCAGAAAAGATACTTAGTGTGATTTCAGCTTTCCTCCATTTACTAAAGCTCGTTCCATGATCTATTATATGATTAATCCTGGAAAATTATTCCATGTGTGCTTGAGAAACTGCTGTTTTTTAATGGAATCATCTGTATATGTCTGTTAGATCTAAGGTATAGTTCAAGTCTAGCATTTCCTTATTGCTATTCTCTCTGGGTGATCTATCCTTGATGACAGTAGGGAATATTGAAGTTCCCTACTGTTTCTTCTTTCAGATCCATTAGCATTTGTTTAATGTGTTGAGGTGTTCTGATGTTGAATGCATATATATATATATATATATATATATATATATATGAATTGACCCCTTTATCATTATATAATGACCTTCTTTAAGTCTCCTTAAAACTTTTGTCGTAGTGTATTTTATTTGATACAAATATAGCTACACCTGCTCTCTTTTATTTTCCTTTTACATGAAATATCATTTTTTATCCCTTCACTTTGAGCCCACATGTGTCCCTATAGCTGAAATGACTCTCTTGTAGACAGCATAGAATTGGGACTTTTTAAAAAAAATTGATTTAGCCACTCTACAGCTTGTGATTGGTGAACTTAATTATTCTCTTCCTTGTTATCTCATCCGATGGCTGGTATTTGTAACCCCTGTTTTTCTTTCTTATTCCAAGCTCTATTTATACATTTCAGCTTTGCTGGTCTTGAGGCGGAGTGAAACTGAACAAAGCGCCTTGTACAGCACACTGAAAGTCTAGGGAAACTGTCACTCATTCCACTTTCCCTTTCCCAATAAGAAGGAGCTCTTTCCATTGAGAGAGTTTCCTCTTGGTGCTGAGTAGTGACAATATGGAGGATACACTGAGGCAAACAAATGAATCTGCTCTACCTTCCCTTTTTGTGTAGTTATTCTCAGGGTCTTTTTGTTCCACTTCGTGGCTGAAGTTTCTTGAGTGGAATCCTGAGCTTACCTAGAACTATTTTGTTCATGGATGCCTGTCTAATTGCTGATCTTTGTAGAGGGATGGATGCTGGGGATCCTACTCCACCATTTTAGTGATATCTTACTGTTTAATCTTAATATCACAAATCAATATGCGAGCACTACATGCCCATTACTTTGCTTTTAATTTTTTTCTTAACTCAGTTTTTTTTTTTTTCCTGAATTGATACATTTTCATCTTCATATGTAACAATAAGGTAAAAGGAGTGATAGTGAACTTGGAGTCAGAAAATCTGTGATTTGGGGTGCCTGGGTGGCTCAGTGGGTTAAACCTATGCCTTTGGCTCAGGTCATGATCTCAGGGTCCTGGGACTGAGCCCTGCGTCGGGCTTTCTGCTCAGTGGAGAGCCTGCTTCCCCCCATCCCACCTGCCTCTCTCTACTTGTGATCTCTCTCTCTCTCTTTGTCAAATAAATCAATAAAATCTTAAAAAAAAAGAAGAAGAAGAAAATCTGTGATTAAATTCTGGTTAGGTTTCAAAAGAGCTTTATGATATGGGTCCAAACAAGCAAATCTATCTGGGCTCAGACTTTTCAACTGCAAACTGGTGCTAATAATGCTCACCTCATGGGTTGCTGGGATGGGATGGTGGGGGGAAATGGAAGTAAGTGAGAGGACATATTTGGGTCTCATGTAAACTGAGAAGTGTTGTACCAATGAAAGATATTCTTCCTGTTGTATTTACCTATGAAAATGTGGGCAGATTTTCACTAGAGATGGTTTAGATGAGTTGCTCAAAAACATTTGATCAATTTTGAAGTGATAATGTTGCAACTCTCTCTAGGAAATAGTAGCCAATTTGTTCCAGGAGAGTTTCTCAAACTTATGTACTAATTAGAATAACTCTCTGAGGTCCAACAGGCAGAACTGGCTCAAGGTTCTAAAACCACTGCCAAGACAAGTAGTTGGGCAAGTTTGTGGTACCAAGGGAGTCATGATTTCTTGTTGCTGGGTTCTTTTCTTAATTAACAATCATTGTTCTTCTATCATAGCCAGCACACACCCCTGTCAGCAGGCTACTTTTCAGGATGAACCTGTCCTGATTACAGGAATGTAAGAGGAAATACTTCCAAACAGCTCCATAGCCTAACCACTCCCATATAATGAGGAGATCCATCACGGTCTCTGAGAATGTATTCTGTCAGTTCCAATCTCCCGTCAGTATCCCTTTGGGAGTATTTCTTTGATGTCTCTGAGTCAAAAAAGCAAAGACTCCCTCACATCCTCTCCCTACCTCCCACAGTAACTGAACTTTTCCACACATTTCCCCCCCCCCCCCCCTGGGCTTTTTTCTGACAGTATCAACCATAGCAGAAATAACCTGGAGCATTAGTATACTCTAGATAATCTTGCATTAGACACTCCTTAGACTGTCCACAGGCCATGGTTTAGATTTGTTATGGGTAGTTTTATAGATATTGAAACTGAGACGAAAGAGAGATTGAGTAACTTGCCACAAGATGTACCAAGTGATAAGTGACTCTAATTGGAGAATTCTTGATTCCCTTTCTTTTATTGGGTCCCGTGTCTATGATCTAGAAATTATGAAACTACATCTCAACGTCCACCCCTTTTAAGATGCTACATTTCTCTTACTTGGTATCTCATCCTTACTTTTCTCTTGTTCTTTCTTTCTTTCTTTCTTTCTTTCTTTCTTTCTTTCTTTCTTTCTTTTTTTTTAAGAGTTTATTTATTTGTTTGACAGAGATCACATGTAGGGAGAAAGGCAGGCATGTAGAGAGAGAGAGAAGGGGAAGCAGGCACTAAGCAGAGAGCCTGAGGCAGAGCTTGATCCCAGGACCCTAGAATCATGACCTGAGCTGAAGGCAGAGGCTTTCAGCCCCCCAGATGCCCCTCTTGTTCTTTAATATTTGCCATTCTATATTTGGCTCTCTCTTCTACTCTGGCTTCCTTCATTGCCACATTGTCTTGTTACTCATTTATGTTTCTTTTCTTCTTCTTATTTGCCTTATGAAATTTTATGACCTTTCACCTTCGTTGGGCTGGACATTTCAGTCTCTGGTGCTGGTGTTACTTGCATGGTGGCTCCAGTGAGGTTAAGAATAGGTTTACTTTGTGTGTGTGTGTGTGTGTGTGTGGGTGTGTGCACATGTGCAACAGAAAATATTTTTTATATTTATCTGTCAATGTGCACTTAGCAGAATATTGGAAAAGAAAATGGACCAGGGAATGTTAGAAAAGCAAAGAATTAATTGTTCACTAATAAAAGGTTGAGTCATAGGCGAAAGGGAAGAGATTACTCTAGAGAATCAGGGAAATAATTAGGTCCAGGGAGGCAGAAAGTCTGATCCAGATGGTGGGAGCTCCAGGGGAGGGTAAATCATGCATCAGGGAGAGATAAGAGAGGGAGGAAGGAGGATATGAAATGGGCTGGTGTCCAACAGTTCTATGCCAGGATGGTAGGAATGTAAAAGGAAATACTTTCACAGAGCTCCAAAACTGAGCTCCGCTCCCAGATATATTTTAATAAAAATAGTCATGGTATTGCAGGGTCTGGAGAACTGATTCATTTAGAGTATTTTCTGAACTACATGTCTACATATTCCTGTATCTTCACTAGATTTATTTAATATGACTTGGTCTTGTTCCAGCCAAAGATTCTGTAAGTTTTTTGAGGTCAGGGATCATGTTTTATTTTCTTCCAAAGCTCCTAGCTCCAGTGCTGAGATCATGATATAGTTCATTAAATACTTGATAACAGATTTAGCAATTAATACTTGTTAATGGAAAAGGGAAAATAGCAAATCTGCCCTTTAAAATTAGCACAAATTCTTGCTTAGAGGTTTCTAAGAGCCTTTTTGTCAGTAGAAACAATAAGAAAACCAGAGAAGTTAAGTCCATAGGTCCTTAGCTACCTTGAGGGAACCCATGTCATGTATGGAGAGTGATTGATCTCTCCCCATAACCCCTTCCCCCAAACACATGTATGGGGACAGACAAAATGAGATGAACTGAAGCGGTTTGTTGTGTTGAGAGAACCCTCTGTCTACATGTTCTAATCCAAATATCAGTTAACAGAATGTTTGCCAACTACAGATACTTGATACGTTGGTTAGTAGGGAATCAATTTTGCATGTCAGAACTTTAAAGGAATCTTAAAATTGCCAATTCAAATAGGCCATTTAGTGGTTTCTTGTCTCCTCTCCCCACCCCCTTTATAAATGTTGAGCCATATGTTTGAGAACATACAGCTGTCCTTGTTCAGAATAGCCCAAAATAGCTCGATTCCCCTGTACTTCTTTGGGCGCTAAATGTATTTACATTCAAAATGCATGTGGGAAGTGCCTGATTTCCCGTAGTTTCTTCCCCTGACTGTCAGCAACTTTTCTATAACCTTTACTTAGTTCAACTAACTAACCTCAGCTTTGAGTGTAGTTTCATCCATCACTACATTGTCTCAGGTGTTCCGTCTTCCTGTCATTTTCTTTTCCAAAATTAAAAAGTTTCCCATGATGGAAATGACAAACTCTTTTAGAAGCTGCATATAGTGCTGGATGAAGTTATTTTGGTATGCAGATATTCTCAACAACCTTTGAAGTGAACAGAGACATGCTATTCCATGCATGGGCCAGAGATCCTCTTCAGTTTTCACTCGCCTAAAATAAACATGGGAAAGCATGACAAAGCATTGTGAAGAATGAAGGCTCCTCTCTTTTCTGATACTTCATTGGTTCAATGAACCAAGATACTTCAAATGAATACTTGTCTTTCTCCCAAATGGTTTCCTAGTGAAGTCAGGCTCCAAGGACTAACCTAATTAAGTGGGAAATAAATGATTGGCTCAGGCTCATTGAAAAAGAAGGAGTGCTGTGAAATCTCAACTCTGGGAGATTACCTGAGATGATGTCATGCCATGGGAATTCTGAGGGGATGCTCTGGATATGGGAGCTTTTTTTGTCTTGTTATCTTTTGGAAAAGGATAGGTCTCATGATTCGACTTATTTCTTCACAATAATTGACTCGAAATGGTCACATGGTCACATACTGATCCATTTAGCTTAAATTGCTTGAGGATGGGGATGTAATAGACATGAAAAATATATAAAATGATCTTTTGATAGAAGTCAAAGAAATATCTGCCAGTGTCTAGTCTGCCTATTTTATTGGTGCCTATGTTGTTTCCCATCTGAACACACTGGGGGTCTCTTCTCAACACTAGACTCTTGTCTTTGCTGATCCAAGTGCTGACCTTTGGTGTGAGCTCAAACCTCTCTTTCTCTAAAGCCTTTTCCCACCTTGTTCCTAGCTGTTCATTATTATTCTCCCCTAAATACTTATAGCCCTATTATCCTGAGTGTTGCCCTGACACTTGTCTTTTATGATATCCTATCACCTATCACTAATTGATTACCAAGGTACATAGTGGTGTACCCAAATCTTGTGTAGGTATACATCACCTGGATCAAGATATGGAATGTTTCCATCCCCTATAAAGGTATCAGCCCTATTCTTCCCTTATTTGTTCTCTAATAAGAACTGTGAAAATTCTAGGGGCAGAGATCAGGGTTAGGTGAAGACAGATGGTGTACTCAAAAGGTTTGACTGAAATAATTTAATGGAGGGACTGTCTACCGAAGTTTGGGAGTCAGAAGAAATCATGAGTCACTTAGAGACTAACAAGAGTTGGAATTGATTCCTAGCCCGAGGTCTGAAGGAGAAGGAGGATTTTTACTTGTTGTGGGGGCCTGGTGAGAGCTCAAGCCTCGCAGAAGAGAAATGAACACCGGACAGCAGCTGTAGTCTATAGAATCACAACCACTGTCTGAAGCCAGGCCTGGTGGGAAGGGAGCTGGGAGTTAAAGACCCTCCCTCTGTACAGGCAGCCCTTGGATCTCTTGCTGGCCTTCTGCTAGCCAAACCCAACTATAAACCAGAAGGGAAGGGGATCCAAGGATACAGTCTATAGAGGTCAACCTCCCCAGGAACAAAGCATGGAAGAGAAAGGTGGTGAATGGATTTGGGGGTATAAGGAACAAACATAATGATCAGCGAAGACCATGTCCATTATGGCACTTGGTATATTGTTTGGCTTAGAGGGAATGATCGATTTGTTGCTTGAACTGTTAATCAATCATAGACAGGTAATTGCTTTTATTGAAAATTGTAGGTCAGCAAGAGTAACTTCTTAATTTCTTAAGAGAAATAGAGGGCTGCGTCTGGGTGGTTCAGTCAGTTAAATGTCTGACTCTTGATCTTAGTTCTCAGATATTCATCTCAGGGTTGTGAATTTAAGGCCCAGAATGGAGCCTACTTTAAAAAAAAAAAAAAATGGGGGGGAAAAAAAAAAGAAAGAAATGGGCATTACCAGCTATAATTTAAGGCCCAGAAGGGAGCCTATTTGAAAAAAAAAAAAAAGAAAGAAAGAAAGAAATGAGAGTTGCTAGCTGAGAGTTCAAAATTCTGTTTGGAATCCTTAGATTTGCAAAACTAAAAAGGTGAAAGGGTGGCTCTTCTCCAAAATGGTGCTACTCATTGAAACAACTTATAGTTTCAGTGTAGCTTTTGTGCCACCAGTGTTAAAATCACTCAAGTTATTAAAAGCTTGTTAATACAATTGTTGTAGTAGCCCTCTTTCCTGTAATTAAATGATAATATCTTACATGATATTTTGGGAGAAATTTCATGACTTAGATATCTTAGTGTTGAGCTAGTGGCATCCTAGTGTTGTAACAGGGCAAGTATGGCCTCTGGCTTACTGTGAGGTTTTGGTGGGAAAAGCATTTAAATCTGTGTCTCCACAAAATAAGGAACATAGCATCATTTAATGGGAAGTATTTCTTGTAGAATTTTTCTTCATCTTCAGGAAAAGGTTTTCACTGGTGTCATATAAATGCAGATCTTCTCCTGTGCATATACTTAATCAGTATTTACTAAAGAGCATTAAGTGATACATTTTGTCCAAAATATAAATTAAACTCTTGGCAGACTTTAACATGTTTTGGAAATAGAACGATCTGTTGGAGGCTTCCATTTCATTTCAAAGGAAAGCAGAACAAATCAGAATCCTGGAAGATTAAACCACCCAGGAGTCTTGCCAAGCCTAGGTGAAGCTTTTGTGAATCTGGACTCCCTTACATCTTATTTCCTATTCATTTGTTCCAAGGAAATCTAACTTGTCAGGAGGCTTGAAGTTAATGACTATCCCTGGGAGTGGCTTGTGCCGAGTTTCATGATGCCTTAACTGAAACAACTGGTTAAGAAAGGAGCCAGATGGCATCTTTACAGTTAACCCATGGAGGGAAAGCTGTGATTGGTTCCATGAACACCTGGTTCACATTGGGGTGTTTTACTTGACCTGTCGCTGCCCTCATTGCAGTGTTGCCCATTTGCTGTTGTGAACTGCAGTTTAACGTTTTCTACCCATTATCAGTCTCCTAACAGTCTCTTCTACCCATTATCACCTCCTCAGCTGACAAGTCATCTGCCTCCAGACATCTTCCTGTCATCTCTTTGCCTGCTTTGACCTTAGTCCATGCTCTAACTTCTGTTTGCTTTCATCCCACCATGTTCTCCTTAGCGCTACTGTTCTGATAACCTGTTTGGTGCCTCCTTCTCTGGTTCAGTTCTGGTCTTCACCTTCTTGGACACAGACCTTGTGTTGGCCATTCCATTCCATGCACTTAGAAAAGCTTGCATGTCTTCATCTGATGTCTCACTAGGGAAAGAATATAAGACAAGACTTGTATTTTTTTTTTTTAAACCACTATGCAAGCTGTTTCATTAGATTAATTTAGGAAAAACATTTGAAATTTTGCAACAGAGATTGAGAATTCTGCTATGGTAGCTGATCTACTGAAGAGTTATTTCTTTATTCTTAGCTTTACATGGAATTTATTGAGAGAGGGGGAGACAGAAGGCCAGAAGAGGGAAGGGAAGTAGGGAAAAAAGAGGCGGGGGGGATAGAGAAAAAGAATGCTACCTGTTGGTGAAGCACTGAGTAAAGGGTATTATATTCTTCCCAGCTCAGTGTGTCCCTGGGCTCCATTGTCTGGCTCAGGAAAGGCAAACACGGTGAAATAATAATCTAAGAAAAACCCAAGGAGGCAAATATTTTTGGAAAGTTTCATACATTTAGGCAACTGCTTCTGATGCTCTCTGCCATGGTTGCCCTGTGTTACTGCGAACAAATGATAGAATTGACTCTATAGTTGATGAATAGTAGCTGATAATTCCCCCTTATGAGGGGCTCACAGGACTTGGAGACCAAGTCAGGTTAAATTCTCTGGCATGTAACAGAAATGATCAGTTTATAGCCACTTGCGGAAGTGCTTTGTGTAATCATTTCTCATAAAATGAAGACTTTCTCAAATCTTCAAAAGGTACAAGGATCCTAATAAGACACCTTGAAGAAGAAATGATTAGAGTAACTGAGATCTGGATTTGTTTCAGTTGTATTTAAGTTGTTTGACCAAAGTAATACTCTATGGGTGACAGACTGGAATTTTCTGAGCTATCTGCAGTTTCTATATTGAAATTTTAGTGAATAGTGACTAGGGTAGAGGGGACTCTAAGGATGGTGGACACAACTGTCCTGAGAATGGGAAAGGGGAATTGATCAGGCTGCTGTAGCATGATAACATCTGCTTTTTTCATTCCATTTCTAAAATCACCAGGAAGACTTTTGATCTGTAATCTGATTTTCCTGTATAGTTCTACCTACCGGAAGGGAATGTACACTTTGACTGTGTGTCTTAGATCTAAACAAGGTGACATTTTGGTTTACTAAATCAGAGTCTGGGTCTTCTGTGTATGTATCTGACACCAGAGATGCAGTGTCTTCTGGCAAGTTTGAAAACTGGGTAGTGAGATCCCAAAAGGACTTTTGTGGGGTGACATGGACATATGTATATTTACACAGGAAGAAAGCTCATGGCTTTTTTTTTTCCTTTTCTTTCTTTCTTTCTTTCTTTCTTTCTTTCTTTCTTTCTTTCTTTCTTTCTTTTTTTTTTTCAATTCTCACTGGGGAACTGACACAGGAAGTTGAAGATCTACAGATATTATCATTGAAGCTGAGACCACACCTGGGCCTGGAGTGACCCTTTCCAGACACAGACACAAAAGAGTCTGTGCCTAAAGCCATCAGTGACTCTCTCATCACATCTTTTAGCTGAAGTAGATTGTACCCTTCTGGGAATCCAAAGGACTTGATTCAGTCTTCTAAAGGTTGTAAATTATTCCATTGCCCTGGAGCAAAATTTTATAGAACTGTCCCCCACAAACTCAGTGATTTCTACGAGCATCTTTTGTAGAAGTGACTACTAGTGACTTGTCACTGCTTACGTTAAGTGCTTATGTTAAATGCCTGGCTGGCTCAGTAGGAAGAGCATACACCTCTTGATCTCAGGTTCATGAGTTTGAGCCCCACAATGGGTGTAGAGATTGCTTAAAAATAAATAAATAACTTAAAAAAATGCAAACGATTTCGTTAAAGTTAGAAACATTTTAGAACACGAAAGAAGAGATACAGAGACTGAAGAAAATGGGAAAGGGAAACACGTGGGCAGGGAAAGGCTCTCCATTTCATTTCGTATCTACTGTGTGTGACATTTTGCTCTGTAGCTTTAAGAAATTAACAAAGACAGAAGCATCTCAGTGTATGATTTGATTTTTTTTAAACGTGGAATTTAGAAGAGAAGGAAAAAAAGAAACTTAAAATTCTGGTTTTATATTTGTGAAAAGCAGCCTTGTTAGAAGGTAATCCTATTAAATGCCTCAAACTCTAGACCCATGAGGAAAAACAATAATTAACAATAATTTTTTAAGAACTTGAGATTGAGACACAAATTAGAAAATGGGTTGGGTAAGAAACACTGGTAATAAGTTCAGACAGTTCTACTGTGCTGAGCACATGCTGACTGACAGGAGGTAAGCTCAGCTAAGAAAGAAGAGAATGGAGCCTGCATTCTAGAATGGCAGAGAAGAGAAAGAGAGCCATGTTTCAAGCTTAACGGCCCAGAGAAGCCACATTTGTGCATGTGCAGGGTGATTTGTTTTTCAAACACAGACCCAATGACTTTCTAGGCTAAAAGACCAAGACATTTTACTGGAAAAATATAAAATCAACAACAACAACAGAATGTAAGCCAGCAATCCAGAACGTTTATCCTTCTTGGGAAGTAATTCAGATTCTGAGCTTGGCTTTCTGAATGGATACATTTATAAGAGAAACGAGTGGAAAAAGAAGTTCACCTAAACTAAATAAATCTGAGACTTAGTGATTTTTATAATTGGAAGATCATCTTTTACTGTGGAAGTTTAAAATGTGAATGTCTGTAAACATTTAACCCTTTCAAGTGGTATTCAAGTTTCCTGGAATAAAAAGTAGCACAAAGAATGGGGAAAGCTGTGAAATTATGGTCATTTGGCCTTTTTTTTTTTTTTTGGTTTGTTCCTTAAAAAAAGATGTTCCCTGAGGGGCCAGAGTCATTTCCTGCATGCGGTCTTCCCAGGCAGGTTTAGTTTGCTGCTTCCCCTCTGAGGCCGTGTGGAAAGTGAACTTCAGAATCATGACACTTTTCAAGTCAAATGCAAACAATTCCACCTTAAAATAGCAAAACTCACCTTAAGCCAGCTTTTGGCAGCCTGCCGGAGAAGGGCATGAAAGTTCTATTTTAATCAAAAGGATGTATATTCTTTAGGCAGGCTGTGGAAAGAAAGGCCGGGAAAAGACTTTTTATTGATTCTTTTTATTTCTCCTCTTCTACCCTCCCCGCCTCCAGTTCTAACAAACACATTTAAAATTTACTGGCAGACAGGTGTTTGTTTTTGTTTGTTTGTTTTTCTTTCCTTTTCTTAAACCTGTTGGAATAAAAACTATTCCCTTTTCAAGGGCGCCATCATTTGGGAGCATCCTAAGGGGGTTGACATCACTTTTACCTTGGCAAAATGGGACGCAAGCCACCTTAGCTGAGCAAAGATCCCTGGAGACCAGGGAAGAGTGAAATGCCCTGGGCAGAATGCGAGGCTGTTTTCCTGGAGGCTGGTTGGGGGCTGTCCAGGTTCAGCTTGGGAATTACAGGTGTCTGGTTTTAAGAGATAACGATGCTAAAAAATCAAACAACCCTATCCCTTAGCAATGGCGGTAGTGACAGGAGCTATAAAGTGTGTCTGTAATTGCACATAATTTTTACTGCTAAAGCAAGTGAGAAGGAACTAGAGGGATGCATGAGGTTTGAGTACATCAGCACAGGTCGGCCGTTATCAGTAATGCCAGCAATTATCGTTGAAGACAGAGGACCACTGGACAGTAGAGACATCATGTTATGAGTATTAAAAATAATCTTTATAATCTTCGGGAACTGAAATGTACTCGAGGAGCAGTTGATCACTTTAACAGACGTAACACACGTCTTTTTTATATGCTAAAATAGAGGTGCACCTGGCAGCTCCGGGCAACAGATCCATTCAACCTTCAGACCTGATTCTTTGGCTTTAATGGACTCTTTTAACCAGTTTTGAATGAATGCTAACATTTAAAATTTAGGAGTTGCCATGTAAATCTGGCATTTCATTTTCTCTTGAATGATTGGTTATCTGATACACGGGGTGTATATTTCCAAAAGAAAATGGTTGGCTCTCTCTGGATTGTAGGTGCCCCATGAGAGGAGATGAGGCAAGCCTTGCCTTCCTGCTTAGGGGAACTTTCTGGCTTAAGTAGGCTTCTGAGTGTACAGTCACTGGAGCATATGCACGGCAGCACAATTAGCAAGTAGCTCCTGAGAGTCCTCTACCCACGTGCAGACTCTATGATGGTACTTTCCAGTCAGAAATTTTCCGTAGCTCTCCGCTGCTGACACAATAAGGTCCAAATGCTTCAGCCTGAAATAAAATCTCCCCACCTTTTGCTACCACTGACTAATTCTAGGTTCCCACACTCCTCCCACAGACAGAAGTCCCCTGTCTTCCCTCTTCACTGGTTCATTCTTCCCTTCACCCTCTTTACCCTTCTTCCCTTTACCCTCCCTTCCGAGTTGATGCTGTTGATGGCCCCTCCTTCAATGTATTTGGCTGTGGAAAGCCTCCCCCTCGGCCAGGCCCATCTTCCAAGATGGTGCTTCTCAAATTTTCTGTGAGGAAAGGTGTGTTTCTTTCTTTATCTCCTTCCCTTCTTTTTTAAATTTCCATCCTGTTCTCAGGCCTACAAAGTCCAGGTTGTAATTTTTTTTTTTTATGAGACTTAGCAGACGTAATTTTTACTCTGTGAATGGCTATACAAGTTTTTAAATGCTTACTCTGAATTTATTTCTGAATTTATTTCATATGTAATCAGCACTTGAGCCACACTTGGAGTGGCTTTTCTTAGATGTCAGCAGGTGAATTAATCTCCTTGTTACCTGCATTTGCAGAAAAACTGTGTCTATACCTTTACCACAGCAAGACAGTGTTATAGCTTTCTACCTATTCCATTTTAAACTTCAGGAGGACATGTTTGTGAATGGAAGGAACACAGTCAATGCTGAATTTTCAGGGCTGTTGCGGGAGGCATTGGAGGTGGCGTGGAAGGACTCAGAACCATTTAGCCCTCAAGGAACTTATGATAGAGGACTAACCTGTATAAAGCAACAGTAAATAATACACAATAAATAAGTACTGAAGTTTGTGGTACATCTTATGAAAATATTACAGGTAAAAAGCAAATGAGCAATAGTACTCAATGAACTAGTCAGAAGACTGCATGCTAGAACTTGAGAGAGACCTTCTTTAAAGATGGCAGCTCCTAAGTGGCCCCACATCTGGGCAAGGCACTCTGTGCTTGTTTGCGCCTCTTTAAAGCCTGGGTCAGATTAAAGGAATTACCCCATCTCTTTTGCTGTACAGTTCTAAAACAGAAGTGCCAACACTGTGTGTCTACTATGTATAGAGCTGGTAGAAAATAGAATGCATATATCCTTTCTCTGTTCTTAGTCTGCCATTAGGTGAAAATCCAACGTTGACCTATTTCTTTGTAACTCAATCTCTAACACAAATGAAAATCCAGATGCCAATTTATCACCCACTCATGTTAATTAATGTTCACTCCAATCAACTATATTGAAAATGTTAAAGATTGAGATTGAATTAAACCAACTCTCATGATAACAGGATTTGACTGGTTATGTCTTTGGCCCTCTCTCTGTTTCTCTTGGTTTTATTGCCAGAGAGAGGTTGTTGAAACATAGGCCTGAGGAAGCCCACCTCCAGGATCTGTACAGAACCCATCAACCCAGAGAGTCTTTAGTTTTTGTCCCTTATTTGACCCTCTTCCAGATACAGTGAATCTAGTTGTCTGAAATGGCTGAGCCAGGAGAAGTAAGCGCAGCTGTGTTTGGATACCTCCTTTTTCTCCCTTGGCTATGACCCAGGAAAATGGACCCACTCTTTCACAGTTGCACAAAACACTTCATTATCATATATTTGAGGATGCTGGCCAGGGCAATGGCAGGCCAGTCAGCAGGCTGGAAAGTCAGAAGTGTGTGTGTTTATTTTCCTCTCCTTCCCCCACTGAGCTGTTGGAACTGGTATAGAAGGAGATTAGAAAGACACAGCTGTCCCTTTGGGACACTGAGAGCCTGGAAGGGGTGGGTTCCTAAGAATGTTTGCATAGGCATTTGATAATCATAATAAAGAGACCATTAGAGGCTCATTGGTTAAAAAGCCATCACAGAGGTTAATTACAGGCATGCCTTGGAGATATTAGGGATTTGATTAAAGACTGCCATAATAAAGCAAATATCACAATAAAGAAAGTCAAATGAGTTTTTTGGTTTCCCCTCGTATACAAAAGTTACATTTACACTGTAAATAAGTGCTCAATAGCATTATGCCTAAAATAATGTACAGACCTTAATTAAAAAATATTCGATTGCTAAAAAAAAAAAAAAAAAAAAGTTCCCATCATATGATCTTCCAGCGAGTCATAATCTTTTTGCTGGTGGAGGGTCTGGCCTGGATGTTGCTGGCTGCTGACTGATCAGGGTGGTGGTTGCTGAAGGCTGGGCTGGCTGTGGCAAGTTCTTAAAATAAGACAACAGTGAAGTTTTCCACATCAGACTCTTCCTTTCACAAAGGATTTCTCTGTAGCAGTGCCATGATATCTGGGAGCATTTTACAGACCTTCTCAAAATTGGAGTTGGTCCTCTCAAACCTGCTGTTGCTTTTTCAACTAAGTTTATGTAACATTCTAAATCCTTTGTTGTCCTTTCAACAGTCTTCATAGCGTCTTTCTCAGGATTTGATTTCATCTCAAGAAGCCATTTTCTTTGCTCATCCATAAGATTTTTTCAAGTTTTGTCATGAGATCGCAGCAATTCAGTCTCATCTTCAGTTTCCACTTCTAATTCAAGTTCTCTTACTACTTATACCTCATCTGCAGTGACTTTCTCCACTGAAGTTTTGATCCCCTCAAGCTCAACCAGGAGGGTTAGAATCTATTTCCTCCAAAATCTTCTTAATTTTGATATTTTCATCTCTTCCCATGAATCACCAATGTTCTTAATGGCATCTAGAATGGTGAGTCCTTTCAGAAGGTTTTCACCTTACTTTGTCCAGATCCATTGGAGAAATCACTGTTTATGGCAGCTACAGCCTTATGTGAAATGTATTTCTTAAGTAATAAGACCTAAGGTCAAAACTGCTCCTTGATCCGTGGGCTGCAGAGTGGATATTGTGTTAGCAGGCATGAAAGCAACATCAGTCTCATTGCCCATCTGCATCAGAGCTCCTGGGTGAGCAGGTACATTGTCAATAAACAGTAATTTGAAAGGAATCTTTTTTTCTGAGCAATAGTTCTCAACAGTGGCTTTAGAATATTCAGTAAACCTTGTTGTAAACAGATGTGTCATCATCCGGGCTTTGTTCCATTTATAGAACACAGGTGGGCTAGATTTAGCATCATTCTTAAGGGGTCTAAGATTTTCAAAATGGTGAATGAGCACTGACTTCAACTTCCAATTATCAGCTGCAAGAGACCTTAATGACAGTCAGCCTCTTCTTTGAAACTTTGGAGCCAGGCATTGATTCCTCCTTTCTAGCGATCAAAGTCCTAGATGGCATCTTCTTCCAATATAAGACTGTCTTGTTTACATTGAAAATCTGTTGTTTAGTGTTGCTGCCTCCATTAGTTATCTTAGCTAGATCTTTTAGAGAACTTGCAGCAGCTTCCACATCAGTGCTTGCTGCTTTACCTTGCAGTTTTATGTTCTGGAGATGGCTTTTTCCCTCCAACTTCATGAACCAACCTCTGCAAGCGTCACACTTGTTCTCTGCAACTTCTTAACCTTTCTCAGCCTTTATAGAATTGAAGAGTTGGGGTGTTGCTCTGGATCAGGCTCTGGCTAAGGGAATATTAGAGCTGGTTTAATTTTCAATCCAGGCCACTCAGACTTTTTCTGTATCAACAATAAGGCTGTGTTTTGCTTTCTCATCTTGTCTGTGTTTGCTGAAGTAGCACTTTTAATTTCCTTTAAAAAGTATTCCTTTTTTTAAAGTTTTTTTTCAGTGTTCCAAAACTCATTGTTTATGCACCATATCCAATGCTCCATGAAATACATGCCCTTCATAATACCCACCACCAGGCTCAACCAACCCCCACCCTCCTTCCCTCCAAAACCCTCAGTTTGTTTCTCAGAGTCCACAGTCTCTCATGGTTTGTCTCCCCCTCCGATTTCCCCCAACTCACTTCTCCTCTCCATCTCCCAGTGTCCTCCATGTTATTCCTTATGCTCCACAATTAAGTGAAACCATATGATAACTGACTCTCTGCTTGACTTATTTCACTCAGCATAATCTCTTCCAGTCCCATCCATGTTGATACAAAAGTTGGGTATTCATCCTTTCTGATGAAGGCATAATACTCCATTGTATATATGGACCACATCTTCTTTATCCATTCATCTGTTGAAGGACTTTTGGTTCTTTCCACAGTTTGGTGACTGTGGCCATTGCTGCTATAAACATTGGGGTACAGATGGCCCTTCTTTCTACTACATTTGTATCTTTTCCTTTGTCTTCACAATTTGGATAACCATTTGGTACAGGAGGCCTAGCTTTTTGGCTCATTTCAGCTTTTGACATGCCTTCCTCAATCAGCTCACTCATTTCTAGGTTTTAGTTTAAGGTGAGAGATGTGTGACTCTTCCTTTCACTTGAGCATTTAAAGGCCACTGTAGGGTTATTCACTAGCCTGATTTCAATATTGTTGTGTTTCAGGAAGCAGGGAGGCCCAGGGAGAGGAGAGGGAGATGAGGGAATGGCTGGAGCAGTCAGAACACACACAACATTTATTAAGTTTGCCATTTTATATAAGTGTGGCTCATGACCCCACATAGCAATTACAATAGTAACAGCAGTGACCACTGATCACAGGTCACCATAATAAATGTAATCACTATGACATGTTTGAAGTATTGTGAGAATTACCAAAATGCGACACAGAGACACGAAGTGAGCAAATGCTATTGGGAAAATGGTGCTAATGGATTTGCTCAACACAGGGTTGCCACAAGCTTTCAATTTGTAAAAAATGAAAAAAATTAAAAACAAAGTATTTTCAAAGTACAATAAAGTGAAGCACAATCTAATAAGGTACGGTTGAACAACTTAGATACTTATTTTTGAAAGGGGGCCAAAATAGGCAAATACATGAATTGCTTGTCATTTATCTTTGGCATTGGAGCTGAATTACAGTGTGAAAATCAAATTAATTCCTTCATTATAAATGTGCTTTGTAAAACCATAAAGTGCCATGTATGTGTGTGCAGTGTTTTCAATGCATAAAGCTATGTCTTAGTCTCAATGTTTATTTAATTTTTTAAATTTAATTTCTTTTCACTGTAATAATTCATTGTTTATGTACCACACCCAGTGCTCCATGCAATATGTGCCCTCCATAATACCCACCACCAGGCTTTAATGTTTATTTTTAATTTTAGGAAGAAGGATGGTTCAACTCATTTTTTTTTTAAAGATTTTATTTATTTATTTGACAAAGAGCACAAGCAGGGAGATTAGCAGGCAGAGGGAGAGAGAGAGAGAAGCAGGTCCCTACTGCGTACCCAATGTGGGGCTCAATCCCAGGACCCTGGGATCATGACCTGGGCAGAAGGCAGATGCTTAACCAATTAAGACACCCAGATATCCCTATTTAAGTCATTTTAGGAAAAGCTAACACACCGTGGGATGTATAAATTCTGGTATGTCTCTTAAATAAAACACATATGTTTTATTCAGTGGTCCTATCTCCGTGATCTTCTACTTGACAATTATTGGGGACAATAAGGTTAGTATAATCAATAATACACTTTTAGGATCCATGGTTCACATGCTGTTCTTACACGGTACTAATTAATTTTACTTCTACGAATGCTATCTATTATGGTCCCTATTTTATAGATGAGGAAACTAAATATCAGGTTAGTGGTATCTTAGACTTGGTGGTAGCAACAGAATCATAGGTTTCAATGAAATTGTGTGAGAATACGGAAGGAAACTGAGGAGAATGTTACTGAAGAAGCAATATCAGAATTGGTTTGTGAAAATTGAGTAGGAGTTTTCTAGATGAAAGAGGTAGGAAAGTACGTTAAAATGATGGCATTGTCATTAAAAACATTTCTGGAGACTGTTCCTATTTACATATTTTAAAATTGACACATTTTTCAACATCTTCAATTGTGGCAAATCTTTGAATTTGACGGTATATCCAAATGTTGGAGAATATGAAAAATCTTTCAGATTCAAGTTTGATAAATAAATCCAGTCTTTTATCATTATCAGCAGATTGTTTAAATAATACTATGTTTTGTGGGCAATTTATATATAAATAAGCTCTAAGGCTAATTCCAAAAAAGTTTTTTGAGCCTACCTTGCAGACAGATGGCTAAATAATAGGAATATGAATCTATGTGTGCGAATGAGAAACTAACTTCATTTCTTTCTTTTTTCTTTTTTCTTTTTTTTAAGATTTTATGTGTTTGAGAGAGTGAGAAATTGCAAGTAGGCAGAGAGGCAGGCAGAGAGAGAGGGGGAAGCAGGCTCCCCGCTGAGCAGAGAGCCCAAAGCTGGGCTTGATCCCAGGACCCTGAGATCATGACCTGAGCTGAAGGTAGAGGCTTAACCCACTGAGCCACCTAGGCGCCCCCTAACTTCATTTCTTAAATAGAATGTAAGTATCCAACATATTTGTCCCTTGTGCCTCCAGGAATCTGTGTCTGCAGAGATTCCATCTATAATTTTACTCTGCATTAGAGATGGCTCTGAGGCTTACAGACTGTGAGATCTCTGTAGGTCATCTGTATCCTCAGAAAGTGGCTTTGTGTCTTCAGAGGAGTAACTTCTTGGTAAATGCTTATTTAAGGGAGTTGGATTAAATAAGTGGATTTTGATCATCCCATAAATTGAGACATTGGAATGATTGCAAAGAGATGATTCCTCTTTATAAGCACACTTCATAGGCAAAGTGGGAATGTGCTTATGAGGCTACAGAATTCAGACTCCTGTATCCACGTTGATTTTGAATAGCGGGTGGCTTCGCTACACCACTAGATTTCATGGGTTTAATCTGTTCTTGGTAAAGTTAATTTAGGAAAAAGTTGCCTTGAAACAATTCAGATGGAAAAAAAAATAAACTGCAGCATGTGAAGTAAATTGTGATTATATAAAATTGTGAGATTATATCCAACTTGATTTTAACATTCATGAGAGGAACGTGTGTTCACATAATTAGTTTTGGTTTAAGTGTCTAAGTGGACTTAAATATGACCCAGGGTGGAAATGAGCAGATAGAGTGTTTTAGACAATAAAGCACTGTGCAAAACACCATGATACTCAACGACCTCCTCCATTTTGTCCAAGTCCCACATACACTTGAAAATATAGCTTTCATTCTACCTCTTCAAGTCTGTCCTGAGTTCTTCACTGTAATAACATATTTCTTCTCTGAACACCCAGAGCATCTCATCTTACCTTTCCGGTGGTATGTAACTCTGTCCATCTTGTTACCACTTATTTGTAGTATCTTCTTCCCCTACCACCATACATTATGTCCCATTAGTTCAAGGTTTATGGGTCTTCATCTTTGTTTCTTTATGTGATGTCTGACACAGGGCCGTTGTCATAATGTGTTTTCAATACTTAATTGTTGAAAGATGAATGAATGATACAGCCATGATCAAGCAAAGGGGGGAAACAAACAGCTCATTCCTAGGACACGAGAGAGAGATTTTTTTTTTTTTTTTTTGCCTCACAAACATGCAGTCATGCAGGTCTAGAGCTAGAAATGAAATGTAGGTTTATTTTTGTTGTGTTTGTTTTTTCTTAGTCAAGGCATTTAATCTACTATGCTGATTCCTTATGCACAGATGGAACCTTATCATGCATACAAGTCTCTGAAGGAAATAATTTTTGTTTAAACTTTGCCTTAGAAACTTCAAGGGAATTCAGAACAGGATTTCTTTAATGATGTAGCCATATTATATTACCAATTGCCAAGCCGAAAAATATTTGGCAGAGCTTTTGGCTTCTGAGGTTTGGGATACCTTCCAGGTAATCTGCCTCAGGATTTTGAAATACAAACAAATGAGTTCCAGTTCAAACTTTTTTTGAATTTGAGCTGCCAGATCTTTCCCTCCCATCCGAACATTTTGGTACAGAAATGCCAACCAAGCAGAAAGAAGATAATCAGCCAACATTTTCTGAGGTTATTAATGGCTTGGTTTAGAAGCACAACATGAGCATGAATGGTTTAAAACTTCGTGTTTCTTAACAGTAACTGACTTCTAGTTCTTGCAATTTATTTACCAGGAGGTTTTCCCCGATTTTTATTTGGGAGAAGAGGATGAGGGTGTTCCTTCTGGCAGAATCAAAGCACTAAAGAAGATTCTGAATGTTCCTTTGTTAAGTGTTACACACTTAGCTTTGTTTTACTATTGTCTGGGAGCCAAGTGTTTTTCAAGTCACTCAACATTCTACTGAGGCGTGCTAGTCACTGAATGTGATTATAAAGCAAAGTTTAACATGCATTGAATACAGGCATGCCTGGGAGTTTCTGGTGCCATGAGCACCACACCTAATGAAGAAACAGGATAATTTGGATGAATGATATAACTTCAGTCATTTCTTTTTCTTCTTCTTCTTCTTCTTTTTTTTTTTTAATTTGACAAGACAGAGATCACAAGTAGGCAGAGAGGCAGGCAGAGAGAGAGAGGAAGAAGCAGGCTTTCCACAGAGGAGAGAGCCCAATGTGGGGCTAGATCCTAGGATCCTGGGATCATGACCTGAGCCTAAGGCAGAGGCTTTAACCCACTGAGCCACCCAGGTGCTCTACTTCAGTCATTTCTATAAACCTCAGCACCAGTTCCTGGTGAGTTCTGAGGAAGACAAAATTTTTTTGGAAGAAAAGGAAAAAAAAAAAAGGAGCACCCTCTCCCCCTGACACCACACTCACTCACAGTTCCTCACACTCTACATGCCTGAACATGTTCAGTAATGAGCATGGTCTCTGTATGATTTTTTGGCTATAACACCACTGTTCATGTCAGGGGGTGGGGGATGGGTGTGGGGAGGTGACCTAGCAAATACTCTGGAGGATGGGAAGGTGAAACAGGTCTTAATTTTAAGAAATTTCTCTTACCAAGTCTTTTATTAACTTTTATTATTTTTTAATTTATTTTTTATTTATTTTCAGCAGAACAGTATTCATTGTTTTTGTACCACACTCAGTGCTCCATGCAATCCATGCCCTCTATAATACCCACCACCTGGTACCCCAACCTCCCACCCCCCCGCCACTTCAAACCCCTCAGATTGTTTTTCAGAGTCCATAGTCTCTCATGGTTCACCTCCCCTTCCAATTTCCCCCAACTCCCTTCTCCTCTCTAAATCCCCATGTCCTTCATGCTATTGTTATGCTCCACAAATAAGTAAACCATATGATAATTGACTCTCTCTGCTTGACTTATTTCACTCAGCATAATCTCTTCCAGTCCTGTCCATGTTGCTACAAAAGTTGGGTATTCATCCTTTCTGATGGAGGCCTAATACTCCATAGTGTATATGGACCACATCTTCCTTATCCATTCGTCTGTTGAAGGGCATCTTGGTTCTTTCCACAGTTTGGCGTCCGTGGCCATTGCTGCTATAAACATTGGGGTACAGATGGCCCTTCTTTTCACGACATCTGTGTCTTTGGGGTAAATACCCAGGAGTGCAATTGCAGGGTCATAGGGAAGTTCTATTTTTAATTTCTTGAGGAATCTCCACACTGTTCTCCAAAGAGGCTGCACCAACTTGCATTCCCACCAACAGTGTAAGAGGGTTCCCCTTTCTCCACATCTCCTCCAACACATGTTGTTTCCTGTCTTGCTAATTTTGGCCATTCTAACTGGTGTAAGGTGATATCTCACTATGGTGTGGACCCTCAACTCTACGGTCAATTAATCTTCGACAAAACAGGAAAAAATATACAGTGGAAAAAAGACAGTCTCTTCAATAAATGGTGCTGGGAAAACTGGACAGCTATACGTAGAAGAATGAAACTCAAGCATTCTCTTACACCGTACACAAAGATAAACTCAAAATGGATAAAAGGCCTCAACGTGAGACAGGAATCCATCAGAATTCTAGAGGAGAACATAGGCAGTAATCTCTTCAATAACAGCCACAGCAACTTCTTTCAAGATATGTCTCCAAAGGCAAAGGAAACAAAAGCCAAAATAAACTTCTGGGACTTCACCAAAATCAAAAGCTTTTCTACCCACTTAAGCTCCCATGTTGCATCACCACTTCCTCTTGCACAGCAAAGGAAACAGTCAAGAAAACAAAGAGGCAACCCACGGAATGGGAGAAGATATTTGCAAATGACAGTACAGACAAAAGGTTGATATTCAGGATCTATAAAGAACTCCTCAAGCCCAACACACACAAAACAGATAATAATATAAAAAAATGGGCAGAAGATATGAACAGACACTTTTCCAATGAAGACATACAAATGGCTATCAGACACATGAAAAAATGTTCATCATCACTAGTCATAAGGGAGATTCAAATTAAAACTTTTATTTTCTTTGATGACTATGGATTTACAATAGAAATATCACTCTAGAATAAAATGGACATTATGGCACTGAAGAAAAATAATACACAATTCAAAAATTTCCTTTAGAGGTTCAGATAAAGTGAAGTTTTCTTCTCCTTAACTTTGGCTTGGGGAAAGACCCAGGCTTCTCAGTACAGTTCAAAGAATCTAGATAAAAATAATTCTTTTCAGTTTAATAGCATTTTAAATTCTATTTTTTTAATATTTTTTCTTTATTTATCTGACAGAGATCACAAGTAGGCAGAGAGGCAGGCAGGCAGAGAGAGAGGCAGGCAGAGAGAGAGGAGGAAGCAGGCTCCCTGCAGAGCAGAGATCCCAGGACCCTGGGATCATGACCTGAGCCGAAGGCAGAGGCTTAACCCACTGAGCCACCCAGGTGCCCCTTAAATTCCATTTTTTACTTTAAATCTTTTTGGGCCATGTGGGAAGTTTTGATAGGAAAATGTATATTTTTCGGGGTTTACATAAGCTTAGTCATTTTCAGGTAGCCTCACAAGCTGGCAAGAATCCTGCAGTTCAGGCCATCAGCCCCACATGTGACCTGGGTGTGACTGGGGGTAGGGGTAGGCAAGCAACCTGCCACCAGGAACAGGCCCTAGCAGGTTCTGCTCTGGCTTCACTGGCATTCCTTGTGACATCTTAGAATCCATAGATCCTTGGAAAACAGAAATAAACAACAACAACATTTTTTTCAAGGAATTCTCATTTTTCTTCTGGCTGCTTTCTGTCCATGGGAATGCCTTATTACATTAACTGTTCCTTAACTTTCCAAAATCCTCCATCCTGCCGCTTTGACGGTGAGAACTGTCTCTTTAAGACACTTGTGACCCTTGCTCTTCCCTCCGCCGTCCAATGCCCAGACTCAGGTGCATTTCTTAATGCAAACTGGGTATGAGATGGTGGTGTTATTTATATGAAAACAGGAATAGCCAACAGGTATCACATTGTTTCTGTGTGTCACACCCTTGGCTAAGCCTGGTTGCTGACCTGTCTCAGGTAGTTACTACTTTATAAGCTATATATGGTTATTTATTCCAATTTTATTCTTGAAGAGATGGAGCCACAGATTGCAAGTTCCATAGATACTATGTGGGATATTGGATTTGAATTTAGGCCCTAGTATATATAGGTTTAATAGCATTAGAGTTGAGAATATATAGTTACCAAGTTTGAGACAATTTGAGCATAAAATAGTGACCATATGGAACTCCATGAGTCTATAATTACCTTTAAAAAAAATCTCCCAAAACAAAATTTGTTTTCCCCCATTGGAGATGATTATTTTTACTGACTTCTTATCTAATAATTGGTAAGTTTAAATAATTAAATATTTTGCATGTTTTTCCAGAAGAAACTCTATTTCAGCAAAACTGGATAGCCCCAAGAAATGAAGGAAAACTTTTCCTTATAGAGGAATGTCAGCTCCTAATGTAGGTGGAGTAGTATGGTTGGAAAGTCACCATTTGCAGCCCTTGATGAACTGATAATGCAAGCAAGAATTCTCAGTGGATGCTGAGTCAAGGGTTGATGGGGACCATCGCCACTTACTTCCCCAGACTGCTTGCTGATTGAAAGGAAAGGAACATTGCTCTGCAGTAGAAGTATTATGTCATCACCTTGACTCCCTGGGTGTACTTGACCCCACTTTCGATAGAATGATCAGATACTGTGAAGATCCAGATGTGGCACTATGATGTAGCAATATCACCTATGAAGTATTCTTGCCAGCAGTGAATCTATTCAATCTTCACATACAACTTCCACTTCATAGAGAATACAGAAGCTAGAGGACAAACCTAGCTAGCACCATAAGGAAGTAATTAAAAAAAAAAAAATCCAGAAGGCAGATCGTTCTATAGACAACCCGTCTGGACTTTCCAGTAATTAATGCCACAGTACAAAGAGTGGGGAGGAGGTGTTTTAGAGTCATATAATGAGCAGTGCTATCTGTGATCTTTCAAAGGATACTGATTGGAACAAACCAGCTATAAAAAAGATACTTTTGGAACAGTTCAGAAATTTTGAACATGATATTAGGGAATTTCTAATAAGTTGTGTCAGGTGTGATAATGGTACTGTGATTCCATAAGAAAATATCCTAATTTAGAGATGCACATTGAAATATTAGGGAATGGATTATTACATTATCTGTAGCTTATATTAAAATACTTCTTACAATAAAAACTGAAGCAAATATGGCACAATGCTAATAATTCGTAAATTTGATTGATGGCATAGAGGATCTGCTCTCCTACTTTTAGTATTTTTGAAATTTTTGTAATTAGAAACTGTAAACCCTTGGAAGAAGGGTGGCCTGGTCTGGAGCAGAGAGCCCTGCATTCCAGTCCTGACCCTCCAGCTTACTCTTTGAGGGACTGGGACAGGTCCCTTCCCTCCGTGTTTCAGTGCGTCATTGGCAAACCAGCAATTATAATATCGGCACTATACAATTGTTGTGGGGATAACATGAGTTAACACAAGCGACTTGCCTACAACAATGACTGGCATGTAGTAAGCTCTCAACAAATGTTAGCTGTAATTGCTTTGTGTAGGTGGAGTCGGACAAAAATTAGGCTCGAATCCTGGCTCTTATATTAGCCATGCTGCCCTGGGCTGTTTGCTTAACCTCACTAAAACTTTGTTTTCATTTTTAAAATGGAGGTAATAATACTGCTAAGGTTGTGGTAGGAATAATCATATAATACATATAAAGTTGCTAGCACAAAGGAACTGCTTAATAGGTGATAGTAATAATGGCGACTATGCAGGCTGTCAAAGAGTCACCATAGTTTCTCAGACCTCATTGCCTGACCCCAATGCATGGCTACTATTAGAACATTCTAGCATGGTAGCTATACAGGGGAAAGCCGACAATTTAACAAGGGGAGCATGGGATGTCCCTTTGGTCTCCACTCAATGTCCTGTCACGGGGAATGCCGTGCACTCTGGGCATATGGTTTGGCCCATGCTTCAGGTAAAGATTTCTGCTTACACAGGGAAGGATGGAGCCTATAGGGTGGACACCATGGGCGATCAGGGCTTTTTCATAAACCTACACTGTGGATAAGATCCAGAAGAAAGAAAGGAATGTGGTGAGTTGGGGAGTCTGGCTCCTCTTTGTTTCTACTTCAGTCTCTCTTAGGACTTTGAAAGAGTCCATGAGAGTGAATGCCTTTTCATGGTGGTCATCTCTTAGTGTAGGCCGTTGCAGCCTTCAGGTGGACTGACCTCACTAGATGCACTGTGAGGCTCGGCCCCATGCTGCTATTTCTCAGTGTTGAACTTAAAAAGCTCAGAGGGTTTATGTACTCCTATGCCTTACACAGTAACATCGCCAAGGAAGACAGTGCTCGTAGTACTTGATGCTTGTGGTTAAGCAGACTTTTGATGATCTCATTAGAGTAGTATGAAACTGATCATTTTCTTTTGCACTCTGAGTCTATTTTCCCCTCTTCCTTCCAAGCATCTCTCTCCATTTCCTACTTTAGACACTAAGGGTCTCATGGCTGACCTCTTTCCCCAGGATTAAATTCTGCAGATAGGGACACATGTGTTGCTAGAAATCTGTGTCAGATGCAAAGGTCTGAAAGCACATCAAAGCATGTATACACACAATGGGGAGTAAACAGTTAAGGGTGGACAAACGTGAAAAAATGAATACGTTTTTATGGCTCCTGAGACAGGAATGTATGCCCCAGTTCATCAAAATCTTTGTTTTTGTCTTCCTGGGCAGATGGCAACACTACATTTTCTAGGGAAGGCCATGTAGTAGAGTTCTGGCCAACTGAATGGGAACTGGTATGGTCTGTGCCATTTTAGGAATGGCCCATAAAAGTTGCCATGTGTGCTTATCACTCTTTTCTCTGCTTTTCTTTCTCATCAGCTGGCTTGAGAGTGAGAACTTTAAGGGCCAACATGAAGTTAGAACCCCAAGAGTGAAGGTGTCTGGGTTCATGAATGACTGTGTGGAGCAGAGTACCTCCGCATCATCCCTCACTGGGCTGTTATGTGAGCAAGAAGTAACATTTTATTATGTCAAGTTGTGGTAATTTGGGGGTTGTTTGTTACAGAATTTAGGCTACCTTGAAAAATATATCCTTTTGACCTTGTTTTCAGCTGCTAAGTATGGCAGTGACATTACTGACTTCCTGAATTACATATTCAGGAATATGTAATTTTTGTTTTATAGTATGTAACTAATGTATGTATGTAATGTATTTATTCAGTATGTATACTAAATATACAGTCATTTGTTATTCACATTATCTGAGGTTATGGTAGTCAAATTCCTTTTTATTTCAATGATTTTATACCCTAAAGGTATATATATCAGTCAGTATTTTCCAGAGAAATAGAACCAATAGGAGACTGTCTTGTCTATCTATTAAGAGATACTTATTTTAAGGAATTGGCTCACATGATTTGTGAGGCTGTCAAGTCCGAAATAAGCAGGGCAGACTGACAGGGTGGAACCCAGGAAAGAGCTGATCTTGTAACTGAGCATCCCAGCAGTACAGAGATAGAATTTCTTCTTCCTTGGGGGCACCTTTGCTTTTCTCTTTTAAGACTGAACAGATTGGATGAGGCCCACTCACTTTACGGACAGTAATTTGCTTTATTCAGAGTCTACTGATTTAAATATTAATCTTATTTAACAAACAAAAGATCTTCACAGCAACACCCAGGCTGACGTTTCACCAAATAAGGGGGTACTGTGGTCTAGGTCATGTGCTACAAAAGGAACCGTCAACAAAATAGGTAGAACCTATGGAACACCTTCTGGTTATGGGATGGGTGGTACTCTTCCTGAATGGGATGACCCCATTCTTGTTTGTCCAGTGGAAAGAAAAGGAATGGCTGGACCATTGAAACCCACAAACAGGTGCTTCAGCATTGGAGCAGAACCCTCAACATTGAAATCAAGGAAGCAAGTGAGCAACAAATACGTTGGACCACAGAGCATTGCCTCTTTCCCCTGCATAGGGTGTTGTTCTTTCCCAGTGGCTGTTCTGCCTCCCGCCCTGCTCCCCAAACACTCCTCAACATCTGTTGAACTCACTGCTACCATTTGTTTCATGCTTCATTTTTTTAAAGTTTATTCCTAATTAAAAAAAAAAAAAATTCTTTTCAGTGTACCAGAATTCATTGTTTATGCATGCTTCATTTTTTGACCTGGGTTTTAGGCTCTCCTCTTGTAACTCATTCGGAATGTATTTCTCTCTTCTTTACTAATTCAAACATGTCCCATCACGTCATGTCACATTCCACTATCTTTCATCTAGGAGTCTTTTCTGCCATTTTTCGCTCCTCTAGCAAAAATATCCCTTGAGGTACTTGCATCCATGTACAACCAACAGATAATTACTTTCATGGGAAATTGTCAGGTGGCATAGTTTTCCTTTTGCATGTCTCTTGCGAATATATATTAAAAAAAATCATACCACAAGCACATTTTAACAAAGTTATAATAAAAAACTTAATTAATAGAAAATAACATAAACCTATAATGAATTGGCTGTATCACATATTGATAGCAAGAACAAAAACAAAAAAGGAGCTCTGATCTCCTGTCATCTCGAGGCTGCCTTTCAGTGTCCAGGGGTCACAGTTCCCTAGCTGTCACAGGACTTGCCTGAATGTGTTGCTCTAGGAACCCTTTGCATGTCTGCATCAGAGTGTCTGCTGCACCCTCTTCTCCATCTGTTAAAGGCATCAGATGTTGGAAGGTAGGCAGCAGGCCCTCTCTCAGGAGCTCTGGTATTTTCTGTTTGTTTTTGTTTCGTTTTGTTTTGTTTGAAGATGTCTTCAGCCAACTACTTAAGACTTCTGTTGAGCTGCTCTGTTATGGTCATCTGCTGATAATTTTTACGGTATAATGTCATTGTTGGATGCTCATCTGGACTTTTTCCAAATGGAAAACAGTATTGTTTTGCTAATTCTAGAAGATAGAGAAGGAACTTTATATTGTGGGTGGTCAAACCATCTTTTTCTCTTTTGTGTTTTATTCTGTAGACCCTGAATTATTCCTGCTTCCATCTCTAAAATGATGAACTTGTATTACCTTTTCATCCTAAAATCTAATGACTATTATCACCACAAGGGAGTTGTAAAATTTTTTCAATCAGGAACTATATTTTATATTTGTTCAGCATCTTCATATAACGTTAGGTACTCTATAATTTGGTGAGTGTTAGAGGTTCAATTCCTGTTTGCTCCAAATGGTTTTCTGTCAAATTAATAATTGGGCAAAAACTATGTAAAGTCTGTCTAAAAATATCTTCTTTCAGAATGCTAGATACTTTGAAATTTGACTGAGAGACTGAGTGTATGTAAAGGAGAAAATATCCTTGAGAGAAAAAAAAAATCTAATCTTATTTTTTTGAAACTTGAGAAGTATTGGAGTCATCTCAAGTCAATGAATTCCATGTACCTGCAATTACTATTTGAGTAATTACTATTACTGTATCGTTACTATTAGACATACTTTAAATCAGTCTTTGAGTGAAAAGTATATTTCTGAAAACACAGGGTTAGCCAGATGGTAGCTAGAATGATTGATTAAAAACTCACTGGCTGTTGGCTTCCCAAGGCAGCGTTAGGAGGTCAGAGGCAGTGCAAAAAAGAGGGCAGGGAAAATCCTTTCTAATTATAACTATGAAGGTCTCAAGAGATGAATTTGAGACAGAAGATATGTTATTATTCAGAAAAAAAGCAACTAATACCTCAAGACTTTTAAATACTTACCCACAATTTCATAGCAGATACTTGAGAAGGGTGGCTATCCCAAACAATTCTTTTTCCCAGAGCAGTGTATGTTCTCTTATTCTGGGCTCAGTGAGGAACAAGGCCATTGCCTCAGTTCTGCTGAGCACATTACCTGTGGATCAGTGTTGGTCTGAGTCTTCAGCAATAACCAAAGTATGTCTGAAGAGGGTCTGGGGCAGCAGGAATAATGAAAATCACCTCAGAGAAGGAAAAGGAGGGGCACCTGGGTGGCTCAGTGGGTTAAAATCTCTGCCTTCAGCTCAGGTCATGATCTCAGGGTCCTGGGATTAAGTCCCGCATCGGGCTCTCTGCTCGGCAGTGAGCCTGCCTCCCTTCCTCTCTCTCTACTTGTGATCTCTGTCTGTCAAATAAATAAATAAATAAAATCTTAAAAAAAAAAAAAAGAGTAGGAAAAGGAAAACAAATGAAGAGCAGGAGGGGCGAAGAGGGAAGAGAAAAAAGGTATACAGATGAAATACCTATTGATTTAGAATGGTTGGAAATGGCTATTTTGGTTAACAGAAAGGTACCCCTCATTCTTGGTATAAAAAGAAGAAAGATCCTTACAAATATCATATAACACTAAAACTGAGCATAATTGAATTTACTTTATATGACAGTCAAAGTCTCATGGTTTTAAATTATTTTCTGAATCTTTAAGAAAAATCTAGTCCTGTTGAGTCTGAATAGACAGATTTTACTATATCTGTAGTGTACCAAGGACAATTATTTCCAATGCCATTTGTGGTCATGAATTACCATGCTCTGCTGTACCGATTCCAATTTATTACTTTAACAGAAAAGAGAAGACATTTCAGTGAAAGAGGAAGCAGGGAAATTCCAGTGGATCCACCACATAGTACTAACCTGTCTTTGGGATGGAGAAAACGCTGTTGTTGACACATCTTTTCCTTTTTCTTGACACAAATTAGGTAACTCCCTGACTTACTATCTCTTCACGAAATTGGTGGGGGTGTGATAAATGTCTGCAATATAGAAAGGTATTCATAACAAAGAGTGGTGATAGGAAAAATGCCCCTTTCTCACAATAGATGGAATAACTCACGTTGTATATAATGTGTACATATGTATTTCGTTGTTGTAAATCCTGGTGTCCTCAATAAGCTGAAGTCCAGTTCTTCATCAGATTCATGAGCCCAACCCTCTGATGAATCAAAAGTATCAAATCAGAGCAAAGCTCCTGCCCTTTACATGTGGGAATTACACAGGAGGAGCTCAATGGGTCTGTATTAAAACCACCACTTTAATTTTTTTTAAACAATTGTATTTATTTATTTGAAGGAGAGAGGGGGGGCAAGTTGGGGAGCAGCAGAGGGAGGGGAGAAGCAACCCCCTCGCTGAGCAGGGAGCCTGATGTGGGGCTCGATCCTGGCACCCTGGGATCTTGACCTGAGCCACCCAGGTGCCCTAAGCCACCACTTTAAAGAAACTGTTTCTTCCTCTCAAAAATAATTTTGGAATTCTGATGTACATTAATGTAAGACTCAAAGGGACTTTTTATTTCTGCATTTCCTGAAAGATATCCCAGATGGATGGTAAACTTACTTTTGATTATTTAAAAAATATACATTCAACCTTCATTCAGAAATATTTATTGATATCCAGTTTTTTTTTTTAAGATTTTTTATTTATTTATCAGAGAGAGAGAGAGAGGGAGAGAGAGCAAGCACAGGCAGACAGAATGGCAGGCAGAGGCAGAGGGAGAAGCAGGCTCCCTGCTGAGCAAAGGAGCCCAATGTGGGACTTGATCCCAGAATGCTGGGATCATGACCTGAGCCGAAGGCAGTTGCTTAACCAACTAAGCCACCCAGGCGCCCATTGATATCCAGTTTTGATAATTATGATGATATGCTATAACATTAGGGGAAGGTAGGTAGAGGGAATGAAAAATTAAAAGAAAATCCTGTATTGATCTCCTACTATTTGCCAGGAACTGACAGGCACTTGGTACACAGTGGCAATGAAGGAGGCAGAATTCATTATTTCTTCCTCTTCTCAGTTACAAAAATTATCATTTAATCATAAAGAAGTCTTCTTCACTGCCATTAAAGCCCATGTGTGTCTCAACTTTTCTAGAAAACCTTGATTTTTATTATTTACTGAACACTTGCACCGAGTTAAGCACTTTCTAGGTGTTTTCCATATTTTATCACTTTCTTCTTCACACCTGTAAAATAAATGTTGGTACCCACAATTCACAGATGAAGAAACTGAGGTGAGAAAAAATGAAATGAGGTGCCCCATAACATAGAGTAGCTGAACTGGGGCTTTCATTTGGGTTTGTGTAAATGCACTGGTGTCTTCATCCTACCTCCCAACCCTCCACTGATAAGCATAACTGTCATGCTTTTCAGACTTAAATTTTCTCTCAGGATAAGGCCCAACAGATCCCTTTCCTCATAGCTCAATTCTATTCTTCCTTTTTCCTCCCCCCTAAATAATTAGCAGACAGTGTTATAGAGTTTCAAGTATGCAGCATAATGATTTAACAATTCTATATATTAGTGCTCACCACAGTTAGTGTGGTCAGCTTCTGTCACTGAATATCACCAACAGTCTTATTGACGATATTCCTTATGCTGTTCTTTTCACCTCTGTGATTTGTGTTGTAATCAGAAGTTAATACCCTTTAGTCCCCTTGATCTATTTCACCCACTAGCCCCCCACCACCCCTCTGAGACCAACTGGTGTGTCCTCTGTATTTAAGGGTCTGTTGGTTTGTTTGTCCCTTTTTTTGTTCTTTTGTTTTGTTTCTCAAATTCTGTGAGTGAAATCATCTGGTATTTGTCTTTCTCTGACTGACTTATTTCTCTTAGTGTAATACTCTCTAGCTCTATCCATGTTACAAATGGTAAGATCGCATTCGTTCTTATGGCTGAGTAATATTCCAATGTGTCTGTATACAGCAGTTCTTTATCCATTCATCTATGGATGGATGCTTGGGTTACTTCTGTATCTTGGCTATTGTATATAGTGCTGCAATACACGTAAGAATATCTTTTTGAATTATATCAGTCTTGGTTTTATTTATTTATTTTGGTTTTGTCATCGTTGTTTTATGTGAATTCATAATACATTATGTTTTATATGAATACCCAGTAGTAGAATTACTGGATCATATGGTAGTTCTATTTTTAATTTTTGGTGGAAACTCCATACAGTTTCCCATAGTGGCTGTACCAGTTTGCATTTCCACCAATAGTACATGAGGGTTCATTTTTCTTCACATCCTACTGCACTCCAAATTATTATACTGTAACAATTCAAATAAATAAAATCTTAAAAAAAAAAAAAAGTTTTATAGTCTGGGCAGAACGAGGGGCCACTGTGGTAAAATCTGACTTCAGTGATCCCTATAAAAATTTTGCAGGTTAATTTTACATCTGAGGAACAGAACGTGTAGTTACTATATTGGACATTTTTTTATAGTTTTTGATATCCAGTGTCCGTTTCCAAAGAACTTAATTATAACTGCCATGTACATTGAATGAAGTGGCCAGAATCATTGCTTCTTTGACAGAACCAGAACTTATTACTTTACTTTTTTCTGTATTAACCGTACATGTCAGTCATTTCTAAGGTTGGTTTCCCAAATTAGGGACTTTGAATTTGAATTTCTGGGAGAGACTACATAGATTCTGGACATGAGAAAATGATTTTGCTGGAGTAGAGGAATCAGGTCACTCTTTTGGAATCAGTCTTTAGCTGTACAATTTAAATGTGGAGACCCTGATTAAGCAATAAAAGAAAAATGCACGCTAAGAGGAAAGGCTAATCCTTTCCAGTTAGGAGAGAAGAAGGTCGAGGTATAATGTATAGCAATGGTATATAATGTATAGTGAGGTATATGTATAACATATAGCAATGTATATGTAAGGCATTTGATACTGGTCTATTGGATGAGCTTAGTGAGCATAATAATTAACTAATTTATGTTATTAAAGATCAAACCTATAATATATTTTAGGTAAAAATAGGTAAGACCAACTGAATTTTGTTTTGCATGGAACATGTTAACATCATTGTGCCTGGCATTTTGTTTTCAATGGAGAAGTTATGGTACAATAAACATTTCAAATCCTTATACATTTTAAATTTTTTTTTTTAAGATTTTATTTATTTACTTGACAGAAAAGGAGATCACAAGTAGGCAGAGAGGCAGGCGGGGGAGGGGGAAGCAGGCTCCCTGCTGAGCAGAGAGCCCAGTGTGGGGCTGGATCCCAGGACCCTGAGATCATGACCTGAGCTGAAGGCAGAGGCTTAACCCACTGAGCCACCCAGGCACCCCTTAAAGGGAAAATTAATCCCTATGTTCTAAATTTGATTTGTACTTAAATCATTGCAAGGTTGTATGGTAAAGACTACTTGATGTCTAAAGAAGCTTCTGGGCTTTTTTAAAAAACAATCATTTCTGTCAGTTTTTACTAAGAGTAAAATGACTTAGGAACCAGAAGGCTTTACAAGGTAGAGTCAAGCTGTTTGAGCAGGTTCTACATTTGGTGTCATACATCATTTCATTATTATCAGGATGCATCTCTGAAAATAAAAATGAAAACTAATGATATTAAAAACATGGACAGTACAAAGGTAGTGAATGAGTCAGTTTCTAAAGCCAATATTTTCATCATAGCATCACTTAGTAATAAAAACAGTGCATCTCCTCATTCTGTCTCTTACTTTCCCAGAGAAAGAGTCTACTTGTGAAATGTCTGGTTGAACTCAGTTTAATACAAACAGGAAAGTATGGCCCTGCTGCTGAAGGAGACTTACTTTACCTGGCAGGGGAGACAGATGAGGGCCAACCCATAATGAGTAAGTGCAGCATCCTGAAGTGTTGTATTAGAGCTTCAGAATGTGCTGGGATATGGACAGGGAAAGGATGAATGTGGTAGAGAACAGATTGGGGAAAGTTTGATGGAGGAGGAAAAAACAAGATCTTACCAATTTCAACACCTTAGCTAAAACAACGGCATGCATGGTTTTACTGTTTACCAAGGGAGCCAGGAATACGAAATAGTATGGACTGTAAGTTTGGGTTTCTCCTGCCTGTTCCCTTCTCAGCAACCCTCCTCCTCTGCCCCCACAACTCAGTCTCTCTGCTGGTGCATGGGTTAGGAAGGTTCTTGGTCATTTTTAATTCCAACAATCCTTTGGAATGTTGAGCTCATTAATCCAGAGTAGGTTAACTTCTGGATAGGCCATTAAAACCATCTTCTACAGTATTTTAGTTCAACTTTTATTCCGTCATAGGACTCATCACTTTGCTTAAAGTGAGGTCCAGGATACCTGCCCCTTATATGTGTTTAATATGCAATCTGACCAATAAACCAAAGACAGAGAGGGGAGGTGCTGGAAAGAGAACAAAGAGAGATAAATAGGCTAAACAACAACAACAACAACAACAACAAAACAACTGAGAAAGTGGGAAACAAAAAAAAAAAAAAAAAGGAGAAGAGTTGACTGAAAAAGCATGTATTTATTGAAAAAAGAGTGGGTTTAAGTTGGGAGACCTAAATCTCACACTATATTAGCTGAGCTCCGTTTCCCAGGTTCCCATGGATGGGCAGCTCTCCATGCTCAAGAACCCACTATTTAAATATTTTACTTTTATACATGATCTGATCCTGAATGCAAGACAAGTCACTACTTCACCAGAGACCCAGTCAAAGGATAATCACTTTTGACACTGCAGGAAAATCCAGCCCTTTCTTAAAGGATTTTCAAGTGAAATCTTTCATAAGATTTATTCCAATTTTTGTCTTGAGAGCTGACTCTAGAATCCAGTCCTCAGTGAAATGCAGTTCTACTCCATTGATGTGCCTGTCTAGACCGTGAGCCCTTCAAAGGCAGGGATGGAGCCTGGTGACTGGTCGTTTTTGTGTTCTGTGCTCCTAGCGTGGAGAAGTGCCTGAGAAACACTGGCTAAGGATGATAACAAAATCATTCTTTCTCCAGCTTCAGAAGAGCTCTTCCCCCACCCACTCTCCTCTTCGGCTTAGGATACATGTTGACCCAAATTACCTTCTGCTGGTTCATTGTACCCTGAGCTCTCTAAGTGGGCAGTCGGCTCTCTTTAGACTCATGCATAGGAAATGGGTCACCCCTGTCATTCAGTGTCTTCGGTGTGTGCTGCCGGATATGCTGCTTGCTTTGACCACACCTCCTACTCCTCTCTTGTTTGATTTCAATGAAGGCTGAGCGGCTCTAGAAAGAAGTATGGTCCACAGCCTTTCCTTCCAAACTGCTTGAGGGGCAAGATGAACAACAAGGCAGGAGGGTACATTTGGAAGGACTCTGGGGTCTCTACGTTGAGCCCTTCCTTGATCTCCCTTGAAACAGTTCTGTGGTCTGGGGCATGGAAAAGGTTAACTGGCTTCCTCCTCCCTCCCCCTCTTCCTGTGAGGCGCTGTTGCTGTGGGCGCAGGCTCAGCCTGGGAGAGCTTATGTGCTCTTGCTTAATTGTTTGGAAGCTAAAAACAGACCTGGAACAGTGAGAAGCAAATTGTTTCCTGGGTGCACCGTTCAGTGGAGCACTGCTTAAATCACTCCAAGCCTTCCCCCAATTGTTTCTGAAATAAGGTGGGACTGAAGTAACTAAGGAAATAAAGGAAATCACAGAAATCAAGAGGAGAGAAAACTGCTTCTCACAATTCAAATTACGGTCAGGCAGCTCATTTACTAAATAGGCCAATCAGCCATTCCCTTTGCAGCCCTCTTCCTTCCTTACCAGCACGGCCCCTGGGCTGTGGGGTGTGGGGCACACGGTACCAGGATTTCAAAGGGGTGATTCCGGCTCAGGTGGGTTGGTAGAGCCTCACCCCTCTGGAGCCTCCCATTCCCCTGCTCACAGGCCACCAAGATCACCCCAAGCCTGCGGTGGCCACAGGGACTCAGCGAGGGAGGAAAACAAACATCCACCCTCCAGTCTGGAGTCCCCATTGTAGGACGCTCTTTGGCCTACCAGCATCTCTCAGAGATTATTTTAAAAGGCCAGCATGATCCGGAAGATTCCAGCTGCAGTATTAATGGCAGTCTAGGTAGATCCCATGTTTGAGAACTGTGCTTCATATATAATGTACCTTGATGGCAGTGGCTCAAGCTGTCAGATCCCGTAAAAGCCAGAAAAAGAACAGCAGAATACTTATTGCCTGAGCAGTTTTGAAATCGGAAATGCTTCTGGCATAAAAGGAGCTAAAATTTATGCTAATCATCAAAATCATCCCAAATCTGAGTTATTAAAACCAATATTATATTTTTAAAAAGCCACAAGAACCCAGATAACAGATTTTAAGAAGACTAGGTGATTCTAATTGACGTTAGTAAGAGCAGTTTAGCTATGAGTTAGCAGTTAGCATGGTGGTAAGGGGCCAGAGTCACTCACTTCCTCTGTCCTTTTTATATGATGTTTGGGCATAAAACCATTTTTTACATGGAGAAAAACAGCAGGTTCAGTGTGTGGAAAACTGAGATGATGGTCATAAATATATAAGAAAATATACCAGTGTTTCTTTTCATTGGAAAGCATAATTTCCATAGGAGATAAAACAGAAGCTTTGGGTTCTATCTGGTATTAGCTTTTGATGAAATTTTTCATTAATTTGGTCTTTTATTTTTTTGTATTGGTTTTCATGTGTCTATAAGAAACCACTACCAGATGAATAATCTTATACTAGTACCTAGCACCTGGTTTCATGCATGTTTATCATGTAGGGTAAAAAACCCAGACATATAGGAACTCTACAGAACAAAATAAAAGGGCAACTCCAGACCCTGGTATACCAACAAAGCAGTAAGGGGCATTCTGGTTTGGTTTTAAATGTAATTTCTATTTAGTAGTGCCCGACTGGCTCTTTTGGAAGAGCTTGCAACTCTTCATCTCAGGGTCATAAGTTCAAGCCCCACACTGGGTGTAGTGATTAAACAAACAAACAAACAAACAAACAATAAATAACTTAAAAAAAAACCCACCCCATATATTCTGTTTAAACAGGTAAGAATCCCTGGGACTCCTGGGTGGCTCAGTAGGTTAAGCTGCTGTCTTCGGCTTCGGTCATGATCCCAGTGTCCTGGGATCGAGTCCTGCATCGGGCTCTCTGCTCAGCGGGAAGCCTGCTTCTCCCACCCCTCTCTGTCTGCCTCTCTGCCTGCTTGTGATCTCTGTGTCTGTCAAATAAATAAATAAAATCTTTAAAAAAAAATTAACAGATAAGAATCCCCTCACAACTTAGAAGACCTTTCTAGGAAGTGTTTTTGTTTTTTGTGGGGAGAATTTCAGCAGTTAAAATGGAGAAGGGATGTGGCCAAAAGGAAAAGGTACGTATATCCTTTTCTTCTGCCGCTTGTATAATATTCCTCCTATGTGTTGTTTTCTTAGACGCCAGGAATAAGGATGTACAAGTGTGCGCAGTGCTAATCTGCTGATCCACTTGCTAGAGTCAACATGAGACGAAGAAGGGATAACAAAAAACCATTATGAAGAAAAAAAATCACCTGATCCCACCAAAATCAGACCTTGAAATCCAGCAGAAAGACAGGGTACTGTGAAAAATTATACAGAATTCTTTTTTTTTTTTTTAAGATTTATTTATTTATTTATTTGAGAGAGAGAGAGAGATAGAGACAGAGTGTGTGAGCAGGGGGAGGAGTAGAGGATCGGGGAGAGGGAGGGGGAAAGACTCTCAAGCAGACTCTGCTGTGAGCTTGGAGGGGGACGTGGGGCTTGATCCCTCAACCCTGAGATCATGACCTGAACTGAAACCAGGAGGCTGATGCTTAACCAGCTGAGCCACCCAGGTGCCCCTCCACTGAGTTATTGAATGCTAACAACGTCAAAGAATAATTTTCAAAAAGTTAAAACATGAATTTCATACAAATACAGAATGAACACATGTCAGACATTATCTGACTCATCTATTAATGAGGAAGTCTGTAAATCATAAAGCTGGTTCAAAGAACATTTGGGGAGCAGGGTGTTTGTAGGTAATTTAATAAAATAAAGATTATTACAGTAGAAACAAACTGATCAGTCTCCAACAGTAAAATATACTATAACATTTGTGGTTCTTTTTTTCATCTGGACAGAGAATACTATGTATTAGACACAGGTCTATAAGATAACATGTAAGTTCACAGAACCTGAGCCTTTAATTTATATTTTAAAGAGAAAAGTCAAGCGATTGGATTGTTTTAGAAAATTAAGTAATCCTTGAGCAGGCCTGTTCAACACTATTTCAGTGTGACATTGAAACAATGTACACTCATCCTTTTGTTCTTGTTTACAAGTTATAGCTAACTTTTCTCAACAAGTGACATAAGGAATCCTGAATTTACCACCTAATCATCTGCTACATTTTTTTTAAAGCATGATGCTTGGTAAAAATGAAATTTTAATCAAGTCTCTGTCAACCTTTTGTCACTTCCTTGATTCTCTCAATATTGGTAGTTGGAACTTGTGTTTTAGCCGCTTATGAATTAGTCTCACTGATTGTTTCATTTCTCAGCCGCCCAGCTTGTTGAGTGGGAAGAATGTCAGTGACAGGAGAACCTGTTCTATCCATGACATGTAAGGGTATTATGATGTTAGCTACACCAACTCCCCTCAATTTCCATCACACACACACACACACACACACACACACGAATACATCCAACTCCCCTCAATTTCCATCACACACACACACACACACACACACACACACACACACACACACACCAGAATACATCCAATGGGAGTGATGAGTGTAGACAGCTTAATGAGGAACAGGAAAATGCAATACTCCAGAGGAAGCTAATCTTCCTTTGGGTTTCTTAATTAGCTAAGCAATAGAACTACAGACTCTTTACATTGGTCTGGACCTTAGAGGTTAACTATTCCCATTTCTCTCTCAAAGCGGAAGTCTACAGAACAGCCTGTGATCTTTGCAAAATGCAAATTTAATCGTGTCACTCTTATGTTAACATCAGTCAGTGGCTCTCCATTGCCCTCAAGATAAAGTCCAGATTCCCTAACACACCTTACAAGGTCTGGCCATTCTTATCTCTCTCCAACCTGAAACCTCCTCACTCTTCTTTTTCTTTCTGCTCTGTGGGTTTGGTTTAGTGTTTCTAATGTGCCCTGTTCCCATTTCCTTCCACCATAGGCTGTGTCTTCTCTTCATAGTCCTCAGGGCTGGTTGAAAGCAGATCTTGTGAACTCCCCCCAAAGGTCCTTTTTTTTTTTTTTTTTTGCCCCTTGGTGTGGTATTCAATATCTTTTGTCCCTGAGCTGGAACTCTGTGACAACCTAGAAGGAGGCTGGCAGGTCAGGCAATTATGGGAATGACAGAAATGTAACACCCTGAAATTCTGGGTGTATCTGACAAAGTCACTCATGATATCTTTGAGAAAAATGTAGAGAGAAGCAGGTTGCATAGTGCTGAGTAAGATTTGTAACTGGTTGAACACAAAACCCCAAAGGGGCATGAATGAGAGGTCAGGAGCATGCTTGAGGGAAGCCTTCTCACTGCCTTCTGTAGGCAATTATTTCCACAAATGTTTGGGAGGTAGACTTCAATGACAGGCTGATGAAACTTTCAAGTGGATTCAAGTTAGAGAAAGTTAGTATTTTCAATGTAGATGAGTTGACAAAATGCTCTTGACATATTATAATAATGGATTATATCTAACGGGACAGATTTTAAGTGGATGATCATCATGAAACAACACATTTTTGGTAAGTCACATGAGTCCCCATAGTGACATGACTTCCAGAAAAAGGTTGTCCCTTGGCAGAATTGGTGAAAGCATTAGTATTTGTATCAATGAGGGTTTAGCATCTTTTTTTTTTTTTTTTCCTGACTTGCTTAATTCAGAGCTGGGAATCTGTTTAGATTCAGGTATTATATTTCTGGTTGCTGGCAAACCAGGATGTGTCTAAAAGAATATACATAAGATAGACAGGTGACTGAAGCTTTGTGTTTGGAGGGTGGGTGGAAGATGTCTGCATTATTTAGCTTAGAAACAAGAATGTGAATATAATAACTGTTTTCAAATACTTGGAGGCTAGTACATGGATGAAAGATTTATTTTATTTGGTGTGGCTCCACAGACAGAACTAGGAGCTTTGAGGGAAAGTAGTAGTTAGGAAAAGCAGCTTAAAATAGCTCCCTTCCGATGGAGAAAGTGTCACAAAACCAAGCTCCTTCAGGAAGCTGTGAGTTTCTTGTCACTGACAAGATTCAAAAGAGGTGAGACCTCCAGGGATTTGGTGGAAATGTAGAAGGCACTAGTATTAGGGAGAGGGTGTTGGACTATCACTCCTTTATGTTCTTTTACCTTAAACATAATTGTCTTTTTATTAAGACCCATATTTTACATGGCACATGCACTTAAATATGTCTAAGGAGCAACTTTCTCAGTAGCTTCTTATGTAACTGGTGTGATGTAATGGGAAAAGCCCAGGTTCTGAGAACAAATTGGCATGGCACCATCTGGCTGTCTCATCTCAGGCAAATCATTTAATTTCTCTGAATCCCTGTTTTGCAAACTGAAATAGGACTAGTATTCATTTATAGTTGAGATAAAACAACAGGAAAACATAAATCTACATTAAAACTATAAGTAATATTGTGGAGTAAGCTAAGTGAACATGACTGGACAATGAGGGTCATGAGAAGTCCGATGAAGGCTGGACCACTGTGAATTGGAAAATAACAGTTAACAATTCACAGTTGTTGCTATGTGCCAAGTACTGTTCAAAGAACTTGCATTCATGAGCTCATTTTATCCTTGCCAGAACCCCATGAGAAAAGCTACCTACAGAGGAGTAAGTGACTTCCAAGAGGCAATGGCAGTTGCCAAGCCAGGAAATGAACCCAGGTGGTCTGGGTTCTTCACTGCCTATGAAGAAGGCATCACGGGTGGGCCGTGTTGGACCCATGGTGGGGTTGCAGTCAAGGCTAAAACCAATCCTACAGGGAGTTCCGGAGCTGGCATGGCCCTTCAGAGTTGTCCCAAATTTGGGCAAGGGGGTTAGACTTTCGTATCTCCACATGAACCCAAGGTTACTCCCAGGGGCCACCAATAGCTGAGGACTAACAGGTACTGGAGGGCGCAAATCCTGGTGATGTAAGCAGTTAGGAGGGTACAAAGCCAGTCTCTCCCAGCGCTGGGGGCGCAGGTGCACGAGTGAAGAGGTCTACTACCCCAGGCACAGACCAGGCAGGGAGACGACGACTCTTACTTACAGAGGCCGTCAGGTGTGGCAGGCTGTTCTAAGTGCCTTAATCACATGGACTGATTTAATCCATGTAATACTCCTGTGAGGAAGAGGTTTTTTACTTACCTTTTAAGGTGAAGAATGGAAACACAAAGAGATTTAATAACAGGGGCAAGATCACTCAGTCATTAACTAGCAAATGGAGCTTTTTTTTTTTTTTTTTCCTTAAACACTTTTTAAGAAATTTGCATCCGACAAACTCTGCTCTTTGTGGTGTACATTTATGTGAAATTTTTAAAAAGGCAGGTAGATACAGAGCAGTTCCTGTACCTGCCAGGGCCCTTTTCTGGTCAACCCCTGCTGCTGCTCCCAGACCCACTGACCACTGATCTCTTTTTGGTCCTATGATTTCCCTCTTCCAGAAGGTCATATAAATGAAAGCATACAGCATGCAGTTTTTGAGCTTGCCTTCTTTCACTTAAAATAATTAGTGCATCTGAGCTTCACACATGATGTTGTGTGAATCAGTGCAGAGCTGGAATTGGAACATGGGCTCCATGATGCCAGCGACCATGCGCTAGGGCCACTGTGGTTACAGACTCCCTTGGTCAAGACTGGGCGGGGTAGACATGGGCTATTGCCTTTTTGGGTTCATGGCTGTGATTGAGTTTCTAACATCCCTTAGTAACTCTATTAGAAATTGCTATGGCTTATTCAATTGTCACCAATGAAGGATTTATGTAATATGTATCCTCTGCCCCAGAATGATCTACCTGCCTCTTAGCTTCCTCTGTGAGCTCTTTGGGAGGAGGGGCAGAGTGTACCTTCTTTGGAACTCTTAGCTGTTTTCCATGTACCAGCCTGTGGAAGCCATGACTTTGGGGACTGCTGTGGGGCTCTGCTACCTCTATTCTTCTTCAGCCCTTTTAACATACATCTTGGCATCCTGTGAGGCACAGGGCTTTCCCGTGAGCTATGGAAGCACATTGTGGGAGGTCAGGAAATCTCAGAGCCTCTTCTGCTCTGAGATCCCCCTCTCTCACTTGTTACTTCTGGTGTGGACACAACTGTGGTCCTCTGGCTTCCATCTAGAGAAGGGACAGTTTGCCAGGCCACTCTTTAGGTCCTCACAGCACCAAGACCTTCAGACATATCTCTCATCCAAGTGGTGGGAAAAGTGCTCCAGTTCTCACTTAGAGGTTTCTTGCTCTGGGAGTACCTTGTTCTGACTCTTCTAGGATTTGGCCTTTGATAAAGCCAAATCTCTAGAATCTCCAAAAACACTCCACTCCCCCCGCCAAGGGTCAGTGTCTGCTAATGTTATGAATCAGTTTTGGAAATAACCAAAAAATGTACTCTATTTCCCTTAGCCCCAGTTCTACTTACTCCCTATAGAGCTAGGGGAAATAGGACTGCGGAAAAAGGGAAAGATGTGTTGCTATTATTTTGGGCAGCAGAGGACGTGGTAAGGTTAGCACTGGACTTGGGGTGGAGGTGGGTGGAGTGGAGGCTGTTGTGGCTTGTGGAACTTGACAAAGCTCCCCCTGTGTCAGGATACAGCCTTGACTCTCCCTGAGGACCTCACTTTCTATCAGTGTGTACCAGTGTCTTTCATTGTGTGATACATATTTTTTAAAGATTGTGTGTGTTTTTTTTTTTTTTTTTTTTTTTTTTTTTTTTATTTGAGAGAGAGAGAGAGAGTACAAAGAGGGAGAGAGAGCAGAGGCAGAAGCAGACTCCTTCCTGAGCAGGAAGCCCAACATGGGGCTCGATCTCAGGACCCTGGGATCATGACCTGAATGTCGTGGCAGCAGATGCTTAATGGGCTGAGCCACCCAGGTGCCCCACATGATATGTTCTTAAATATGCCATCTGGCATCAAGAAAGAAGTTGACTAAGAGTGGTCATTGCCTGCACTTTAGGTTGTTCATTCTTTGCTTTTACCCTTAGTGAATATCAGGACCAAGTCTTCCTCGTTCAGTGTTTTGTCTTCCAAACCTAGCATAGTGAGTTACATGGTAGGTGCTCCAGAAATATTTATTGTGTGAATATTTGTGCATGGTAAGAATGACATGAAAGATTGACTTTGGGTTAAAAAAAAGAAAAAAATAATTACATCCAACACAGTTGAGGTAGTGATGCTCTTGTAATTTGGAAGAAAGGGCAATGCTGGTTTGGGAAAAGGGAAAGAGTTTTTCCTGAGATAGGCTCGTATTTTTATATTCAGGAGGGCCCAGAGAGTATTAAATGGTTTTTCCTTTGGGGCTAGAGTTTCTAGTGTGATGGCTAGAGCTGTGGTGCAGCCTTCTCTCCTCAGCCCTTCTGCCACAGGATACAAAGTCCTAGAGGTTCTAGGGTCCTGAGTAGAATCTTTTGAGCTAGCATCAGCCCTGTTTATCTGCTGTCAGGATGCTCCATGGAGCTTTGTAGAACAGCATTCTTCAGGCCAACAGCCAGCTTCCACAGGGGAGTCTCCCTCATGGAGGTCTAGACACCCCAGCAGGTGTCCCCTAAAGTCACTCATGGAGAGAGGCACAGAAGAGAAAACAATTCCAGATAAGGACTTTGTTTCCCCCAAATAGGGAGTTTGTTTCTCTCATTGATTTCCCCATTTATTTGCTGTTCTTTTAAAAGCAGTAATAACCATGGACCTGAAATGTCTGCCTGGTCCATTTTAAATTGGTTACATGACATTTAGACCCCTTTCTACATCAGAGGAATAAGGAAAAATTCAGAGCAGATTACTTTAAATACTTTAGTTCTCTGTCTTATGTTGTCTGTCTCCTTCATTTTTGGAATGACTTATTGGCTATAATATCTTAACAATTCCATGTCAGATTTTATAGTTTTCTTACAAAAAAGACATCTTTTGTAATGAATTTTCCACTCAGGAAATAATAGGGCATAAGTCACTGGTCAGTGCCAGATGGAGCACAAAATCAGCCTATTTTTTACATGTTTTACCTACTTGAGATATTTAAATGTACTTTTTAAAATTTTTGATTACATAAGCAAAGCTATTTTGCAATCTTATTTATATTTATATATTTCAACAACAAAGTTGTTGAAACTAATCCTTTTCTTTCTGTTTATGATTGTGTGGGAAAAATGTGTTACTCCTTAAGATTTTTGGAATTTAAAATGTTAGCTTCAAACTGCATATTGATGAGTTGCAATATTTTGGCCAAAACCTTTCTAAGTATTAAGCAACCAAAAATTAAAGAAAGTACAGCTAAAAAGATTTCCTCATTGTAATAAAATATGGATGTGAGGTTAATGATATCCTAATTTGGAGCTTAATTTGATAGAAAGTACAAATTTAAACCTTCTCAAAAATATTTATTGTACACTTACCATGAGCGAGGCTAAGCTTTGTAGAGAATAAATCGATGAATCAGATCCATTTCTTGCCCTCAATGTACAATTTAAAGGGAGATAAGGCAAAAAGCAACTCTAATCGAAAGCTAGTTTGTAAGTGACAGGTACAGGCTAAGGAATTTGGAAAAAGCATGTATTACTTCCCCAAAAGATGAAAGAACAATCTGAGAGGTATTGGTGGCTTTTGAGTTATTTCTGGAAGGATGATCTACAAAGGGAAAAAAGGGAAATCTTTCTAGGTAGAACAGTATATATACATAATTTGTAAACATAGGAATGTAGGTAACCCTTTGAATTTGTATTTTTATTTTTGGGGGGTAAATACCCAGTAGTGTGATTACTGGATTGTAGGGCAGTTCTATTTTTAATTTTTTGAGGAACCTCCATACTGTTTCCCACAGTGGCTGCACCAGTTTACATTCCCACCAACAGTGTACAAGGGGTCCTTTTTCTCCACATCCTCACTAACACTTGTATCGTTGATTTTAGCCATTCTGACGGGGGTGAAGTGAGATCTCATTACAGTTTTGATTTGCATTTCCCTGATGATAAGTGATGATGAGCATCTTTTCATGTGTCCGTTGGCCATCTGGATGTCTTCTTTGGAAAAATGACTGTTCATATCATCTGTTCATTTTAAAATTGGATTATTTGGTTTTTGGGTGTTGAGTTAAATAAGTTCTTAATATATTTGGATACTAACCCTTGGATAAAGAAGATGTGGCCTAGACACACAATGAAATATTATTCAGCCGTAAAAAGAATGAAATCTTGCCATTTGCAATGACATGGATGGAAATAAAAAGAGTATGATGCTAAGCAAAACAAGTCAGTCAGGAAAAGACCAGTACCATATGTTTTCACTCTTATGTGGAATTTAAGAAATTAAAAAAAAAAAAAAAAAGCAAGGAGAAAAAAGAGAAACCAAGAAACTGATTCTTAGGTATAGAGAACAAACAGGTGGTTACCAGAGGGGAGGTGGGTGGTGTGCAGGGTGAAGTAGGTAGAGATTAAGGAGTACCCTTATCAGTTGAACACTAGTAATGTATGGAATTGTTGAATCACTCTATTGTAAACTTGAAACTAATATAACATTGTATCTTTTTTAAAATTTTTTTAATATATATATAATGTATTACTATCCACAGGGGTACAGGTCTGTGAATCGCCAGGTTTATACACCTCACAGCACTCACCATAGCACATACCCTCCCCAATGTCCATAACCCCACCATTCTCTCCCAAGCCCCCTCCCCTTGGCCCCCCTCAGTTTGTTTTGTGACATTAAGAGCCTCTTATGGTTAGTCTCCTTCCCAATCCCATCTTGTTTTACTTATTCTTTTCCTACTCCCCAAACCCCCCACATTGCATCTCCACTTCCTCATATTAGGGAGATCATATGATAGTTGTCTGATTGACTTATTTCACTAAGCATGATATCCTCTAGTTCCATCCATGTCATCGCAAATGGCAAGATTTCATTTCTTTTGATGGCTGCTTGGTATTCCATTGTATATATAAACCACCTCTTCTTTATCCATTCATCTGTTGATGGACATCTAGGTTCTTTCCATATAACCCTGTATCTTAACTCTTCTGGAATTTAAAATAAAAACCCCTAAATATATGTAATTTAGAAATGATTTATATTTCATTTATTTATGGGGTAAAAAAACATTTTTAGGCTTGGCCTAGGGACTCAGCCAAAGTAAAGTCCATTCTCATCACAAAATCCTTTTGGGTATTTTGTCCTGTTGTGGCCTGAGAGTATTTATATTTCCCGTTCATTGGGCCTAGAATACTGTCTTCAGGTATCTGCATAGCTTGCCCCTCACAGCCTTTAGGCATCAGCAAGAACTATGACTATACCATTGAAGGTTTTAGATGCCACTCCTGTCCTTCTTCCCCACTTTGTGTCCACCGTACTAATTGTCATATACTATATATTATTATTTATTTTGTCTGTTGCCCTTTATTAGAACACATGCTCAGAAGAGATTTTTTTTAAATGTTTTGTATCCCCAAATCCTGGAACAGTGCCCAATGCACAGGGTGCATTCACTAGATATTTATAACATTGTTGAGCAAAGGGACAAATATGGAGAAATAAAGTAGTTTCAAACAGTTTACTTTCAAACATAGTTGACCCATGGGGTGTCTAGGTGGCTTAGTTGGTTAAGCATTTGACTCTTGATCCCAGCTCAGGTCTTGATCTCAGGGTCTTATGTTCAAGTCCCATACTGGGCTCTGCATTGGGCATGGAGCCTACTTTGGAAAAATAAAAAATAAAATACAGTTGACCCTTGAACAACATGGGGGGTTAGGGGCATCTGTGCCTTGTGCAGTTGAAAATCCACATATAACTTTTTTTTTTTTTTAAGATTTTATTTATTTACTTGACAGACAGAGATCACAAGTAGGCAGAGAGGCAGGCAGGCAGAGAGAGAGAGAGGAGGAAGCAGGCTCCCTGCTGAGCAGAGAGCCCAATGTGGGACTTGATCCCAGGACCCTGGGATCATGACCTGAGCCAAAGGCAGAGGCTTAAACCACTGAGCCACCCAGGCGCCCCCACATATAACTTTTGATTCCTCCAAAACTTAGCTAACAGCCTACTGTTGACCAGGAGCATTACTGATAACATAAAGAGTTAACACATTTTGCATGTTATATGTAATATACTGTGTTCTTATAATAAAGTAAGCTAGAGAAAATAAAATATTACAGAAATGACAAGGAAGAGAAAATACACCTACAGTACAGTACCGTTACTGAAAACAACTCTTGTATAAGTGGACCCATGAGTTCAAACCTTGTTGTTCAAGGGTCAACTGTAATTATTTTAGATCCTAACACAGTTCTAAGCTGCATGTTTTTTCCTGGCAGTGGTCATCTTTTGTGTGATGTAAATCAGCATATAATGGTAATTTTGATCACTTGTGTAACCATGGGAAAGTCACCTGACTGCTCTGTGCCTCAGTTTCCTCATCTATAAAATAGAACAATAAAGTAGGACAATGAAGTCCCTACCACGTAGGATTATTAGAAGCATTAACTGAGTTAATATATTTAGATGCATCTGGCATGCAACAATTGCTATATAAATGTTAACTATAATTATTTACTTTCCTTTTATAGACTTAAGTTTGGGTTCACCATCCAATGTCTTCAGAGACTTTGAGGGCAGACCAGACCCTTTGGGTTTTTCTTCAGAGTTGGATAATTCTGGTTTCACTACCTCATTCTGCCTCCACTGACTGTCCTTCTGCCTCCTCTGTCAGACCCTTCCTCCGTGCTCCTCTTCCAGCCTCCATACTTTGAGCATCTCATTCTGATCACCTTTTATAGATGAGCTTTTCTCACCTTAACTTCCTTCTTCTAGCTTTTATGCCGATGGTTCTGGGCATGGAGTATGTGCTCAGCCAGCATATCTGCTCCTCGTTATCTTAATTGGCTTTGGTATTTCCCCTGGCATTCCTATTCCAAGGCATAATTCATTCCTTCTGTTTTTCACTGCACCACACAGAAGTGTATTATCTGAATTTCATCATTCTGCAATATCCAGTCATTGCCATATCCTTTTCTGTCCAAGTGAAATCCAGTCTATATCTATCATGCAAGTAACAATAAAAGGAGCAACAGAAGTTTTGCTTAAATGTTTTTCATTGACATCTTATCCACTTACATTGATGATGAGAAAATGCCACTCTCTCCTTATTGGATCAATTGCCTTTACCTCCCTACGTGCATTTGCTCTGTTTAGAACTAAGAAGCTAATGGAATGTTGACAGTTTCTTTTAGATGTTGGGGTTTTGTTTCTTGAGTATCAGTGTGCCCAGTGGCTCTGAAGTAGCAGTTCATACTTTGTCTCTTTCCTACCCCAGATCTTTGAGGTCGAGCAGAACAGGTACACAGAAGCTTAGCTTCTGGGTCAGGTCCATCTGGTATAGGGAACTAGATGCCTCTTTAGGTTTTTCTATCCCCAGAGCCATTGGGGAGCTCAAGGTTGGCACATATAGTTTCTGTCATCAGATTGGTACAGAGAAGCTGCCTCCAGGTGAGAAGTGGTCCCTGGTTAGGTAGCAGAGACTCATTTTGGGCAATTAACATAATGGAGAAAAAAATGTTAACCAGATCAATATGATTTTTTTTCCATGAAAGACTTTCCTTTGTGCTCTAATGCATTCTTGGATTCAGCAACCAAATGCAGAAAAGTGAAAAATGGACTGTCTTTTCCCTCATAGACTCTATGTTCACTCCATTGCTGACAGTAAGTTAAAAATACTTGGCTGGTAAGAAAGGTGAGAAATGGATGATTCAGTCCCTCCAAATAAAGAAGCTGCCGCTGAAGCGGAAGGCTGGTCAGATCCAGCATTGCGAGGAGTTGTTTTTAGGCCCTTTCCTAATAGGCAAAATTCAAGGTGTGAGCAACAGGGGCTGCCTATATCTAGCCATAAAAACCTTTATGCAAGTGACAAGAATGTCAACATAATAATTTTGCGGGGGGTTGGGGGGGTGGGGAAGAAAGTCAGCTCTTCCTCCTAATTAGAAACACCAGGGAGAACACATAACATAAGGGTTCTTGTGACAAATGTGGACTCTGTTTACATGACTCTTTCCTTCTGGGTCACCTTCTCTCGTTTTAGACGCCATTGCAGGACCTGTTTACGACCCTGGGCTGCTTGCTCGCCCACAGCTGCCTTATTTTTGGCTCCTAGTCAGTCAAGGTGCTAATTGTGTTTATGAATAACTCCCAGCTATTCTTAACACATTGTTCCAAACAGCTCTCCTTGACATTTAGAGATGAATTTTGACTTTTTTTTTCCCTCCAAGGCTGACAGTCCTCAGGCTCCAATGGATTGAGAGCTCCTACTTTTGACTATTAACTTCTATTTCCTTTTGATAACAATCTCTCACTTTTTTTTTTTTTTTTTGCTATATCTAACTTCCTTTTATTTTTTAAAATAAAATTTTATTTTAGAATAGTTTTAGAAAGACAGAACAAAGTGAAAAGGATAATATAGGAAACAGCCCATACATTCATTGCCCATTTTCCTTCATTATTAGAATCAGACATTACTATGCTATATTTGAACCAGTGTGGGTACACTATTTCAATCCAAGTCCATCCTTTATTCCAATTCCCTTCACTTTTCTTCAGGTCCTTTTTACCTTCCAGAGTCCCAGTCTGGGAGACCACATTAAATTCAGTAATCATGTCTCCTTAGGTTCTTCTTCGTTGTGACCGTTTCTTCAACTTGGCTGGTTTTTTAAGATCTTGACAGTTTGGGGGAGTCCTGGTCAGATATTTTGTAGACTATCTCTCAATTGGAATGTTCTAGACAGCTATTTATAAAGGTTTCTTCCAGATCTTCCCCCCCGCTTTTTTCCCCCTTCTTCCATAATCTCAAAACATTTACAAAAATAATTTATACTCTGGATGTTGCTGATAGAAATGTTTCCAGTTTTAGAAAACTGCCCAGTTCACTGGTTAGTAGGAAAAATGCCCTACTCTCCACTCCACTTTGCTAGTTTAGTGAATTTTCATCCCGTCTTCTTCTGTGTAGCCTCTTGAACGCTGGCGTTCCATAAAAGGAGACGGTGATCAACACAAGGCGCTAGGTATTCTCGGTTGAGAAAATATTGACAGAAACACAAAGGTATCAGGGTAAATAAAATTATTTTTTTCTTTATAGGTGGTTAGACTAATTTGAACTTTCTGGATCTAGAGGATGGAATATTGTGTCCAAAATACAATGAAAATCTATTTCCAGCAGGCTTTCTGAGGGTAAATGGGCATTTTGAGCTCTTAGATAATGTTGTTCATTATACATTTTTCTGTATTCTATTTTTCAAGTTCGTCTTGAGCTAGAAATGCCAATGTGACCCCATGTGATTAAGATTCTGAATTTTGACTTTGCTACGCATTCAACCACTTGGCTCCCTTTGCCTGAGGAAGGAATGGCTTGTTACAATGTGACTAAAATGTTCCATCTATATAATGTCCTTCACATATTCTTCTCCATTGAGTTACCAGCCACATGTGCCATTCTGGTTTTTAGAAATGGAGCTTAGAAAATCTATAATTACCCCCTAGACAAAATACCCTTTTAAATGCTGTTCCACTGGTTGACTTGAATCGAGTGTTCCTTAGAAGCGATTTCCACTTTGCTTAGTAGCAGCCACTGAATGCATTCTCTAAGAGAAGAATTAAGTCCTGAGTAAGCACTTCTTCTAGATCACTGTTGTTTCGTCTTGGCTGCCTGATGCTGAGTCTCTGTAATAAGTCTGATGTATAATGTTTGAAAAGCTAGGCCATACTTCTCTGGGGCCTTCCCAGTTTGACAGCTGCTCTGTCCTGGCCCTCCCAGTGTGTAGGGATGGGGCATGACACATTTGCTTGCTCTGTGCTCTTGTAAGGATCATTTACTTATTTCTCCATGGCTTGTTTCACAAAGGATTTGAAAGTGATGGGCTTTCAGTGGGCACTTTCTCTGGAGCTTATATATGTAAATGTTATGGTACTGATATCTGATTACCCATTTATGAGTCTAGCATTGTGTGGTTGAATATAAGACTAGATAGCTAATTGGGTGGTGTTGTTTTTGTTTTGTTTTGTTTTGTTTTTTTAAAATTGAAACTAGAGCTACCATATGATCAAGCAATCCCCCCCCTTTTTTTTTAAGATTTTTATTTATTTGACAGAGAGAGATCACAAGTAGGTAGAGAGGCAAGCAGAGAGAGGGGTTGAGGGGGAGGAGGAAGCAGGCTCCCTGTCCAGCAGAGAGCCCAATGTGGGACTCAGTCCCAGGACCCTGAGATTATGACCTGAGCTGAAGGCAGAGGCTTAACCCAGAGGTAGCACTAGGAAAAGGAGGGTTGCTTACAGAGAGACCACAGGTACAGTATAAGACTTTTAAGCACTTGGAGGCTGGTAAAGCCTAACACTTAAGGGAACAACCCTTGTGTTAGAGGTGCATGGATCTAATCTCTTAGTCACAGAACCATCGGAGAAAGGCTTTGTGCTTGGGTACTGGTGTTCTGAGTTCTAGTTCTGGCTTTGCCTCCTATTAATGGTGTAACTCACCATAAGTCCTTGAAACCTTCTGGACCCCTGTTGCCTCATTTGCAACTAAGTGGGTTGGACTAAGACCCCCTTAGCTCTAAGGTTCTATGATCCTCTAGCAGATTTTGAAAAAATGTTCACAGAATTGCCTCATTTTCCAAGATAACATAGAATTAAATTTTGTGGGTACAAAAAATTAAGACAGGTTTTAAGCATCTCCTTTTTACTGAAAACACAAGCAAGATGAAAGAATAATATGGGTCTAAATGCACTGCTTTTGCATAGATTTATTGAATGAAAGGTACTGAGAATATGGTAGGGATTAAGACACAATTCTTACCTCAAATGTGCTTAAATTTAGATATGGAACAAGCCAACCGCTCCCTCTCCTCTCTATTTTCCTCTCCTACTTTGAAGGAAGGCTGGCATCACACCCTTGGTTGGCTTTTTTCAAAAGACCCAGTATCCCAGGATTTCAGAAAGGTGGTACAGAGGCCCTTTAAGGGGCCAAAGCGAATTTAAGACTTCCCGAAAGTAACACTCTCGTTTTAGCACCGTCAAGTTTTTGGACTGTAAATCATTATCCAGCCTATTTATTATCATCTTCCAAGCTGTTAGCATATATGGTGCTTCTATGCAGATATAAGGAAACGTATCCCCTCTAGACAAATAGCATCAATATGGCCTCTCTTCTTGCAGGCAGATATTCAGCCCCTCACTGAAGCATCCATGTCCAGCCCTTCAGTAGGCACCTTGCAGAGTCAAACACCACTGTCTATCCACAACCTTGCCAGCAAATTCATGAGTCTTCCTCAGAACATGTGCTTTTCTCGAAACGTTCATCAGCAAAGAAGAGGTCTCTGGGAATTGCTGTTATAAGAGGACCAGGTTTTTGAGACAGAATCTATTTCTTCATGTTTAAAATACTGCACCATATGTGTGAGCTGCCTGAGAGTTTGGGTGACAAGGCATCCTATTTTTGTCAGATTGCTCTGGTTTTTACTACTATTTCCACACTGCTCCCTCCACCCCCCTCTGCCCTGAGAACTCCTTCTGAGTGGCCGTATGTCCCCTTTAAAGAAACTAAACCACCCAGGCAAGGTCACAGCACTTTGAAATGAGACTGTGTAGTGGAATGTTTAGAAGACCCCAGTCGTGGACGGCTCTTTCAGGGCTAAGCAGGCCAGATTCTCTGCTGCATACATTCTAATTTAATTGGCCTAATGAGTTCGGGCTGATGTGATCAAATGATCAATCAGGCTTGAGTTATGAGATATTGCAACATGGGATTGGAGAAGAAAAAAGGCATTTGGCAAATTGACTACCGGACAGGGGAGCCTAGGAAGTCTTGATTTAAAAATTGGATCCTTGCTTTTTATTTTTTTCCCCCACATCCCTTGAAGGCTAAGTCATAACAAAACCTACTTCGATGTGCTTGCTTGCTCATGTCTCATTGCAATTCATTTTGCAGTCCCTCCTCTGTTTTGATTCAAAATGCTTTTCTTTCTCTCAGACACCACAAGCCAAAGACTCTGCCACATCTGAAACACTCAAGAACCAATGAATCCCTGATATCTAGAAAAGTGAAATGCCCTGTGGAATTCTTGTTACCTTTAGCCATTGTTAATAGATTCTGTGAAAAGAGATACAAAAGAAAGCATGAGTTTTAACGTTGACATGTAACATTAGTTCCACTTAAATATGAGCCGCTTCCATCCTTTTTTTTTTTTTTTTTTTTTTTTTTAATCTCTTTTTGAATGGTTATTCATGGGAGGAAGTCCTTGGGTCATCTCAGGCCAATTACTGAAAGTGCTTGAGACAGACATTCTTCTCACCCTGGAAAGGTTAGAAATTGGGTGAATTTGTCAAGCTTGGATGGTTTTCCACTTGACTTGCTGTACCGGAGGTAAATACGGGTAAATACGGGTACCCTTGCTGTTCATTTACAAAATCTGGGGGCTTGGGGTGTTTTTTTTTTGTTTTTTTTTTTAGGTTGATTTTTGTTTTTGAAGTTTGCTCAAACTTATAAAATGGGTATGAGTCTGCTCCTTAATGTGGGGAGCAGGAAGTGTTCTATTTCTTCATGTTCATGTTCAGGTAAATCTGGCTCGTTTCCCTTCTCTCCCCTGCAAGGTTGTTGGAAATTTACCTGCAACTTCCTCTGGTCATTCAAGGAAACTGAGGGTCTTATACCTTCTATCTGAGGAAAGGCCTCTGGTCTTGTGCTGAAGTGGTTCACTGAAAAGCATGTGGATTTGGTGCCACAATCTATATGTCCATTTGGGCCGTGGGATCTTTCATCCCTTCTGGGCCAGAGGGCCCAGGATTTTGACCCAGACTTCATGTTGGCAGTCCCGCATGGCACAGGGCACCAAGGTCCACTGGGACAGAGTTGTGTTTTTATAAATGTTTGAGCTTCTTCCCCCTTAAACAATCCAGCTGCTTACTTTGGGAACATAAACTTCTGAAGACTCCCTTCCTTGGGTGACATCCAGGTCACAAATCCTTTCTCTTCCCTTGCAATGGAGGTGATGAAAGTCTCTCTCATTCTTTCGTAGTAAACCTAGAGACATAGTTAAATTCTCAGTCTGTGTTCCATGACACATTTGATTTCTTCTTAATTTTATTTCTTACTTTTGAACTGTTGCGTAAGCTACTGGTATAAATAAGTTAAGGGTTATGTTGCCAGGAAATAGTCTTTGATGTCTGTGGCAATTTTTTGTTGCTTGTTTGTACTTTCTTTCTTTTCTTTTTTTTTTTTTTCATAGGGGAAAGTATTAAGTTATCTTTCTCACTGCCATCCTCTTTCAGTCCAAGTGCAAAGTTTTCTGTAGGGCAGGCATTACGGTTCGCATGGAATGTGATAGCTCAAATGACCCCATTTCCAAGAAGTCTTCTTTAACCTTAAGACTAAATAAAGTAAGTGCATTCTTCTGTTCTCTACTATATCCCCAGGAATACTTGGAGCATACTTTTAAAATACATTTATTACACATACTCCCAATTCTAGGGAGAGCTCTGATTTCTCTTCTCATTCACCCCAAGCAGAAGAAGGGTCAAAGCCAAGCGTTGGACCAAGGTTCTTTTTTATGGGTGTGATGAGATAAATTTCAATATGATGAGAGAAGATAGAAGACTGTCTTCACTTTGTATGGCCTCTGGTCTGTGTGTTGTGCCTTTTCTATAGGGCCATTTCTTTAGGTCCTTTTCCTGAATTATTCATTTGTCTATTTATTCAAGAAACTTTGCTTAGGGGCTTACTAGATCAGACATTGTGTAGGCCCTGGGAATAATACAAAGGTACAATGCTCTATTCTCCTAAACTTATATTTCCATGGGCTGTCTCTCTTGGAATTTGTATGGTACAGTGAGATTGCCTTGGGCTTGCCTGCCTCCTGGGTGGGGTTCCCTTGTCATGAGAAGGCTAGCTGAGAAGCAAGATTGTTTCTTAGGAAAAGTAGGTGTCCTTCATATTTATGCTTCCATAGCATAGTCAAAGAGCTTATAGCTCAAAGGTTGTCTGTCCCAACTCACCTCTCCCCTTTGCGCAGCAAATAGGGAGAACCAACCATGTGCTATCAGGTGTGGATCAGTATTGAACTTGGTAGAATCCCTGAGTCTTGAAGACTATATGCATGTTTAGCTACATCTCCATGATTGTATCTCCCCTGAGAATCTGGAAGTCCCTGGATCTGCAGGAAGAAGTTGACAGATAATTCCTGATCCAGAATTCCACCATCACTCTCTTTCTAAATTACCTTATTTTGTTTTATTTTTAAGATTTTATTTATTCATTTGACAGAGAGACAGAGTAGGAACACAAGCACGGGGAGTGGGAGAGGAAGAAGCAGGCTTCCTGCTGAGCAGGGAGCCTGATGAGGGGATAGATCCCAGGACCCTAGAATCATGACCTAAGCTGAAGGCAGCCGCTTAAGGACTGAGAGGCACCCCTTTTGGTAAATTATTTTAGAGGCAAAACTACCCATCATTACACTATTTCAACAATTCGTTCACTTTTTGGTCTTCCCACCTGGACATTGGTAGGCAGATGGCATGTTGTCTTCAGTGTAGTACCCTGGGGGAGCCCAGCAATATACCTCATGCCTGTCATTGTGGAATGAATGAAGGCAGAAGCACATTCAGGGAAAAACAGAATGATCTGAAAATATTCTCTTCTGTACTTCAAATGGCTATCTTGTTGTTCTTAACTAAATAGCAATTTTGAACTTAGAAAAATGTATGAATGTAGTGTAGATGAATGCATGTTGAAGTATTTCCTTTATTCAAGGTGCTAGGCTAAGCTCTGTGGGTTACGAAGCAGTGAGTTGACCTGGACTTGGTGCTTAAGGTACATGGCAGTGGGGATAAGTACCATAGAAACAATAAAATTCCATTAAGGTTATTTGTATATTTATTTCTGTTTTTTTTTTTTTTTAAATAGCATCATATTAGTGTATTAGTGACAACTTAATTTACTTGTGGGCATTAGTGATGGTCGAGGATTTGGATTTTTTGGCAAAGAGGAAGTTGTCTTCTTCCTAAAATGACCATCAGATGAGGGCAGTGTCCAGTATTGGGTGAGAGTCAAAGCCAGGGCCTCATTTTCCTCCCCGCTCAGAACCTGATGTGCTCAGATAAGAAGCTGCTCCAGTTCAGAGGAACTGGAAGGTAGCATAAGCTCTTCGATTGTTTCTGCCATCTTTTCCCTCCCTCAACTCCCCCTTAACCCCAAAAGAATCTATTTCTCCAGCTGTAGCATACCTTACTCTCTGTTGTTTCATAGACATGTTCACTCTGATTTGGGTTGCCTAATGCTGGTGTGTTCTGTACAGTGCCCTCCATAATTTACGCACTTGCCTCGGTGATAGAAATTCTCTGATTTGCATCATTTTTCATTTATTAAGATAACACATGTTTGATTCCTGCCTTGAGTTTCATCCTCTAGAAACTGTCCCAGGCTAAAGTTATATAAAAGGTCAGAAAAATCTGGTGACATGACATTTTGCTAAAATATAAATACCTGGGAAGGGGGTATCGTTGTCTACTTGTGAAATTCTAGGGTTCAGAAATTTTGAGAGGGCTGCAGCTGCTTTGGGGGGAGGGATAAAGGATATTTTGAACACAGTGCCACCCTCTGCCAGGTTGGCAATCAATACCGAGACTGGGGATAGTCACAGAGCTTAGCTGTTGTCTTGTCACTGCCTTTGAGTTTGGTTAAGATATGGCAGGTAGATTCTCTACATATTTACAGTTTTTTAACTAAAAAGCTATAGGGAAAGAGAGCTCACAGCTGCCCCCAGAAACCATGTTAAACATTCAGAAACAGCTGATCTGTCTCTGGGGCTCATCTGAAAGGGACCAAAGAACTGCAGGAAGGGCTGTGACCCAAGTTCATTGAAAGATATGACTCTGCACATTTTTCCTGCACAGCTTTGTGCATCAACTTCTCATTTCTTTCAGGGTCAGTGTGCAAAGTGACATGTGGGAGATATGCCTCACTTCTGCCCTCCTCTCAACAGATGTGGAATCTCTTGCCTTTGATATGGGTTCAAATTCATGGGTTAATGACAATCACAGGCCCATAGCACGTGCTGGCAACATTTTTGCAAACACGGGCCAAATTTTAGTTTCATTATAAAATGTAAAGCCAGAGCTGGCTCTGAATTTTGCACTAACATTTCATACAAAACTAATTTGCAGTTCTTCCAGATGGGTTCAGTGTCTATGCCATACTGCCTGCTCTTCTAAAATGTACTCTGTAGAGAGGATGGGGGTGGGGAAGGGAATAAAGTTGGCTCTTTTGTGGGCAAATAGGAAGACTTTGGGATTTATAGCAAGAAAGAGTTGCATTAAAAAACATTACTACTGTAACAGCAGCATTACCTAATCTCAGTATTGGTAGGAGAAAATGGAAAGGAGCCAACGTTTTACTGAGTGATTCATGCTAGCCATTGTGCTCTGTGCTTGACATATAGTATTTCATTCAATCATTACAATCCTCCATGAGTTGGGTATCCATTTGCCTTTTCACTGGGGAAATCACTCATTTACCTCTGAATTCTAGAAATCATCTCTTGGTCTCTGTTATGTATCCAATGTGTGTGTGTGTGCGCGCGCGCATGTCTCTGTGTCTTTATATTAACCGAAGGATCCTTTGTTGCCAAGGACTCAAAAATACCTTCCAGTTAGAGGCAGACCTAATCTGATAATGTTTTCAGTTCATGGGCTGCTGCATACGGTTGCGCAGGTGGCTTCCTGCATGAGGGTTTCTGGTCAGGGAATAAGTAGGAATGTCCACCCATCAAGCTGGATGCTTTGGTCTAGGTTGTGTCTGCTGCGGGGGAAGGAGCCCCTTTTTCTGGTTGATTCATGTGTGGTTGCAGTGCCTTTTGCTGATTCAGATTCCTTACAATAAACCTTGCCGCCTGCAAAAGGAACTTTGAAACTCTGTCTCTCTTCTATCTCAGCTGTCTGTCTCTTCATCACACCCCCTCCCCCTTTATTGTGCATCTTGGGACAATCCCTTGGAACTCCATTTGTCCTGACCACTGATCTCACTCTGGGACTAGCCTGGGAGGGTGGCTGGATGGGGAAGTATCTGCCTTCTTCTCTTCTCTTCGCGCTGGGTCTGAGGAGCTGGCCCTGACTGCAGCACCAACTGACTCTTCCTAGGCATGGCTCTTCCGAAACTGCTTAGATGACACTCATGTTACTGTTTCTTATATCCCATCCTCCAAAACTACATGGATGGCTAGGAACGTATATATTTTTTAAAACCTCGGAGTTCAAACATTGGAAGATAGTTTAAAGAAAAAATTGAAGTGCTGTCAGTTCTTTAGGAAACGTTTCGCTGCAAAGATGACTTTTAAAACATCCAAAGAGGAAAGGATTGTTGTAAGTTATTGTGTGTGTGTGTGTGTGTGTGAGTGTGTGTGTGAGTGTGTGTGTGTGTGTGTGTTGAGCATCTGCTTGATTCTCAGCAGCATGTTACATTCAGGAGGAGGAGACAAAAAATTAAAATGGACTTACAACTTTGCTTAAAATGATGTGAAACCCTCAGTGTAATATGTCTCATGTCTAATACAAGGGTTGGGAGACAGGATACTGACCCCAGGACACTGGATATATTCTCCCAGCTCTGACTCTTCTATTCCAGCCATCCTGCAGAGCTGTCTGATCTCTGGCCTTCATTTTCCTTATCTGTAAGCGAGACTCCCTCTCTGTTATCTTTTCCCCGGCTATTGTGTGCCTGGAATGAGATAGTGGGCATCCAGTCCTTTAAAACATGTAAGTATCTTTAGATATTTAAGGTTTAATTGTCTTTACAGAGAAAGATAAAAAGAATCTTGATCATTTCTTTGTTTTTTTTTTCTTTTTATATAACATATACTTTGTGTAGAAAATGTTGGGAGACTAAGATATAAATGGAAGGAAAACCCCACAAAAATCAACTATTGGCCCCCCGATATAATTGTGGTTAATATTTTAATGTGTGATTTTTTTAGTCTTTTACAAATTTACATTAATTTATCAAAGCTGAGCTCCTACTCTGTATACATTTTAAAACCTACCCTATTATTCAACTTTATATCAATTTAAAGATTCATAGGAAACAGACCGCTAACTTTCTGGGCTATCAGCAAATATCCGCTTTAGATGTAGTTCAGGCTTTTTGCCCAGTAGCACTTTCTAAATGATTTCCACTGGATTTACACACAAAATCAACACCTCTCTATAGAGTCATTTATATACAAGCTCCAAATATAGTAATTTTTCCCTTATTATTTTTAAGGTTGTTAACCTAAACATATATGTTCAGGTTTTTAAATTGTATCCTCTATTGGGAGTTGAGAAAATCTCAAATAAGACATTCAAAAACGAAAATATTCTAAGTGGAATGATAATATATGGAAACATTAAGTTCCCTGGCTGCTTTTCAATACTGTTGCCCCCTACTTAGTGGTAGATTTTACTCCTGATGTGATGTAAATAAAACTTTAAATATAAGCTTTCAAGTGTCCAGGCAGTGCAGGTGTTGTAGAAAAAATGATTATGTGGGAACTTAAGTCTTTTGCAAATTGGGACTTTAAAACAAACAAACAAATGTGAGTGCTTCTCTTAATTCAAGGCACACTGGGAGTTCCAAATCATATATGCTTTTAAAAATCCTTAATTTCCCAGGGATCCTGGTAAATACACTTTGTCTCCTTTGGGCCATTTAATTTTGTATCATTTGCTTCATCTTGCTTGGTTAGTCACACCAGCACATTCGCGGTTAGATAAATTAACTTAGGTGACGTGATACTTTCTTCCTTCATCATGATTAAATGTAAAACAGTAGAACATTCCTTTTGGGCAAATCACTCTTCTCTTTCCACCCAGTTCTATCTTGAAATAAAACAAATGGAATGGAGGCAGTTGCAATTACAAGTATGATAAGGTTTTATCTTATCACACCTGCAAAGATTTACGCCCCTTCTTCCATATCCTGTCCTCCTCACTCTGGTTTCTCTGATGTCAGGTTTTAACAAGCAAAACCACCTCTCAAGGATATTTAGAGGGTGAGTACATGTTAGGGCGAATCGGAATCTCTTTATTAATAGTGAGTTGCATAACAAATGCCATGGGGTTGGTAGATTTTCCTGTGTCTGTTAAATATTAACAGTACTTGTACTTTCTGGGGTATTGTTGAAGTGCCTGGATACCATTCAGCCAATCACAAAGAAACAGGTTTCCATGGAAGCAATATCACGGATTCATTTCATTCTCAATGAAATCCACACAGCAAGACACATCTGTAAAGATAACCTATGTAAAATTGAAGCAAAATATTTCTGGGTGTTTGTTCTATGCCTTTTGGGGTGTGTGTGCATGTGTGTGTGTGTGTGTGTGGTGTGTGTATGTTTTCCATTTAAAAAATAATCTAAAAATATCTGGGCACTCAGGAAAGCTTCCCAAAAAGCTGGCACTCTTACCCCTGCCTGGTTGTTTTGTTGTTCTTTTGGGCATATATACCTGTATGTTTGAAGGGCTCAACCCTTCCTTGTTTATATTCTAGAACACAATATTTTAGATCAAATTTTAAAATGAAAAACAATATTCTGAATGTCTGTTGAGTATAGGCTATTTTCAAGGACATTTTTATACCCATAATAAAGAAATGTAATTAATGATTTTTGCTTCTCTTAGTGAAGAGCTTTAATAACTCTCCAAGTTAGGCACTCTAATTATTTTATAGGTGAAAACAGGAACTCAGGGAGGTCAAGTAACCTTTTTGAGGATATACAGCGAATACATGGCAGAATCTGGTTTCCAGTCCAGATTGACCTGATAGTAGATGCTATAATTGCAAACCACGTGTTTTGTTTTTATTTTCATGAAGGAAAGCATCAATATTACTTCATTGTCACGGGAGTCAAAACACACGGTATTATCAATGCGTGTCTCTCTCAACTTATTCATACATACGTGCACACACAAACACACATACACACTGAGCCCTGCTCACTCCTCCTGCCATCATTTGCCTAACAAACACTGTATTTATAGCTAATATAGCATATCTTCTACCACACTGACTGCAGCTTTACCTGTTTCCTCAGGGCCTGGTTCTGATGTTTCTTGAGACTAAGACTCTGCTTGGCACAACTGCTACTTTGTACAAGCACAGTTGATTTAGAATCTACAAGAGTGTGAATGACAAGCAAAAGATTTTTGCCATAGAACCTCAGCAAAAGCAAGATTTCACTGGGGAAGGGGAACAGTTTTGGGTAAATGAAGACCTCTCACTATAGTCACCCCTGAACAAGAAGTGTGCCTGATACACTTGAATAAATGACTGAAATAAATATCTTGAAGCATGTTAGAAGCATTATTCTTCTTTAAATTTGTTAATCTGAGAACATGATTATCTGTTTATTAAAATAAAATAAAATAAATTCTACTTTAGAGTAATGAAAGCAGGTTAGAAATAATAGGTTAGCCTTTTGACTGTTTCTCCCTTTATTATTCTCAATTCTTGAACTTGCTTGGCTGACCCACTAACACGTCATGTGGGTTAACATTGAGGAATAAAATGCTTTCAGTGCTTTGATTTTTTTAAGATACATTTTATGTATCAAAGCTTTCTGAAGACCAGTTTTAATGGATAATTATCTAGGATGCATTATCATCTCCCTGTCTTAATAAACAGAGTCTATCAGATGTGACCTAACCTTTCCTTCATGACTTGGTACCATCACTCTATTATTTGTAAACTGTGGGGTTGGAGAGTGATATCCTCAGGTGTCAGAGCTCATAAGAGACTGGACCCATCTGCTTGATTTCTCTTTCTGTTTACACTCTGTCCTCTCCTGTCTTTTGTATTGGTTTCCCTGGGTTGGCTTTATAAATACAGTCCGTTGGATGTCTAATTCCATCTCCCATTGCTAAGGCAGACCTATGGGTTTCGTGGGGTACCAGATAAGGAAGCAAGTTTTGTCAGGTTAGAGCTGATCACTTAAGGTGAACCACGGACGCTCTTGATTAGCTCTGGCCTGTAGGTTTTGGGGTGACCTCATCGATCTTGCTCTATAAAGTGCATGAGCTTGCTTTAAGTATATTCCTTATCAGTATTAGCGTCTTCTGGTGGTGTTATCATTGTTATCCAATTCAAGAGGGAAAATGTGTATGGTTGCCTTTCTATAGAGCTGCCTGCTGATAGGTGAGACTGTTATCATTTGCAACAAAGACTACAAGCTACTTTGTTGTTTTGAAGAGAAGATATCAAAAAGCAGCTTCCTTTGGAAATGTTTCTAGGAATAGTGACTTTACAGATGTGTGACTACATCTATATATCTCTATCTATATGAGGATTTATATGTATTTCTAGGAATTCACTTATATCTTATATTGTTTTTGGAAAGATTTAAGAGCAGTAGTGGCAAGAGGAATGGGTAAACTCTCTGAGCCTGCCTAATAGTTGCTAACACTTACCTTTTATTAACTTGGCAGCCTGGTAATCTGTAGTGTTTTTTTTAGACAAAACTGCCTTCAGACTGTTCATGGGATTACAGCATGATGTCCCTCCTTCAGCCATGACTGACCAGGGAGACGGACATGGTTTGGTCACAGTTACAGTCTTAGGGAAATTCAATTTTATTCTTTAAACTAAATGAATTTTTTTTTCCCTCCCAAAGGAGTGTGTAAGGGATATCACAGACCACCTTTGTGTGTTTTCAACTATTAATTTATAAGAAGCGTTTGAGAGAATCAGAAATAAAGGAGTCAGGGGTCTAAAGGGAAATGACTCAGGTACTCTTGAAAAGATATCGATTAACATAACCCATATCTCTCTGAATGGTCTGGGGATGAGGTTTTAGCAGGAGAGGTGTTTCAGTGTTGATTCAACCAGGACAGTTGCTGTTCTAAAACAGTTTGATAACCAGCTCTCCAGATCTGACAGAAAGAATGGCTGCTTCTCCTGCTGTGATTTAAAGGGCAGGGAAAGTTCAGCCTGCCCCGTGATCTCCTCCCCAGTGGCCTTGCTTCACTAGAAAATGTTCATGATTAGAGATACTCCATCAGGTAAAGGTTTTGTCTTCAGAAGACCCCAGTAAACAAGACTATATCTTACCTACATTTATGACTAATACCCTCTCTGAACACATGAGAAGGCTAACAAATGAGGCATCTCTCAGCAGCCAAGAGCCAGTGTGAGTGACTGTGGTGTTAAAAAGGTCCATTTAGGATGGGGAAATCTGAAGCAAGAGGTGCCACCCTAGGAAGACCTAGGAAGTAAAGAGTGGGTGGGAAAAACATAGAGCTGTTGGACACAGAGAGGTACATTAACTCAGTATAAGGGGTGACAGGAGAGGACATGAATGGGTGAGAGTCTGCTTTATGGTTTTGCTCAAGGCTGTGCTTGTCAGAGTAACACACATGGGCTATGAAGGAAGAAAACAGATCTTTTACTACGATTGGCCTTCTCCAACTAGGTTGTACAATAATTTAAAAGTAGTCATTTCCTTGGCTTCCTGACTCAATATGCCACCTAATTAGCTAAATCTTTTTGACCTCTGCTTGGTGACTCATCTCTGCTCCTGACTCTGAGACCACATGGGTTTCTGACTAAAAGCATTTAAAGAAACTTGGCATCGAATGCCTCTTGTTTGTCTTGCTCCAATCTTGTGCCCCCAGTTGCAGATTTTTTTCCCCTTTTGGTACTGAGGCCCCATGTTCATTTTGCATGTAAGACAGAATAACTAAATCCCAGCTCCTTCCATTAATTCATTCACAAATATTTATTGAATATTTGCTAGTTGTTATTGGGCACTGTGCTAGACACAGAAATCCCGAACATTAACCATGGTGCTATTCCTCACAAGTTCCCCTCAATGCCAGAGAACTTGCCTTGACACTTGGGGAGATGGAGTTGGGGAAGCCTTCCCAGAGCTCTCCACAGCTGGAGTCCAGCCTTGTTTTAGGAAGCTCCTGTCTCTTGCACTCTCTCCTCTGCCCCTGAGCATGGAGGGTTGCTTCAGAACCTTACTTCTGAACCAGAACCCAACTTCTATGCCATAAAGGTTTTTGTTTACAACCTTTTGAGATTAAACAAAACAAAACCAAACAACAACAAAAAAATACCTTTAAAATTTTTGGAAACTGTGTGGAAAGGCTTTGGAATGCTTCCTGTTTGTTCCAAGGGTTGTTGTACCTTTTCCCTCATTGTCCTCACAGAGAAAGAAGGTGGGATTCAGTTCAATGGAAGAAACAGCCATTTTTAAGAAGACATCTGTATCCTTGGAATTCTAGCCATTAAGGAAGGTTCTTTGGTAGATTGCCCAATGCTTTTATGTGAAGAGAATTTTGACCATGAAAGCTGAGCTTTGACTTACCCACTTTAGATGCCAAGGTTAATCATTTGGGAGAATTTTTTAAAATGTGTGTCAGAGGTAGCGCCATTTCACTAAGGTAGTCAGAAGCAATCTTTTCCCGTCTGTAACCCACAGTGAATTTTTTCTTCTCTTTGCTATCTCTTTCTCCCTTCCTTCCTTTCTCTTTCTTTCTTGTAGTAAGGTAAATTTAGCCACCAGTAATTGAATGACTTTGTGGAAGAGATGGCTAATTTTCCACCAGCTATCTCTGCCTCTTTCCCATGGGGTCGAGCTGCTGCCAGGACCTGGCTGTCCATCTAGGGATCACATTACTAAGCCTTCGTATTTATGTGCCTCCTCCTCCCTGTGGAGTGAGGGAAGAGATGTAGTCACTTCTGAATCCAGGTGCTTAATAAGTAGAAGGTCTCTCCCTACTTTGTGCTCCTGCCTGTGGGGGATCCAGCCCAGGAAACAATGGCCGTGAACAATGGAGTTAGAAGTTATGGAAGAGGAGCTGGTCCCAGAAACACCATCTAGTGACTAGCCACCTCTCCTTTAAGAGCACCCATTTATGGGAGTGAGAAATGAACTTGTAAGCTGTCAGGCAACTAAGACTGGAGAGTTTATCTGTTACTGCAACTGGTATTATTTACCTAATTCTCTCTATTTTTGACAAATCACAGATATAGGCACTCTAGGAGACACAAAGGTGAGTATGAAACATCCAGAAGTTTGAAGAAAGGAATGCAAGCAATTACAATACAAGGCAGACTTTAATCATTTGTAAGTTTAATAAGACTCTTTGAGTTGCAAGTGACAGGCACCTAATTTGAATCAGCTTTATCAAAGGCGGGGTTTATGAGCAAATGCTCCTATTACTGATAAAAAATGGAAAAACAAGCCAGGACGTAGCTGATTCCTAGAAGAAACTGGGACCAGGGACTTCCATGCTGCTGAAACTCACTTCTTACCAATTGGTGATGGCCAGGGGAACAGGGTCGTAGAAGAAATAGTGGCTCCTGTGGCTATCACAGGACTAACTGGGGCTGGAGGAAAGATACTCAGAAGTAAAGGAAGACTCTTTTATTCTCAGAAGAAAGGAAATGATTTTTAGCAGACAAAATAATTGGTTTCCTTTACAGATGGAGTAATTATTTGCCAATTCCCTTCCTTTTATTCTTTATTTTTTGGGTTTTGCTTAGTATCTTTTTGCATTGTTAACATTTCCTGTTTTTATGTCTAGCTCCTGAGCTCAAATTAGATCTTTCCTTTTTGTTCCTCTGCCTTCCCTCACCCCTAACAGTGCCCTGCATGTAGCAGAAGCCTCCGTATTGGATGAGAGGATATACTTAGAGCAATATGGTAGGCTCAGGTCTCTTTGAATTATCTTAAGCCCAGATTCTTTCTTTTCATCACCATATCTTGCTCCTCTTTATGACACTTGAACGTCAGCCAACCACAGCTTCTGAAGATGCTTTGCAAGTAGCTGTGTCTGGTGGGTGTTCTCCCTACTCTTGCTTCATTTAGGACACTGGCCTTCTCGACCCTGCCAGTCTGAAGCCTACCGTCCACGCCTGCACTGGCCCAGGACAAATCCCCTTCTGTTAGGAAGCCTTCACAGCCCATGCCACAGCACAGAGGCTTTGTTTCTGCTCAACCGTTATCATGATGTACCATCTATTGAGTAGTAAACATGTTTGCTACATCATCCTGGTGCACTTTTACACCCATGTGTTATTAACAACTGAAAAATATTATTTCAGTTTTAATTTTCTTCAACTAGATTGTGAACTTTTCAAAGAATGGGAATCTCTTGTGTCCTCTGTTATGGCTGATGGAATAGCTTGAATGGTAGGTTCCTGAGAAGTCTTTGCTGATAGACTGAATGCTTGTTTTCAGTTTCAAGACAGTTATCCCATATATGGGATAGCTGAGCATCTCCAAATATTCATGTTAATACAGCTCTTTCTTAGTAATTTTTTTTCTTTCATTTTTAAATTAAAGGCATCTGCCAAATGGTTGAATGGAATATATCAGACCCCTTTTTTTTTTAAAGTTAGGGGGCACCTGGGTGGCTCAGTTGGTGAAGCGCCTGCCTTCGGTTCAGGTCATAATCCCAGGATCCTGGAATCCAGCCCCATGTTGGGCTACCTGCTCAGTGGGCAATCTGCTTCTCCTTCTCCCTCTGACTGCCGCTCCTCATGCTTGTGCTCTCTCTCTCAAATGAATAAATAACATCTTTAATAAAAAGAAAAAGTTCCAACGTAGGGATCATGAAACCTATGAACACAGAGAGAACCAGAGTCAGGCTGCTTACTGACTGTGCAGAGAAGCAGCTTCTATGGAATTGTCAATGGTCACCATGAATTAGATAGCTTTTCTTACACCGCTCTGGGGAGTGGTGGCCGGTGCCTGCGGTGGCCAGAATGTGATAGGTATGAGAAGCACAGGATGTGTGAAAGGAGGTAAGAGGATGCTGGACTGGGGAAGACGAAAAGCTGTGGCTGTGGCTGACAGGATGCAGTGTGTGAAGAGTAGAAAATACCTCCTCTCTGAAGGAGGGAGGGGGTGCTTTAAATACTTAAAAACATTTTCACCTCTCTGCTTCCTTACCTTACACTGCACTACACACAATCTACTTCCAGGATTCTGCCCCCTGTCCTGTGCCTTCTGGAATCTCCCTGCTGCCTCAGTGGTTTCTTTTTCATCATGATCATCCTCTCTTTGCAGATGACACAGAGGGTACAGACTTTTATTTTGTGGCTAGCAAAATTTTGAAGAGGCCCTGTTTGCAGTTGGCATAAGCAACTTTTGGTAGAGACCTATTTCCTCTCAACTTCCCCTTTTCAGAAAAGAAACTGCTTTGGTTAATTGCTAAAAATGTGACATGGAGTTTGATTTGAGGGCTTCATAGAATAAAGAAAGACTAAAGAAGAAATGGCTTTAGGGTATATCTTGTTTAAGCCCCTATTTATAAATTTTAAAAACCACAAATCCCGCATTGCAAAAGAGTGAGAAAAAAAAAAAAGGAAAAGAAAAGGAAAACCAACCTAGAAAGCAGAGTGCAATACTAATGACCATAATTTTTTTTTAAAGATTTTTATTTATTTATTTGATAGACAGAGAGAGATCATAAGTAGGCAGAGAGGCAGGCAGAGAGAGAGGGGGAAGCAGGCTCCCCACTGAGCAGAGAGCCCGATGTGGAGCTCGATCCCAGGACCCTGAGATCATGACCTGGCTGAAGGCAGAGGCTTAAACCACTGAGCCACCCAGGTGCCCCACTAATGACCATAATTTTACAGATGAATTGTACATTTAAAATTTTGGAATTCAATTTAAAATTAGTATTACAAACCCACCAGGTAGAACAGTGCCCCAATTATTGTTCTATGTTTTATGGTATTTTTCTATGTTTTAATGTACTTTGTTTTATAATTAACAAGCTAACAATCAAAATCTTCACATTTTACAGACTGAGAGTTCAGTCAACTCTGTTGTTAGTCAAATATTCTGTCCCCAAAGGCCAATGTTTTGGCATTCATTCTGTAACCTTTAAGATAGCCTAAGGGCAGTCCCAGAAACCATGCAAAAGTCCTCTCATGATATACTAGGCTTTGATTTTTGGATTCAGGAAATGGTGCTTAGGTTAGGGAAATGGCCTTCGCATGTTCTTCTTTAGACGGAGGTCTTTAGTCTTAATCATAGAAGCACATATTTTATTGCAATCTCAGATTCAGAAGCCTCTGGTCAGTTCCTCCGTGATCACGGTGTATGGCAGACAGCTTGCTGGTAAATGGTGTCTTTCCCTAGGGAGTGGGTGCTTTATTTATAGGCAATAGGAACTCAAGGTAAAATAAAGAACAAAGTCTCAGTGGCTCCATTTCCTCCTTCATGTTGTTAATAGTAAATAAGGCTCAGTATTCCATTCAAAACAGCTTTGCAGAAGCTAGAGTCCCATACTCAGTGAGAGGCCAGGTTCTGCCTCAGTGCAGTGCCTTCTTTTATAGACTTTATTAATTGGGTTACTTCAGGGTGACAGGGATGCCTGTGTCTTTCAGTGGAGTCCACCAACAGCTCTGCTTCTCTTCAGCGGGGAGAAAGACATGGGCAGGTGAGGGTGTGATCCGAAGGCGGTACCTGCCGGCGACCACCACAGGGTGGGCCTGCATTCCGGTGGCCCAGTTCTCCTTTGTTCTCCCCTTGAAGGTTTCAGAGCAGGTCGCGGGAACTCAGGTGGGATACATGTCTGATAACCATCCCTGACATGTACACGGTGTTTACTGCGTTCTAGTCACTTTTCCTTTATCCTTGAAAATGTAATTCTCATTTAATCCTCATAGTCGATGAGGTAGGGACTGTTACTATCCCAGTTTGCAGGAGAGGAAAATGAAGCAGAGAGCAGTTCAGGGATTTGCCCCAGGTCGCAGAGCTGGGAAGTGCCAGAGCTGAGATTTGAACCTGGCTGGTCTGAGAGAGAGAGGGTATAAAGCTGTGACCTTTGTTCCCTGGGTCTTGGGGAATTACACTGTGCTCTACCAATTGGGCTGTGGCCCCACTGTGCCATATCAAAGAGTCATATGACCCCGATGAGGAAGACAAAAAGACTGACTGACCGTATCCTTTTTAGATCACTCTGTGGCACGAGTTTTAGTTTCCCTCCCTCAGACATTCCAGCAGCGTAGGAGGTCCCATCATCCTGCCTGCCTGGGGCCAGGCCACAGCTTCCAGCAGAGATCTGGAACCAGGCTGTCCCTGAAAATTGAGGACGTGGGTAGAAAGGCGGCTGGTTTCTTTCTGTGCCAAGCAGGCAGAGTGCCAGCCCCTCCTGGAAGAACTCTGCCCGTCTTCATTTCCCCTTGACTCAGCAGGAGAGGGAAGCTGGGTCTTGAGGCTATTCTTCATTGCTTTTGAACATGGAGTCCCACTTAGAGAGATGAGAGCCTAAGCATTTACGCTGGGGTGTGCTTCTAATGAACTCTGAATGTTCAGCCTGCCCCCTTCTTAGAAGAAGAGTTGCATTTCTTAAACTTATGCAGGGACCCACCGGGTGTGTGGGTGCGTGCGTGCGTGCGTGTGTGTGTGTGTGTGTGTGTGTGTATAGCAGCTGAAAGAAGAAAAAACCAGGCACCTTGCTGAGAATTTTAAAATATTATTTGAAATTGGGTTTATGGGTCATCTCAGGGAAAGAGTGCTTGACATAGGATGCTCAAAAACAAAGTTATCCTCTTCTAAATTCAAGGTCCTTTTTCCCTGAAGTTTATGGGCAGCCTTGTTTGCCATGGGGATGGGACAAAGGAAGGCCCAGTGGGCACACTTCTCTGAGAGTCCTCTGAGCTCAGTATCTCTGCCTGGGGCGGAGTGTGGGGGGGTTCCCCTTCTGCGATGTTTGCTCCTTCTACTAGGAGAGCAGCAGGCCTAGCTGGGTGATACTTGTACCAAAGGTGCATCTTATTCTGGGGAGAAGATTGCAGCTTTGCCCCCTCAGTTCTACAAAACTCAGTGTAAATCTACCCTGCTTGACTCCATCAGAGCAGAGCCACACACGTGCCCCAGGTTCAGGGTCATGGCGAAGCTCATCTCAGAGAGTCCCTCTGCTGTGGTAGTCATGAAGGGGTCGGGCAAGGAGAGGGGAGAGGTCCTGTTGATAGACCTATAGTCATTTATTTGTGTATATGAATGTGTGTGTATGCACACACACACATACACACACACACACACACACACACACACACACACACCATCTACGTGGAAGATCTGGGTTCTATGTTCATCCACATAGTACCAAGATGGGTGGCAAATGACAGATATTTTCCTTTATTAAATGGGTTGTGAGAAGAAAAACTACTTAGTGAAAATAAAAGAACTGAGAATAGTGTTTTTACCTTCTTGGTTGTAAAGTCATTTTCTGCACATTAAATTGTCTGTCACTACTTTCCTAGCGGGTCTCTTTCAGATTAGAATTCTTGGAGTACTCTTGATTTTGTTTTCATGTTTTGGATGCTTTATTAATGTATGTGGCTGACACTTGCTTTTATTGCTAGAGTTTGGTAAAAACAAAAACCTGAAAACAAAAACAGATTAAATCCATCCCCCTTCCCCGTCCCCCTGTGTGGACCTCATCCTACGCAACTCCTCTCTGCTTTCCCTACCTGGGCCCCAGACACCAGAACACTCACTGCTTTGTTTTATGGTTGTCCTGAAAATAGGCATTGGCTCCTGCCTCGTGTAGTATACAGAATTTTAATGAGCGCAAAGCCTGCAGCTCAGTCCTTCACTCCGATATGAGCAGGGTGACGTCAACCTATCCAGGAAATACTGAATTGATTTTAAAATTGCTTTGAGGGTGAATAAATCGGCAGGACTGTGCATTACCCTGAGACTGCCTGATACCCCCTCTCATCTTCCCGACTATCTCAACACCAGAAGTGTTTGAAGCCTCCAGAATAGACGGTCTTCAAAATAGAGGTTGAGGAATGGGGTCATGGGATGGGGGGTGGGGATGTTGTTGTTGTTGTTTTTCCTTAAGCCTCAACTTTTAAGTTGCCATTATCCTAGATTTAAAATGGTCTCACATTTTTAGCTTCCAATTTGAGTATTTTCTTTCTAGTTCTAGGATTTGGTTCATTTACTAAAACTGGGACTTGCTCTTTCGCATCACCCGCTCTGCCACTCTCGCTCCGTCTCTCTCCCACCTGTTTCTTGAGGCATATTTTGGTGTTTCAGCATAAAGGACACTACGTAATGTTTTGTTTGCCTCCCATTCTATTCGATGCAATGAAAAACCCTAACACCGAGGGTGTAAAGAGTTGGCCTTGTGAGCTATTTTTAAGAACAGGCACTATTGAGCAAGACACCGTCTGTGCTCAGAGCTAGATCAAATCTCCATCCCCAAAACCAAACACACAGTGAAAACCCCAGCCTCCCGTTCATCACCAGAGGAACAAGCACCCCTCCCTCTACTATCTAGATTATGGTTTCTAGAGAGCTGCAGATACTAGCATTGGCTTTTCTTTTTGCAGCCTCTTTTCCTGCCTGCTAGTTTAGCTAGTGATTAATGAGTTAATTAATTAGCAAAGAATTCTCAAGTTCTTTGAAGAACAAACCTACTATTTACTACAAGGCTGCATTATGTAACATTAGATCAGTTTTCCAAGCTTCTTAGAAAAAAAAAAAATCCTTTTAAACTCAACTGCAATAACTTCAGAAAATTCAATTTTCTTAGCAACTATAATAACTCAAGGTTTTGATTTTTTGCTTTTTAGTTGATTCCATGGACACTTTCTGCTGGAGAAAATTTCCAATAAATATTATCTAACAATGGTCATTATTGTCAGTGTTGTTAAAACTACCATTCATACAAATGGAAGGATGAACTTCCATTCATACAAATCTGACCTTTTAATAATTTGTTAAGCTCTCAGAGATACACAGGCAATTGTGTACATTATTTGTATTCAAAGACCTTACAGTATATGATTTCAAAACAGTAATTCATATGGAAGGCAGAATTTGATATACAAAACACATGGTGTAGAAAACACATGTCCTGGGAGTTTGGAGGAGGAGTGTTCAGTGTGGGTTCCCAAGGGAGCCCAATAGCGGAGGTTGAACTTTAATTGGTCTTTGAAGGATTTCTAGTCTTTGTAGAACTGGAGTATATTCTAGGTGGAGGGAAAGCAGCCCAAATCAAAGGTGGGTACTCCTGATACCTGCTTAAGAGTCAACACACACACACACACACACACACACACACACACACACACACATGCCTGATGTGAGTGAATGCTGGTTCATTCAAATTTAGGATGAGTTTTGAAAGAACACCTCAAAACACTGGGCTGAATGAAATTGTGGTAACTTCTAAGGGACAGAAAATTAAATATTATCTGGAGTATGCAACCAAAGAAATGATGAAATTTTTTATTTCATCTCCTCACACATGGTGGAAGAGGAATCTTGTTTGTAAAATGATTAATCAACCCAGAGAGCAGGATTTATGCCACAATGGAACAAAGGGAAATTAGGACTCAGACTGTGCCTGGTGTGGGAGCAGTATTTGCTTGTTCTTTCTTTTCCAATAATTACAAGGTGGGGGTGGGGAGGTCCAAATCTGTCAAAATTCCTACCACGTAGCTATGTTCGATCTGTGCTGGATGGATATATGAATAAATAACCATTTGGTTGATGAACCCAATAAAATGAACAAGAGCCATCATGTAAAGCCTGGAAGGAAATTGCCTTTATATAACTCACTTTCTGCTTCATTAAAGATTAACTCATTTTTATCTACATAGGACATGAGGCTGGACAAGGAAACTGATCCTTTTTAGTCTATATTTGAAAGACAAATGAAGAGTACAGAGAGCAAACAAACAAAAGCAAAGAGAAAACAAAGCCAAAGACAAAAGCCTGACACATCCTACATGTTAACAAACTAAAATAGTGCATTGTTGATTGGCTGCCCCTAAGGGAAAAAGTAGCTAAACAACCCCTGGAAGAAGGGCATTTAAATGTTTTCCAGGTGGCTTTTACTCTGTCAGAATCCATTATGCTGAATGGGGATACATATTTACAGGCCGCAAATACCCAGCTGATAAGAAACCATACCTGAATTATTTCTAAGTGTCCTGAGAGCCCAGAGGTAGCTAAAAGCATCTTTGCTTAGATGTCACTCTCAATCAATTACAGCTGTTACCTGACCTGTTATTTATCCATAATCAGGGACTAGGACTTGAACCTGAATCAAGTTTCAACTTCCTTGCACTTGAAATTCAGTGAAACAGTCCAGAACTAAATAAAATATAGTCAATATTAGTAATGTGATGGTTTGCCTTTTAAAGACAGGAAGTGACATAGTAATAAGTTTTGGACCAATTACTCAAGAGCCATAATCGATTTTTTTTAAAAGATTTTATTTATTTATTTGACAGAGAGAGAGAGAGAGAGAGAGAGATCACAAGTAGGCAGAGAGGCAGGCAGAGAGAGAGGAGGAAGCAGGCTCCCCGCTGTGGAAAGAGCCTGATGTAGGGCTCGATTCCAGGACCCTGGGATAACAACCTGAGCCAAAGGCAGATGCTTAACCCACTGAACTACCCAGGCCCTCCCGGAATCGATTAACTTTTCTTTCTTTCTTTCTTTCTTTCTTTCTTTCTTTTTTTTTTTTTTTTTGGAGGGGGCTCCATTATTATAAATGTGGGCCTTCCTTCAATGAGGATTTCATTTTTGGAATGATTACTAAGAATAAAGTTTATTCGGTTGCCATCTATAAGCTGTTCAGTAAACTTTGGGTACATAATCTTAGTCCTGGTTTAGTTTCTTTTTTTTTTTTTTAATTTTATTTATTTATTTGACAGAGAGAGATCACAAGTAGGCTGAGAGGCAGGCAGAGAGAGAGGAAGGGAAGCAGGCTCCTCGCTGAGCAGAGAGACCGATGCAGGGCTCGATCCCAGAACCCCGAGATCATGACCTGAGCCACCCAGGTGCCCCCCTGGTTTAGTTTCTTAATATTAAATATCGCTCATTTTTTATTATGGAAGCTCCTCTTGAAGAACAAAACTCTTGGGTTGCTATTAGGAACTGAATACAGGTAAGCCATATAATCTCTCTGATTTTTAGTTTCTCCATCTGGTCTACAAGATAAAAGGTTGAACTAAATGATTTCTGAGGCCTATTTTATTATTATTTATGGTTCTGTGATTTCAATCTGATTTTCATCCAAACTGGTAATGACCTTTAAAAGTTCAAACCTGAAGGACAATTGTGTGTTTGTCTTAGTTCATCAGCTGTAGAACTGAGAGGCCTTCAACAGGACAAAGCCTATTTATGGGCACGCTTTATGACTCTTGTCCAGTCCTTTGTTTCCTTTGGTTAGAGTGGTGGTTCTCAAAAGGTAGTCCCTGGACCAGCACTATTAGCATCACCTGGGGACCTGTTAGAAATACAGATTCTCAGGCCCAGCTGCAGACTTACTGAATCAGAAACTCTGGAGGTGAAACCAAGCTTTCTGAGTTTTAACATGCCTGGTAAAATGTTGCTGAAGCATGTTAAATTTTGTGGACATTGTTTATGAGGTTGAAGTTGCGGGTGCAAACCCTGAAGTGGACCCTGAATTAATTCTGTACCCTGACCCTAAGCCACCATGTTAAAAATGTCCTCCATTGTTCATTGAAGAAATTGGGATACACAGCTTGGCTGGCTCAGCTCTACTGCAGGTTGTGGATCTTGAAATATTTGTTGGATTGAAAGTGTTTCTCAATAAGCCTTAAAGGGTATCTCTTGCTCTGATCCCCAACGCCATACAAATGAAATCTTTCAAAACTCTTCAGTGATTCCCTGTCTTCTATTAGATCTGTTTCCTTGCTCATATCATTCTCTTTACTGCCTGTAATAAGTCTTGGGTTTTCTCTCTACAGTCCAGATCCATCAAAATTTGCAGATAATTACCATCTCCAAGAAGCTTTTCTTTAATCTCATCCCATAGGCAATCTTACAATTAAAAAAAAAATTCTGTCTCTTGAATGCCCTTCAACTCTATCACCTTGAACAGCATTTCTCAAATGGAATTATACTATGTAATCCCACTAATGGGTTTTTTTTAGAATATAGATTCTTATAAGCCACTACCACCAACTCACTGAATCAGAATCTGGCCTTGAACCAGATTCTCAGCAGATCCACCTGCAGCTAGACAAAGTGTTTAGAAACCACTGAGCTAGAACAGAATTGGAAGACTTACTCTGTAAAGGACTTCATGGTAAATACTTTGAGCTGGTGAGTCATATGGACTCTCTCAAGCCTCCATTTCCCCTCTGTGGTTATAGTTTAAAAGCAGCCCTAGACAGTATCTGAACAAATGGGTGCAGCTATGTTCCAATAAAACTTTATTTACAAAAATAGAGACTAGGGTTTTCTGATCCTTGAGCTAGATGACTTAATTTAATAAAAATGAACTATAATGTCTAAAAGATTACTTTGCACTCAGTAGGTGCTCCTGGAACGGATAAATAAAGGAACCCAAAGTGATGCATTTGGTGGAACATTTCAAATTCAAAATAGACAATTATCACAAAGTAATGTTACTAGATGATCTTCACTAAAATCATGCTGACATATGGAAGCTCTTGGTGGTCTGGGTAGAGGGATAATGGGAAGCATGGAGTATACATCTAAATTCTAATTAAGCCTGCTCATTTCTTGGTTTTCCATCTACAAATTATATTCTATCTAATTGACTTCCTGAAAAGAGTTGGTTGAAGAGTAATTTGTTTAATGTTTTAAAAAATGCTACATAGATGCTAAGTGTTATTGCAGAAGGAGGTTTCTAAGGAAGAATCAAGAATAGGGAGCACTAAAACTGTTGTTTTTTTGTTCCTGAGCAAAAGCGTTAGTTGCATGTCTCCTGGAAAGTGGCACTTTGCCCCCAACTCAAATGTCACTCCGCTCTCCCCAGTTTACTCAGGAAAACCTCAAATACATTGTGTGGGTGATATTGAAAGACGTCAGGATCAAAGTGTATTTAAAGTCGCTAAGAGGAAGCAGATGTTCTCCGGAGCTAGGCAAAAGAGTCTCAGAGTTTCCAGTGAAACATAAACTTCTCGAAGGCCCCATGGGATCATGCCTTAAAATGTCATGCTTTTGTTTATGCTTCCCATATGCAAAACAGTGGTGAAATGTGTTGTTCTGGGAGAGACAGAGGAAAGTTAATGAGCTAGAAACAATAAGGGACACTATACTGGGAAAAAAATTGGAACGGATATTATCCTTAAAACAAAACAAAACAGAAAAAAAAAAAACTAGGACAAGATTAGAATAGTCATTTCCCTCAATTCTGTTTTATATATATATCTTTAAACATCTCTCTCTCTGGTTGGCTGGATTACCAATTTGTTTTCTTTAAGATTTTTCTCTTCTCCTTTTTTTCGAAGCAGAACTATGTTAAAAAGTTTTTTCTTATCCCTTATGGATTGTACCCTTTTTCACTACAGCTAGTAACCAAAAAGCAGTTGCAAAGGAAAGAATGGTTGGTGGTTTTTAAACCTGAGCTGAAATCAAAGTGTGAAACTAATGCTTTGAAGAGTGATCTTGAATGCAGATAATTACGGTTTTCAGCCAGAAGGAATGTCCAGAGACTTGTATTTGTCCCTGATCACAGTAACTTTAAGTAGTTGTCCCTGTAGAAAAATGCCAAAAAATGTAATATTTTATCTATTTTATTTTCTTAAATAAAAACTGGGTAAGAAGGTAAGTTCAAAGAGATGAGGGATCCTGCAAGGTTCAAGATCAGCCCACAGTTGAAAGGGGAGGCATGGCAGCAACTGGAATATTCTGTTTCCGAATTACTGTAGAATTATTTATAAATTGAGAGTGGTGAACTTTTTTTTTTTTCTGTTTACTCTCTCTGGATAAATCAATGAGGGATTAGTTGGTCAAAGTTGACCAATTACAATGATAATGACTATAGCTACTTAAGCATACAATCAATGAATTTGGCTTTCCATTCATTTGTTGAAGTTTATTAATTTAGGAGTGGATCCCAGTGCCATCATTGGGAAGTAAGGCAGATATAAATAAGTCTAGAGAAAGAAAGGATAGAACTCTGGGAAGCAATAGAGCATTTATCTGAGGGATGATAAGGAAGACTGGCTTCACTTCATTTTGTAAGGCAGAGGGATGAAAGCTTATTTAGGAGGTACAAAGCATCCAATCTATCTAAGTAATACAAAGACATCTTAGACTATAGGTATCTCATCCTAGAAATCATGTCTTGATCACATTCTGATATCTGGCCCTGGCTTGGACAGAACATGTACAGTGAAGTTTCCTTGCATGGACTAATGCCTGCTGCCACATTAAGAGGGCAAAGAGCAGAATCAAAGGCTTATCTTTGAAGTAGGTAGTGTTGGTTACTGGGGTGTCTTTCCGTCTCATCTCAAGGAATTGAATGAATTATTCTGCCGTGGCAAGAAAATTGTCAGAGTCCGAGAACATTAGAACTGGAAAGCAACATCACTATCCATTTCTGTAGATGGAAAAGAATTGAAATTCAAAAATGAGAATGTCTTCCCCTGAAGTCCTTTTGTTGTTTGTTTTTAACTATCATCAATATATAGTTTTTCAGTTTACAAAGTGATTCTACTTTCACTATTTTTATTTCATTCCTATAATAATCTGGCATTGTAAATATCATTGTGATAATAAATCCATTTCATAGATGAGAAAATTAGGGTCTGGGGAGAGCATATAAAACATTATTCTGGCCTTCTTTCTCTCCTCATCTCTTCCAGCCACCAAATCACTTAGTCCAGCGGAGACTAACTCTTAACTATTTTTCAAATCTTTTCATGTTTGGATAATCCCACCACTCCTGTTACAGACCAAACTACTTGACACTTTTCTCCTGATCATAACAGCAACTCATTGTTGACCCACTTGCTGCCGGGTTTGATCGAGACCCCAATCCTAATTTGAAATAGTTTAAAAAAAAAAAAAAGAAAAAAAGAAAAATTACATTACTGCTCTGTTTAAAACCTTCAATAAATCCCAGAGCATGTGTTATCAATGTACGACTTCAAAAGTTCCTTTAGATTGTCTGCCCATGAATTTAACCTCAGAACATCCACATTCTGTTCTCACTCTTCTCCTTTACCACAGCCTTCTCCTGGTTTCTATGTTATAACTCTCAGTGGGTCAGCTGATAATGGGAAAATGACATGTAGCAAGTATGGGGACATCTCTTCCCACTTGTAGATGAATTTATGGAATTCACTGGAATTTCTTAGCTAGCATAGTGCCAAATATTTGGTAGATGCTCAACAAAAACTTGCCAGATGAAAGGATGATTGGAAGATGGGTTCCTTTAGTTCTGTTCAAAGCCAAAGTTGCAGTTTCTCTACTAATGGGAAGGGGCATGATTTACTCTCCCCAGAATTCTTGATGTAAAATGTGATAAAATGAAGGTTTTGTGTAGGGATTTTTTTTTCCCTCCAAACCTATTCTAATACTCTTCAATCAGTTTAAATTTTGGAGGTGTTGATTGGTCAGCTCTTATAGATAATATGTATATCCTTTCAATAACTTTTTTGGATACTTAATAAATATATTATTAGTTGATTGAATCCAGTATAAGTTATGAAGCTTGAATGAATAAACAGTAGAAAGCCCTTTCCTGAGTTTGACAGGTGTTACTATTCAAGTATGAAACATTTTAATGTGTGTCTGTTACACTGCAGATGAAGATTCCATTTCATCCGTGATTTGAGGTGTGAAAAGGAGGACAACTTTTTCATTAGCCTTCCATCTGGTCATGGACATTTACCTTTTGCAATAATTACTGAGTTCTATTTTCTGCTGAACATATTAATGGTATGTTAATGTTTTACTCTAATCTTATCAGGAGAGAGGTTTATCAATTTCTTAATTGACCTCCAATGTGCTTGAAAATTAGGAGTAATAAAAAAAAGAAAAGAAAATTAGGAGTCATAAATACATGCAAATCAAGACCTATTTATATTGAGTAGAAAAATCTTTTGGGTTGAACAGATTTTTGGCTCACATACTGCCAATGTATTGCTCCATTTTATTGTTATTTGCAAATATTATTTGCTCCATTTTATTGTTGTATTACTTTCTTTTTTGGTTGTTTTTTGGTTAAAAGTGTGAAAAATTTACATCTGCAAAATATGAAAAGTATTTTTTTTCCCTTGGTGATATTACACCTTTTATTTTATTTACTATTTGGTTGGCATTAAAATACTTATTTTTTTAAATTAGCAAATAATATATTATTTGCTTTAGGGGTACAGGTGTGAATTGTTGGTCTTACACAATTCACAGTGCTCACCATAGCACATACCCTCCCCAATTTCATAACCCAGCCTCCCTAATACCCCCCCACCCACAGCAATCCTCAGTTCGTTTCCTGAGATTAAGAGTCTCTTATCGTTTGTCTCTCTCCCCAATCCCTTCTTGTTTCATTTCTCCCCCCCAACCATATGACCCCTAACCCTGCATCTGAAATTCCTCATATCAGAGAGATCATATGATAATTGCCTTTCTCTGACTTATTTCAATAGCATAATACCCTCTAGTTCCATCTACATCATTGCAAATGGCAAGATTTTGGGTTTTATGATGGCTGCATAGTATTTCATTGTATATATATACCACATCTTCTTTATCCATTCATCTGTTGATGGACATGTAGGTTCTTTCCATAGTTTGACTATTGTGGACATTGCTGCTATAAACATTTGGGCACATGTGCCCCTTCAGATCAATACGTTTGTATCTTTAGGGTAAATACCCAGTAGTGCAATTGCTGGGTCATAGGGTAGTTCTATTTTCAAATTTTGGAGGAACCTCCATGCTGTTCTCCAGAGTGGCTGCACCAGCTTGCATTCCCACCAACAATGTAGAAGGGTTCCCCTTTCTCCGCATCCTCGCCAGCACCTCTCATTTCCTGACTTGTTAATTTTAGCCATTCTGACTAGAGTGAGGTGGTATCTCACTGTGGTTCTAATTTGTATTTCCCTGATGCCGAGTGATGTGGAGCACTTTTTCATGTGTCTGTCGGCCATCTGGATGTCTTTGCAGAAATGTCTGTCCATGTCTTCTGCCCATTTCTTGATTGGATTATTTTTTCTTTGGGTGTTGAGTTTGAGAAGTTCTTTATAGATTTTTGGATACTAGTCCTTTATCTGATATGTCATTTGTGAATATCTTCTCCCATTCTGTCGGTTGTCTTTTGGTTTTGTTGACTTTTTCCTTTGCTGTGCAAAAGCTTTGGATCTTAATGAAGTCCCAATAATTCATTTTTGCCCTTGCTTCCTTTGCCTTTGGCAATGTTTCTAGTAAGAAATTGCTGTGGCTGAGGTTGAAGAGGTTGCTGCCTGTGTTCCCCTCAAGGATTTTGATAGATTCATCTCACATTGAGGTCTTTCATCCATTTTGAGTTCTTTTTGTGTGTGTGGTGTAAGGAAATGGCCCAGTTCCATTCTTCTGCATGTGGTTGTCAAATATTCCCAGCACCATTTATTGAAGAGACTGTCTTTTTTCCACTGGACATTCATTCTTTCCTGCTTTGTTACAGATAGTTGACCATAGAGTTGAGGGTCCATTTCTGGGCTCTCTATTCTGTTTCATTGATCTATGTGTCTGTTTTTGTGCCAGTATCATACTGTCTTGATGATTACAGCTTTGTAATAGAGCTTGAAGTCTGGAATTGTGATGTTGCCAAGTTTGGTTTTCCTTTTCAACATTCCTCTGGCTATTCAGGGGACTTTTCTGGTTGCACATAAATTTTAGGATTATTTGTTCCATTTCTTTGAAAAAAAAAATGATGGTATTTTGATAGGGATTGAATTAAATGTGTAGATTGCTTTAGGTAGCAGAGACATTTTCACAATATTTGTTCTTCCAATCCATGAGCATGGAACATTTTTTCATTTCCTTGTGTCTTCCTCCATTTCTTTCCTGAGTACTTTATAGTTTTCTGAGTATAGATTTTTGCCTCTTTGGTTAGGTTTATTCCTAGGTATCTTATGGATTGGGTGCAATTGTAAATAGGATCATCTCCTCAATTTCTTTTTCTTGTCTTGCTGTCAGCGTATAGAAATGCAACTGATTTCTGTTCCTTGATTTTATCACTTGACACTTGCTGAATTCCTGTATGAGTTCTAGCAGTTTTGGAGTGGAGTCTTTTGGGTTTTGCACATAAAGTATCATATCATCTGCAAAGAGTGAGAGTTCGACTTCTTTGCTGTTTCGGATGCCTTTTATTTCTTATTGTTTTCTGATTGCTGAGACTAAGACTTTTAGTACCATGTTGAATAGCAGTGGTGATGGTGGACAGCCCTGTCATGTTCCTGACCTTAAGGGAAAAGCTCTCCGGTTTTCCCCATTGAGAATGATATTCACTGTGGGTTTTTCATAGATGGCTTTGATGGTATTGAGGTATGTACCATCTATCCCTACTCTTTGAAGACTGTTGATCAGGAAAGGATGCTGTACTTTGTCAAATGCTTTTTTGGCATCTATTGAGAGTATCATATAGTTCTTCTTTCTTTTGTTAATGTATTGTAACACATTGACTGATTTGCAGATGTTGAACCAACCTTGCAGCCCAGCAATAAATCCCACCTGGTTGTGTGAATAATCCTTTTAATACATTGTTGAATCCTATTGGTTAGTATTTCGATGAGAGTTTTTGCATCTGTCTTCATCAAGGATATTGGGCTATAATTCTCCTTTTTGATGTGGTCTTTGTCTGGTTTTGGGATCAAAGTAATGCTGTCCTCATAAAATGAGTTTGGAAGTTTTCCTTCCATTTCTATTTTTTGGAACAGTTTCAGGAGAATAGGTATTAATTCTTCTTTAAATAATTGGTAGAATTCCCCCAGGAAGCTGTCTGGCCCTGGGCTCTTGTTGGGAGATTTTTGAAGACTGCTTCAATCTCCTTACTGACTATGGGTCTGTTCAGGTTTCTTATATCTTCCTAGTTCAGTTTTGGTAGTCTATATGTCTCTAGGAATGTATCCATTTCTTCCAGATTGTCAAATTTGCTGGAGTGTGGTTGCTCATATTATGTTCTTAGAATTGTTTGTATTTCTTTGGTGTTGGTTGTGATCTCTCCTCTTTCATTCATGATTTTATTAATTTGCATCCTTTCTCTTTTCTTTTTGATAAGTCTGGCCAGGGGTTTATCAATCTTATTAATTCTTTTAAAGAACAAGCTCCTGGTTTTTTATTTGTTCTACTGTTCTTTTGGTTTCTACTTCATTGATTTCTGCTCTGATCTTTATTATTTCTCTTCTTCTGCTGGGTTTAGTCTTCCTTTGCTGTTCTTTCTTCAGCTCCTTTAGGTGTAGGGTTAGGTGTGTACTTGAGACCTTTCTTGTTTCTTGAGAAAGGCTGTATTGCTATATACTTTCCTCTCAGGACTGCCTTTGCTGTGTCCCACAGATGTTGAACAGTTGTGTTTTCATTTTTATTTGTTTCCATGAGTTGTTTTAATTCTTCTTTAATTTCCTGGTTGACCCATTCATTCTTTAGAAGGATGCTCTTTTGTCTCCATGTGTTTGAGTTCTTTCCAACTTTCCTCTTGTGATTGAGGTCTAGGTTCAAATCCTTGTGGTCTGAAAATATGCAGGGAATGATCCCTATCATTTGGTACCAGTTGAGACCTGATTTGTGACCCAGTATGTGATCTATTCTGGAGAATGTTCCATGTGTACTAGAGAAGAATGTGTATTCTGTTGCTTTGGGATGGAATGTTCTGAATATATCTGTATTGTCCATCTGGTCCAGTGTGCCATTTAAAGCCTTTGTTTTCTTGTTTATCTTTTGCTTAGATGACCTGTCCATTTCAGTGAGGAGGGTGTTAACATCCCTGACTATTATTGTATTGTTGTTGATGTGTTTCTTTGATTTTGTTATTAATTGGTTTATATAATTGGCTGCTCCCATGTTAGGGGCATAGATACTTGAAATTTTTAGATCTTCTTGTTTGGACAGACCCTTTGAGTATGATATAATGTCCTTCCTCATCTTTTATTATAGTCTTTGGCTTAAAACCTAATTTAGCTGATATAAGGATTGCCACCCCCGCTTTCTTTTGATGTCCATTAGCATGGTAAATTGTTTTCCAACTTTCTCTTTAAATCTGGAAGTGTCTTTGGGCCTAAAATGAGTTTCTTGCAGACAGTGTATTGATGGGTCTTGTTTTTTTTTACCCATTCCGATACCCTGTGTCTTTTGATTGGGACATTTAGCCCATTTACATTCAAGTAACTATTGAGAGATATGAATTGATTGTCATTCTATTGCCTGTAATGTGACTGTTACTGTATGTTGTCTCTGTTCCTTTCTGATCTACTATTTTTAGGGTCTCTCTTTGCTTAGAGGATCCCTTACAATATTTCCTGTAGGGCTGGTTTGGTGTTTGCAAATTCTTTTAATTTTTGTTTGTCCTAGAAGCTTTTTGTCTCTCCTATTTTCAGTCATAGCCTAGCTTCACATTGTGTTCTTGGCTACATATTTTTTTCATTTAGTGCTTTGAATATATCATGCCTGTTCTTTCTGGCCTGCCAGGTCTCTGTGGATAAGTCTGCTGCCAATCTAATATTTCTACCATTGTATGTTACAGACTTCTTGGCAGAGCCCAAGTATCAAGAGGTATGGTTCTGTCCTCCTGATGAGTGAATAGCCCAAATAGCATGAGAGCACTGCTAGTCTTACTTGGGCCGTGTCCACTCCTATGCTAATTCAGAAAGCACAAAGGAATATTTTGGTGATATTCACCCTCTCTGCCACGACCTCCAGTCCATACTGTGGGTCAAGAATTGAGCTATTTCCTCAGTTGAGGCTCACTGACATGGCTGTGACTGAGCTCTCAGATCAATCATTTTTGGTACCTGCTGCATAGCTGTAATCTGCTCACCACCAGCACTAAGCTCTGAAGGCCCTTGGCATTGGAGTCACCACACTTTGTGTAATACCCTCTCCCGTGGCATTTCCGATTAGCTGGATGTTGTTGTCTACCTGCCCCAACTGGAGTTTCTGAACCCTAATTTTACCTCTTTAATTCAAACCATGCCTGAACTTTACTGTATTCTAAAATGCTATTCGACTCTGATATTTATTGGGTTCTCATGTACATGCATTCCCTAGGATGACTGCTGCCACCTGGTTCTTGCACTGTTATGCCTTTCAAACAACCTGATATTCAAATACTGGATCTTTTCCCTTTGAATCTTCTTCTTCTTCTTCTTCTTTTTAAACAGTGGGGAAGAGAATTTTTTTTTTAAAGATTTTATTTATTTATTTGACAAAGAGAGATCACAAGTAGGCATAGAGGCAGGCAGAGAGAGAGAGAGAGGAGGAGGAAGCAGGCTCCTTGCTGAGCAGAGAGCCCGATGCGGGACTCGATCCCAGGACCCTGAGATCATGACCTGAGCCGAAGGCAGTGGCTTAACCCACTAAGCCACCCAGGTGCCCTCCCTTTGAATCTTCTTATCTACCCCTCCCTCCCACCCCCCAAGCCCCCCAAGTTTGTAGCTGCAGTTACCCTAGTTCCAGCTCCAAGGAATTAGGTACCTCTGCCTATTTTCCTCTCTCTCCTCTCCTATCCCTAAATACCCATCATGACTCCTGCCCAAGGTAGCCTAAATTCTAAAGGTTCTAAAACCCTATTAGTGTGCTTGGTTTGTCCATTGATTTGTAGGTGAAAAATACATGTCAGATGGATTTGTCCCCAGAGAGCAAAAATAATTTCTTCTAGAAGCAAGGAAGTGTTTGGGAGCCTTGGGCAGGAATGGAAGTTTCAGTAGCCCCTGAACCTTCTAATCTTACTTTCAATGTATAAGCTTTTCTTACCTGTCACAGGCTTGCTGCCATCAAGGACCTTGTTATATGTCAGAACTTTAACAACTCAAGGTTAGTAGCTGGAGTAGAGTCATAGTCTATACAGAAAAATGAAACAGGGGACCCTTGGATATAAGAAAGTCGTAGGGCATGAAGTGTCCCAAAGCCCCCACCCGAATGGGTGTAGACATGGTCTGAGAAGCAATGACTTGTGCCTGTGCATGCTGGGCCCTGCAAATGACAGGGGGGTGACCAGGCAAGTGGGTTGATGGCATTGTTTGGAGTGTAATGATTCCTGAGGTAGGTTTGAGGGGGCTGGTGATTTTGATTCCTGGGAAAGATACAAGCAGATTGCCGCAGGTTCTAAGTGATCTGGAAGTTTCAGGAGAAAATTAAAGACCATGGACTATGCCCTTGTTTATTGGAAGGTGCTATATGTTGCATTTTGTTTACTTTGTGCTTAACGTGGATATTAATTTCTTGTTCTGTGCCCACAGACATAGTTGAGAAACTTAAGTCATTTTTTCTAGTTCAGATTTTCTGAAAGTAAGTTCCAAGAATTACCTATGTCAGTATTCCTTGGGTTGCTTGTAAAAATGCCAGCTTTTGTCACCTACCTGAGACCTACAGAATGAGAATATTGTGGCACCTGTGACTTTCCTGGGTCTTACATACTACAAAAACTGAGAATAAATTTTGAAGGCCATTTAGTTTTATTCACCAGGGGGAGCTTCCGAGAACTAACTCTCTCTCTCTCTCTCTCTCTCTCTCTCTCTCTCTATATATATATATATATATTTGTATATGATATAGAATGGGCCCTGTTTAGAATAAGAAATCAATGAAAAAAATTTAAAAATTAAAAAAAAATTTAAAATAGTTTTGGGAAATGTTTTTACTCTATGAATATATACTTCTGGCCTTCAGGGATTAGAAGGGTAGTCCTGAAGTCTACTGAGGGGAGGGCATGACCAAGCTCGTAGATAGGGTAGATGATAGAAGGTCCACTGGGAACAACTTGGGGAACCAAGGGAGCTCAGATGGTCTTTAGGAATTGGAGAGACAGCCACACTGGTGTTCATTCTTTGGATTTCTATTGTTAGGGCTTGCCGGTGATGAACCCTGAAGCAACTTGCCTAGGACTAAATTTTTAACTAGCCTCCTCAGGATTATTTGAAGGTTGAATGGAGCTATTTCCACCAGAAATTATTCTCTATTAACTCCTTCGTTGAGGAAGTCAAATTTTTAGACTTTGAGACTCACAAAGAGAACAGAGCCACATAGCTGGGATTCTGGGCCCTGAAAGCAGGCTTACGTAGTCTACTAAATGACAAAAAGGAGTCTCACATGGATGAGGAGTGATTATCTATGTATGCACAACACAAATATGGTAGTCACTAGTTATCGGGGGCAATTTCAACTTATTATATTAAATAACATTAAAAATTCTATTTAAGTCCTACTAGCACAGTTCAAGTGCTCAGCAGCCATGCATAGTTGTCATACCAGGTAACACAGATGTTGCAGAACATTCTGTTGGTCAACACTAATCTAGAAGAACTAGATTTGGTGAGGATGAAAAGCAGAAATGTCTTTATCTACTGAAAGATACTGGCCAGTACAGGGTGGGGAATGTGGACCAGAAGAACAAAGGTAGCCTTAGTGTTGAAAGGATAAGATCTTCTGGGTGTACCAGCTTTGGTTATTTCTGGTCAGTAAAGCTGAACCAACCCTGCAGTGTATTTCCAATTATGTCTGGGCCAATTCCCAGGGTGAATTCCTGATGCTGCCCTGATTCTGAGTTCATTTTCCTTGTTTGGAGGGGTAGTAAGGGGTTAAACCGGCATAGTGATCCACCATGGAATGTATCTGCTAATGTAACAGGTGGCTTGCCTTATTAAGTTGCTAGTCAGGAAGTAGACTTTCATATTTTGGTTAGAAGAGCTATGTCCCCTTGGACATCCATGTATATGGTAATCTATTCAAAGAATGCAGAATAGACTAGAAGAAAGCCAGGATCTTACTTCATTCAAGCAACCCAAGCAGAGAATTCAGGTACCGAGACTCTGAAGTTAGGTTTAGCAAGCCAAACCCTCTGATCTAAGGGAACAGAGAATTCCAGGGCAGTTGGACCAGCCAGAATTCTCAGTGATCATGAGTGTGTGGAAGATGAGTGAAGGAAATGCAAGAGGGTGAGCCAGATGTTTTTAGCAAAAATAACTCTCTTTGTTTTTGCTCAGAGTCTCCTTTCTCCCCCAGCCTCTGATATGAATCCATCGGAAAGGGGCAGGGTAAGGGGAGGGATGTGGCACCAGAGAGTCAAAGCCAGCCTTTCCCCAGCTAACTAAGGCTTTTTCTTCTCGGGCCAAGCTTGTCTGACAGTCTCGTTCTGTATGAGTTCTTTCCCACGAGGCTCTTCAGTTCCTGAAGCAAACAAGCTCCTGGCAGACCCACCCTACCAGGCAGCCAGACACAGCTGAATGTCAGTAGCGAGTGATGCAGCTGGGACTCCCGCTCTGATGAGATTCATTGGCAGCCTATTATGTGCCAGGAACTTAGGGGGATATTATTTAGTTGATTCCTCATCATAAACACAGGAGAGAGGAACTGTCCTCTCCATTCCACCAAGAGCTGAACTGAGATTCTGAGGAGTCAAATAAATTCTTAAGATCCTCAAACCATATTGCTGAATAGAGGATTTGAACCTGGTTATATTTGATATCAAACCGTATTGCTGAATAGAGGATTTGAACCTGGTTATATCTGATATCAAAGCCCACTTGTGTTTCCACTACTAGACTACATTGTCCATGGGAGCCTAATGGCCCTTGAAATTTGAGGCCTAGCTCTTTCATTCTAGGACTTCGTACTTGTAGGAAGGAGAGATTGTGCATGGCAAGATCAGATGGTTAATTTTATATGTCAGTTTCACTAGGCCATGGGGTGACCAGATATTTGGTCAAGCACTATGCTGAGTGTTTCTGCCAGGGTATTTTGGGTGAGGTTAACATTTTAATCCGTAGGGTAAAACATTCTCCATAATGGGGTGGGCCTTGTGCAATCAGTTGAAGGCCTGAACAGAACAAAAAGACTGGCTTCCCTGAGTTAAGTCTGTCTTCAGACTTCCTCTGCAACATTGACTGTCCTAGATCTTGAGCCCAATGACCCACACTGCAGATTTGGACTTGCCATCTTCCATGACCACATGAGCCGATTCCTTTTACTCTCTGTGTATATAGATCTGTACATCCTATTGGTTCCGTTTTTCTGGAGAATCCTGACCAATAAACACAGGCTAGAAGGAGAGTGAGGCTCCTCTGCACTGAACAAGATTTAGGAGGCTGAGACTTGACAGGCACCCTTACCTATTAGTTATTATAAATACTTTTCAAAGTACTTAAAATTAAAATTTTGGAGTTTAGAAACTAAAAGGAAGGAGAAGAAATGATTTCAAATGGGAAGCAGGCATGAATCTCTTTTGCCTAGGCATCTCTTTTCCCATATAGGATATTCAGCATGTCATGAAGCCAACCCAGATTTCTATCAATAAAATTTGCAATGATCATTCTAGTCAAAGAACCATCTTACTTTGTGTGTATAAAAGTTCAGTAAAAATTGAGTAAACAGGGGACAAAACTTCCTTAAAAATTCAGCAGATGAGAGAGCAACTGGAGCAGATTTGGAGAAAATCATACAATTTACAGATGGGTCTACACAATCTCAATTGTGAGCCAGGTCTCTGGTGGGAGCTGAGAGCAAAGCTCTCTTGGGGACTTCTTTCTCACTGGCTTGCCTCTGTTTGTGGTGTTGGCTTCACTGGAGTGGGTCACTGACATCTCTCTGTCTCCTTGTGGATTGTCTATAAGGTATATCACTGTTATCTGCTCTTGGCCATTCTCCATGCTCCAGTGCTCAAGAGAGTCTCTTGGAAGATACTGGGAGAAAACCTAGAGTTGATACTCCCATCATATCTAGATGTTTGACCTAGGCTGGTGAAAACTACAGCACAGGAGAAAGCTTGAGCCAAAAACTCAGTAGAAATTGACAGATTTACATAAGCTTTGTCATGTGGCTTGTAAGTCTTGGAAACTCAAATTCTAAGCATTCCTCAACAATGGAAGCCAATTAACTTGATAATTCAAAGCATTCTGAACAATTTTTTAATGTCATTTTTTGTTCCTTCCTAGATCTTAACATTTCAAATTCCTGTAAGTAGTTTAGCTGGTCTTACAGTATGGGTATGTGCATGTTGGAGTCTGTCCTTGCTCTTTTGTTTCCTTTATTTCATGAAAATGTTCATGCTAGGCCTCTCATATTACTGCAGCGACTGTCTAGCCATTTGGATTCATAGCTTAGACTGGGGCAGGTTGCTCCAAGCAGCAGCCTACTTAAATGACTTCCTTGAATCATTCCTAGGTTAACCAGTGAGCATTTAAGTCAGCTTTAGAAAACAACAACACAGGTGGAAGCTGTTAAAGATTTTGAAGAGGAATAAAATAAAGGAAAGAAAGTCTCACTTTAAATATATTATAAAGGGGAGAGAAAATTGCAGATTTCCATGTTTGGCTCAATATATTTTTTTTTCTTATAGATGTTTAGTTATAAATGGTATTGAGGCTCTGTATTTGATAAGCTTAAATGAATTCTTATTAAAGCAGAGTGCATTTTCACATGCAATGGACCGGTGCATATGGTTAGAACACAGCACTTGTATTAAATCAGAAGAGTTTATGTAAAGATCTGGATAGGTATCTTTGATGTGAACGTCTTCATCAAGACTTGCATCCAGTCCCTGAGCCAGCCATGTTGCTTCTGTCCTCAAGTCCACTCATCTGTCTCTCATTCCACTACAACCACTGGGTCCAGTTACAGTCATCTTTCCAGTTACGTAGTCCACTCCTGACATGCGGCTTGGCCTCTGCTCTCCCGTGTCAGTCAATTCTCTGCAGGGTTCAGAAACACTTCTGGGTTAAACTCCAACCTCCTTTCCACAGCCCCAGCCTGTGTGGCCCCTTCTCTGCCCTGCTGCCTCCTTCCTCACTACCCTGCAGCCTTCTGCACTCCCCAGGCCTTTACATGGTTCCCTCTACCACAGCACACCCCAGCACACACACTCTTTCTCTTTCTGATTAACAGGTGAGCACCTCCTTCGCTTTTAGAGATTAGCTTAGATGTCGCTTTGTTGAAGTCTTCCCTCATCATTCAATTTATTTTCTTGGTAGCACTGAGCACACTTTATACTTATTAAATGAAATTATTTTATTGTTTGTGCATGTGTACTCCATGTTCCTCAACTATAGGAGTGCACTGCTTTGTTCCGTGCCATCGATTTGGTGCCTGGAACATGGAGGGTGCCCAATAATTATTTGTGGAAATAAAAATTTAAAACATGACAAATGAGAAAATAGTTAATTGTTTTTAACAAAGGACTCACCAGATGACCATACTTTGGTTTACCAGATGACTGTACTTTAAATGGTGACCAGACTTAGGGTCATTTAACACACTTCATTCACATACGTATAATTCATAGACAAAATTTTAAGAGTCTATCTGTGGTAAAAGGTCAGATGCACCTGAAATTTTGTGCTGAATTTAATTTGGACTTTTCTTTGTTTAAAATATATATACATTTCCTGATTCAGAAAGGAAAAAAAAATTATATCCATATTGTCTCCTATCTAGCAAACTATATCTCCCAGGCTCCCTATAACTTATACACACAAATGCCTTCTTTAATGTTATACAGGTACTTGTGAAATTTTCTTGAACATTGAAATTTTCTAAATCAAATTACATTTCCTATAATTTATATTTTATAGATAATTTATCTTAATTTCTGATTAATTTTCTGTTAGGTGTGCTTCTAATTACTATCTTCTATCCTAATTTCATTTATAGTATATATTTATACTTAAATGCACTAGAGGCAATCCTACTTAAAATGACTCAGAATTATTTTGCCAATAAAGTTATTAGGCAGTGAGAACAACTTTCACCTTCTACATTTGTGGATGGTGTATTTAGATATTCTTGGGTTTCCTAGAGGCAGATCATACTTAGCTCCTCTTTCTTTGTAGGATTTTACAACATAGAAGAAAAACCTAGGTTGAGATGGAATAATGAAAAAAATGATTTGGAGAGTTGTGTTCTCTATTACTGAGATTTAAAAATAAATAAATAAATAAATAACCCATAACCTACCCTCCCTTTATTCACCACCCCCCCTGTAAAAAAAAAAAAAAAAAAAAAAAAACCAAAAAACAAACCCAACCCCCCCCCCCCCCGCCCCATAATAAAAACCCACCCCGGCTCCTGTGTAGGTTTAAATCCTCAACTTAGAGATTTGTTTGAAGTCTAATTCCCAATCCAGTCTTAGGAGGCTCTGGCTTCTGTTGTGGCTGTTGAACTGGCACAGTTTCTGTATGCACTACTTATGCCTTCCTTGGGGTCTGAACTAAAAGCCTCATGGATTTAGAGATGGATTAATGCTGGCATTTGGGGTATTACAGATGGAACCCTGTGGAACCGTATTTCAAATAAGTATAATGTGTGTATTTCATTTGTCTTCTGTGGTTCATGAAGGTGAAAGGGAAAAAATATTTTGCTACTTCTGTTAAAACCAAATTAGAGAAGTTATGTGACCATGATTTTAAGTGTTTGGGTTCACACATTTGTATTAATAGATTTCTCATAATCAACTAAATTAATTCTTTTACCTAAAATGTTTTAATATGCTTTTTGCCCATATCTCTTACTTATGAGAGGCAGACAGGGTTATCAGCTAATTGTGTTTCTTCACAGGCTTGGCTGAGCTATTCAAACGAGCTATAGACCTACTTATTTTATTAGCCTAAGTATTCAAATCTGATTAATATTTGGACAGTGTTTAGTTAGCAGTAAGAAAAAGAGTTTTGAAAATTAGCCCTGTCATATTTTAGGAAGCAGTTTAAAAATTTTTTAGTATGATAGCCTCTAAACTGTCTTCACAAAGCGACTCAAGAATTAGCTGAATTTAAAACCTGCCCCCCAGTTCGTTAGGAAAGGCAGCTGAAATACAGGTGCACGTGAGGTGGTTTTGTGGGAAAGATCCAGTCATGGAGATCCAGAGGTATGGATTCAGATCCTGGCTCCACGATAAGTGCTAGGCCGAGTGACCTAACTGCTCTGAGTTTTTGTTCCCTCGATTGTAAAATGAGAATGATCCTACCAACCTCTGAGACTCATTCCAGTTGAAGGAGAGGCCTGTGTGAAAGCTCCTCACGAAGAGACGTGCAGGAGGCAAAGGGAAGGATGAAGTGAGAAGTCAGAGGTGGAGAAGAGAAGGGAGAGAGAACGCTTGCTTTATCCAGGGGCAGAGCTCTGCTGGGCATTCCAGATCCTTCTGTCTTCTTCCCCACTTCAAGCTCCCCTAAAACTCTTTTTCAGCTCTAGGCTTCTCCAGTTCTTTTTCCCTTTCCTGCCCTGTTTTCTTTCAGTGGTTCATGTTTTTTTCTCCTGTCAGTGAGTGGTTGTCTCTTCTCACACAAAGCCGGTGGGTTTGGCCTCTTCCCTAGCTCTCAGGCTTGGCCTCTTTCAGACCTGCCTGGTACGGGCCCTGAGCAGAGAGGACAAAGTACTCCTCAGAGTTTTCCCTGGGGAGGGGACATGGAGCATCCTGGGTCCCCTCCTCCTGGTATTTATGTTTTAAAATTCAAAGTGGGACAATGTGACCTACTCAACTCTTCACAAGCTGCTGGCTGTTTAGGAGGTGGGTGACTGAGAGTGTCTGGGGGAGAGCTGCCCAACAAAAAGATAATGGAGCCACAAATGTGAACCACATGTGTAATTTAAAATTTCCTGCTGGCCACATGAAAATAAAAAGTAAGAAGTGGAATTAATTTTAACAATGTAATGTACTCAACTCAGTATACCCAAAATGTTTATCATTTCACTGCATAGTCAATATTATAAATTATGAATGACATATTTTGGGTCTTTTGGGGGCACATTTTGACTTAAACTAGCCATATTTCAAGGGCTCAGTAGCCTCATCTATCTAGTGGCTACTGTATTGTACAGGGCAGGCTTAGACAGTTTCTCTTTCTCTCTTTTAAAGCTGCACAAGAATTTTAGGAATAAGATAAATCATCTCTTCCGAATTCTCCATATCAGGAAAGTGGTTACAGAGGAAGACAAAGTAAGTTGTCTAACATTATTGTCCAACTGGTTGGTGCCATAGTCAGAACTTGAGTTCCATTCCCTTGACTCTATTCATTATTTTTTCCAATTAAACATCTAACTTACAGATACCATTTTAGGGACAAAGATATAGAGAGGGAGATAAACCATGAGAGACTCTCAACTCTAGTAAACAAACTGAGGGTTGCTGGAGGGGAAAGTGGGAATGGGGGAATGGGGTAATTGGGTGATTGGCATTAAGGAGGATACGTGATGTAATGAGCACTGGGTGTTATAAGCAACAGATGAATCACTGAACCCTGCATCTGAAACTAATGATACACTATGTTAATTAATTGAATTTGAATAAAATAAGATATAAAAAAGCTATAGAAGCTCAGATGGGTGAAGTCACCGTACATCTCACTGGGAAGAATTGAAAAATTCCTCAAAGAGTAAAATGACAAATTCCTGACAGGATTCTGTGACAGGGTGGGTAAGGCACCGGCTTTGTTAATACCACAAGGAACAATCCTTCCACATTTTGTTGAAAAAGAAAGCTGGTTTGCCGGCGGGGGTGGGGGAGCGGGGAACCAAAAAAAAAAAAAAAAAAAAAAAAGTCTTTTAACAATCTCTTTGTATTTCAACAAATATTTTCTCAATTTAAGCACGTAGTAAAAAGAATAGAATAAATATTCAAAACTATTTGGTTAGTCTATGAAGTGAAAGTGCCCAATAACTCAACAAATTTTAATACTTTCCCCTCCTCTTCCGATGAGAGAAGCGACTTGCCCAAGGTCACACAGCTGCTAATCTATAGAATCCAGGTCTCTGTAGACTTCCTAGTGATTTTTTTTTTTTTTTAAAACATGATTTTAGCTCCTCTGATAGAAATGAACCTAGAGCTAAGCCATGTCTTGTGAGTGGAGGAAGCTTGGGACCTCAAGGTATGACATCTAAACTGGAAATTTGGGAAAGCATTTACAGAAATAGAGACTTAGCTGTTTCTTGAAAGTGCTATTAAAAAGCTAGGGAATGCAATTATTTTGGCCTTGTTCTAGTGCTCTGGTATTTTTAGAATTTCCCCATAAACCCTTCCCTTGGGGAGCAAGCTGCACTTGGCATGCCCAGGTACCTCAGGATGCCTTCCACAAATTCGGCTGACAACATGACAGGACATCTGGGTTTGTGTGTATCTGTGAAAGCCCAGGTGCTTAATCAAGAAAAAAATCTCTTGCTTTTTGACTCTGGAGTTTGGCTAATTCTTGCCATCTTTCTTGAGCCCGGGCAGTTCTGAGCCCTGAATCTGGGCAGCTGTCAGGATGAAGTCATTTCTGCCCAAACACTCCACTAGACCCCAGGCTATCATTATTCAGCACTGAACCCTGGGTTCCAGATATTCTACAGTATGTTTGTAGAGGTGAGGGCTGTGGCAGCAAAGACTGTGGAGCAGCACCCACACAGAGAAATGTGATGAAATCAGGACACCGTGTAACTTGGTGTAGCCCAGTGATGTTGCTCTGAGAAGTGAGGTGGAAGAAAATATCCCCAGGATGATAAAGAACAGGATGAAAAATCCTGGCTAAAAAACCAGATATGGATTTTTCCTTCCCAGACAGATTGTTAAATAGGCTTTACTTGTTCAGTGGGGTCTGGTAATGAAAGCTGACAGGATATTAAGGTTAGTTCAGGTTCTGCTGTCTCCCAGGGTCACAAAAGCCTTCTGTTATGCATGCTAATCCCCCTCCGCATTCCTGCCAGGAGCTGCCCAACTAGGGCAATCGGTTTAGTAGGTACCCTTCCCTTTACAGTTTAGTTGAGAAGCAAAAGCTACCAATTAGCAGAGGAGGTATTGAAAATCAAGGGATGTCTTTCTATTCTCAAGATAGAGCACCAAAATTTGTGATTGATAAATAATGAATTCAACTTCTATTTCCTCAGAAATGCAAAGCAAGAGGAAGAGGGCCATACCCCCCTCCTCTCCCCCTTTCTTTTTTGGTGTGTGCAGGTGCATGTGTGCCTCTGTGACTGTGTATGAAACTGTACGGGGCATTGAGCGTCACAGGCTGGAAATACTGGTGGGCCCCTGCCAAGCGCAGCTCAGATGCTGTTGTCCCCCTCTTCAGGCATATTCTATTTTTGTTTGCAGACGTCCCCCAATTATCCCATTAGTTGTCAAAGGGTAACAGCATCACAAAGAAAACACTGGAGGTGTAATTAAATCTTGTTGAAGGGGAGATTACAGAAGTGTGATTCTAGAACGAGTCCATTAGCAACTGTGGTGTGACCCCACCAACAGACTTGATTCTGGATGATTCCTTGAAAGAGATTATAAACTTCTGGTAGTTGTAGAATAACCAGAACAACCTATTTGGGGGTGGTGTTGTTATTTTAACCTTAAGCTTATGTATTCTGCACGAAAAATGACGATAGTGGAAAAAGAACGAACTTTGGAATTTATTTGATTCAGTTAGGATCCCAGCTTCACCACCTACTAATTGTGGTCCTAGGCAATTGACTAAACTCTCTGAACCCCAATATCCCCATGTGTAAAATGGGAATAATTGTATGTATATCTTAGGATTCTTAAAAAGATAAATGAGATATGTACAATGAGTAGCTCTATAATTTGTGATCTATTAATAGCTACTATGGTAATAATGAAGACAAAAAATCCAACATAGTTGTAGTAAATTGGTAGCAACTTTCGTCTGCTTTGTTGAGCCTTGGTGACATTATACCAGAGTAAGGATGCTATATGCCCAAACCTAAGTGGTCAGCACAGAAGACAAAAATACCTCTTTTTACCCACATATATCTTTGAGCAAAGCCATAAAAGCGAGTTCCATTCTCTTTTCTTTTGATAAAAGCAAAATGTATTCACTCTAAGTGGCTATTAGACAGCCAATCTCTGTACAGCCCATTCTATATAATAGGTACTCAAAACTCATTCACTCTGTAATGGCTTAATATTTTCTGTACAGTGACTAGTGGTGGTGTAGGCTCCTAATAAAACATTACATCAACTCCTGAACCTCTGAATCTTTGAAGCAGATGTTTTCCTAACATTCTGTAAATACTCCAATCATCTCAAACTGCTGGGATTTCACCTTTGTCCCATTTTTTGAAATGTGCCCATTGAGTAATGGGCCTGTCTAATCTGTTTGACGTTTATTGGTGCTCCAAGTGTAGCAAGGTTGGGAAATGTAGCAGAGCACATTCTAAATAAATCAACGGAAGAAAGCAAACTAAATCACAGGGGGAAATTACAGTGTCCAAATCATTTATACACTGGTGATTACCATTTCACCTGGGTCCAACTGATGTCACACGAGAGCCTCCAAAGCCCTAGGAGTCATTCATCAATCCGACTAAACCTGCTCATCCATGGTTCCACACTGAAATCGACCAGTGTGGTGGAGACTTGCAATAGTCCAGGGCAGGAAGATTAATTAGTGATGAGAAGGAACATGTGGAGAAGAAAATGGACTGGGTTTGAGGGTTTCTAGCACCACTTCTGCTATTAGTTAGCTTTGTGAATTTAGGGAGAATCACTTTACGTCTCCAGGCCTCACTTTCCCTAACAAGAAAATGTGTGTAGATCTATGTGTGTATGTGTCTTGGAAATATCTGTGTGTGGGAAATTGACTGTGATTTTCACAGTTTGAAAAGGACCAGAACCTCTATTTCAAATGATATGTGACTCAAAATTCAACATCAAAAACTGATAAAAGCAGTATTAAATGTTTGGAGCAGACTGGACTTCTACTCATATCCTATGGCAGCTCTAAATAGATTTTGATGGATACCTAGACTTCTCTGGAACGTGTGATCAAATGATCTGTAAGGTCTTACCAGCTCAGATTTTATTTAGGTCTGTGGGAAACCCACCCCCACAGATAAAATGTTGGACTTACAGAAATAACTTACTAATTTTAAGTGAATTAATTTGCAAGTTATGCAATTTTTCAAATAATTATTAAAATCATTTAGCTTCAAGTCTCAAGAGTCAGTGGTTTAAGTTCCTGTATTTTTAACTAATTTACAGTCTGGATTAAGATAAATGCCTCCTGTATTTTACTTCTGCCAATTTATTATCATTGTAACAAGTGGCCAAATTGCATTGTTCATTCTAAACTGTAAGCTCCTTAGAGAGTCTGCTCCCTGTTAGAATGGGGCAAGTCCCAAGAAACTATTGCTCTCATTCTAACAATGAAAAAAGTCAGATCACCTACAAAATCATAGATTTGTTTCTAACCTATTAGAGACTTACGGGATTCAAAGAAGCCTAAATGAACCAAAGTCTGGCAAATTCAGGTACTTCCTGGGAGAATAGAGAGAAACCCAGAGGTGCCTTTATTCTGGTGGAACAGCAGGAGGTGAAAGGAATCTGACATGAATTGGAGTAAGGGAAATCTAGGCAAACTTTTAATGAAATTTTAACAGTTGAATTTGGGGTGGCACAATGGATTGGGATCCTGGGGACTCTGGGCATGGAGTAAATTTGTATCTCCCTATCGACTCTCTCCCATAAGGTTTCCCCTGGTGTATAGGGTAGATGATGAAGCCATGAGGCAGAGCAGGAGAGCTGAAAAGGAATAACTCTGAGCGCAGGAGTTCCTTACCAAGTGTCAAGTAGAAGACCGCTGAAGCCTGGGGGGCAGACAGCAGGAGCGAGGGAGATCTCCCAGGCACAGAAAGCTGGGGGTGGAGCTGAAGAGAAATTAAGTTCCCTAGCAATTTAAAACTAGACAATTGGGCTATCAAACATAAAGAGATCTCCAGAGTCTCACAGGTTCCCATATTTCAAGCCCCCTGAAAGGAAAGTCCCCATTCTGCCCAGGAAACTTATGAAATCAATGGTGAGGCCACTCAGCTAAAGGTTACATTGAACTAAGCACACAGTACTACTAGCCTATCAGAAGAAGAGAGAGATCCTTTCTGGGGAGACGAGGTGGTACAGATATTATATCTTTAAAAACATTTAAGTGTGGCTGACACACAATATGACATTAGTTTCAGGCATACCAAATAGTTGATTTGACAAGTCTGTAGGTTATGCTGGGCTCTCCACAACCGTAGCTACCATCTGTCACCATACAATGCTGTATATAATGTCATGAACTGTATTTTCCATGCTGGAGCTTTTATCCCTGTGACTTATTCATTCCATAATTGGGAGCCTGTACCTCCCATTCTTTTTCACCTGTTTTGTCTGTCCCCCCCCCCCATCCCACTCCCTCTGGCAACCATTTGTTCTCTGTATTTATGGGTCTGTTTCTGCTTTTGTTCATTTATTGTTTAGATTCCAAATTTAAGTGAAGTCATAGGACATTTGTCTTTCTTTGCCTGGCTTATTTCACTTAGTGTAATACCTTCTAGGTTCATCCATGTTGTCACAAGTGGCAATATCTCATTCTTTTTTATGGGTATTATTCCATTGAATGTATGTATGAATATACACTATATCTTCTTTATCCATTCATCTATAAGTGGACACTTGGGTTGCTTCCATATCTTGGCTATTGTAAATAATACTGCAGTAAACATAGCAGTATATATATATATCTTTTTAAATTAATGTTTTTGTTTTCTTTGGGTAAATACCCAGTAGTAGAATTATTGAATCATATGCTATTTCTGTTTTTAACTTTTCAAGAAATCTCCATACTTTCTTCCACAGTGGCTGTGCCAGTTTGCCTTCCAACCAACAGTGGAAGAGGGTTCCCCTTCCTCCATATCCTCACCAACACCTCTTATTTCTTGTCTTTTATTTTTATTATTATTTTAGCTATCTGACAGGTGTAAGGTTATAGCTCATGTAGTTTTTATTTGCATTTCCCTGAGGATTAGTGATGTTGAGCATCTTTTTAGGTGTCAACTTGCCATCTGTATGTTTGCTTTGGAAAAATGTCTATTTGGGTCCTCTGTCTTTAATTGAATTATTTGTGGGGGTTTAGGGGTTGAGTTGTACAAGTTCTTTATATATCTTGTATTTAATTCCTTATTGGATATATTACTTGCAGATATCTTTGGTCATTCATTAGATTGTCTTGTCTTCTAGTTGATGGTTTCCTTCATTGTGCAAACATTTTTTATTTTGATGTAGCCCTGATAGTTTAATTTTGCTTTTGTTTCCCTCACCTGAGGAGACATATCTAGAAAGAAGTTGCTAAGGCTAATGTCAAAGAAATTACTGCCTTTGATTTTGCTAGGAATTTTATGCTTTTAGGTCTCACATTTAGGTCCTTAATCCATTCTTAGTTTACTCTTCTGTATTGCATAAAAAAGTGGTCCAGTTTCATTCTTTTGCATGTAGCCATTCAGTTTTCCCAGCACAATTTATTGAAGAGACCGTCATTTTCCTATTGTATATTCTTGTCTCCTTTGCCGTAAATTAATTGAATACAAGTATGGGTCTATTTCTGGGCTCTCTATTCTTTTCCATTGATCTATATGGTTGTTTTTGTGCCAGTAGCACACTGTTTTTTTTTTTTTTTTTTAAGATTTTATCTATTTATTTGACAGAGAGAAATCACAAGTAGATGGAGAGGCAGGCAGAGAGAGAGAGAGGGAAGCAGGCCCCCCGCTGAGCAGAGAGCCCGATGCGGGACCCGATCCCAGCACCCTGAGATCATGACCCGAGCCGAAGGCAGCGGCTTAACCCACTGAGCCACCCAGGCGCCCCAGCACACTGTTTTGATTACTATGGCTTTGTAGTATGTCTTGAAGTTGGAGATTGTGATACCCCCAGCATTTTTTTTTTCTTTGTCCAGATTGCTCTGGCTCTTTGGGGTCTTTACTGGTTCCATACTAATTTTAGCATTATTTATTCTAGTTTTGTAAAAAATGCTATTGGTATTGTGATAGGGATTGCACTGAATATGTAGATTGATTTGATAATGTGGACATTTTAACAATATCCTTCCAATCCATGAGCATGGAATATTTTTCCATTTGTTTGTATCATCTTCAATTTTTTTCATCAGTAGTTTACAGTTTTCAGAGTATAAATCTTTCACTTCCTTGCTTAAATTTATTCCTAGGTATTTTATTCTTTGAGGGGTAATTGCAAATAGACTTGTTTTCTTAATTTTTCTGCTTTTTCTTAGTGTGTAGAAATGCAACATATATCTGTATGTTAATTTTGTGTCCTACAACTGTACTGAATTCATATATTACTTCTAATAGTTTTTGGTGGAGTCTTTAGGATTTTCTACATGTAGCATCATGTCATCTACAAATGTTACTTATTTTAATCTCCACTATACTTATATATATATATATATATATATATATATAATGTCCAACAGTCAATAAAAAAATTACAAGACATGCGAAGAAACTGGAAAATGTTAACCATTACTAACAGAAAAAGATAGTACAAGCAGATCAATACATGTCCTAGCTATTAACATTCTGAAGAAAAGGAACTTAAAATAGCCATGTAGGAGCAAAAATAGTTTTTACAACAAATGGTCCTGGAATGACTAGACATCCAGGTGCAAACACACACACACACACACACACACACACACTAGTCATAGATCTTACATCCTTCACAAAAATTAACTCAAAATGAATCATAGCCCTAGCGATAAAACACAAAGCTATAATACTTTCCAAAATAAAATAGGAGAAAACCTAGATTACCATGGGTATAGTGAAACTCTTTTAGATGTAATGCCAAATGTATGATCCATGAAAGAAAAAACTGATAAGTAGGATTTTGTTAAGATTAAAAACTTCTGCTCTGCAAATGACAAGGTCAAGATAATAAGACAAGTCATAGACTGGGGGAAGATATTTGCAAAAGACACATCTGATAAAAGACTGTTATTTAAAATACACAAATTCTAGAACTTAACAAAAAAGAAAACAACCCAATTAAAAAATGGGTCAAAGACCTTATTAGATACCTTACCAAAGAAAATATACAGGTGGCAAATAAACATAGAAAGAGATGCTCCACAGCATGTCATCAGAGAAATGCAAATTAAAACATTGAAATACCACTTCCTACCATTTAAAATGGCCTAAATCCTGAACTCTGACAATACCAAATGCTAGTAAATGTGTGGAACAGTAGGAACATTCATTCATTGCTGGCAAGAATGCAAAATGGTCCAGGCACTTTGAAAGACACTTTAATGGCACCTTATAAAGCTAACTTACACTTACCATACAATCCGGCAATCATATTTTTTTGGTATCAACTCACAGGAATTGAAAACCTATGTCTGCACAAAAACCTTTACATGAATTTTATAGCAGCTTTATTCATAATTGCCAAAATTTGGAAGCAACCAAGATGTCCTTTAGTAGGTGAATGGGTAAACTCTGGTATATCCAGACAATGAAATATTATTTAGAACTGAAAGGAAATGAGTTATTAAGACATACAAAGACATGGGTGAATCCCAAATGCATATTACTAAGTGAAAGAAGTCAATCTATAAAGTCTACTGCGTGATTTCAAATACAGGACATTCTATAAAAGGCAAAACTATGGAAATTGTAAAAAGATTGGTGATTACCAGGGGTTGGTGGGAAGAGGGATAAGTAGGAAGAGTATGGGGGATTTCTAAAGCAGTGAAAATACATTGTATGATGCTTGATGATGGATACATGCTATTATACATTACTCCAAACCCTTAAAATGTACACCAAGAGTGAACTGTAAGCTATGGACTTTGGGTGATTAGCATGTGTCAGTATAGTTTCATGAATTGTAACAAGTGTATCACTCTGGTGGGGGTGTTGATAATGGGGAAGGCTATGCATGGGTGGGGACAGAGTGGTATATCGGAAATCTCTATATCTTTTCTTTTTTTTTAATTTTGCTGTGTATCTAAAACTGCTCTAAAAAATAGTCTTTAAAAAATAACCATGTAAATATATTAAAGTCTTAATGGAAAAGGTTGACAAGAAGCATCACTACATATAGGGAATGTTAGCATAGAAATGGAAACAAAGAGAAACAAATGAAAGTGTTAGAGATGAAGACAATTTTGAGTAAAGAATTTATTTGATGGGCTTAATACCATAATGCTTTGAATTGCTTTTTTAAAAGTAGTTTCTCTTGAGATTACAACATGTTTATGTATTCTCACAATCTACCTTTGGTCATATTAAACTACTTCACCAGCAATGTAGAAACCTTATGGCAGCAAAATTCCATTTATGCCCTCCTTACTCTTCATGTTTATGTTATCGTAGATTTCAGTGGTCAACAATTAGATTTGGATCTTTTTATATATATATGTATTTCATGGCCAGCATGTTCACTCTTTCCTCAAGCACTAACATATGGCATACAGGCATAATAACGTAATGTCCTTGTCTATTAATTTTATCATGTATCATTTCTGGATCAGTTGTAATTGATTGATTTTTTCAATCAAATTTCAATTGATAGTTAATGGATTGTATTTTCCCTTTTCTTTGCATGCTGAGTAACTTTATTGAGAGAGAGGGCACACGCATGTGGCCTCGAACAGAGGTGGGGGAGGGGCAGAGAGAGAGGCAGAGAATCTTTTTTTTCTTTTTTTAAGATTATATTTTTTTATCTGTCAGAGCACAAGCAGGGGGAGCAGCAGGCAGAGGGAAAAGCAGGCTCCCGGCTGAGCAAGGAGCCCAATGAGGGACTCTGTCCCAGAACCCTGAGATCATGACCTGAGCCGGAAGGCAGATGCTTAACAGACTGAGCCATCCAGGTGCCCTTGCTTGCCAAATAAGATTTGACTGGATGCGATACATTGTGAATTTTACCTTGCTGTGTTTCTGAAGATATTCTTGAGCTTTCTTCTGAAACACAGTAGCTAATTAAGAAACAATTTCTTCCCTTCAGATCTTGCTTTTAAAAGCAAACTTTATTAGGTAGGACCAGAGCAGCATTTAGTTTTTAGTTTAAATTTTTCCCCACTGTTGAGACAAGGCTCTTCTTAGTATTTTAACATAAGTGTTTGTCAGCAAACTTTTCTGTAAAGGGCTGGATAGTAAATATTTTAGGCTTTGTGTGCTATCCAATTTCACTCCCAGCTACTCAAGACCATCATTGTAGCATGAAAGCAACCATAGCAAATACATAAAGAAATGGGTGTAGCTGTATTTCAAGAAAATGTTATTTACAAAAGTCAGTGTGGGGCTGGATTTGGTCTGGCCCCGTGGTTTGCCTACCCCTGCTGTAGTCCATCAACCATGATTTATAAAGTTTTCTGGCTGTGGGAAACAGGCACTGATCCGGGCACTGTTCCCTGGAATCCTTTTGGGTAATTTCTGCACTTTCATTTACTCATCAGGACTTAATGGAATATTTGAAGGGGTTCTTCTGCAAATCTTGGAATTTTCTTCTCAGTGCAACTGTCTTTACTCCCCAACCTCTACTCTGAGCTATCGATGCTCTGGCTACCTTGCTCTCGCTCCTCCATTTCCTCTGCCTTGCTCTCCCCGGGTTCTTCTTCCTGTATCATGGTCTGGAATCTTTCTTTAGGGAGTAAGCTGGGACACTTGCAGTTCTCCCTTTCTTTGCTTCCCGAGGGAATACTAGCCTTCTTTGCTTCATGTCTAATGTTTTGGGACCTGGTACAACATTTCAGGTGGAAGGATAAATTTGGCATTTATCTTTGCCAGAATATATAGTAATAATAGATCATGTCCATGATACATGAAGGTACATCTCCATGTTCTTTTCCCCTAGAACTTGCAAATAGAACTTGCAAGCAAAAAGAATCAACATCAGGGACACAATAGATGACTTTAGCCATCTATGAAAATAACTCCATCTTAAAGAATGGTTGGGAACTAAGTTGTTGAAGAAGGCTTAGGAAATACCCAGATCAAGTCAACATCACTGTGATTTATCATCCGAAATTAGGGGTAACTGAAGAAGCCAAAAAAAAAAAAAAATCAACTTGTCCTCTCGGAGGCATTTATTCATCATATTTATTTACCCATTACCTGTGATGTTTGTGTGAGGCCCTAAATTTACAATTCTTTTGACAGCAAAGATATTTTTCCTCTTCATTTTAATCTAGCATCTAATGTGGGGCATAAGAATGTTTAAAAGCTCCTCGGGTTTTTATTCTTAAAAAAAAAGAAAAATTTAGTTATTTCTTTTAGAGAGAGAGAATATGCACCAGAGGGGAGAGGAACACAGAGAGAGTGAGAGAATCTTCAAGTAGACTGCCCGCTGAGTGAAAAACTGTCCCCCCACCCCCCCATGCTCAATCTCAGGACACTGAGATCATGACCTGAGCCAAGAATAGGTGCTTAACCGACTGAGCCAGCCGGGCGCCCCTTAGGAAATTCTAATATGCAGTCAGGTGATTTTAATATGCCTGCATGTGGGATAATACATAGCATGGGACAGGGCGGTGGGATAAGGCAGCATCTCATATTGAGACGCCCCCACCACCTTCGAACTGCAGTAATCCAAACAAGACTTCTTTTCAATAAGTATTTAATGGAGGTTCTGTGTACTTAGCACTGAACAGGTGCCCAGTATGTACACAGCAAATAGATGTTGTCCTCAAAATGCTTACCATCTAACCAGGGAAACAAAACAAACACATGTGAAACAGTTGAGCAAAAACACAAGCTGTGGTAATTAGGTCCAGAGCGCAGTGGACTAACTATACATTCCCTAAAAGATCCATAAAGCAGAAAATCGGTGCGGGCTGGAATAGTCAAGGCAGGCTGTCTCAGAAGAATTGGTATTTCAGTTCAAATAAAATATTCTGAAAGTACAAAGAAAATTCGTATTTGCTAGAGCTGATTCTTTTATTCCTCATTTTAAGATGGATCAATGAAAAACTTGAGAACTACTTTACACAGCATACTCAAAGTTAATGATTTCCTCAAAAGTGCTTTAATAGCCAATTTATTAGTCTCTTCAATGTCTTGAAATTCTGTTCTTGCCAATTAAATTTTTTTTCCTGCTAAAAAAGCATATGTGATACTGTTATTATTAGTTCATTAGGGATGAAAAGGGAGAGATATCTACATCTGAAAATTTTTCATCTTTTATTTTTTGGAAAGCCAAGAAAGTTATGCTATAAACACATTTCCTTATTTTCATTTTTTATTATTATTTTTAAAAATATTTTATTTATTTATTTGACAGACCGAGATCACAAGTAGGCAGAGAGGCAGGCAGAGAGAGAGGAAGGGAAGCAGGCTCCCCGCGGAGCAGAGAGCCCTATGCGGGGCTCCATCCCAGGACCCTGGGCTCATGACCTGAGCCGAAGGCAGAGGCTTTAACCCACTGAGCCACCCAGGTGTCCCTACATTTCCTTATATTTAATATGTGCCTCTGTTTTGGGGGAAATATTTAGCTATTTTACCTAAACAGTGATTTGTGAAAACAATTTAATCTTTGACACATGTTTAGCTTTTCAATAAGCTCTTAGCACTGTTTATCAGTCTGTCTTTCTGTCTATCTATTTACTGGAAAACCAAGAGATCGTTTTGCTAGGGACAGGAGAAGTGAGAGACCCAACGGCTCCAGATCAGAAATGTGTGCAGAGCTTTCCTCCTCCCCCATTTCCACGTCCCTCCCTAAATGCCCATTGTAAGGCTTGCACACTTACTGGGGGGCCTTTGCTGTCTCTGACAATGGTAGATGGAGGTATTTCTAAAATAGAAGCAGTGGCGTAGCACACCCTGTTCAAGGGGCAGCAGCGTCTGTACTTAGAGCCTCATGCCCTGAGCAGCTGTCTTAGTTGCTTGCCCCCAAATTGCCTTTGGAGAGAAGTAAACAAATGTGGACATCCAATGGAGTATATTTGAAACTGACCTCTGAGGCCATCTATTTTAAGTAGAATGTAATTTTGCAGAAGACATGGCTCCATTCCAAATGTTTATTTAGTATTGAATGGTCTCCAACTGGCGGGTTGGTCCTTTTTTTTTCTTCTTCTTCTTTTTTTTTTTTTCCCGATGGTGCTGAAAACATTAAGAAAGATACCAGTAATAGATGTTGGATGTGCGCACATCTCGGTGTCCAGTGATTCATCTCACTGGGTGCCAGAACCAAAATTCCTTTCAGGGAGAGACAGGCAAGGAAGCCTGCGTGGCAGCTGGTTTTGCGGCTGCTAGTCTTCTTTCTACCCCTCTCAACCCAACGTTAACCTTGCTTGGTGAGAGCCTTCTGAGTGTCTGCCAACACAACCCTTTATCACAGAATACACAGTACCTGCAAAGCACCGGGCTTAGCTTTCTGGACATTCTCCTTCTGTCTTCACGGCGACCATAATAATCAAGTATTACCACTCCTACTTCAGAGATGAGGAAACTGTAGTTCTAACTGTGAGTTTGAAGTGTAGATTTGACCCATGGTCATTCTGATTCCAGAAGTTTCTCTCGTTTTCATTTTATTTAATGAAAGATTACGTATTAACCAGATTTCCCCTCCCCCCATTTTGTACCCATGCCGTAGCCATTCCTTTCCCTCCTACCTATCCCTGAAATGGATTTTGGCTCTAGGGTGGGACAAAATGAATGCCTAGGGATGAATCTTCTATTCTTTTCATAAGTAGTAGCAATTTATCGTCCATGTGCAAAAGAAAGAGCCCTTCAGGGGCTCGTACATGTGACCATATTTCCCTGCACATATGTAGAAAGAAAATGAAAAATATAATGCTTGCATATCATTCAGCCTCGCCTCACTTGCCTTTGTGCTCCAAATGTCGATTTGCTCCTAGAAGAGACCTCTCCGAATAGAACCTTGGGTTAAAAAGAGCTGTGGGTTAATTTCAGGATGCAGTTGACTCTGAAATTGGCCCTGGTGTGGATAGGGGACATTTACTCAGCCTTGTTCTCATGCATTTGGGGGCTCTTTCACTGACAGAGAGGAACAGTCTGTTCTGAGACAGCTGTGTGGATTCCATCCACAACACCTAGAGTCACCCCCTGCGGTAAAACCTTATAAATGAAAACACTGATTGTTCCTGTGCTTGCAAGTCCCACCCTCTGTCTGTTACCATCTCGGAAACATCTGCACAGCCAAGTTGTGCCTCAGTGCAAATCTGTTTCTCTAGGGAGCACTTTCAGAAACTTGAAGAGTAGCTGAAGGTAGGGAGATCTTTTTAGGAGGTCTAGATTCTAATGAACTTTCCTTCTAATTAGCTCTGTCACCATTCTCTTTGTGAATGCACCCAAGACTACAAACATAAAGGGAGCTGCTGAGAGCGGCCACAGCCCATGTCCAAGGAGCTCATGTTAGTTCTTCCCCTTCCCAACATCAGCAAGCAAAAATCACCCGAGGAATGTGGTGCGTGAGAGGAAGGGGGTGAAGTAAGGAGTTTTTAAAACATAAACTGGATGTTACAATTCTCTACAAAAACAAGCAACTTTTCTTCTTTTTAAAAATAGGCTTATTTATTTTTAAAATTCCAGTATGGTTCACATGGTATTGTATTAGTTTCAGGTGTACAGTCCAGTGATACTACAGTTCCATACGTAACTTAGTGCTTAGCACGACAAGTTCATTCCTTAATTCCCATCACCTACTTCCCCCATCCCTCCACCTACCTCCCCTCTGGCAACCATCACTTTGTTCTCTATAGTTAGGAGTCTGTTTATTCATTTATCTCATTTTTTCCTTTGTTTGTTTTGTGTCTTAAATTTCACATATAAGTGAAAATCATATGGTATTTGTTTTTTTGACTGACTTGTTTCATTTAGCCGTATATTCTCTAGATCCATCCATGTTGTTACAAATGGCAAGATTTCCTTTATTTTTTTATAGTTGAGAAATATTCCATTGTATGTATACACCAAATCTTTGTCTATTCATCTATCAATGGACACTTGAACTGCTTCCATATCTTGGTTATTGTTAATAATACTGCAATAAACATAGGGATGTATATAACTTTTTATACACCAAGGGACTTTTTCGTATATTAGTGAATATATTTTCTCAATATCCCCATGACATCTACACTTTCCTTTCCATGACATTGAATGGTTCACTAGCTTATATGATGATTAAGTTTTCCAGTGCTGCAAATCACCCCTTCCTTTTTTCTCTCCTCTCCTTCATTCTCTTGTCCAATAGACTTGTCTTCTATCTCTGGAATCTACTTTCCTGGTTCTAGTCTGCTGCTTATGATGTCTGCATCACCTAGGAATGTTCAGACTTTTCTCTTTATGTACTGAAAGTCTTCCTATTCCTTGAAGTATATTTCAAATATCACCTTCTCCAGTAAGGTGCTTCACACAAAATACTCCTCCAATAAATAGTCATTGATGCATTTTTTGGGTTATTCTTCCTGTAGTTAATGGTTGTTACTTTTCCAAAATAGATGGACTTTCCATTTAATTTCCGTTTCTTCTGACTCATTCCAACTGCATTTCCCAGTTATGGGTCAGCACATTGATGTGATCTTTCTAGTCCAACGGTCTCTGTGTTCTCCCTAATCTTTCCCTTTGCCTGCTTGACTCTGTTCTCTCCACTCCCGGGAGTCTCTGTGTTTTGAGATCTCACAGCCATGGCTTTGAACTCCTCTTCATAGCACATTCTCGCATTTTCCTCTTTCTTTCTATTTCCATGGTTTCAATCCTAGCACCTAGTGTCGCTGTTTTTACTTATGGGCTTATCTTTTCAGCATTTCTCCCCTCCCATTCTCTCTCCAAAATACACTTTCAAGTGTTGTTTCTCTTCCCCAAAGTCACTTTTCTCCGCAACCATTAATCTCGTGGCTGGGTTATCTTAGTTGAGCGTGCTTCAGAAACATGGCTTTTCTCCTTCTCTCACCTGCAGTCCTTCCCTTCAAACAGTTAGGCAGCTCCTGTTCCTACCCCCAGATCTGCCTTCTAAAAGCTTCTGCTGCCTCCTGCACATACATAGGCCAAGTGCTCCCAGTGGTCTGTCCCTGCCTGCCGAGAGCTTGTACTAATGGAGCTAGGATTGAGGCCCACCCGCAGAGGAACCACACAAGAGCTCAGAGCCTGGGGGCAAAATAGGAGTTCAGCTGTGTCTCAGGTCCATTACCATACAGCTGCTCCTCTCCATCTGCTGTGAGGCACCGGGTACAACCTGCCAAGACCACTGGCACCCAGGTTCTTAACCACTTACGGAGATCATTTTCGATTCTGAATTGTCCCTTTGTTTCCTGACGCCTTTCTGAGCTGCTCATTGGTGTCTCATTTACCCTTCTTTCCTCCTGACCCCGAGGACTTGAGCTCTTGCTGACTCCTCTCATCTGGACTGTTACCATCATTCTCAGACTGCTTGTGTGGGCGGCAGAGTCCGTCAGCCTGGTTGGTCTTCCCCTTCCTAAGAGTATGGTTTGCTCTCGCCTTTGCTACCCAGAATTTCAGGCCCCACCTGCCTTCCAGGACCTCTGAATTCCTGATCCTCTTCCCAGATCAATTTAATGATTCCATACTGAGCACTTGTGTAACTTGTGTTTGGAGGCAAATAATGAGTGCTCCAAGTACTTTCTCTTAAAGAGTTTACAATTTAATGGAGAGATTATTATTTGTGAAAGTCAGTCTGTGATTAAATTCCTAAGTGATATCCAGGAAAATGAAAGATGAAATCCCATGTGTGTGTGTGTGTGTGTGTGTGTGTGTGTATCTATGTGTGTGTGTGTGTGTGTGCATGTGCATGTGCACGTACATGTGTGTGTATGTGCGTGTTGGTGCAGGGCAGTGGTGGTCAGGACTCTTTGGGAGAGATGGTCTGTGGGACTGATTTGAACTTGGATAGGATCATAACCAGAAGATACATGTTTGTAGGAAGAGCAAAGTGAAGTTTGACTAAACTTGTGGTAATGTTTCTCAGCAGAGTTCTGTGACTATCTGGTGCCTGGGATGCTAAATGCCCTCCTACTCATTAAATGACACTGTGACTTCCAGTCAGTGAGGCAAACACAACTGACAAAATTTCCAAATACCCTGGGAGTGGTTTCATCCAAACCATCAAAACATGGATGTCATGTCAGAAAATCTTAAAGAGATAGGCTCAAAGGAGAAGCTTATGTCTCCACAGGATTCAGTGGGAAGTCACTGGAAGTCTTTGAGCATGGGGATGACAGACTCTAAGATACTCGGGAAGGACCTGGGTTATTGCTCTGCCAGTGAAACTGACGGCAGCACACAGGAGAGACTGGGGTCAAGGGAGAACGGAGTCCATAGTGATCCCCAAGTTTGGACCTGATGATTAGGAACCCAGAGGTGACATAGTTAGGGGGAGGTGGGAAAGAGGATGTGGCTTAAGGGAAAGAGGAGTTCAATTGGGAGGACTTGTCTGTGCAGCCCAGGGGGACATAAATGACTGGAGTGGTGCCATCAAAATCCAGCAGCTACTTAATGAATACGAATGATGCTGCTTGAAAGGCTATTTTTTTTAAAGGTCTTTAAAACAAATTGTTTCTTAAATAAGCCCATCACACACAGCTATACCCTGGTCACCTTGCCTCAGCCACCCTCCTTCTCTTTTTCTTCTTTCTCTCTCTCTCTCTCTCTCTTCCTGTCTTTTTCAACACTGATCATAAATAAACTCCATCCCAGGTCGGGTCAGAATGTTCCCGAAATTGAAATTAGTATTTCGAATTAGTGAAAGACGGAGCTTTTAAATAAAATATTAGGTAATGGATGTACCAGGAATGAACTAAAAAGATGCAAGCTTTTCTTACTGATTTTAGTTTTATTCCCTGGTGTTTCTCACTGGAGGAAGGTCATGAGCAACAAGGCAGGGCACACTGGATCCAGAATTGCTAAAGTAAGTTTTCTCCTCTGGGGGAGTCCCTGAGGAAGCTTAATCCGGCTGAGCTGCTCAGGGTTTCATATTCTTCCCCTAAGTAAATTAAATCACCAGCACATCTCATCACAGAGGCCTGCACAAAAGCCTGCTATACCTTTTTGGCAAGCAGTGCTTGAAATGAAGCTTTTAGAAATGCTAAAAGCCTGCCCTCTCCAGCCATCTGTTTGGGCCAGTGGGCCACATCCTGACTGGACCTGGGGTGAGGCCCAGAGGGCGACAGGGCCAGGTGGCAAATTTCATCCACGTGTGAGCCAAGGCAAGTCCAAATGGGCCCCCATTCACATTTTATCTCCATTGCTCAAATAACTTCACCGAATTCTTCCATGCAGCAGGCTGTCATCTTATTGGATATTTGCGTGGAGAGTGGCTATCTGCCCCTCCCCCAACTTTGAAAGTGTTTTAAATGTGAGGGTAAATGAATACAAATAGGAACGTGTTGGGAAGATACAGTAGGGAAGCCTTCTGTGGCTCTGCAAGAGGATACAAACGCTGGCTTAATTAGAAAATCAATCTTGCTGTCCAGCTGATGGATTGCAATCCTCCGCTGGAGGTGGGCAAGAGTCGAGTCATGACGAGATAATTTTTTCCTATTACTAAATGGAGGGCTAATGTACATCTCTAAGCAATTCAGCGTGAAGAACTTGTTAAAAACACGCCACCTTTTCCCTCTGGTTAATTGAATCTTTGTGGGGGAGGGAGGAGGAAGAACATAGTTTGCATTTGTGAAAACTCTTTTACTATTTTTTTCCCCCTAAGGGTACCTGAGTTCCAGAGGTGGTTTAATGATTTTCTTCAAAGAAATGGAAACGTTTCTATAAGGGAGGAGGATGGATGCCTACTCACTGTATCTATGGAACACTGACTTAAGAGGGTTTATATTGCTGGGGAAGCAATTCACGTTGTTGATCATCTGTTGACACTTTCTGGTGTGCGGTGTGTTTACCAACACACAGAGCAAGGATAGAGGTCGGGTATTATCTCCTTTGTTCAGATGAGGAAGTGGGACGTTAGCATGACAAGGCCACATGGTTAGCAATTGGGAGAGCCTCAGGGGAATGGCAATCAGTCCTCAGAACCTTTGAGTTTTGCACCACACCATTTGGCTTCTTCACATAGATAAGGATGGTAGCCAATCTGTTTCTGTTTTCTCTGTCTTGCATCAGGTCACTTCTGTGGTCTTACCTGCTTTTCCTGTTGGCTCTGTACACAGCCTTAATCCAGAACAGCAGGTCTTGGCTGAAGAGTGTTCTCACACTTCTGATCAGCTCTGGTCATCCTTCAGTATTGAAAATGCAAAGTGCTTTTGCCTCAGTTATAGAGTGCCATTGACTGTGTCTCCTTGCTTTAACTCTTCGTTGTCTCTTCACAAATCTCTATAAGGATGCAACTGTAGCTCTCTTCCAGGAAGGATGGTATCTACTAATTTTTTCCAGAAAAAAAAAAAAAAAAACCTCTTATAGAAAATGCCTGTTGCAACTAAGTTTGGAAGACTTTTAGGAATTTCCTAGTTTAGAATACCAAGAAAAAAAATAATCCGAGTCTAAGGGATCCTGGGAGAATCTTCCCTATTGCTTAGAAACTCTTTCCCTGGGTTCTTTTTTGTTCTCTAGTATCTCCGTGGTTCCCTGTGTTTCCACATCCCACCTCCCCTCAGCCCACTTTGACCCTAAATCTTACACTAAACTATTTTTTCTTTCTCGTTCAGTCAAGTTTTGCAATTCAACCACTTCATGCACTCTTAAACCTGTCTCAGGTTTGTTTGTAAGGTTTGTAATATTTAATCATTTCCAAAAAGCTGACAGCCGGCACCAAGCTTATTAGTGAAATGGAATCTGCATTCTTTGAGCAGTGTTCATCGCAAACTTTTATGAAAAATTTATGAAAAAACAAGGCTTGCTTACTAAAATCAAGAGAAATTATTTGTTGTAATGGTCAGAGATGGTAAGCATGATGGAACAGAGAGTTTAAGGTCTCATTTTCTTATTTTGGATATTCACTTCAGCATAATGGATTTATTTATGATGCAATGCTGCAGGTATCAAAATAAATCCCTGAAGGTGGACCCGGAAAAGGCATCAGCCTTCATTCCATCAAGCCCACAGAAGTAAAAGAAAACAGAGAGGGTGTTTCTTCTTTAGGATCATACATATGGAAATCTCTGACTTACACAGGAAACATTTTGTAAGGAGCCTTTATTTGAGGGACCTGTGTTGTTTGTACTCTGTGATCCTCTAGGTATGGTACTAAAAGACATCAAATTGGCTTAAGTAATGGAAGTAGAAGGAAGAAGAATGATTAACCCCAGTGACTTTGAGAATTTGTGTGTCTGTGTCTTAAGGAAAAAAAATTCAAGAACAGTAAAATTTCTGTGTAAATATTCTTTACACCGTAAGCTCTTTGTTACCACTGCTGTGTGGAACACAGTTCGTGTATTTTGAAGTAGAGTACAATTGTTATGATTTTCTTTTCTAAGACAGAGGTCATGCTGTTGAACCCAATTTAGAAACATGGAGACGGAAGCTCAGAGATGGTAGATCATGTCCCTAAGATCACACAAATAGTTGATGGCAAATCCAGAAGATCGTTCTCATCCAGCTCCTAAGCTTGTGCTCTCCACCTGCTAAGGATAGTATACCCTGTGTATTTATGAGTATAGAAATAATTCTTTTGTGGGGAAAAAAGAAACCTGATACCTGAACTTGACATTGTCTTAGAGAATATGTTGCCTGTGGTTTTATGTATGAAAGTCCATTGTTAAGCTACAGATAAGGAATAAGCGGAAAACTGCTGGAGGTTTGGGTTTCATTTGCTCTGAGGCTTGGTAACACTCATAAAGTATAATTAATTCTTAGAAAAATTTCTCCTTTAAGTATTGAGATATAAAAATGTTACAAATGTCTTAAAATCCTGAAATAAATTAGCCATGGGTTTATGGCACAATAATATTTTTAAATGCTCTAAAAGTTTATGGAGGGCTTCGCACTTCGGTGATATTTCTTTAAATATAAAAAATTCCACAGGAAGTCTTGAGATAAGGACTCTTACCTTAAGCTTTTCACTCACCCTTTCTGCTGTGGTTTTGAGAGACATTTGGAATCCACTCACTTTGTGATGACAGAGGGACCTTGTGAACATACGTAACGTAAAATGGATGGCAGAACTGACCTAGAGTGTTGGAGTTTTAGGAGGTAGGGTCTGGCAAAAATATATTGGAGAGCAAAACTGGATTGCTTTAGGAAGTAATCCTTTGCATGGTCTGCTGGCTGAAAGAGAGTCTGAGGCCAATCTTGCTTAGGAAATACTTGTTAACATTTTTGGAACTGGCAGAGGACCTTTTTGCTAGACTGGCATTTTCTCCATCTGTGGTTTTCTGTTTATTTTGAAGTAATTCCAGATAACAAAGGTAAAGAAACAAATAAACAAACAGCAACAGGCCAGGACCCATAGAGTATCCTGGTGTTATGCAAACGTAGATGGTATCATGTTAAAAGAATGTAGCTCACTCCTGAAAAATAAAATGAAGGCTAAACATTCTCAGGACATATTTAATCTCACATGCACCTCTATTTCCATCCTTCTCCCAAACCCATTTGCAGCCCTTTGTTGTGTGACTTGGAAAATCACCAGTCAGGCCTGTGGAAGTGTCATGTACTGAGCTGTTCTGGCTGGCCAGAGACATCTGTTTTCTTTTCTTGGAGGCTTTTTCCCACCACTGGTGATTGAGGCAGAAGAGACTTCACTTCTCCCATTTTGCAGAGATGTTAATAACATGTGAAAGACCCGCGGATCCCCTTACCCAAGAATCCAACACTGCCACTGGATGCAATCAGCAAGAGGTTCTTTATTGTTACGCAGGCGCCTGCGGGTGGTCAGCGCGCGCCTGCGGGTGGTCAGCAGCTCCTGCTAGCTGAGCACACCCGGCTAGGGTGGTGCCGGGTTTTTATGGACAGGTACAAACAACTTTTGGGTGGGGCGCAACTGATTGGTGGACAGTTTGAACTTTTGAAAAAGGCATACTTGGTGTTAGTGGATTGGCCCTGGAAGACCCCCCTCGCGCGAAGAGAAAGGCGGGAAGGGGAAACAAAGAGGGGAAGTTTGACCTTATTACTCAGCAGAAAGACATCCTATCTATGTGACCATGCAGCCCCCTTGCCTATGAGACCATGCCCTGGCTATTAGGAGAGGGTATCTTGTTCAAACAGGAGTCAAGTGTCATGCCCTAAAAGCCAAGCGAGTTACAGAAAGGCAAAAGAGCAGTTACATTGAATTCAACCCTGGGGGAAGGGTCTTTTCATTGCAAGGGGAGGAGGGGTACTTTTACACAACAAAAGAGCAGTTAATTACTTAACGACAAGGGGGGGTCTTTCACATGCCAATATTATATTATATTATTTGACCCTCAGATTGATTCCAGAGTCCAGCCTCTTTTTCATTTTCTACCCTAATGCTATGTTTCATGAACATTTTTAGTGACTATTCTACACTTGCCTCCTTTCAGAAGCATGAGTATAAGACTTGGTAAGAGTTTGGATGAGAGAGAGTAACCTTGAGAACGCAAGATAAGATTGAGCCATTTATAGGTTCAACTAGAGACTTCATAAATAGCCACAATTGACAGATTTCACTGTGGACAGATGGCAGTTTGGCTAGCGACAACTCCATTCCTCGAAGGTAATTCTGTGCTACCAAGTGTTGGTCTCTCTTAACACTCACTGGAGTGCAGTGGTGAGGATTCCTCTGGCTTAATGTTATCTTAACATTTCATACTGTCAGAATAGAAACGAAAGGAAAAGGAATATACTTTGTGCATTCTTCCCTATCTTTAAAAATACTGCCATGACAGGCCCTGGAATGTAGGTTAAAGAGACATATCTCTGGAATTTCTATCTTCTCTCAGGGATTACTGGTACTTGTGGCCATTAGAAACCCAACTTATTTTGAGATCAGATATACAGCTGGTAGATGAAGTATACTTTAGGCTTGAATTAAACTCATTCTCCCTTCCAAACTCTCCCAAATATAATCGCCCAGGCATCTTTTCACTGTATACTCTAGTTTATTTAGAGGAAATATAGTCCTTATGTGTCACATAAATATAACTCATCAAAATACTGTTGCAAGGTACATTCAATGTCCCCTATAAGATTCTTGAGATGCTTTTCATAAGACTTAGTTCTTATAATCAGGAAATTGTATCATTTCTAGAGAGAAAGTTTCCAAAGGGCTTAGGTTAATACAAAATTCATTCAGAATAGGTTATGGAAGTCTGAGTTTGGAAGAGTGATTTTGAATAATTCACTATTCCCTAAAATTGCCTGTGAAGATTGCTGAATGAGGGGTCACTGGACTCCTCCAAGAGCTTGCTTTAGTATCTATTGTCCAACCATGAATGAAGAAATTGATAGATAAATTATTCTCTTTACCAAAACATGTAATGACAGGTTTTAAACATTATGAGCTTTGAATACATAGTGGAATGTTAAAAATTTGACTACATAAAAACTAAAAACAAACGATTAGCAGGTAAATAATATTGGCAGCAAATATGCCAAGAGCTATTTATTTAACAAATGAAAAAATGTATTTGAAAATAAAAATGTAAATATCCCACTAGAGAAATGGATACAAGACAGAAGGAAACACACATGTACAAACACACACACAAATGAAGAATTAGCATATGTAAAATATTTGGTTTTATTAATAGTCAAATGCATACAATTTAAAACAATGAGATATTTTTAAACTAGCAAACTGGCAATACAAAGTTAAAATATTAAATACTACTAAGAGTTATTTTGATCATCTGCTGGTTGAAGTATAAGCTAGTACAGTTTTCCTAGAAATGCATTTAACAATTGAATCAACATTCTTAAAAGAGTTCATGTTCTTTCATGCAATAGTTTTACTTCTAGGAATCCATCCAAAGTTGTGGACAAAGATTTATTGCAAAGGTATTTATTGCATTGCTATTTTTAATAGTGAAAATAAAAAAGCCAACCTTTCTAATAATAGAGTTAAACAAATTATGGTTAAATAAATTAGGGTACATTGCAAAGACTATTATTCATCTGCTAATGTCACATTATGGAGTTTAATGTCATGGGAAAATGCTAGTATAGATGAAAAAAGAACAGAACATGAAGGTCTGCTGTAAGGTCCTAATTTTGCAAAAACAAAACCAAATATGCAAATGCATGAAAAGACATTCAAGAGAAACCAGTTGTTAACCACTTGATGATGAGAGTGTATGTGATTTTAATTTTCTTCTGTATAACTTCATGCGTTTTAAAAATAATGAGCCTGTGTTAATTTTATAATTGTAAAACATAATAGATATTGCTTTTAGTGATAGAATTCTTTGAATTTCTAATGAAGTGGTAGAAATAATATATTCATCAAAAATTGAAATGGTAACTTTTGGGATTTGTAATGACCATTAAATAACTGACTCTTTTTTCCCACCCTATATTCTCATGGCTGTAGCATAGTCATCTGTGAAAAAGTCTATGAATGGAATTTACTATCCTGTCTTCACATAAAAATGATAATCCAGAAGAAAAAGCATTCATTCTACTTCATCAGTTAAAAAAACACAACTCATTATTAGTATCAGAAGGGTTTTCTAAGTTTTGAATATAAACTCATTGGGATTTCTTTAGATACCTTACTCTATCTTGAAGGGGAAAATATTTTTTTTAATAAGTCAGTTATCTTAAAGAAAGCATCTTTTCAGAAGGCATTCTCGCCACAAGTTTAGATTTGATTGGCTTGGTTTAGCTACCATATTAGGTAGAAGAGAGTTTCGCTGCACAGCGTAAGACGAGGTGGTTAAGGAATAGCAAACATTGCAAACATTATCTAGTCTGGAGAGGCAAGCTGATGTGTGGAGTGATAAAGACCTGGGATTGCCTTTTAGCTCTGCTACCTCAAAGAGGTGTGAGCTTGTGCAATCATGTTATAACTCTTGCTTATCTTGAAGGGTTCTTGTGAGGAATGCATGTAATAATATATATGAGTTATTGTTATCAAATAATTCATGGATTATGGTACTAGAAACTAGGCTCTTATCTTATGTTAGTATTGACGAGTTGTCCTTGAAGATTTTGGTAGAAGTAATTCAGTCGTCACTGGAATTTCTAATCCAGGCCTTCACAAATGTCTCTAATTGTTTTGTTTTGTTTTTAGTAAACTTTGCATCCAATGTGGGGCTTGAACTCATGACCCTGACATCAAGAGTCACATCCTCTACTAGCTGAGCCAGCTAGTTGCCCCTGTCCCTAGAAGTTTTAATTTAAACCTAAGAAATATGGATGCTGTACTTTGCTTACTGGTAGTCATGCTCTTTAACCTCCCTGGAAGATATTCTTTAAAATATGTGTGTGTGTATGTGTGTGTGTGTGTATAGTAAACTATATATATATATATATATATATATATGCTACATATATATATATATGTAGTAAACCATAAAAGTAATGAAACCATAAGCTGCAGTTCTGTTTATTTTTAGAATCACATCACATCTGTGTGTACCTTAATTTAAAAATAAATCAACCATCTGAAATGTAATATTTGTGAAGAAAGCTGTATATGCCCTTTTTATAATATGTTTATAGTTTTGAAAAGTTAGAAAGGAAAACTACCCTGGATCAAGATATGTAGTAGAGAAACCATGTTCTCAGATTGAGGAGCTCTTAGTGGATGGCTGGAAGAGGGCGGTCCTCATGAGAAAGTAGAGTCTTCACTTGGAGAAAGCAGTCAGCAATTAGGTGTCATGACAGTAAGATTTTAAACTTCAGGTAGTAGACTTTAGTCTACATGAAGTGACAAAGACATTTTTTAGAGAAAAATTTAAAGACTTTTCTCCTTAGTGGCAGGCTGGGAAGAAATGAAGGTCAGGAACTCTCATGGACACTGGGGTAGGCCAGGTGTAGAGGGAAAATGATGATGTTTTTGTTGGCACTTTGATCTTCCTATCAGCTAAATTTAGGGTCTTTAATGAGAACTTAAATTTTAATTTTTCTTCTTAGCAAGGCATTATCTTTTTATAAGAAACTATATACTGTGTTTTCTTAATAAAGACTAATGTTTAGGTAGAAAAACCTCAAGTGGGAAAGTGTTTATTTTATTCAATTAAGAATATGTGAATTGTCTTCTCCTCAACAAAGAGCATTGTGCTAGTTCAGAAATTAATTATAAAATTAGTGACATTTTTGAATAATTCAGTCTAGAAGACATTAGGTAGAGATAAGCAAGACTGGCTACTGTATAGTAGTAAGGTGGGAGAATTGAGGTGGGGACAGGCTGGTGTGGGAAATCAGAGCCCAAGTAGGATGAGAAGCATATCCAAATGACTGGAGTTGGGGGAATATGTCAGCATTGGGAGATTGTATATATATATAGGGGCGTTGGCCCAATAAGTAAATAAATTGAAGATAATGGTTTCATACTATTTAAGATGAGAGTTGTAAATTTGGAAAAAAGAGAAAAATGGAACGAATTAAGTGATATTATACTGCAATTGAAGATATTGGTGCAAACTCATTGTTTTACACACATATGTTTCCTTGCTTCCTAGCTCTGGCCACTGAGAGAGCTGTAGAGCAGTGACACTCTAGTCCTAACAAGCACTCTTACACACCAGATCTTGATTTCTAAATACTACCTCTATTAAAAGGAGCCATGATTCCTTAGAGAAATGACTAATTCTAGGACTGAGTCAGGAAAGTATAGAAAAAACCAGGTGGATCTTATTGTCCTAGGACATAAGGAATGATGAGAACATGACAAAGAACACAGAAGCCTCTTTGAAGGGACTCACTCACCCCACACACTCACACTCACCTTGGATAATTTGACCTTCAAAATAGATAATATTAATAAAGGATTATAAATTACCAAATAAGATCTGTGAGTCCATACTAGTATAAATAAATGAGTGACTAAGAGGAGTGAGTGATTACTAATAAATCCGGATGGAATACTTACATGAGAAAATCACCACTTGCTACCATTTCAGTAGTAACTAAGCCAAGAAACATTCATGAATATAAAAACTAACTGGGTGAATGTTGAATGAGGGGAAGATATTAATATAGCTTCAAAGAGGTGCCTCTCACAAAATATTTATGTAGTTAAGAAGAAAAAAAGAGCATCTGGAAGAAATCTGGCAGGTATCCTCTTAATCCAATTCTCAAAGTTGACCTTACCTCAGAAGGGTCAAAAAGAAACTGTGACCACTTGATAGAAAGACATAAAAGAACACTATCAGACATATCACTCCTGAGATATTATTACCAAAGATATGTAATCTGAGTCTAATCATGAGAGAATAGCAGGCAGACTCAAATTAAGACAGATTCTACAAATAACTGATTTGCAATTTCCAAAAATGTCAAGGACATGGAGGTTGAGGAAAGATTGATGAGCTATTCCAGACTGAAAGGGACTAAAGACACAGAGAAATACATGTTTAAATCTCTGGTGGATCCTTTTGCTATAAAGAGCATTAGTGGAACAATTGGTTAAAAAAAAATCAAATGGGGTCTGAGATGAGATGATAATGATGTACCAATGTTAATTTCCTTATTTTGATGGTTTTATTGTAGTTATGTAGAGGAATGTTGTTGGGGGAAATTTACACTAAATTATTAAGGGGTTAGAAGTGCTTGGTTGGTGCAGTTGGTTTAACTTCAGACTCCTGGTTTTGGTTCAGGTCGTGATCTCAGGGTCCTGGAACTGAACTTGCCTTGAGCTCCACACTCAGCATGGAGTCTGCTTGAGATTCTTTCTCTCTCTGCCCCTCCTGCTCATGTTCCCTCCCTCTATCTCTCTCTCTCAAACAAATAAATAAATCTTAAAAATAAATAAATAAATAAAAAAGAGGATGCCTGTGTGGCTCAGTTGGTTAAGTGACTGCCTTTGGCTCAGGTCATAATCCCAGAGTCGCAGGATCAAGTCCTACATGAGGCTCCCTGCTCAGCAGGGAGTCTGCTTCTCCCTCTGACCCTCCACCTACATTCTCTCTCTCTCTCATTCTCTCTCTCTTTCTCTCTCTCTCAAATGAACAAATAAAATCTTTAAAAAAATAAATAAAATTTCCAGTAATTAAAAAAAAGGAAGAAAAGAGTTAAGGAGTTATAAGGTAACATGTTAGTAATGGACTTTGAAATGGTTCAGGAAAAAGAAATTGTACTGTATTTGCAACCTTTTTGTAATTTAAAATCATTTTTAAATTAAAAAAAATTATCTTTAGTATGAGAAGAATGAATAAGGAGTAGCTCCTGCCTTTAGGGAGGCTACTGTGTGATCGAAAGACCAAGGCAATAAAGCTGAAGTCAGTAAAGAGGGAGGCAATGTGGTGACATGGTTACCTGCATAGACTCTGTACCGGAATGGCCCATGCTTCAGTACTAACTTTGGCATTGACAGCTAGGAGATCTCAGGAGGGTAACATGAAGTTTTGGGACCTGTTAGCATTTTCACCACCATAAGAAGGACAGGATAACACTATCACTTCACAGGGTGATGCAAGGTTTAAAGAACACATGGCAAGTGCATCATAAATGGTAGCTCTTATTATTGGTGATTAAACTTATGGTTGTTTGTAGCCTGAGAACTGCATCTACATTCTGGCTGGGCCACTTTCTATATGACCTTGAGCAAGTCACTCATTTTTTTTTGCTAAGACTCTGGTTCCTCATTAAATATAGAAATAATGATCATATTATTAATAATAATAATATGAGGGTGGGTATGAGTATTGAATGAGAATGCAAAATGCTTAGCCTAGTGTAAACACGTTATATGTGTTAGTTATTGCCACATAAATGCAAGAATGAAATATTAATAAATTCTATGAGAAATAAAAGCATATGACAGTTCTGATGAGAAGGAAAAACCATCTGGGTGGAAAGAGGGGGAAAGCACTAGGCTGTAGAATTCTCTGAAACAAGTGAGAGGCCTTAACTGTAGTTAAGAGACGCTGAGGCTAGAAGCAGGGCAGTGGTAGTAGGAAAGGAGAGAGAAGAGGATGTGGTGGTCAAGGGTGAGACAGGAGTCAACAGTGATCTCTCAGCATTAATAAACAAGGTGGAACCCAGAAGGAGGAGCTAAGGGGGCAAAGACACTGGATTAAAGTGCTGGGGAGGTGGCAGGCAAACAATGAAACTGGCTCTAGAGAGGAAGTTCCTCTTTAGAGAGGAGCTTGGACACGCTGTGGTGAAAATGGAAGTCTATGAGTGAGCTTTCCAAGGAGGAGGGCTCTGCAAAGAGAAGGGAGGAGGAGTCCAGGGTAGAACTGGGGAAGGCATCGTCAGTAAGGGAGAACGGGGGGGGGGGGGGGGGGGAGGTGGGAGGGTGGGCAAGAGAGATGGGAGCTGCATGAGTCACGAAGGTCCTCAGTGAGAGGCGAGGGAGTAGCTTGGTTCCGAGAAAGAAGACAGAATGTTGTGAAGAATAAAGACTGAGGAAAAGATACTGCCCTGGTTGGTGAGCCGTGCCTTGCTGAGTTATGAGAAGGGAGGGTAGAAGCCAAGCTTCCTCACGGGATTAAGTGACAAGGAAGACATATCTTGGGGATTCTTGAGGATACTTTAACAGCCAAAGCAGATGTACTAGGAAGCAAATGAGGCTTGAGTTTCAGGCTCCTCACTTGCCCAGACCTTTCCCAGGACCTAAGATGGGCCTTTGCAATGCCTTCCCAGGGTTAGTGATCTGTAGAACTTACAAACCTAAGATATTTGACTTCTTTTTTTCAGGCTGCTTTAACCAAATTCCACAGACTGGATGGGTTAAACAAGAAAAATTTCTCACAGTTCTGAAGGCTGGGAAGTATGACATCAGGGTGGCAACATGGTACAGGTCTGGTGAGAGCCTTTTTCCTGGTTGCAGACAGCGTTTCCTCTATGTCTTCTCGAGGTTGGGGGAGAGACACAAGGAAACTCCTTCATAGGAACATTAATTCCATTAGGAGGGCCCTACCCTCATGGCCTAACCTAGCCCTAATTATTCTGCAAGGGATCCATTTCCAAATACCATCACATTGGGCTTTCAACACAGGAAAATTTTGGAGGAACACAAACATTCACTCTATAGTAATATTTAACTGCAGTCGGTGAAGACTACTGTCTCTTCCCATTCAGGCTCTCCTTTACTCATGGTTTCCCTACTGTTGAGTGGCATTCGAACATCAAGCAAACGGAACTACTTAGGATTAAGGGGAATTGTGTGGCTCTCACGTCTTAACATAAAGTTAAGTGACTGCTCCTGGTTCCAGAGATTCTCTCCCTACCTGCTGGGCCAGCTCACCCAGCACGTACACACAGTCAGTGGTGCCTAGTGTGAAACCTGGCATAAGGAAAAATGTGGATAGTGGAAGAGAAAAGGTGTGAAGCATACAGAGCCAGGAGCTAGCATGTGGAGCATCCTTCCAGTGAGGGGATCTATAATATTGCAAGAAGAGGAGCCAGTTCTTGTCAGAGCCCAGTCAAAATGCAAATTATCTCCTATCAGATAAGATAGCCAAAAATTTATAACATACTACTGTGATGAGACATCAATGACACACTGGTGAATGGGCGTTGTCAGTTCAAAGAAGATTTAAGATCAGTCATAGTGCAAAATAACTTGAGATGTTCAGAAAACTTTCAGTTCACATATAACAGAAACTTGATAAGAAATTTTTACGAGTTTGAGAAAAAAATCTTACAGACTTGCATATTACCGAAAATGAACTAGAAAGCTAAACATTTTCTGAACTGTAAATGCTAAACACATGTTTTGATTAATTATACAGGAGGATAGGTTGAATCCTTGGCAAATAAAGAAGCACTTTCAAAGAATGCAGGTTAAAAAAAAATATATAGAGAGGGAAATGTTATAGAGGCTGGCAGTTAATTTAAAAATGACATTATTTTCTAGGTATCTATAATATTTGTCCATTTTTTAAAAAAGATTTTATTTATTTATTTGACAGACAGAGATCACAAGTAGGAAGAGAGGCAGGCAGAGAGAGAGGAAGGGAAGCAGGCTCCCTGCTGAGCAGAGAGCCTGATGCGGGACTTGATCCCAAGACCCTGAGATCATGACCTGAGCTGAAGGCAGAAGCTTTAATCCACTGAGCCACCCAGGTGCCCCTATAAGTCCATTTAAAAATATATATATATATAATTCCTTACAATTTTTCCTTGTTTTAGCTATTCACTTTTGTACCTAATTTTTTATTTTATAGTTTTGAATTCTTTATCTTAATGACCCCATCTGCCCCCAAATTGTATATTCTTCAGGCCTCACAAAATGTGAATCTACTCTCCTGTAAGAGCAGTGTTTGTTTTTTTCCAGAGGTTTGCACAGAAAACCTCATGCTTCACAGAAAAAGCTAGGATGTCAGTTTGGGGCTAAGATAGGATATTAAATATTTCACTGTTAGTAATTTTTAGGCTAGCATTTTGTGTGCAGAAGGGAAGGTGCTAGCTGTCCGGGAAAGATAGAAGGACTCATGTAACAGAGATGTTTGTTGGAGGAGGACCACAGAGTGGAAAGCAATGGGTTCAGTTAGAGTAGAGAGACCAGCTTTTTAAAGCAGGTCATAAGAGAGCAGTGGAAGAGGACAGAGAGAGAGAGTGGACTGTGAGTGTGGAAGGAAAGGAGGGTGTTCAGGTGTAGCCTCAGTCTCCTAGTTCATGTAGGAGGCTAGGTTATCATCTTGTGCCAGGGTTGGGTCATTGGGGGGTTTCTAAAGACTTGGCACATTGCTAATAACTGGCCAAATGAAACTGAAAGAGACGTGATAGGCCTGCACTCCTGTTCCCAAACTCTGCCTGTTGTCCTAGTACACTGTTCCCAAAGACCCCTGATGGACTTGTCAGTAACTGTCCAAGGTGCAGATCGAGTCTGGGGACAGTCCTAGGCTGTTCCCTAGTCTAGTGTCAGAATGATCAGAGGTTACGTCTCAGGTAATAATGCAAAGTTGGTGGGGAGACTGTCAGGAGGGAACTTGAGTTGTTGCCTACAGGAAAGACACAAGGGTTTATTTATACGGAGATTTATTCCACACAGGGTTTAAGGCAGCTTACAAGAATACATGCAATAAAATAGCAAGATCTGGTCTATAAATAAAAAATCAAGGCTGGAGAACGCATAAAATATAGAAGAGAAGTCTTCAGATGTGGCTTGTCAGTGGTCTTCACTGATGGCTTGTCATGTGGGTGCACATTTAGGGTTATTTGGTATGTGAGCTCAAGAACATGGGGGAGGGGTGACCATGAGGCGGATCTCAGCACAACATAAGGCAAAATTTTCTAACAAGTGCAGCTGCTCCTCAGTGGAATAGAGGTGATGAGGCCCTCCCCATCACAGGAGGCATTTAAGTAGAGCTAGGTAGCTTCCTTTCTGGCCTACTATGGGAGCCAGGTGATGTCATGGCTAAGGACTGGCCCCCGATATGCCCCCAGGGTCAGCATTTAATGGTTGTATGACAGGAGCTGTTCTAAACAATGCCCTGAAAGTAATGAACTATTCTAAAATATTCCATGCAATAATAAAAGCTTGTCAATAGTCATACTGAGTATTGCTGTGAACTACAGTGTTGTTGCCTTTGAAATGTCACTATAAATTGTAAATCCATAATTTCTGAAGCAGAAATGAAAAAGCTCCAAATGAGAGGAGGAGTGGAGTGACAGGTGCATGGGGCACAGCTCATCATTGCCCTGCTCTCTGAGTCATCGTTGGCAATTTGAAGAGCTGGTGGTGTCCATCCACTCAACATTCAATAACAAAAGGCTATTGTTGCCCATCATATGCCAGGGCCCAACATTAGGCCCTGAGGAGACAAGAGTAAGCAAAGAATCTATAGTCTCTGCTTTCATGGTGATTGTTGCTTAGTGGGAAAATGGCATTAATAAAAATCACACATTCATATACTTATAAAGTCTGGTAGGTGTTATGAAGGAAGAGAAGAGTATTATAGGAGTGTGGGTAGCTCTAAGACCTGTAGCATGAAGGAAGAACGTTTTTATCGTTATCAGTTAGGTAAGGAAAGTGGGAGGCAGGGAAAGTGTTCAGATGGAGGGTATTTCAGATTGACAGGAAAATATGTGCAAAGGCTCAGAAATATGAGGGGGTGTGGAGCATTTGAGGAACTGCATGGCTGAAATTGCTGAGGAGACCTGTAGAACCTGGTGGCCAGAGTAGTTTGAGCAGCTGGGAGAGAGGTTCCAGGCTATGCTGGTAAGCTGTACTGATGTTTCTTTTTCTTTTCTTTTCTTTTTTTTTTTTTTTAACTTTTTTTTTATTTATTTGACAGACATAGATCACAAATAGGCAGAGAGACAGACAGAGAGAGAGGGGGAAGCAGGCTCCCCACTGAGCAGAGAACCCGATGCGGGGCTCGATCCCAGGACCCTAGGACCATGACCTGAGCCGAAGGCAGAGGCTTTAACCCTCTGAGCCACCAGGTGCCCCATTTTTTCTTTTTTTAAAAGATTTATTTATTTGAGAAAGGGAGAGCTTGCGTGACTGGGGAGGGGGAAGAGGGAGAAGAAGAGGGAAAGAATCCCAAGCAGACGACGCACTGAACGTAACAAGGGGCTCTATCTTACATCCCTGAGATCATGACCTGAGCCAAAATCAAGAGGCAGATGCTCAACCAACTGAGCCACCCAGGCACCCCTGTGCTGAGGATTCTTATCTGCATCCTAACAGAACAGCAAAGAACTTGTGGGTTCTACCAGAGGAGAAACATCCTCATATTGATATTTTATGGCCGTGTGTGTGTGTGTGTGTGTGTGTGTGTCTGCTTTACCTCTGGAGTGGGAGCTAGGCTGGGAAGTGGGACAAGAACAGACACAGGGACACAATTCAGTAAGCTGCATGAATCATCAGGGTGGGCAGGGGCTGCGGTGGCCAAGGTGGAGAGAGGTGAACACTTTCCTAAGGTGAGCATGAGATAAAAATGAGCAGGCTTTGGCAATGGGTTGTATGGGAGGTGAAGAGGATGGAGGTATCCAGTGGTATCAAAAATGAGTCCCAACAGCTCAACAGATGTGTTCTTCATTCACAGATGGGCCACACCAAGATAAGGCTGGTCTGAGACACTAGCTAAAAGGAAATAGTGGTTTGTTTCCTCACCTTAACTGGTTTGAGGTTAGAAAAGGCAACAAGGTCAACTGATTCAGATTCAGCTCAACTCAGTGTAGTTCCATCCTATCCTGTCCAGCTGGATTCACCTCAAGGAATAGATACTGAATGAGGCTCTGAGTGATCTGGACAAGTATGAGAGGTCCCCAAGTTGGTTACACAGTCATCTCTTGTACTTGATGGTTGTCTAAGTAACCAAAGCTCCACCCCTGCAGATATGGAGATGAAATGCCAGCAGATTACAGTAGTTAGGAGCCCCCACATTGGGCTTCACTGACTTGCGGAAGGACTGGACTAACTTTATCTAGAATGAAGATTAGACTCTACAGGGTGACCTTCAAGTTATTGGGCAAGGGCTAGTCTGAATGAGGAAGAACTTCAAGATTTTCCTTTGCTGGTCCACACTGACCAAGCCCTGGGGACTGGAGTACTTACTCTTGTCCTTAGCCCTGGCTCCCTCTCAGCCTGTGAAGTCTTTCCTAAAGCATCCTGTGCTTGTGTTCTCATCCCCATAAGAACTACTCTCAAGCGATCCTGTCTGTATTTTATGAGGACTAATTGGAAAGTGTCTGATTGTCGGGCATTTTCTGATACAGGTAGTATATGAATCCAATCCAGGTATCTGGGGATGATGGTTCTAGCCACCGGCTTGCCCAGGGTTCCAAGTGGAAAGCAGGAGCCCCCGCCTCCTCTCCACCCCCAGCTATGTCAGGCATCCCTATGCCCGTTCCTCAAGACTGCCGTGGACTCCATCCCCCAGGGTTCCACTACTGCCCCACTCCCGACCTCACTCAGAATCTCTGTGTAAATACCATTGTCTGAATGCACATACTTCTGGGAGAAATCATGTGCTTTATCTGGTTCTGCATCTTAATCATAGCAACGAACCCTTATAGGCCCCATTCCACTTTCAAAATGGGCTTCTCTATGTGTTTCATTTAATACCCATACAGTCTAGTGGGGCAGCAGTCGTCATCATCATCCCCAGGGAGACTAAGCTACTTACCCAAGGTCAGCCTGCTAGGGAGCAGCCCGGCTGGGACTCTGGATTTCATGCTCTCTCTACTCTACCAATTGTTCCCTCCTGCTTAAAGCCAACAGATCTGTGTGGGGAGGGGGAGCTTGAAGATGTGTGCAGAGAGGATTTTCCCATTATCCCTTGAAGTCACACAACATAAGCAGCTGTCGATTTCTTTCCACTTAATGGTAGTCCAGCTGTCAGCATAATGGCTAAGAATACAGGATAAAAAGGGAGAGAGGCCTATATTTGAATACTGATCCTTAACCTTGGCATGTGTGACTTTAAGCAAGTTATTACAAAATTGGGACAGTGTTAGCACCTACCTCATAAGGCCAATGTGAGGAATAAATGAGTCTACTATTATTATTACAGAGATAGGTAGATATAACATAGTCTAACATAGTAAATAATTTAAAAATGTTGTTTTGGAGGCAATGTTGTTACAGTTCTATTCTAGGGCTCAACTTTCTCACTGACCTCAGTTTGAACAGGGGAGGCAAATAACTTTGAACTGCTTCTTGCTATAGGTTGATTGGAAATGGCTGACCAGGATATGTGTTGAGAAGAAATCTGAGGTTTACTCTGGGATCAGTTGAAATCAATTAGTGTTCCTATCCATGTACTGTGTAATTGTGCCCTTTTGAGAACCATTTGCAGGTCCTGTCACAGTCTGTGGTTTGGCCTCTCGGACCCATTATCTGTCCTAGGCATTTGCTCAGATCCTTTTGTCATGACCAGTCCTGCTATGTTCAGACCAAGTGCAGTTTCCAGCTCACAGGGGCACTGCCTGCTTGGGTGAGAGCAAAGAATTTAATGAATAGGAGCTATGTATGGATGGGTTCTTAGGAGAGGGGTTAGCAGGATGGGGATTCAAAAATAACTATGCCACAGCAACTCTGGGTGAGCCAACATATGCTGTATATTTTCATCCAAATAAAAGACATTCATTCTGAAGACCCTGGAACAGCTGTAACTTGAGATTCCCACAAATGCTTGGAAAACTGTCAGTTCTCTCTGAGTGGCAGTAGATACGGAAGCAAGAATGCCAGTAAGAATGTGAAACTGATTCTGAGCAACAGGGCCTGGGATTACCCTTCCAAGAAGCCAGCATTCTTTAGCACTAATCTAGCATTCAAGTGTTTGGGGGACAGTAATTTCATGAAGCCCACTGATTAAACATTTGCTGATTTCTGTCCTGGAAGAATTACAGAAATACAATAATCATTATGAATGGTCTCTTAGAGTAGGGCTTATCAAAGATTCCACTCAGTGATCTGCAGAGAATTCTAACATTGTGCTATGTTTTTCTTTTGCATCTACCAAATTTATCAATGTCTCAGGTCATTATTTGCCTGATCACAACAACATGCGTTCATGAATATGTATCAGCTAAAATCCTGCAATTTTATGTGTTAATGTGCTCATGTCTTTAGGTGTTTATAGCAATTAAATAAGACCTTGATAAATTTAGAGGAAATAAAAAAGCTTTGATATTATGAGTACTTATGTGGTTGAATTGCAGGCTCTGAGGTAAATTATGTTTTGTGTACCTATTTATTCATTTATTAGTTTATTAGATATTTTCCCATTTAGTTATATTTCTTCCTAGGAAATAAGTAGTCTCTTCTTGACTGCATTGTTTGGCCTTCTGATGCTCATTTTAACTTGTGAATGCAACCAATCCTTTCCTTGGCTAACGCAAATATAGCTTTGCTGTCCTATTGGAGTTCCATGGGGAGCATGGCGGCTGAAAATTTACTTGTAGTGAGTCAGAGAAGCCTGAGGGCAGGCTGTACAAGGTCAGGGTTGTCACAGGCCCATTGGGTAGGAGGGGAACCAGGAGGAGAAAGGATCCTGTGGCAGCAGGGGTCACCGGTGGAGAGGAGACCAGCAAGCAAGAGCTCCGGGGGTCCGAGAAAGAAAAACTAGGTGTGGGGCAGCCCCGCGGAGCACAGTGATGGGTAATTGTTGCAGTGGTCTTGAGAAGGTAGGGTTTAGTAGAGCAGGGACTTTGAGTGGGCTCCAGAGAAGAAGCACCATCTCTGGAACCAGAACGTGCCAGGTTAAAATGGAACTGAGCCCAAAGACATGCGAATGGCATAACTTGGTCACAGGACACAACTGTAGGAACAAATGGGGTGGGTTTCCAGATTTAACAAATAAACATACAAGATGTTCAATTAAGTTAGAATTTGAGGTAAACAAAGAATTTTAATATACGTAGGTCCCATGCAACATCTGGGCATTCTTACACTGAGTATTTACTTATTGTCTATTTGAAATTGAGATTATAAATCTTATATTTTATTTGGCCACTCTAGGTGTGTGGGGAGGGTTGGGGGGTGAGGGACACTGGTCAGCACTTGAGAAGCCTTCCTGATCTGGGAATGGTAGAGGAGCTGGCTGCGGGGAGGCATGGAGTGGATACAGAGGGAAATGAAGCAGGGTTAATGTGTGTGTATGTCAGAGAGAGAGAAAGAGAGAGAAGTTCTAAGAGACTACCTCTGAAAAATTTTATATTGGCTCTAAGACCTACTTTTTCATAATGTTTCATTACTTTTTTATTTCCTTTTTTTTTTTTTTGGTTTCATTTTGCTTTGCAAGCACGAGTTACACTTGGCCCATGTCAGAGACAGAATATTTGTTGGTTTGTAACATGAAACTGACAAAGCTGTGTGTACCCAAAGCAACACCAGCTCATTGAGAATGAAAATTTCAGCACTCCAAAATGGTTGTCTAGATAACAGTGGATGCATGAATATTTGGAAACATCTGGGTGATTGCTATCTTCTGCATAAAAAGTCCCATGAATGACTATATTTTTCCATTTTTATCCAGATATTTTAGAATCCTATAGATAGCCAAAGAGGCTCATCTCCAGAGAGACCACATATTCATCATGAAGTGGGAAATTTTCAAAACTACTTGATTTTTTTTAGTCCATTTGATTTGCCTTCAATCCTTCTAATAATTTTATTGATCTTTGATTCCCACCCTTCCTGCTCCCAGTACCTAGCACAGTCTGGCATATAGGAGATGTTGAATAAACCTTACAAATGAATAACTGAGTGAATGAAGACATTATTCTTAAATATTTTAACCTCCAGTACAGGGATTATGCTAAACAATGAAAAACTATTTATTTAGAAGGGAAGAGAACAAATATTTATGAAATGTGCACTATGAGATAGAAAAAGCCAGGCAATATGTATTTATTTATATACCTATATCTATATAGATAGATATAGCACAGATATCTATATCTCTAGATATAGATATATCTAGAGATATAGATACACAGATATATAGATATATACATACATATATAGATATAGATGCAGATATATCTGTATATCTATATCTATATCTATATCTATAGATATAGATATATATATAGCACAGATATAGATATAGATATACGGATATATACAGATATATATATCTATATAGATAGATGTAGATATATCTATAGCACAGATATATATCTGTGCTATTACAGTCCACCTGTAAATAATCACTAGTAGTTCCATTATACAATTGAGTAAACTCAAAGAGGTTGAATAAATTGTGAAGGTCCTCATCTAAGAAGTGAGGCTGGTATATGACCCCTGAGCTGTCTGAGCTGTTACAGTATTTCTATTGATTCCTCATCTTCCCAGACTAATCTGCAGTTAACAGTTCATATTTTGGGTGGTCTCCTATCACTTTGAGAGTTAGATGAAAGCCAGAGACATGAACACAGAAAGAAATGTTTCCAGTTTTACGAGCACTGTGGGTTCACCAAGGATCTCTGGTTAAGAATATCGTGATCATAGATTCAGATTGCTCCCCATGGAGTCAGGGCTAGAGAACAGAATCAGCCTATAACTGGCATGGCTAGAGCCCACTTCTCTGACAGCCCTCGTCAAGAAAAAGGGTCGGTGTCTTCTTTTCATCCAAGATCTGCTCAACCCTCAAAGAGCCAGTAACTTCTTCTATTCATAGTAAGTCTGCATGGTTTTACTAGGATTTAAAGAATATAGATTTTCTAATTTTTCCTCATTCAGTAACTGGAAAACTAATAAACAATAGTCGCCCAAATACAGTTGGGTCAGGTATCAGGATCAAAGCCCTGATATAATCCTTGCCCAGAACAGAATCCCCATGCAACTAAAACAGCTTAAGCTTCAGACCCCATCATGGGAATGGCCCTTTGCAGTCCCTCAGAGAGGATTTGGAAAAGTATTCACATGATCAAGCATTTTTTAAAATTTTTAAATCTGCAAACCAAGATCTTTTTGTATGGTTATTCTCCAAGACCCAGTTCCTTCCCCCACTAGAGCTCAGAGGCCACAAACCCTGCCTCTGCCCCTGTCGCTGCCCCCATGGAGTTTAGTGAGAAAAGATGAACACTGAATGAGTGATGGCAAGAGTGCTGGACTTTGAGGCTGGGGAGTGCCTGTGTAGCTTCCTACCCCAAGGGGACTTAGTCTTTCATGGGAGCGTCAATAAAGGTTTCTCTGAAGACCTGACACCTGAGCTGAGCTCCAAAGGATGAGTGTTTTATTTTTGTTCTTTCTTGTTACATCAAGGAAGGTGTAGCATGAACGGGAACAAGGACTGTGGGTGACAGGCCCCGAGTTGGAAGAAGGCAGGCTTGGCCTGGGCACCCCACCACTGCTGAGCTCAGAAAGGAGGGGAGCTTGGGTGAGGAGGCTGAAGAGAAGTCCAGCAGTTTCCTTGAGACCTGGTGTGGGGCCTGTTGAGCACTTTGAACTTGACTGTAAGGACAGTAAAAAGGGTCTGATGGGGAGTTACATGATCAGACTAACATGTTAAAAACAACATTCTTTGTGATGAGCACCAAGTGTTCCGTAGAAGTGTTGAGTCACTACAACACTATATTGTACACCTTGGACTATCATTATATGTTGTGTTAACTAATTAGAATTTAAATAAAAACTTAAAACAAACAAACAAAAAAACCCCAAAAAGCCGCTCTGGCTGTAGGGTGGAGAATAGATTTGTTTTGTTTGTTTTTAACCTCCAGAAACATTACCTTGAACACAGCTGTGACTGGATAAACAAATGCCAATATTTGTTTGTGAGAGGGAAGTAATTCTCTCAAAGGCTAGGTGCCTTTGGATATGAGAGGATGGAAATGCCCAGCCAGCCCCTGGGATGAGGAATCAGAAGGGCAGGCCAACTCAGGGCCACAGTGAACAAGATGGGATGTGGATGGTGGGGGGGAGGGGGGAGGGGCGCATGTGAGTTTGTGGGGAGTGTGAGAGCTTCTCTGGTTCTCTTCCCTTTTTCTCCAGCATAAATGACATGAGGCTTCTATCAGGTTGGAAGCAGTGAGAATTGAGGGAGACTCTGGAGGTCTCAACATTGCAAATCAACAGCCTGCATCAAAGACAAAGATAATGTCAATGTCAGGGTCAAAAACCTTGCTGCCCTTTTTAAGAAGCCTCCAGAGCAAAAGTGACCTTCTATGTTATTTTCCAAACTTCAAGTATATTCTTCTCAGCTTTTTCCAAGATCTTCCTCGATTCCTTGCTGAGTTAGGCTATTTTGTCCCAGATTTTGCTCTTCTCCTATTCCCCAGGAATGGAACATGATTTACAATCAGGGAGAAACCTGGCAGTGATTCTATGATATTGTATTGCTTAGGACATGATAGAAAGGTGTGTCACTGATTAGACCTGTGCAAAGTTCTGAAGACATTATGTGGGGGTCTGTGGTGCAGCCTTCCTCAATTATATGAAATAAGTTCAGCAAAACTCAGCTGCTGAGGTCCAGCTCATTGAGCCTGACTAACCAAGAAGCATGGCAATAATTCTTATGAGAATGTATTTATCAAATGAATTATAGAATTATAATGAATTATGGAATACATTTTAGATGAAAAAGAAGTGTTCATGCTTAAAGGGTAAAGATCAATTATCCATAAAATTAACTCATCTACATTTCATTTGTGATGATGATGGATAAATAAGTAGTTAAGGCATTTTCAGAATTACACTAACACATCTTACCTGTCTACTTAAATGAAGCTCAAGAAAGCAATGCAGACTCCATATTGCCTACAGTCTAATACAAAATCTTGGCATCTAGAGTTAAAAGAAATTTAAGCTCAAGAAAGTCTTAATGTTCCCACTATCTATCAGCCTGAAAAGTTTCCTTAGTTTTTCTATTTGGAGAGGCATTTAAGATTTGTGTTCCTGTTGCCTGGAGTGAGGGATTGAAGACGTGAAAGGCAGGGGGAGGAGATGGTGTTGTTGTCCAAGGGGACCAGAGCAGAGGTTGGGGAACCAGAAGGGCACTGAGGGTGGGGGTGTGGGGAAGGCAGAATTAACCAGCTGCTGCTGTCAGCCCTGACCTATTTCTTTGAGCCCTGGGACCTGTCTCTGCCCCTGTTCTCAGCAACAATGACACTGCCTTGGGGCGGCTCTGCAGCCAACCCACACTGAATGATAGCTGTCCCTGGCATTTTCTTAAATGTCACCAGAGAAAGACATTCTCTCTTCCCTGGAGGACACACATGCTACTTGTGGCTAAGTGGACACTTGGTACCATTTTCACACCTTCCAAAAATTGGTCACAGATGAGTCACAAATTTGTCAACTTTTCCAGTATGAGAAGCCATAGATGGAAGTGGATAGAAATGATTTTTTAAATGTGATGTTCTTCTGTGTGGCAGTCAAATGGTTGTCCTGCTATCGGAGAAACATGTGCTTTGAATTATTTTTACAGACACAGAGGCAGATCTGTACCCGATAGCTCTGCGTTCAGAGATTCTGTTCAGAGTCCTGATCATTCTTGGAAATGTTGGGGAACGGGCAAAGGAGAAGAGAGCAAATATATGTTGATTGCCTGTGAATGTTTGACATAATTAGTTGATGTAACTTATAATTTATAAACTCCATTGTCCAAGCAATATAACTTTCCCTACATTCTGAAATAGCTTCCTTCCTATTTTGAGCCCCTCCTGATGCTAGGGACTCAATCTCCATTAATTCAGGGTTTCTGCCCCCATTTTCCTTGGAGTGATATCTCAGCTCATGAGGGATGATTGCTGTTAGATTGCCAGCATGGGGCTGTTACACAGTGAGGAAGGGTGTGTGATGTGGTCGCCAGCACCACAGAAGTCCTATCAGAAAAAAAAAAAAATAATAATAAAGTGAAATGGGAGGTTGTTGACCTTCCCACCCAGTCCCTGACTCCCAGGCCCAAGGTCACTTCTTGCCTCACCTACTCATTTTGCTCCTCCCGAGGCTACTCTTTGGTGTGAGGACTGGTTTGAGGCTGTTGGAGCCCAGAACTACTTACTTTATTTCATCTTGCCCTTAACCCTGGGTATTTGCAATATTATTTTCCATTTGCAAAGGAAGAAAAATGAGATTTGGAGAAGCTAAGACCTTTCCCAGTGTCTCATATTGAATTAATTGGTAGAGCCCAATCTACTTTCCAAATCCACATGGCCCCCTTTGCCATAGTGACTACCACCCAGCTTTATACCCCCTCTTCTAAGAAGCCTCTTCTGATTACCCAAGAATAATGTCTACCTCCCTAAAAATCTCACAACTTCACTGTCCAAACCTTTAGTGTGATATTTAACCACCACACACTGGATTATATGCCAGTTGTCTGCATACACATCCAGATAGTCCAAATTAGGGCCCTGGCTGCCAGGGGGCAAAGACCCCCTCCCATGTTTTTCTCCATCTCTGATGCTAGTACCACACTACGTATATGGCAAAGGTTCAATATAGGATTGATGAGACTAGAAATGATGTGGTGATAAATAAATCAATAAATGGAGGACTGTTGACTCCCTATAACTATTTGTTCTATCTTTGTGGTTAAGCTGCAATTATAGCCTACTTAGCCACAGAGAGCCTGTAAATGATATGTGTTCTTGCCCTGGCTTCTCAACTCCATGTCCTTAATCCATGTAGTACCTTGGAGAGCATAGAGATCCAGCAATGAAGTAGCTTTTTCTCACTCCGCCTCTCTTGCTACACTGGCAGAATCTGCTTGCTCCCCTCACCTTCCTGACTTGGCTTTATCATTTCCTGACTCCATGCCCAGCCCCTAGTTATAGGCCTCTGCTTCCTTTTTGGTTAGGACAAGTCATTTGGACCTTTAGTTTGCTCATGGGTCATGGGATCAATGCTTCCTATTATAAGATTGACTCTCAATTCTGTATGCGCCCTTCATTGTCTTGGGAGATTCTGGGAACAGACAGTGCCTGGGTTCATAGCAACCCATGGTATTCTCACCAGCTAACCATTCTACAAGTACCCTTATTTTCCCATCAGGACAGAAGGATTATTGTATGGGGGAAACCTAAAATTTATCCCAATAATGGGTTTGAGTACAGAAATGTCCAACTTAATTTTCATTATTTTATTTTTTATGAATAGAGTAAAATCTATAGTGAAAAGGGGAAATACAATATGTTTTCTTATATATTCTACCTCAAAGTTTAATCACCAAGTATAATCCCCGTAAAGTGGTCAGGTCTGTTAATTGTAGGGATACAAATCCCACTCAAATTAACTTCAGGAAAAGAAAAGAACTAATTATCTCATGTAACTGAAAAGTCTAGGGCTTTGGGCATAGTAGGATCCAGGAAATCTCTCTCTCTCTCTCTCTTTTTTTTTTGAGCTATTAACTCTGTTTTTCTTTGTTTTGGTTCCAAAAACTTCTGGTTTAGGTGGGGCTTTCAGCTTCTAATCTCAGAAGAGAGGTCCTCTCTCTTTCAGCATCCAATTAATTCCTCAAAAGAAACAAAAAAACCCAAAAAATAAAAAATCCTGGCCCTGTTTAGAATGGACCATTGTTAGACTCTGAGCAACTTGGATCACATGTCTTCCCCTGTGGTTGGTGATGCAGGAGTCCATAATTGTGAGCCCTTCTAAACTTGCATAAACTGGGGAAAGGCAGATTCCAAAATGAAAGAATGGAGAACAGGTTAAAACCACCACCACCACCACCACCAAATATCTCCCATGTTTGGTAGGTGAGAGTTTGTGAGTTAGGTGCTGCATAATGCTTTCTTTGCCCTGGTGAAGTGAATCCATGTCCTAGGAAGGGCTAAAGGGAACATCTGTTGATCTTATATTAGGTTCAGACACTGTGCTGGGTACATGATGTACATTATATCCTTTAACTTTTAAAACTGTCACTCCCCATTCAGTTCTCTTAAAAGTTAGGCATTGCCCAACAGAGTGAGCTAGGTCTCATGTAAAAGGAGAACGTTTTGCACTTTCAGCATTCACAGCTCCCCTTTTACCCACTAGTATCTGGAACTATTCTTGATATCTTTCTTTTGACCTGATCTCAGGTCAAAATTTGACCTCTAATTCACCGCTGATCAATGTAGTTTTGTTGTACCAATTGGCCATTTCCAAAGACTTCCAGTCTACTCTCCCATGCTGCGTGACATTTCCAAACAGAGACTCCCCCACCCCTGTTGATTTACTCTGTGGACCAATTACACTGAATATTCAAGATGGCCCTACCATGGTAATGTTGGTTAACTCTACATAACTGGCATTCTCTAAGGGACACAGAGTTATCCTATTTTTTCTTCTGAAGATACAAAGTTTCCAAGAAGTAAAGGAACTTTTCCAAAGACATATAGACATAATTAACTCAATATGGAGTTAAACTGAAAGCCTGATTATGAATTTACCAGGCACTAACTATCTTAAATGAACATGCATGAAGCCCCTGCAAGTCCTTGCAAATTTGGCAAGTCATGATAGAATTTTGGTCTAGTCAATAAAGATATTGCAGCTTGGTGATGTTCCTAGATGATGTTCTTGCCTGAATTATGAATTGAGAAAAGAAAAACAAGATTTAAGAATGAAGAGAAGTGGGGGGTGCCTGTATGGCTCAGTTGATTAGGCATCTAACTCATGATTTTGGCTCAGGTCAAAATCTCAGGGGCCTGAGATTGAGCCCTGTATTGGGCTCCACACTCGGTGCAGAGTTTGCTTAAAAGACTTTCTCTCCTTCTGTTCCTTACCCCTGCACTCTCTCTCTCAGATAAATAAATCTTTTAAAAAAACAAATACACAAAAACAGACTTACTATGATATGAGGATTGTACTGTTTTTGAAACAGGTGCTTACCAGAATTGTGCAGTACGCAACTTGAACAAATTGCATATTGACCATGCAAAGAAAGGAATAATTAGGAAGTTCATTTAAAATAAATCATCATTTAAATTATGTTGTTTGGTTAAAGAAAGTTAAGTTTAAGGCTTACTTGCCTTATATTACTTATATAGGTATGCCTATTGAAATTTAAATTAACAATATATCTATGTTTTACTTGAGCCCTGTATTTTCACATATCTCATGCATATGTCTATGGAGTATAAGATTGTTGATTCTCTGCAAAAGCACAGCTTTTTGATTCTAAGGATAAAAATTATGTAAGCATCAGAATCCAAAAGCTTCTTTTATTTCAAACAGCTCTTAACATTTTGACAAGTTAAGCACAAATGAATCATATATATACAGATTAAATTTCTCTTAGAATACAAATGGGTTTCAATTGGAGGAGAAAAATGTGGTTGGTCAAATGCATTCCTGTTTTGCTGAGTCATAAACTTTCAAAAAATAGCCTAGTGTTTAAAAAAAATCTAAATATGTTAATAAAACCACAAATGTGAATATCTCCATGTTCTAGTGTTGTGTTTCCATTTTAGAGTCCAAATGGTTTAACAAACATGTTTAGAAAGAAATTCCCTCCCTTCCTCTAATTAATAGTTTTTCTTATCTGGCATCCTATACAGTTTTACTTGGGTTTCTTGCTTTATCTTTCTAGTTATGTAGAAACATAAGCTGACTTATGCCTGATCAAGACCATGTCTGCTTCTGTGTGAGCTTTGTGGTTTACCTGAGGAAGAAACTTCTCTGTTTGTTTCATCCATTACATAACGGGAACACTTATTATTTGGGTCACTGAGTGAAAATCATCAACAAGACACACTTCCAAAGGGTGAGAAAAATAAATTGCTGTTTACCAGCTACACATCCCAGATTCTTTAATAATGTGATCTGACTTTGACGGGATGTATAGAGAAAGCAATTAAAAGGATAAGAGAAAAGTAGGGTAAGTAATCCTAATAACAATAAGTTACCCACCTACGTAAAAGAAAGTAACCCCTTCAGAGACAGCACAGAATTGCAGAAGTAGAAACTGCTGTGTTTCATGTGGCCTCTCACTGGGTGGCAAGGGCAGACATTCACCTTTGCAGGTAGGAGCTGAAACAGAACCAAAGGTAACATGTGGGCAAAGGGAGGAGGAGCCCCCCCAAAATGAGGAAATAATCGATGAGGGTTTGGGACAATCACAGAGTCAGTGCTTAGCCTAGGAAGAGCCAAGGGCTTCTCTACCACAGGGCAGAGAAGGGGAGGTGCCCATGACTCAAAGGGTAATTAAACAAGAGGCCTCTTTCTTGGTAGCTACATTCCCTTTTCATCGATAGAACACAATCACTTGTGAGTATTTCAGAGCCCTTGCTGTTAAGAGCCCTGGTCCTAGATGCCATGAGGCATGACTCTATCTTAGTAAAGCAGTAAGCTTAAAGAAATATTGAGATAAAAATACCTGTCTGACTTGGAACAAAATCCATACCCCATGACATCAACCTTATTGCTAACTTTTGATTTTCACTTATTACTTTGGAGACCAGCTATGTATTTTCAACATCTGGGTTGAATTCTTTTTATATTTCTCAAGCAGCCTTCTGCACCTAACCTTGTCATCTTGGTTGTGTCAATTTGAGGGAGAAGTTGGTCAAAAACAAATGAGGTAGAATGTAATTCAAACAACGTTGGGAGTAATCACCAATCTGGCAGAGTACCATAAGGGTATACAAAGATTTATTATTTGTTTCTGGATTCTGGGTCCAGAGAGGGGGAATTCCATTCATTTTGCCTTTTTTTAAGAAAGCAGGTTGAGGTGTAGGGAGAGGGGAATGTCACCTTTTTTGTCCTTCGTGTAAATTGGAGCTGAGGAATGGCTAGGATGTGGTAATGGTGCTGATTTCAGAGTTATCTTGAACCTCAAGGGAAAACCTATTTCTGTGTTTTGGGTGGGTTGAAAGCTCTCCAGCCATCAATGCCTAATTACCAGGAAACTCTGTAAACTCAGCCCATGCCCTTGGTTGACCTTGTTCCTTGAATTCCTAGAATTTGCAAATAGAGTCTTCAATAACAAGAATCATTAGACAGCTTCTAAAGGGGTAAACTTTGCTATCTGATATAAAGGAAACATTGTACAAAGCACATTCTATTGTAATGATCACACAACCAAACAAGAAAATGCGAATCCCTTTCCCTGAGATTTGAACAAACTGCTCTGAGGGCTTGCTAGTGGGAAAACGTCTGCCATGCCCATGTAGCCAAATGGAGTCTCATGAAGTGCTTTGCTATTTAGATATTTGAATACAATTTAAGGGGAATAATGTGGTGTAATAAACACAATGTCCACCATATATAGGGTCTGACAGACATGGGTTTAAATTCCAGCTTTGTCATTCACTAACTGAGATACAAGTGAGTTACCTTTAAACTCTTTGGGTCTTAGTTTCTTCATCTGTGAAATGGAAACAATAACTATCTTCGAAGGCCAATATCAAAAGAGCTGATGCGAGTAAGTCACCTGGCATCTAGTGGGTGTTCAGAAAGGTTGGTTTCCTTTTCTTCTTCCTCTCCTCCAAGTATCCTCACTTGTGTAAAACAATTTCTTGACCAGTTCTTGTCTGAAGACTCAAAAACTTCATGAACTTAAAAACACTCCACCAAACAACCCTTTAACAAACTGCCCCATAAAAGCATCTAGAACAGATGTTTCATTGCTTTTAAAGAGCATAGGGTTTAGCAGCAGAGAAGTTACAGAGTACGATGTTTTTTGAGCAGCAGTTTTAAAGTGGCTGGAAGGTCAAGTCACAAATGATCTAAGGTCCCTTCCAGTTCTACAATGCTATGGTCCCATGAAATTGTAGCAGCTGCAAAGCAAGACTGGCCTTTATGACTCAGAAAAGATGGCACGCACTGCGCTGGCTATCGGGCATACTGAAGATTTGATTAAACCCCTGCTCTCCTCAAATGTTAGCTTTGGGATTAACATATCAAATAAATGCATGTTACCTCTTTGTCAGATGTAGCCAAGGTATTTCTGTAGACTAGTATATTTTAATGGAAAGCATACCTAGTAGTTGAACAGACTAGCAGGTAAATAGTCCAGGAGGATGAGTATGGCTGGGGGGTGGGGCAGGAGAGAGGGGAGGGAAATGATCAGCTCAGTCTACTAATCTCTTCATCACTCATCATCATTATCTGTGTGAGGGAAACTAGCTATATCTAAATTTATAGATCTTGGGCAAAAATCTGTGGAGGTGTTTAGTTCTAAAACTAAGAACTCTCATAAAAATCCAAACAAGGATGCTGAGGTAAAAATGATTTTAATTTGTTTTTAAAATCGGATTAATATCCATTTCGATGACTTTTCAAAAATGAGTTATAGAAAACTTGGTTTTGGAATGTTAAGCATTATTTGAAATAATTTATTTTCAGTGGCTATTTCAGCATGAGAAATAAAATGCAAACACACAACCTATGACAATGCCTTCTACGGGGGAGAGAGAGAGAGTGTGTGTGTGCCGTGTGTGTCTGTGTGTGTGTTGGGAGGATATCTTTTTTGAGAAGATACATTTTTTTTCCTTCTGCTTTGGGAGTTTATTGTTGGAAAGTACTGCAAGTTTTAAATATCTTTTCATCCAATGGACACATGGATTCAAAACTCACTTTTCTTTTTCCCCCTGAGAGTCAGGGAGAGTCTAAGTAATTAAGAAACAAGAACACACATCTTAAAGATACTTCAAAATCAAGATATTCTTGCCTCGGGAAGTAACAGTCTGTAGCAACAGAGAGCTGCAGAGACAAACATGTTTGAAACACCTAATGCTAGGTTCTGCTTTGACACTTATGATGGGGCTGAAATCCTAGAGCTGTGTAAATGCCCCCAGATGGTATTCTAATTTACAGAAAAAAAGGGGGGGGGGTGAAATGGAGTCTTCTATTCCAATCTGAGCAGATAAGAGATTTAATTTATGTTAACCAATACTACATACTATTAAAAATCAGTAAGGAAGGGATTTACTTGATTGTTTCTGGGTTTTCATATTTTGAAATATTTACATTGGTAAATTTCTGTAGAGTGTTTTCATGAGAAGAACTGAGGGGGTATAAGATGATTAAAAATATTTCTGCCTTTAATTATAGCCTAGAAGGTCAGAATATATATTCTTGCTTTAACTGAATGCTACTTATAATTAATAATGATATAATTTTTATAGTTGAATTTTCATAGATATGTATGAAAGAAAAATATTTGATTTCAACCTTGCAAAAATAAAGGAAACCATCCAAATTTTAAAAAGTCAATCAATGAATAAAAGCAATAAAGAACAGGGGCTCCTGGTTGTCTCAGTTAGTTAGGTGTTTGCTTTCTGCTTGGGTCATGGTCCCAGGGTCCTGGGATCGAGCCCTGCATTGGGCTCTCTGCTTGGTGGGGAGCCTGCTTCTCCCTCTCCCTCTGCCATTCCCTCTGCCATTCTCTCTGCTTGTGCTGTCCGGCTCTTTCTGTCTCTCTGTCAAATAAATAAAATCTTTAAAAAATAAAACTAGTGGGAGAGGGGTATACCAAAATGTACCAATGATATTTTTGTGGTGCTGGAAACCAAGTGATTTTCATTTTCATTCTCATTTTTTTATTGAAGTCTAAATTTCTTGTGTAATTTAAATATTTAAAACATGAAAATTCTTCAGAAGGAAGAACTGGAGTTAGGAAGAGTGTCAGAAGGAGGAAGGTGGAAAGGAAGTCATGCTTGAGAAGCCTATTGCTCCCTCTGCCTCTCACACATCTAAGAATCATGGCTCTAGACTAGAAACCCATAGCTGCTCATGTTGGCTTATGAAGTTTGTTAAGATTTTCCTGTTTGTGGCAGAGGTCATGTAGCCGTGTCTTCATCTGAAGATAGATGAAGGTCTGCAGGGAATGGACAGATACCTGATCTGAGATACTATAGGAAAAATGAGCATAATGGGAGGGTTAAAGCAAATGGGAGGCAAAGTTCACAATTGTTGGCCCAAATAAATTAGGAGCAAGTCCAAATGAGAAAGTATTGGAGTGACAAGTAGATGAAGATGGGGCGAGTATGGAATGTAGAGTAGGAACACTGTTCAGAGAGAGGCTGGCTGGGATGCCATGGGATTATTGAAGGGAAGGAGAGGGGGAGGGGTCACCAAGCTCAAGTAAAGTTTGGGATTTGAGTCATTTGCTGGGATGACACCTAGTGTTCTTATGGTGCCATCAAAGACTCCTTGCAAAGTTAGAACTTCTAGAGAGATTTTCATTAGATGAACCAACTTGGAGCAGTCTGCCTATTGGTAAAGCCATGGATCCAGTGAAATGGGTTCTGTTTCTCCTGGGTGGAGGTATTTATTTATGGCCTATTTGTGTCATTTCTGCTGGCAGTACATGGTCCTTCAGATGCATAGAGCTAGATGTTGGCTACCTTTCCAGTATGACTACATGAGTTGTTGCTTAGTTTTTTCCCCAAAACCTAGGGTCTGGTAAAACATCTTGGGACTGAAGCTCTGTTAGTTTCCATGTTGTATGCAGGACGCATCATATGGTCTAAAAACTGATGGACTGGAAATATGTTTTAAAAATCAGAATATTCCACAGTAAAATACAGCTTTCTGATACCTTTGACAAAGATCTGTTAACATTAGACCCCAATGTTCCTGCAAAGGAGCAATGGATAGAGCTCAACAATAGCGTTCATTTTTTTTTTTTTTTTTTTTTTACTTCCTGTGTGACTGGACTATTCTCTAAAGGGATTATTTTGTTTACTAGTAAAATGAGACCCTTAGAAGCAAACACTTCTTATTCCTCCTCTGGACATCAGGTCTGTGTATGACTCCTGAAACTCTAACATCCTCTAGATCCATGAAGGCAGTGAAATGAGCACAAGAAACTACACTGAGAATGGTGGAGTAGAAAAGTGGAAAGAACAGGGGTCCCTGATGACATCACTGAGCCCCTGAATTAACCTGCCCTCCAGCCATCATAGTTTCAGATTTCTTGTGAAGGTGGGGTAATCCATTGTGTTGATTCTAGGTTTCACTTTATTTTCATAGTTTACCATCTCTGAAATCAGAATATATTTTGCCGTGATATTATCTTACAATCACTGCTGGCCAGGGGCAGTCCTGACATAGTTGTCACTGCCTGTGTATGAGTCAATTTGATTGTGATTGCCAGTGATATGACTGACAGCTGCAGCCCCTCAATAGCTCAGTCAACAAACCATTAAAGGACATTAGAGTTAGGGATCTTGTGTTCTGTCTGAACACTTTCCACTGACAACTTGTGGAAACATAAAGGAAGCATCATCATCAACATTTCCATGATGACAGTGCTCGGAGAAAAATTCAAGAGACAATAGAGAGCAAGGAATGCTGCATCACCAACACTTTTCACGTCACAGAGGACAACACTGGTTAGGAAAAATATGGATATTGATGGTTCTGAGTTTAAAAAGTAATGAAGACAACAAATCAATGTATTTGATTTGTGGTTGTATATATACATATATTTCTGACATATTATATTTAGTATATATGTGATATATGACAAAATATGTTTCACTTTTAAAATTTTTTTCCAATAGATATAAAAAAAATTTTAAATCATTGGAGGACACCGTGTCAATGCTAACTGAAGGTATTTTTTTTCTTTCTTAGTGAGTCATAAAATAATGGTTTTGTTATAATTGGTATCTTACATTTGACAAAATCAATAATAAATTCTTTATTGCTTAAGTTGTGACTTTCTGTTTCTTACAATCAAAAATTTTCACAATGGGGGCACCTGATTTCAGTGGGTTAAAGCCTCTGCCTTCAGGTCAGGTCATGATCCCAGGGTTCTGGGATCGAGCCCCTGAGTTGGGCTCTCTACTCAGCGGGGAGCCTGTTTCCCCCTCTCTCTCTGCCTGCCTCTCTGCCTACTTGTGATCTCTGTCTGTCAAATAAATAAATAAAATCTTTAAAAAAAAATTTTCCACAATGATGTAGCATGCAATTTATGAACATTCTAGTCAGTAGATTTCTTTTTAGCTCCCTAAAGAAAAAAGGATAGAATGTGTTAATATTCATGGGAATCTGAGTTCTTGATCTGGCCTCTTCCTAGGTAGCAGTTGAGGCAAGTAGTGACAGGGTTCCTTTCTTGCTAGTATGGTGGGTAGGGCAAGCAAGGGGAAACTTGTCTATGAGCTAAGAAGACATCTCTCCACCCTCCCTTCTGCAAAAGCATGTCACTATTCAACAACCATTAGTTATGCTCCTGTGCTAACGAGCAGTATCTTCTGGAAATGAAAATGTGCCAGCCTCATCACTAAGAGATTTCTTAATTAACCTGCGATACTCTTAGCAACCGAGTTAGCTGTTGTCTTAGAAATGAATTATTTGGGTCTTTTATCCTATAGTACTCCCTTTATTCTCTCTGACTATTATAGGATCAGGGTGCTCTTTGATTAGCCCATCATAATTTCCTAAAGTAAGCAAGAATTTGAGAAACCGCCCATGGCACATTATTTCATTGCTTGAACTTGCTGCTGACTCTTTTATCCTTTGATAACTAAGTCCTTCCTAAACAATAGCGTTAATTATAACAGTCATTTATTCTACAACTATGCCTTTTCTCTTGCTGGATTTCATGCACATGGACAAGATTAGGGGCCTCCCCCAGAGAGGATTCACCATGGGCATTACCTGTTGGGAGAAGAAACATTTCCTGCTCTTTAACCTGTGCCTGCCCCAATCATTCATCCCTGAGAAATACTTGCCACAATGTGGGCCTTGCTTCTTCAAGACTAACTAATACAGGGAATGAGAGTTTCATCCCTGTGAGAAACTGCACATTTCTCATTAAATGCAAATTTGTCATTTGAAAAGGTTGAATAGAATTCTATTTTAAAAAAGAATTCCAGTTGGTTAAATTTAGTGTCATAAAAAAAAAAAAAAAAATCAAACCAAGAATAGTTTCTGGCTTTGAGCCCACAGTGTTTCTTTTGTTGTGAATTGGGTGTATTTTCATTCACTGGAAGCATTTTCTGCAGTGTTTGTCCTTTTGAGAACACATATTGATGATTCTGTTGGCTTTAATAGTACCTGTCTTTCCTTCAGAAGTAACTTATCTAAATTTTATTATTGTCAAACAGATAGGACCTTCATTTTTATTTTTAATTTTTAGCTCTTTTGCCTCTTCCGTCATAAATCAGGACTGCTGTCTTCTTTCCACCACCCCCATCTTTTAACAGATGCCACATTTGCTCCTCCCCCAGTACTGCAAAAGAGATAGCTTAAAAGACAGATGTCTGCATGTTCTGCTAACAGTTCATTTGATTTTGAAGACTGAATAGTCTACCAGTGTCTTGCCAGGATCCCTGACCTGCCTGTGATCTCCTTTTACTTTTTATTCAACTCTTCCTTGGGCACCTGGTGATTACAAGAAGGCAACTTCTGTTAATTGAATGCATATTTGGTGCTTCTGGGCCTGGCCCTGGGTGCCCAACAGACATAATCCCGTTTAATCTTTCTCACTGCTTTAAAGGTAGATATTATTATTCTAATAAAGGCAAGGAAACAAAACCAAAGTGATGAGGCGGCCACAAGCCTGGCTTAACCAGCCAAGTGGCAAAGCTAAATTTTACCATCTCACTTTCCTGACTCTGAAAAAAATCCGCCTGGCTATAGAAGTAACAGTCAGAGTCTCCTAAAAATGTGTTAATTTCTCTTTTTTGGGGGTTGATGTAGATTTTTAGGCTACCTTACTTTTTATTATCTTCATGGCATAGAAACACAAGAATGATCATATCCATGAACTCAAGTCTCCATGTACTGATCTTGATATTTTGGTATGTTTTATTTCAAACTATACCACATCTGAGACATCATCACCAGTTTTTTGCATTAATTTATGAGGTAAATTTTCTCCTAAATTTGTGTTCAGTGTGTTTCTTGTCAGAAGTCTGCCAAGGGTCAGGATTTCATGATAGACTCTGTTTCATAATCCCATTTGAACCTTTTTGCTCTATAGCAGATTCTCTGGCATAAGGTGAGACAAGACCATAGTCATCTCAGAGTGCTATGTGGGGAATATGCAGTCTTTCAGGCTACTGGTGACTGAAACCATATACCATAAATAAACCTAAGTTTGCATTATGTGATATGGGAATGCTAAATCAGTGTTTGTACAGGAATCAATAGTTCTGATCAGTTGATGGATTTGCTGAGAAACGCTTTAAAAATAACAAGGGCAATGTAAAGAGCCCAAATCCAGCAGCACCGTCTTCATCCCATAGGAAAGGCACCTGCTGCCTCCTCCTGTGATTCCTCAGACTCAGTTGAATAGTCTGAGGTCCTTGGGATTCTATTCCAAGAAAGCAAAATTATGGAATGATTTAATTCTAGATCAGTCAGCTTCAGGATAGAAAGATCTGTTCCTGAATATTTGAAACTCCTTCTCTAAAGACAAAGCTACACTAAAGAAGAACTCTGTAATTCAGTCACCCTAGGGAACAAATCAACTAACAAATTTGGAAGCAAAAGGAAGACAATTTTATGTAGCTTTTAACAAATTTGCTCATTATCTGTTTAATATTTTCTGGGCTGTGAACAGTGATTAGTATATCAAATTAATTCTTGGATGGTTTGCTTGGCTGACTAAGTTAGGATTCCCAGGAACAGTAAACAAAAGATCATCTAATCCAATTGGATCAGCTTCTTCCCCCCACCCCCTACATAGTCACTGTCTGTTTCCCCCAGTTCTGGTAATTAAACAGTTAAACAATCTAGTAATTAAACAATCAAACAATCTTGTTTCTCAGCACTGTTGTGGACCATGAGGCACTTTACCCTGTGGCCTACTCATGAGATTTTAGGGAAATCTGAAATTGTATGGAACTTTTAATGTTCATGAACCAACCAAGTGTCTTTCTAGAGAGAGATCACAGCTTTCATCAGATTCTCAAAGATCCTCAGAGACGAATGGTAACAAACCTTGGTGAAAAAAGTCATAATTGAATGAACTTTTTCATTTCTTCTTTTTGTGCGGAGGTCTGTCCACTGATAATACTAATGAACTCAGTCTCTATTCTAGATGCTTCAGATACATGATTGAACAAGACTAGATTTCCAGCTTTCCCCACTCCCCCACCCATCAGAGACTTAAGTTCAAATAGGGGAGTAAGATAATAAGAAACCATTCAAGTAGGTGAGCCAAGAACTTGCTAATACTGGTAAGAGTAAACATGGCCACTCTAGATTGGTGGTTATTGTCACCCTCAGTGGGTTTTTGTTTAGTTTAGTTTAGTTTTGTTTTGTTTTGTTTTTTGTATTTCTTTTTGTAAACACTTCTTGTAAGCAGTTATGTCCCTTGAAGCCACCTGGGGAATCCCATGGCACCTCTTTGGTATTCCCATAGATGAGTGTGTGCAGATGTCCGAGCGGTCCCCGCTTTGCAGGCCAGTCTGTTGAGCGCCCGAGTGCCCAGCTGCCTGCCGCACATAACACGAGAGCTTGCGCCATCCATCCGCACTGACAAAGGGAAAATGAGAGGCACGGACCTTGACAAGCTCTGCCTCATCCAAAAATAAAATTGATTCAGGCCACTAAAAAACTCCAAGCTCTTTCATTAATAGGCCTTGGAAAACCACAATAAATCAGCCTATTAGAGTGCAACAGGGGTGCAAATTGGTGTCTCAGTTAATGTAGATAAAGATTTCAGTGCACACTGCATATATCAAAAATTTAACACATGCTGCTTGCAGAGTTTTAATGAATACAAAAAGCTCAATTGCTTAAAACCAACACAACCCAGGCATTACTTCATTTAGCTGTCAATAAAATTGTCTCTTATTTTATTTTCTAATGGTTTATCAATACTGGTAATTTGCGGCTGGTTATAAAAAGGAGGATGAGGGGGGAGGGAAAGGAATTTAAATAAGTCCTGCTAACTAGAAAAGAGGTTGGTGGGCCATTTTGTTCTGCTACATAAGTTAATGACCAGATGATGTGAGGTAGTGAAATCTCCATTGCTTCTGAGACTACAAACATCAACCTCATTTGGAAGAATATATTAAGTCAGGGCTGCACTGTGCTCTGCAAATCTGTTGTTGTCCTTTGATAAAGGATGTTAGGCATTGCAATCTAGTCTCTCAAATAAGTTCTCCAAGGGAAACATGATTTTGCTCTGTTTTTTTCCCCCCACATATTATAACAGCGATTTTAAGTTTGCTGGTAGAAGCCCAATGCAAGATTTCACCTGCCTTAACCCCTTTCTATAAAATGCAGAATCAATAGGAAACCTATTTTTTGAAGCCGGTGAGGAAACTCCATCACTGTAGCTGAAACAAACAAGTCTTCTCTTGTTTCCCCAGTGCAAGAAGGGAAGGGCCCTAACCATGGTCCTTACCTACATAACTTCGTAGGTGTGAGGGAAGTGACACTGTTTGTTTTTCCCTGAATGATATTTATGTAATTTTAAAAAACCAGATTCATGTTAATGAACTAACCATGAGAAGTCATTCATTGATTGATAAACAATTGTGACAGGCTAATGTATTAATAAATTAATGTAGAGATTAACCTGTGCCTTATTTTATTATTATTATTATTATTATTATTATTATTATTATTTTCTTGCTTGAGCAGACTCATTAGAAAATGAGCATAGAAGTAATTGTGTCCTTCACCCATAGAAGAAGGGTAATAAGGCTGCTGTGTTCTCTAGTTTCTAGGCTTCTTTGCCCAGGAAAATATTTTCCACTCCCCTCCCCTCCTCTCTCTCTTCTTTTTTTCTTTCTTTTCTTGATTTCCTTTTTCCTCTAAGGCTGGTGGGGAAGCACCAGATTGATGACTTCTTTACTCAGTCCTTTTGGGGTTCTTTCTAGGCCTTGAAGAAAATGAGTCTGAAATATTCTGCTATTGGTATTGACCTGTCCCCTGCTCCCATATACCCCTTCCTGAGGTGATAACACCTTAGAAAGAGAATGGTCTTCTGGGTGATTTAAGTGGTTACCCCTAAAGGCTGCCACCTTGGAAGTGGGGAAAAGGGGTCTAAGAGCCAGCCAAAAGTGGTTGACCACACTCCATCATCTCCTAGAGGAGCAGAAAGAGAAACAGTGTCCAGGTAACCAAGGCTGACTAATGGGCTGAGGGCAAGTCTCTCATTTTCATGGACTGCCTGAGCCCAAGAGGGGAAGAAGACATCCCAGTAAATGATTCTGCTATTTTTTTTTTTTTTTTTTTTTTTTTTTTTAGCATTTGACAATTAAGAAATTAGATCGGAGTAAGGTATGTTTTAGAAAGGTAAAGAATTGTGGCACTTCTTGCGGTCTGTGTTGTGGGACAATTCTTTGTTATGACACACTTATTGAGCATCATTTCTGAGCTAGACCTTAAGCTAGGCAGATGGAAAGAGCCACTGCCTTCTCTCAGGGGAATCAAATTCTAGTAGGGAAGGCAGACAAAGGGACAGAGAACTATAACATGGGAAGGATTCTTTTCTAGTATTGTAAGCAAAAGGCAAGGACAGTGCAGAGGAGGCGTAGCTGAATCTGTGTCTTAAAGAAGAGTAATAAGGGGGGGGAAGGGGTGGAATAATTCAAAATGAGGGATCAGCATTTGCAAAACCACAGAGTTGTAGAAGGTTGCCCTGTGTGGAGGACCCGTGAGAAGTTCTGTGTGCGTGAAGGTGGGGCTGTAGTGTACCTGGTAGGAAGTGATAAGAGCAGAGGTCCCTCAAGGACTTGGGGAATGAGTGACATCACCTGAAAGAATATTTCAGCTTAGTCTCTGCTCAAGGAGACATAAATGTTTGAAATTGTACAGTTTGCATATAAAAGACACCTGATACAGGATTTTCCCAAATTTGACAAAAATATTAAAAATGTACGTGACATTTGCCAGTAATGAGTTGTGAGGCGGAAAGAAATTTTCTAAATTATCAACTGTGTTATAGGAAAAGCTGAATTATCTTTCTAGTCTCTCTATAGAAAAGTTATTGCAGAATTTGGTCATAGGAAGAGACAATCAAAAATTATGCAGCCAAAACATGTAGAATAAATGCATTTATAGAGGTTTGTCAAGCAGATAATTAACAAGTCTTAAGTTACTTTTTTCCCCTGCATTTTGGAATATTTTTGGTATTTGTTGGGTTTTAAAAGTTAATGATTTTATGCTTTCTTTTCTCATTTTAAGTAAATATTCACTGTTGACCTCCTTCTTTTTTTATACTTCTGTATTATTATTCTTAAAGAAGTCTTCCCAGGTTGTTTAAACTTCAGGTTCCCTCAATGTTGGGTTAGCCTCTAGGTAGGCGGAGATCCTGAGGAGGTGGGTTGGGTCCAGTTTGAAATCTGAGCCTCAAGAAATGTTGGAGGACCTTCATGTTCACTTGAGGCTTCACATCAAGTGGAGCTTCACTTTCCTTGTGAGGAACCTGGACCAAGAGAAGTCATGTGACTTCCAAAGTTCTCTGACCTTTTTAGTAATAGATCCAAGAGTAGGACCCCATGTCTTACTTTGCTGGCATGTCATGTTCTTCAGATTAAAGTCTACGAAGTACAAGCATCAGATCAGGGCAGAGGTAACAAATTCATTGGATTTGGCCAGTATGATGTTTAAAATACTACCTGATGTCAAGACCTTTAGTTGGGACATGCTCTCTGTTGTTCTCATAGTCCTTTCCACTTCCACTGTCCTATACTTGGGTGATGGATGTAACTGAACTGTTAGCTTGCAAAGACATTTGGCTTAGGGCAACTGTGCTTGGAGAACAGAGAGGTTTCGAAACTGCAGGCCTGAGACAGTCCCTTCCTATAGTATTGCTGGGTGTGTGTTCCCTTATGAATCTGCCATAGCAATATCCATCAGCAGCTCTGGCCTTTGAGTTATTGGGTAGGAAAATAACAGAAGTGAGATTTTACCTGCCAGTTATCCTCAGGGAGACAGGCATGCTGGTGTTTTGTGGACATGCAACCATGGGCAGGGGAGACTGGAGGAAGACATACTCTTTGAAGGAGAGCACTGACTATGAGAGCAGTCCACTGAGAGTATACCTCAGCAAGGAACCTAGTCATGGTACTAGGCCATCACTCTTGAAACTGGTTCATTGCATTTAGTTCTAGGTTCTGTTGTGGGTTTGTATTGATGGGCTGGGAGACTGCCATATTGTTCAATGACTGCCTATTTTTGAATATACTTACTTTTTAAATTTTAAAAAAAAATTTAATGGGGGGAGGGGCAGAGGAGGAGAGAGAGAATCTCCAGCAGACTTCTTGCTGAACACAGAGCCAGATGTGGGGCTCAATTCCAGGACCCTAAGATCATGACTTGACCTAAGACCAAGAGTCAGATGCTTAATCAACTGAACCACCTAGATGCCCCTGGATATAGTTATTTTTTTCCTCCTGGGGAGATCTGGGAACAGAGTCACTGGGCTACCTTGTATCCATCTCTAGGGACTGCCTATGTGCCTTTCTACTTTAACATCTAAAGATTTAAGGAACCTGGTCCTCCTTTGCCCCCACATTCTTTCATCGGCACCCAGAAGAATTTTTGCCTACATGGCTTCACTTTTCTTTCAGAACTGGAATTTTCTATGGTGGACAGACTGGCTGATATCTTAAGATTTGATGGACTTTTTGGTGAATGACTTCAAAGTATATAAACTCATGGTAGTTAGATTCTGAATTCCAGGAGAGACTGAAGACTTTGCCCCTCACAAGTCCCTACTGCAGTTTTTGTTTCTTTTTTCAGCCATGTGGAAGTGAAGGACAAAAACTGTACAGTGATTAAAAAAAGTGTGCTCCATTGGGCACCTGGATGGCTCAGTGGGTTAAACCCTCTGCCTTTGGCTCAGGTCATAATCCCAGGGTCCTGGCATCGGGCTCTCTGCTTAGCGGATAGCCTGCTTCCTCCTCTCTCTCTCTCTCTCTGCCTACTTGTGATCTCTGTCTGTCAAATAAATAAATAAAATCTTAAAAAGAGTGTGCTCCAAATTGGAGGCATCACTGTGAACTCATTATTTTCAACGTATTTATATGTGTGTATGCATGCACATGTGCTCATACATGCATATATGTGTTTGTATATATGTAAGTATATGTGTGTATACATGTGCATATATTTCCCTGCTCTGTCTGCTGAAAGAGCTAGAACCGAAAAGACCCCTATAACAATGAGCACGCCCAATGTTCAGAATTTGGTCCCTAATACATCATGTACTAAAAGAACAGAGATGTCTCAGTGAAATGGAGGACATGTAGGACATGTAGGCAGGCATAGAAAGTTCTGGAGGATCCTGGAACATCTTATTATGCCAGAAAATAAGGGAATGTTTTAAAAAATGATGAGGATATGTCATAAAGATAAGAGAAAGCCTGAAGTGACTTCTAGTACTCAGAGATGGAACAATTTGAATATCAAAATAAACAAGGAGAGTGTGCATATAAAAACCAGGAAAGAAAAGAGAAATCCATAAAACTATACTGGTAGTAAAGAGATAAGTAAATAAACAGAAGAAAAGGAAGAGCTCTTATTTGGTACAGAATGCCAAGAAGCTGACTGGTAAATGTGCAGCCATTGTTTTATAAACATCTTAGTCGAGAATGGTTCAGGAAAAATCATCAATGAATGCTAAATCCAGGGACGGGGGATTTTGATGAAGAACAGCCTATTTTCATATTCTTAAAATGACTCCCCACAGACTGCTTATTAGTGTCAAGGGGAATAATTATAAAATATATGGGTAGAAATCAGATAACACCTTGATTAGATAAACAAACTGAAATCACCAATGAAGAGCAAATAAACATTGTATACTTCCAGGATGTGCTACCATGAGAACATAATACAACTTCTGAATATTCTGACCAGAAATGTGTGACTGAAATGTAATTATAAGGACACATAAGACAAACCTCAAATCATGTATTTTCTGCTAGAAAGAGCGGAGGAAGGAACTCTATTCTTCAAAATGTCAATGTCCTAAAAGACAGAAGCTGTGGAAATGTTTTAGATTAAGAGATTAAAGTAACATGATGACTACATGCAAACCTGATCCTAGACTGAATCCTGTATTAGATGGAAAAAACAAAACAAAACAAAAAACAATAAAAGACATTTTTAGGTCAATTGGAAAAATTGGATTATACAGATTAGGTTTAAAATTTGTATTAATGTTAATTTACTGAATGAGAGACCTGTGCTGTGGTTCTGTAAGAGAATATTTCTGTTTTTAGGAAACAGGCACTGAATCATTTAAGAGAAAAAGGACATGATGTATTCAACTTTCTTCCAAGTGTTTCAGGAGAAAAATATCATATATAGTGTCTGTTGTATATAATATTTAAAACATTATTTATATGTAGGGTGAAGAGAAAGTGAGCAAGCAGGAATGCAAACAAGGCAAACAAATGTAACTATTAACAATCAGAGGATCTGGGTAAAGAACACATCTGTGTTTTTGTACTATTCGATTCTTGCTAATTTTTTGTATGTTTGAAATTATTTATAAACAAAAACTTAAGAGAGAGAGAATTCCAGCCTTAGCTGTTGTGTTTCCAAATCTGGTTATTTACTAGGTATGTGATTTTTTTCCCTTTTTTTTTTTTTCATTTTTAAAAATTTATTATTTATTTATTTATTTGATTTATTTTCAGCATAACAGTATTCATTATTTTTGCACCACACCCAGTGCTCCATGCAATCCGTGCCCTCCATAATACCCACCACCTGGTACCCCAACCTCCCACCCCCCCGCCACTTCAAACCCCTCAGATTGTTTTTCAGAGTCCATAGTCTCTCATGATTCACCTCCCCTTCCAATTTACCCCAGCTCCCTTCTCCTAACTCCCCATGTCCTCCCTGCTATTTGTTATGCTCCACAAATAAGTAAACCATATGATAATTGACTCTCTCTGCTTACTTACTTCACTCAGCATAATCTCTTCCAGTCCCGTCCATGTTGCTACAAAAGTTGGGTATTCATCCTTTCTGATGGAGGCATAATACTCCATAGTGTATATGGACCACATCTTCCTTATCCATTTGTCTGTTGAAGGGCATCTTGGTTCTGTCCACAGTTTGGCGACCGTGGCCATTGCTGCTATAAACATTGGGGTACAGATGGCCCTTCTTTTCACAACATCTGTATCTTTGGGGTAAATACCCAGGAGTGCAATTGCAGGGTCATAGGGAAGTTCTATTTTTAATTTCTTGAGGAATCTCCACACTGTTCTCCAAAGAGGCTGCACCAACTTGCATTCCCACCAACAGTGGAAGAGGGTTCCCCTTTCTCCACATCCCCTCCAACACATGTTGTTTCCTGTCTTGCTAATTTTGGCCATTGATATCTCAATGTGGTTTTAATTTGAATCTCCCTGATGGCTAGTGATGATGAATATTTTTTCATGTGTCTCATAGCCATTTGTATGTCTTCATTGGACACTTTCTATAAAGCTAACATTACCCTGATCCCCAAACCAGGCAAAGATCCTACCAAAAACGAGAATTTCAGACCAATATCACTGATGAATATGGATGCTAAGATTCTCAACAAGATCCTAGCAAACAGGATCCAAAAGCACATTAAAAAGATTATCCATCATTGGTGCACCTGGGTGGCTCAGTGGGTTAAGCCTCTGCCTTCAGCTCAGGTCATGATCTCAGGGTTCTGAGATCGAGTCCCATATCGGGCTCTCTGCTCGGCAGGGAGCCTGCTTCCTCCTATCTCTCTCTCTGCTTGCCTCTCTGCCTACTTGTGATTTCTGTCAAATAAATAAAATCTTAAAAAAAAAAAAAAAAGATTATCCATCATGACCAGATGGGATTCATCCCTGGGCTACAAGGATGGTTCAACATTCGCAAATCAAGCAGCGTGATAGAACAAATTAATAAGAGAAGAGAGAAGAACCACATGGTCCTCTCAATTGATGCATAGAAAGCATTTGACAAAATCCAGCATCCGTTCCTGATTAAAATGCTTAGGGATAAAACGTATAGAGATAGAGAGAACATTCCTGAACTTCATAAAATCTATCTATGAAAGACCCACAGCAAATATCATCCTCAATGGGAAAAGGCTTGCAGCCTTCCCGTTGAGATCAGGAACAAGACAAGGATGCCCACTTTCACCACTCTTGTTCAACATAGTATTAGAAGTCCTAGCAACAGCAATCAGACAACAAAGAGAAATAAAAGGTATCCAAATTGGCAATGAAGAAGTCAAACTCTCTCTCTTCGCAGATGACATGATTCTTTATATGGAAAACCCAAAAGACTCCACCCCCAAAATACTAGAACTCATAAAGCAATTCAGCAACATGGCAGGATACAAAGTCAATGTACAGAAATCAGTGGCTTTCTTATACACTAACAATGAAAATACAGAAAGGGAAATTAGAGAATTGATTCCATTTACTATAGCACCAAGAACCGTAAGATACCTGGGAATAAACCTAACAAAAGAGGTAAAGGATCTGTACTTGAGGAACTATAGAACACTCATGAAAGAAATTGAAGAAGACACAAAAAGATGGAAGACCATTCCATGCTCTTGGATTGGAAGAATAAACATTGTTAAAATGTCTATACTGCCTAGAGCAATCTATACTTTTAATGCCATTTTGATAAAAATTCCACCGGTATTCTTCAAAGAGCTGGAGCAAATAATCCAAAAATTTGTATGGAATCAGAAGAGACCCCGAATCTCTAAGGAAATGTTGAAAAACAAAAATAAAGCTGGGGGCATCACGTTACCTGATTTCAAGCTTTATTACAAAGCTGTGATCACCAAGACAGCATGGTACTGGCATAAAAACAGACACATAGACCAGTGGAACAGAGTAGAGAGCCCAGATATGGACCCTCAACTCTAAGGTCAATTAATCTTCGACAAAACAGGAAAAAACATACAGTGGAAAGAAGACAGTCTCTTCAATAAATGGTGCTGGGAAAACTGGACAGCTATATGTAGAAGAATGAAACTCGACCATTCTCTTACACTGTACACAAAGATAAACTCAAAATGGATAAAAGGCCTCAATGTGAGACTGGAATCCCTCAGAATCCTAGAGGAGAACATAGGCAGTAATCTCTTCGATATCAGCCACAGCAACTTCTTTCAAGATATGTCTCCAAAGGCAAAGGAAACAAAAGCGAAAATAAACTTTTGGGACTTCACCAAGATCAAAACCTCTGCACAGCAAAAGGAACGGTCAAAAAAACAAAGAGGCAACCCACGGAATGGGTGAAGATATTTGCAAATGACAGTACAGACAAAAGGTTGATACCCAGGATCTATAATGAGCTCCTCAAACTCAACACACACAAAACAGACAATCATATCAAAAAAATGGGCAGAAGATATGAACAGACACTTCTCCAATGAAGACATACAAATGGCTATCAGACACATGAAAAAATGTTCATCATCATCACTAGCCATCAGGGAGATTCAAATTAAAACCACATTGAGATATCACCTTACACCAATTAGAATGGCCAAAATTAACAAGACAGGTATGTGATTTTAAACAAGTTTTGTAGTCACTCTGTGGCTCAGTTTTCTCAACTAGAAAGTTAAAATAATAGTACCTTCCACATAGGGTTTTTGTGAGAAATAACAGAGATAGTGAAAGTGTTTATTACTGTTGACTTGGATGTCTTTTCATTAAGGAGATGCCCTAGCCTTGAGAGGTAAATTAGGAACTTGGATGAGGCTTGGGGTTTGCAGCATGAAGGAAGATACTGAGGTAGGTCCCCAGCCTAGGACCCCTGCTAAAGGTGCATGAGATATGTCTGGGAAAGGAATCCTCTTTGTCCCAAGTTCAGAGATTTGGGGGTACAGCTGGAGGTACTGGTAAAGAGTGAGCGTACTTAAGTATCTGCTTTAATTCCAGCAGAGGTGGTAGTGACTCCGATATAGTCAGCCAGTGAGATCATGAGATTCAGGGGCCTGGCGATCTTTCTAGAAAATAAAGACCAGAGGACCAGAGTCTTTTGGCGAGGGAAGGTGAATGTTTCCCAATAACAAAAGCAGCAGTGAAAATAACAAGTTTGATGCGTGGAAATAGGACAATTATAAATAAACCCAGTACAAGTTCTCTCCAAACAGAGGGTGCCTTGTGAAAAATTCTGTCAGCTAACAGGATGCTTAAAGGGCAGTATCAGGCAAGAGGAGAAAAATGTTGGCGGTGCGCTGGAGAGGTTGAAGGCCAAATCTGTTGTGCCCACGTCGGATTCCTAATTTGGATAGTTTCTCTCACAAACTCCTTATTTGAACTCAGCTGTGGCAGTGTTATGATTAGAAACATAATGCATTCCACATGTGCCTGGAAGCCTGAGAGGCCACATCGCAGGGTTTTTGGTGGTGCCTGCCAAGGTGGCCCCCTGGAAAGCCACCTTGTGGTGACCCTGGCTCGAGTCACTCTCCCTAGTCATGAATAATAATTGTTAGAGGGGAGCAAGGCAGGGGCTTGACCATCTTCTTTACTCCTCATCTCCCTCAGGACCGGGTGAGGGGAGGAGCATAGAAAAGGGCAGTGGTGTGTGACTGAGAGTGTAGGGAATCAGGGAGTAGGGAGAGCCCTTATGGATCCTTTCTCTCCCCTTTTGTCACCTCGCTGCACCCTGAAGCTTTCAGTTGGTGTGTTATACTGCTTAATGGAATAACCCTACCTCATCTGGCCAGAGGGGTGTGATGAGGAGGAGACCCAATCTTATACTGAAATTCCCTAGTCAACTGCTTCCTGTCTTGGGACTTGAGAAGAATTAGCCTCTCTGGTCTTCAGTTTTCTCAGCAGCAGAACGGGCAATTTCTCCAGGCTCATGAGGAAGGGAGGAGGTGACTAGCATTAAGGCTCTAGGACAAGCCTGGCTTCAAAAGGTGTCCAGTAGACAGTTGAGTTGTCAGCATCATTCTGTGAGCACTTGAGTAGAGGCTTGGCCTTCTCTTTCTACCTCAGTGTCTGGCCTCCAGATCCCCGGAGTGAGCACAGATCTGTCATGATCCTGAAATGTCCATCAGCTGGACGGCTTGCATTAACTCCTTTTCCTTATGGCTCCAATGGTGCTAATGTTAAAAGTTGCCTTCCCTTTAACCCTCTCAAATAGCAAACCGTGCTGAATCTCCTCATTCCTATCATAATTAATATTTAGCATGTTGGTAGTATGTCTCAGCTTAAATAGTTATATAGCAAAATCATGCTTACACCTGATTTGCATCTCTTTCTAGCCTTCTAAATGGTCTGCCTTCTTTTTCCAGGACTCAGACTGACCATTCTTGAGCAGAGAAGAGACTTAGAGATGTTTTCAGGGTCAATTAAGTCTGATGTTAGTGCGTGTGTGTGTCTGTGCTTGTGCGCGCGCGCACATATCATTAGGTTTATTTTGAATGAAACTAGACCTTGTTGTGAAGTTGTTTTCATGTTTCCAGTTGAGCCTAAAGCCTTTATGGTCTGAGTGAATTATTTTCTTATCCTATACAACAATATAAAGCCCTATGAGTTCCTGTCTGGTTTGATATGTGGATAAAATTCCCTTTTATCAATTGCTAGCCAGAAGTATAACAACAAAATAATTAATTTAGAGTCAGAAGATCTTGACTTGAGTCTTGGCTTCACCCCTTGCCAGTTCCCTGAACTCAGACAAGTAAATTCACCTCTCTGAGCCTCAATTTCATCTAGAAAATGGAGATAAAAAATATCCCTGCCCAGGCCAGTGCTGAAGATTAGAAATGGTAATATACAGGGAACATTGGTAAAGTGTAAAGAGCATGCCAATGTTCATATATTGTATTTATTGATTTTTTTTTCCACTGTGCAACTGAGGATTTTCAGAAGAAGGAGAAAACACAACTTCTGTTTTCAATATATGGTGATTATTAAGTTAGACCTTATGCATTTTTGTATTTAATCCTACCTTTTCTGCTGATGGCTGTGGCTTAAACCGTTATGCTTCTCTACTAACTTAATAATATAACAGTATCTGCCTCTTTTGAAAGGACAAATGAGCCAATAGATAGAAGAACATTCTGCACTCCAGGGAGGAAATGTGTTCAGGACATCTAAGGTAGCGCTCTTATTGTTAGCATTATTCACCTGGATCATTTTGTGCTGATAGAGTAACATTATCACCACCCAAAGTGGAAAAAAAATAAATTATTGATGGCTTTGCATACTCACGCTGGGTTCCAGAAAAGGTTTGTGAATAGCAAGGACTTGAGCTGAAGTCTCCAAAGGAACAATGAAGCACAGTGGAAAGGAGACCTGTGGGGATCAGTTTCCAGCTACATTGTGGCAAAATGAATAATTCAAGAATACAGTTTTGGGTTAGGTATCCTTTTCAGCATCTTTCTAAACCTCTCTTTCTACCATGGCGAGATCGCATAACTATTAAATATCATGTCAAGGAGTCTTTCTTGACTGTTGTGTTGTATGGTAGCAGAGTGAAGTATGTGATGTTTCAAATAGATTACATTATGTTCGTAATGTAAAAGTAGTTATTGCAATTGTGATCTCTAAATACTTGAGAGATAAGCGGTAGGAGAAGAGTAGGAAAATGAGATCTGTATGTGACTCAGCCACACAGATCATGTGTGTGAACATTTTGGTTAGATACACCCTTTCTGTAATTTCGGGCAAGTTCATTTTTTGCAGCCAATGATTCCCTTTATACCATTGCTTAGATAGCTTCACTAAATTTATTTATAATTTGCCTTTTCCAAAAAGGATTTTCGGAGATTTAAAAAGGAAAACACACACAACTTGTTAATAACACATATATGTATAAGAAGCTGGAGAAAATGTTTACCACTAGGCTTTTTCTTGGGGGAGAACTGTTTTTTGAGTACGTTGATGATCTGCCCACAGGAGAAAGAGAAATCCCAAAGGCATACCTAAATAACCAAAGATGATTCTTGAGCTGCTATGCACAGGCCAAGAACAGAAATATGTGTTATTCCTAAAGAGATGCAAGAGATTGAGATGAGCACAGGAATGGGTTGGTGATACAGGTGGGTGAAATTTCTAAGCGATGTGCGTTGTCTCACCTGGGTTTTCCCTCTGGCTCCATCACTTATAGACATCTGTGGTAAGACATTTCCGAAAATGCTTACTTTTGTGTTTCTGGTGGCAACCAGTGAGGAAAACAAGCCTTGGCAACAGAAGGTGAAAGGGAGGATTCTGAGCCAGAGGCTTGGAGGCATCAGCTGATGTCTGGGTTGCAGAGATACAGAAACAAAACAAAGTCCAAGAAAACAGGCAGGAAGTAAATTCCTCAGTAATTTATAATTGTTAATGGAGGATCGTGGTTCCAGCTCTTGCTTGGAGTTTCCTGGCAGCCATTGTAGAAGGGAAGCAATGGTCAGCTCCGTATTTCTTGTTCTCAGGAAGGAAGATGCATACTATCCTCAGAAATTATTTTTCAACTTTAATTTTAAAAGTTATTTCTTATGCAAGGCTTTCCACAAAATACCTCAAATGATATGAAGAAAAATGCCTTCAAAAGCAGTTTTATAGTTAATGTAGAAGCAGATTTATGTGGCTGATGCTTGAACCATCTTCAGTTGGAGTCTAGGGCATGGGACCTAGAGCACACACAGTGAAAAGAATTCTTGGAAGGACTAAACCAATCTAGTATAAGTATATGGCTCTCTCTACTATGTGCTTTTGGGTGATATGCCAAATCATCCCATCTTGGTTGATCAATCCAAGCCAGTCAAAGTAATTCCTTTCCCCTTGCTATTGACTCACTCAGGAATCAGACTATGACCTGATCCTGGCCACTGAGAAGTGAGGGGTGAAAATCTAGGGAACTTCTGGGAAAGATTTTCCCCATCTCAAGTAGGAAATACAGGAAGAGTGTCTCTCTTCTTTCATGGAACATTGTTGTCCATGAAGTGACACCAGTGGGAATGGCACTCAGGATGGCAGAGTGGGTAAATAGGAAAGACTCTTCTTGAGCTACTGAGTCAGTCATCCTTGGAAATTGAGTCCTATGCAAACTAATATGTTTCCTTCCTAGTTAAGTTAGTTGAAGATTGTCTTACTTGCATTTAGAAACATCTTGACTGATATATCTTTCAATAATCTATAATCACCTAATGATTAAAAACAGTGGAAATCAAAGAAAACAAGCAGATGAAGTCATGACCCATCCTTTGGCTTGCCTGTCCAACAGCCTCATTCTTTATCACTGTCCACCTCCAGATATACCTCTGTGCTCCAAGAACAATAAACTTGCTTGCTCTCACCATTATTTTTCTTGCAATGGACTATCCTTTTCCCAGGAGAGCTCCCTTACCCCGCCTTGAGTGAGTGTACATATATATGCACACATTCCAGCACCCATGCAACGTCTCTGGCCTGGCCTCTTCTGTTCAGCCTTCACTCTTTCAAGTTCATTCAGATGCCATTTTCCCAGGATTGGGGAACAAGGATCTCCTTTGACATGTACCCTCAGTCCCTGCCCATTTAGAGTATCTGTGGTAAGGAGTCTTTAAATTGTCCCCAGTGATCTCTACTTGCTGGTATTCATGTCCCTATGCAGTCTTTTCCCTTTGATATAGCTGGAACTGTGAGTGACTTGTAATGAATAGAATGTAGCAGAAGGGTGTGCATTTTCTCCCCAAGATGTCACTTCCAAGATTAGGTTACAAAAAGACTGACTTTTGTCTCTAGTACCTCTCTCAGTCTCTGATTCCCTCTCTTGGACCATCAGTTGCCAGAGACCCTCAAACATCTGTAGAGAAGCCCACATGGTTAAGGAACTGAAGCCTGCAACCAACCAATGCAATGAACTTGAAAACAAATCTTTTGAGACCTATAAAGAGTCACATAAGTGAGTTTGACAACACATGACACCACATCCCCAATTAAGCCTTCAAATTAGACTTGAGTCCTAGCTGACAGCATTCTCTTATGGGAGATAGTGAGTCAGAGGAAAGTAGTTAAGTCATGCCTGGTTGCTGATCCAAATAATTTATTAGATAATAAATGTTTAATCTTTTGAGCCACTAAGTTTTAGAATAATTTGTATTACAACATAGGTAATAAATACACGTCCCTTTCCTGAGTTCCCACAAAAATCTGTAGTTCTCCCATTATAGCACTTATATTCTGTGTTATAATTATCTGTTTATTTGTATGACCACTCCACTAGATTGTAAGTTCTTTAAAGATAGGGGCATTGTCTGTCCAGTGTGGTACTGTGTCTTCAGCAAATAACACTGTTCTTAATAGATACAATATGCTACCACTCACTGAATAGTGATAGTAGGTTGGGATTCTATAAAATATGTGGGGCTAATATTGCTATGGAATAGGAAGTTAGGTCAAGGGGATAAACACCTGAAAGAAAGGCAATGAAATTAATGCCAAATTTTAAAATAGTTATTAATTTAACAAATGTGTAAACAGACTGAGCACCGATTAAGATAGTATGTAAGATAAAATAAGGTTTTAAATACCATACTCTTGGTAATATGCACTGTGATGTCTATTGTGGTAGAACCATCAGTGAGAATGATGGCATAAACAGATATAAAAACACTGACCATGTAACTGTCAGCATTGAACCTGGGCTGACTGCCTGATTTCTCTGGGCCTCGGTTACGCATAGGTAAGGTAAAGGAGACTTTGTATCTTCTTTTATTTATTTATTTTTTTAAAGATTATTTATTTATTTATTTGACAGAGATCACAAGTAAGCAGAGAGGCAGGCAGAGAGAGAGAGGAGGAATCAGGCTCCCTACTGAGCAGAGAGCTCGATGCAGGGCTCTATCCCAGGACCCTGGGATCATGACCTGAGATGAGGGTAGAGGCTTTAACACACTGAGCCATCCAGGCACCCCGCATATCTTCTTAAAGATCCCTTTTAACTCTAATATTCTAGTTTATGTATGAACCCATTCTGTAAACACCTACCTCAGATTATTTCAGATCTGTGGTCCTCAGTCTCTTGGTTTTTCTATCCCACCACAGCTGAGGGATAAAACACACATCCCACTGAAACAGTGATTTTTTTTTTCCCCCCAGCCTGTAGGGAGGAAAAGGATGCATCACATTGTGGGCCTTTTGGAATTTCTATGTAATATGTATAGTGTGAAAAAGTTTCCTAGACCATTCTGACCTGCTTAATGCCTAGTTTTGAAAATCTTTGAGGTAATACGTAATGACTGACCAACAAATTGTGGCCAACAGTCCAGGTACTCTGCTGTTTGGCAAATTGAATATAGTAGACCTTAGTATATATTCACTAGAAGCTTAAAAGAAATAGCTGGAAAATAATCTAAGCAACAAGTGACCCATTCTAGAAGAGTTATGTCAGAATATGGATCTTAGAACACCATCACAAAGTTTCTTATTTTCCCAGAGGCTGAGGTACTTTACCCAATGAGCTTCTAAAACTGGCAATCTATCATGTTTCGACAATAATTTAGAAGGTAGCACCTCAAGGCATTTGCCACATGACCAGGAGGCTTTTATATCTACAGGAGATTATTGTCAATATCCTGACTGGAAAACTCCATATTGCTCTAATTAGTTTATAGCAGATTCTTTTGAGATATAATAATAACAGTAATATCTAGCTTTTGTTTAATTCTTTCATTTTTCAAAAAGCTTTCCATCTGTCATTGTGTTACCCTCACAGTGTACCAGTTAAGTAAGCAGTGCTGGTGTCCTAAAAGTAACTTTTTCCCTGTAAGTTTATTCATTTCCTCATTCACCATAGGCATTGGTCCAGGATCCACTGTGTGTCAGAGACTTAATGGGGATACAATGCTGAATAAGACATGGCTGATACTCTTGGGGGTTCAAGATTTAGGGAAGGCAAACATGTAAACAGGTAATTATAGTGCTCTCAGGTATTTGCTTTCTCATTATAGCAACCTGGGCATCTGTGTTCACCTGGCCCATATTGAGAACTACAGAGGAATGGTGGGCTTGAGGGGATTGCTCCAACATGGAGTTATTCAGTCCTCAACATGTTGGCAAGTGTTCCTTCATTCGCACACCATTCCATGAGGGAATATCATCGATTCTCTGTACTTCTGGGTTCTGGTTCTTCCCTAAAGAAGCCATAAGTTCCCCCAAATTCAAGAGACACATGGCTCACTGTTTAGCAATACCATATCACACAGATACTGATGTTGCTTTCACCCATTAGAGAGTCCATCTCTTAGAAGAAGCTCTAAAGTTCAAAAGCTCACTAAGGGAGATGTGTAAAGTTTGAATCTTTAGATGAAGCCTATGTTGTGCTGGAACCCATGTATACTAGCTCCTGAAAGCCAAATACACACATTTCTTTTTCACTTAGGGTTCCATTATATTAGATTGATAGCTTGAAATTGTCCAAGGTGTGGGAATATTTTCACCACAGAAATTGGCAAACTCTACATATCATGATGAGTTTTCTCCCCAAGAGCTAGTTCTCAAAACATCTGTCAGCACACCTCTGACTGGAGCTGACTGTCCTTCACCTAGAGCTTGATTAAATTGATAGATTTACTAAACGGCTTTGCATATAATATGCAAAACAGTCTCTTAATTTGGGTTTGAATATAATTATACAAACTGTATTAATTTCTTTTCCCTTCCTCCTACATATGTGGGTTAAGACTCCCCTAATTTGGCATGTAAATTTATGCAAAATTGCAAACAATTTGGGTTTTATGGTGAGAACCCTGAAACACTAATATCACTGCAATCTTGATTACATAGACACCAAACTGATGCTCGTTCAAAACCACTCTTCTATGTTGCCACCTACGGAAAATCAACCCAGCTGAAATGAACTTTACTTCTATAATTGAGAAATACCTGTCTTCCTTCTTGTTGGAAGAAATAAACCAAAAATAAAAATAAAACAGAAAAATGCAGTTGTGCTCACCTCAAAAGATGTTGTAAATCATCAATTTAAACAACCAATTCTTTTCTCTGATACATGTCTACCACAAAATTGCTTCTCTGGAAGGATTTCCCAGTTCCTGCCAATGGTCTTTGTTTTCCTAGTAAACATACTGGAAACTTCAGTGTCATCCAAGTGCTCACCACTGTGCTAGCCAGGCCCACAGCCTATGGGCTATGTTAAATAGATCAATTTCTTTATTCCTCTTCTTTATAACCCTATGTAACAAATAAGTAAGTCTGCCAATACTAACTTAGACCCTCACAACTTTTCCAATTACCTGTCTCCTGCTTATCTCTCTCCACTTTCAAGCATTCATGAAACAGGATTTAGCTGATGGCATGTTTTGTGGCAAATACTAGGCTTGGGATGAAAGTGAACCAGACATTCCACCTTCAAAGGTGGGAGAGACGTAAATAGATAAAAAACACTCTGTGCATTATAAGAAGGGCCATAACAATGGAAGACATAAAGTATTATAAAAGAAGTGGAGAGATGGATTGGGTTTATTTCAAGTGGGAGAGAATCTTGAATTGGGTTTTACAGTGTGCCTAGAATTTTGCTGTGGGAGCAAAGTAGGGTAAAAATAATGGAGGAGGAGAGGAAAACATTGGTGTAGTTGGTTTGGGGTTAAAGCTGAGTCAGGAGTGCAACTGAGATTCCCTAAGTTGAACGATGCTTTGCCATTCTGAATGACCTTACACAACTTACCTCAACTCATTGTGCCTTAGTTGCTTCCTGTACAAAAAGGGATCATCTATCTTATAAAATTGTGAAGATTAATGGCTAATGAATATAATTTATTAGGGTGGAGTCTACAATACTTTGAATGCTCAATAGATCCTACCTACTTTCCCCACTATTTCAGGCAAAGAGACTAGCCTTTGAAAAATTAAGGAGATGAGAAATTGATATGGTCAGGAAGGACAGGTTTGCATTATAGCTAGGTATAACACTGGGTATTGGTTGAGGAGTGGTAAAAGATGAGTCTGGAATGGGAGGCAGGAGTCCGGACCTAAAGGACCTTGTGTACCACGCTCAATTCTTTGAGCTTTAACCTGGAGTGATAAGGATCCACTGAAAGATTTTAAGAGGCAAAGTGACCATTCTACTTCTTGCTGCCAAGCTTAACGCTGCTTTTATTGTCTTTCTCTTGCCCAATACTGTCAAAGAGAAAAGAACTGAATGTTTGTTAAAGATGAAAAAAAGACAGATTTTCTACAGTCTAGCTCAGGAGGGAAGACAGATTCCAGTAGACATGGAACTCTTCTCCACTGGGACAAAGGTTTTTAAATGCTGGCATGTACTAAAGAAAAGTATTGAGGATGTTGGGGAGTGGTAGTGGTCAATTTGATTAGGCCATCTGTTTTTGCCAACTGGTGATTAATCACACTTGTGCTCCTACCTTCCCACAGAGCCTGGACAGCAGGGACCATACCTTTTTTGATGATTAAATTTCAAAGTGATGTCTCACTTGAGAGCCATTTTCCTGGGTTGTAGAAGATATATCTCAAAGGAACAGAGAAAGGATTTATAATTGCAAGTTTTTTTGAGAAAATGCTCTAAAGAAAGGGAGATTAGGGGCCTGTCATTATATTTTGACTGAAACAAACAGCAAATTCTTGTGTCAGTGTGAGATTTCTCAGCCAGACTTAAGGGACTATGGTCATCCTAGGGACAAGGGCTTGGGCTAATAGAAGTCATGCTAGTGCTTGTTTAAGTCTCTTAGAGTGTGAGATAGACAAACCTATTTGTGCTGAGACTTTGCAAGTCCCATAGGCCGAGTTTGAGGCCTAGTTGAGAAGGCAGTGCAGGGGAACCTGATGGAAATTTGGTCAAGGAAATAATACTCTCCAGTAGCTCTCTTCTCTGTTGTGGGGCATGCACTGGCTTACCTTTGCCTGGAAAACCTCATTAATCAGTCTCCTCCCACAATTTTATGGTCCACTCAAGTTCAGTTTGGAATGGCTCCTCCCATGGAGCTTTTGATATTGGAGCTTTTGCTTCTGTTGTTTATTTTCCTCCTCTGCCACTTGCAACTTTTTTACCTTCCAAAGCCTCACTCTGTGAAGGCCATATCTCTATGAAGGCTTACTGGAGGACTCTGGGCCCTTCTCTGTAAACTACAGTACGCAGTTTTGCCTCATAAATTAGCACTTACTTATACCATATATGTATTTGGAACACAGGGGGTTTGGAAAGTGTACTGGGCTTGGAGTTCAGAGAGGTCTGGGTTCTCAGGTCTTCTACTGAGCAGCTGTTCAAACATAAGGCTGTCTTATCTCTGAGCTTCAATTTCTTCGTCTGTAAAGTGGTGAGAAAACTCATCCCAGAACATTATGATTGATTAGAGAAGTTAATGTTTGTGAAAGTGCCTCACAGAGTGCATAGCCCAAGATTCATGTGAAATAGATATTTATTGAAACTTTTATCACCTATGTGTATTAGTTGTTTCCCTGATTTGATGTTAGGCTATTGTAGAGCCAACAACATGGCTTATCTTTTTCTTTTTCATCTTTTTATCTTTATCAAAGTGTTGAGTGTGTAATAGGTACTCAGTAAACTCTGGCTGAAGAAATTGATTAATTGTAAGCTTAGAAGGAAGGGTCTGAGTCTGTTGCACAACCTGTGAGGAGTTTAACAAATGCTCAATAAAGAGATGAGTCCCCCAGACACCTACCAACAACAACAACAACAACAACAAAAATTAATTTATACAATTCTAGGAATTACTAGGTTAGTGTAAGGCACTTTCTGGCTTTCAAGGAGTCCCCAGCAGACTGTAAAACACTAGGACACGCTAAGCAAAAGTCTACAAGAGAAGTAGGAAATGGATATAACTATGGGTAACCCTAAAAAAAATACGGCTAAATGTCAGGTCCAGCATTAAAAAAATGCAGTCAGAGCTGAAACTCCCCATGCCCTCACTCTCTTCGTGCTAGGGAGGCTATCTCAAAGTAATTAGCTTCTAAACATCCCTATGTAATAAATGAATAGAACAGCAAACGCTGAGAGTGATTTATTATTCATCATGAATAGCAAGCGAATGAAATAATTTAACAATCACTAATCTCTAAAAGGGACCTACTCATTTTTAATCATCTTGTATGACATGTGATCACTCATTCACACATATCCCCCTGAGCTCATCCTACTGCCAGGAAGGCTTTACGGGCAACAGAGCACTATTTATGTACTTCTGTGACATGAGTGTATCATTAGGTGGATATTGCAGCCTGTGGGATTAGGACCATGTTTTTGTGCAATGTGACAACTTGACACAATCCATACACGTGTCACCTTTTGCATCCCATTAGTATCGAGGGAGCCTACAGATGCTCATATGGCGTAGTGGCAATTATACAGCTCACGGTTCTGAGGGTAGGATTAGAAATGGCAACCATGGTGATGGATATAGATTGTGGTGGGTTTGTCACATGAGAGAGAATGCTAAGGGAATGGTTACCTGATGAAAGTCTTTGTCATGAGAAGTTTAACTGAAGCATTTCAATAGGGCTGGTGAATATTGTGCTCTTTATTTTTGAGACACAGGAGAATATAGACTCTGTATTCCAGTGTCTGGCATATTTGGAGAATTTCCTTTATCTGGATTCATCATTTACATATCTAGAAATTTAAGGACTATAAATCAAGTTTTGCTGTGATTATAGATGCACACATCTCTAAAAAGAAACAAACAGAAAACAGGGAAGAAGATAAAATTGAATGGGAAGCCAGTTAAACTGGCCAGTTAATCTACTTGGGCTCTGACACAAACATTAGTAATGATGGTGACTAAGAGTGCTACTATTTTTTTGACTGCCTGCCATATACCAGGCACTGTTCACACATTATCTTATTTAATTCTCACCACAATCGGTGGACTGGGCAATATTATCCCTTTTTACACATGGAAAAACGCATTCACTCAACCTTTGGTTATATCAATGTTAACAAAACAGTTTAAAAATAGAAATCTGAAATCAATCACACAGCTTATTTTGGAAAAAGTTAGTTTAAAATCCTCTCTGGCTTTTTAAAGATCAGTTTTATATATAGATATAACTTCAGTGGAATTGTTATTGTACTGAAATTCTTTGTATTTTTTTTTTTTTTTTTGGACTTAACAGATTTATTTAGAACATTTCATTCTTTTTTTTTTTTTTTTTTTTAATTTATTTTTTATTTTCAGCATAACAGTATTCATTATTTTTCACCACACCCAGTGCTCCATGCAATTCGTGCCCTTTATAATACCCACCACCTAGTACCCCAAACTCCCACCCCCCACCCCTTCAAAATCCTCAGATTGTTTTTCAGAGTCCATAGTCTCTCATGGTTCACCTCCCCTTCCAATTTCCCCCAACTCCCTTCTCCTCTCTAACTCCCCATGTCCTCCATGCTATTTGTTATGCTCCACAAATAAGTGAAACCATATGATAATTGACTCTCTCTGCTTGACTTATTTCACTCAGCATAATAAGCTCTTCCAGTCCCGTCCATGCTGCTACAAAAGTTGGGTATTTGTCCTTTCTTTTTTTTTTTTTTTTTTTATAAACATATATTTTTATCCCCAGGGGTACAGGTCTGTGAATCACCAGGTTTACACACTTCACAGCACTCACCAAAGCACATACCCTCCCCAATGTCCATAATCCCACCCCCTTCTCCCAAACCCCCTCCCCCCAGCAGCCCTCAGTTTGTTTTGTGAGATTAAGAGTCACTTATGGTTTGTCTCCCTCCCAATCCCATCTTGTTTCATTGATTCTTCTCCTACCCACTTAAGCCTCCATGTTGCATCACCACTTCCTCATATCAGGGAGATCATATGATAGTTGTCTTTCTCTGCTTGACTTATTTCGCTAAGCATGATACGCTCTAGTTCCATCCATGTTGTCGCAAATGGCAAGATTTCATTTCTTTTGATGGCTGCATAGTATTCCATTGTGTATATATACCACATCTTCTTGATCCATTCATCTGTGGATGGACATCTAGGTTCTTTCCATAGTTTGGCTATTGTGGACATTGCTGCTATAAACATTCGGGTGCATGTGCCCCTTTGGATCACTACATTTGTATCTTTAGGGTAAATACCCAATAGTGCAATTGCTGGGTCATAGGGCAGTTCTATTTTCAACATTCTGAGGAACCTCCATGCTGTTTTCCAGAGTGGCTGCACCAGCTTGCATTCCCACCAACAGTGTAGGAGGGTTCCCCTTTCTCCACATCCTCGCCAGCATCTGTCATTTCCTGACTTGTTGATTTTAGCCATTCTGACTGGTGTGAGGTGATATCTCATTGTGGTTTTGATTTGTATTTCCCTGATGCCGAGTGATATGGAGCACTTTTTCATGTGTCTGTTGGCCATCTGGATGTCTTCTTTGCAGAAATGTCTGTTCATGTCCTCTGCCCATTTCTTGATTGGATTATTTGTTCTTTGGGTGTTGAGTTTGCTAAGTTCTTTATAGATTCTGGACACTAGTCCTTTATCTGATATGTCGTTTGCAAATATCTTCTCCCATTCTGTCAGTTGTCTTTTGATTTTGTTAACTGTATCCTTTGCTGTGCAAAAGCTTTTGATCTTGATGAAATCCCAATAGTTCATTTTTTCCCTTGCTTCCCTTGCCTTTTGCGTTGTTCCTAGGAAGATGTTGCTGCGGCAGAGGTCGAAGAGGTTGCTGCCTGTGTTCTCCTCAAGGATTTTGATGGATTCCTTTCGCACATTGAGGTCCTTCATCCATTTTGAGTCTATTTTTGTGTGTGGTGTAAGGAAATGGTCCAATTTCATTTTTCTGCATGTGGCTGTCCAATTTTCCCAGCACCATTTATTGAAGAGGCTGTCTTTTTTCCATTGGACATTCTTTCCTGCTTTGTCGAAGATGAGTTGACCATAGATTTGAGGGTCTATTTCTGGGCACTCTATTCTATTCCATTGATCTATGTGTCTGTTTTTGTGCCAGTACCATGCTGTCTTGATGATGACAGCTTTGTAATAGAGCTTGAAGTCCGGAATTGTGATGCCACCAACGTTGGCTTTTTTTTTCAATATCCCTTTGGCTATTCGAGGTCTTTTCTGGTTCCATATAAATTTTAGCATTATTTGTTCCATTTCTTTGAAAAAGATAGATGGTACTTTGATAGGAATTGCATTAAATGTGTAGATTGCTTTAGGTAGCATAGACATTTTCACAATATTTATTCTTCCAATCCAGGAGCATGGAACATTTTTCCATTTCTTTGTGTCTTCCTCAATTTCTTTCATGAGTACTTTATAGTTTTCTGAGTATAGATTCTGTGTCTCTTTGGTTAGGTTTATTCCTAGGTATCTTATGGTTTTGGATGCAATTGTAAATGGGATTGACTCCTTAATATCTCTTTCTTCTGTCTTGCTGTTGGCGTAGAGAAATGCAACTGATTTCTGTGCATTGATTTTATATCCTGACACTTTACTGAATTCCTGTATAAGTTCTAGCAGTTTTGGAGTGGAGTCTTTTGGGTTTTCCACATATAGTATCATATCATCTGCGAAGAGTGATAATTTGACTTCTTCTTTGCCAATTTGGATGCCTTTAATTTCCTTTTGTTGTCTGATTGCTGAGGCTAGGACCTCTAGTACTATGTTGAATAGCAGTGGTGATAATGGACATCCCTGCCGTGTTCCTGACCTTAGTGGAAAAGCTTTCAGTTTTTCTCCATTGAGAATGATATTTGCGGTGGGTTTTTCATAGATGGCTTTGATGATATTGAGGTATGTGCCCTCTATCCCTACACTTTGAAGAGTTTTGATCAGGAAGGGGTGCTGTACTTTGTCAAATGCTTTTTCAGCATCTATTGAGAGTATCATATGGTTCTTGTTCTTTCTTTTATTGATGTGTTGTATCACATTGACTGATTTGCGGATGTTGAACCAACCTTGCAGCCCTGGAATAAATCCCACTTGGTCGTGGTGAATAATCTTTTTAATGTACTGTTGAATCCTATTGGCTAGTATTTTGTTGAGTATTTTCGCATCTGTGTTCATCAAGGATATCGGTCTATAGCTCTCTTTTTTGGTGGGATCCTTGTCTGGTTTTGGGATCAAGGTGATGCTGGCCTCATAAAATGAGTTTGGAAGTTTTCCTTCCATTTCTATTTTTTGGAACAGTTTCAGGAGAATAGGAATTAGTTCTTCTTTAAATGTTTGGTAGAATTCCCCCGGGAAGCCATCTGGCCCTGGGCTTTTGTTTGTTTGGAGATTTTTAATGACTGTTTCAATCTCCTTACTGGTTATGGGTCTGTTCAGGCTTTCTATTTCTTCCTGGTTCAGTTGTGGTAGTTTATATGTTTCTAGGAATGCATCCATTTCTTCCAGATTGTCAAATTTATTGCCGTAGAGTTGCTCATAGTATGTTCTTATAATAGTTTGTATTTCTTTGGTGTTAGTTGTGATCTCTCCTCTTTCATTCATGATTTTATTTATTTGGGTCCTTTCTCTTTTCTTTTTGATAAGTCGGGCCAGGGGTTTATCAATTTTATTAATTCTTTCAAAGAACCAGCTCCTACTTTCGTTGATTTTTTCTATTGTTTTTTTGGTTTCTATTTCATTGATTTCTGCTCTGATCTTTATGATTTCTCTTCTCCTGCTGGGCTTAGGGTTTCTTTCTTGTTCTTTCTCCAGCTCCTTTAGGTGTAGGGTTAGGTTGTGTACCTGAGACCTTTCTTGTTTCTTGAGAAAGGCTTGTACCGCTATATATTTTCCTCTCAGGACTGCCTTTATTGTGTCCCACAGATTTTGAACCGTTGTATTTTCATTATCATTTGTTTCCATGATTTTTTTCAATTCTTCTTTAATTTCCCGGTTGACCCATTCATTCTTTAGAAGGATACTGTTTAGTCTCCATGTATTTGGGTTCTTTCCAAACTTCCTTTTGTGGTTGAGTTCTAGCTTTAGAGCATTGTGGTCTGAAAATATGCAGGGAATGATCCCAATCTTTTGATACCGGTTGAGTCCTGATTTAGGACCGAGGATGTGATCTATTCTAGAGAATGTTCCATGTGCACTAGAGAAGAATGTGTATTCTGTTGCTTTGGGATGAAATGTTCTGAATATATCTGTGATGTCCATCTGGTCCAGTGTGTCGTTTAAGGCCTTTATTTCCTTGCTGATCTTTTGCTTGGATGACCTGTCCATTTCAGTGAGGGGAGTGTTAAAGTCCCCTACTATTATTGTATTGTTGTTGATGTGTTTCTTTGATTTTGTTATTAATTGGTTTATATAGTTGGCTGCTCCCCCGTTGGGGGCATAGATATTTAAAATTGTTAAATCTTCTTGTTGGACAGACCCTTTGAGTATGATATAGTGTCCTTCCTCATCTCTTATTATAGTCTTTGGCTTAAAATCTAATTGATCTGATATAAGGATTGCCACTCCTGCTTTCTTCTGATGTCCATTAGCATGGTAAATTCTTTTCCACCCCCTCACTTTAAATCTGGAGGTGTCTTCGGGCTTAAAATGAGTTTCTTGGAGGCAACATATAGATGGGTTTTGTTTTTTTATCCATTCTGATACCCTGTGTCTTTTGACAGGGGCATTTAGCCCATTCACATTTAGGGTAACTATTGAGAGATATGAATTTAGTGCCATTGTATTGCCTGTAAGGTGACTGTTATTGTATATGGTCTCTGTTCCTTTCTGATCTACCACTTGTAGGCTCTCTCTTTGCTTAGAGGACCCCTTTCAATATTTCCTGTAGAGCTGGTTTGGTATTTGCAAATTCTTTCAGTTGTTGTTTGTCCTGGAAGCTTTTAATCTCTCCTTCTATTTTCAATGATAGCCTAGCTGGATATAGTATTCTGGGCTGCATGTTTTTCTCATTTAGTGCTCTAAAAATATCATGCCAGCTCTTTCTGGCCTGCCAGGTCTCTGTGGATAAGTCAGCTGCCAATCTAATATTTTTACCATTGTATGTTACAGACTTCTTTTCCCGGGCTGCTTTCAGGATTTTCTCTTTGTCACTGAGACTTGTAAATTTTACTATTAGGTGACGGGGTGTGGGCCTATTCTTATTGATTTTGAGGGGCGTTCTCTGAACCTCCTGAATTTTGATGCTCGTTCCCTTTGCCATATTGGGGAAATTCTCCCCAATAATTCTCTCCAGTATACCTTCTGCTCCCCTCTCTCTTTCTTCTTCTTCTGGAATCCCAATTATTCTAATGTTGTTTCGTCTTATGGTGTCACTTAATTCTCGAATTCTCCCCTCGTGGTCCAGTAGCTGTTTGTCCCTCTTTTGCTCAGCTTCTTTATTCTCTGTCATTTGGTCTTCTATATCACTAATTCTTTCTTCTGCCTCATTTATCCTAGCAGTTAGAGCCTCCATTTTTGATTGCACCTCATTAATAGCTTTTTTGATTTCAACTTGGTTAGATTTTAGTTCTTTTATTTCTCCAGAAAGGGCTTTTATATCTCTCGAGAGGGTTTCTCTAATATCTTCCATGCCTTTTTCGAGCCCGGCTAGAACCTTGAGAATTGTCATTCTGAACTCTAGATCTGACATATTACCGATGTCTGTATTGATTAGGTCCCTAGCCTTTGGTACTGCCTCTTGTTCTTTTTTTTGCGTTGAATTTTTACGTCTTGTCATTTTGGCCAGATAAGAGTAAATGAAGGGGCAAGTAAAATACTAAAAGGGTGGCAACAACCCCAGGAAAATATGCTTTAACTAAATTAGAAGAGATCCAAAATCGTGAGTGGGGAGAAAGGGGATAAAAAGAGGTTCAAAAAGGAAGAAAGAAAAAAAAAGAAAAGAAAAAAATTTTTTTAAAAAAAGAAAACACCTTTCAGAAAGTGGTTGTTTTTCTGTTTCCAGAATTGCTGTTCTTCTTCTCTTCGGTCTGCCAATGGATTTTCAGGTGTTTGCAATCTTTAGATAAGCTATCTAGCTGATCTCCGGCTAGCTGAAGCAGTCTCAGCTTGCTACTTCTCCGCCATCTTGACTCCTCCCCCTCTCTTTGTATTTTTATACTATCATTATTCCTGTCACTATATTATTGTTAATTTTAGTGGGATTACTATTTCTAATATCATGTCTAATAAAAGGAATATTTCTGTGCCAAAGCTCAATAGATCAATGTATATGACTGTGCACATGAGTCACCATGGGAGAGAGGACTTCTCAATATGCAGATTCTGGTTCAACAGGTCAGTGGTGGGGTCAGTGTGATGATCCATCCTCACCCACATTGGTGCTGAGACACCGGCACTATGGGTGGTGATGCTAAGTGAGAGACACTGATATCATCCCCTTCTAGGAAGCAGCCATCATTCTGGTTTTGAAGTTAAATAAGCCACAGCTTTTTCTTCTTTTTTTTCAGGGTGGGTGCAGGCTGTCTTGTTTTTTCCTTCATAAGTCTGATATTAGGGTGGAATCAATATTTCTTCTTGTTCTTCAGAAATATTCATATTTCATGCAGATTCTCTTTGATCTTTCAAGTTAGATTATTCCAGATGAGTTATATTGGTTTCTCATTTGATTTTGAGCTACAATAAAGTAGTGATCTACAAGCTTCTAAGAAGTGTCAGCAGATTGAATTAATTTGGAAAGGGAAAGAACAAGCAATATGGGCAGGACAGGAAAGACCATTCTGGTGGTGTTTACCAAGACACTTGGTTGGCAGTTCGGTTGGGGAGCACAAAGGATTATAAATTCTATATTACTTAGAATGTCTGAAGGTTATATTTAGTGTGAAAAACACTAAAGTATATAAGGTTATATTGTTCAAAGGACCAGATCTGTCTTTGACTTGAAAGTTTACCTTTAATATAATGGAGGCTTTATATGTGTCAGAATGAGAAGCAAGTGTCCTTGTCGGTAGGCATTTCTATCAGTCCAGGAGACTGTCGAGAACCAAGGAGCCCTCATGTATGTGCCTTCTTTACATGAAAGCTTCTATTTTATAAGAATTGTATAAGATTTCTTGGTATTTTATAAGACTTTTGACATTTTGTAATTTGTTAAGAATTCTTCTGGTTATGCTGCCAGTCGTGTAAGGCTGATCTTACCAAACCTTGGATGAAGTCAAGTGTCCATGGGGAGCTAGTTGGGCCCATGGAGGCAACAGATGACCAGCAGAAGGAAGGAAGGTCTGTCATCAAGCCAAGTTGGATCTGAGTCGTGACTCTGCCTCTACTGGCCATGAAACCTTGGAGAATTACCATTCTCGAGCTTCTGTATTCTATTTAAAAACAGGACAAAATTGCTGCCTCAGAGATTAATGTAAGGGTAATTCCTGTCTCCTCTGTAAAGGACCTTGCCCCACATAAGTGCTCCCTAAGTTGTAGTTTCCTTTCCCCCTTTGCATGTACCAAATATGTGGCCATTTCAGATATAACTGCATGCCTCACTTTTCCCCATCAACCAAGGCTGATTTATGAGAGGAAGATACTGATACACTTCATTAACAATGTTTAAACTCCATATTCTCACCCTCGGGTTATGTCAGTGTCAAAGCAAACTGGCTTAGGAAAGGAAAATTGGACTTGAATCACAGTCTGTTTTGAAAATATAAAGCTTTGGATCTCTCCTCCTGTTTCCTCCCCTTACTTCTTCTGCCCCTCTCCCCCTCCTCATCTTCCTCCTCCTCCTCTTCCTTTTGTGTTTTCAAAATCAATCTTTATATTTAGATTAAAACTTTGGTAGAATTTTTTAATTTGCAACTATATAAGTAAAGAAATATTTTTATTTCAAAAATTGAAGGAAGCTGAAAAACTCGATTGTTTTATGTATTTAGTTATATATATTTTTTCATTCACAAATTATGCCCACACCCATGCAGTTCCTTACAGCAAGCAAATTCTGGCTTCCTGGTACACAATAAATTGTACTTCTCTCAAATGTTTCTTTCAGACTTAAGAAGACATAGATATGAAAAGCCAAAATGCTAGAATAAATTCTTTACCTTCTTTTTAAGAAATTATGAATAGAATTTGTACAAGAGTATCCAAGATCATTCTTTCCATTTAAAGAACAACTCTGGAATCTTAGTTTTTCCAAGATGTGGGATTTAATAAGGTGAAAGTCCTTGATCTGATTTTGTTTTAGAATCTTTTCCAGTGGGTTGGTCTTAGTTTTTCCCTTTAGCAACCCTTAGTGGTTCTGAAAACACTTTTAAATCCATCTTTTCCATTGGCTTAAAGTCTTTCAATTAAGGATTCAGTATACTTATTTAAGAGGTGGACCACTTACAGAAATGGGAGAAGACTAGGATATGGAAAAGAAGTAAAGCGTTTAAGATTTGGTTTCCTGAGATTACGTGGAAAAGTAGAGTCAGAGCAAGAATCTGATCTGTCCTTTTTTTTTTTTTTTTTTTTTTTTTTTGACTTGACAACACAACTGCACTGCCTCTAACTGAAAGCTACAGTGTGCTGGGCCATTACATAAGAAAAAGGAATGAAATTTCAGAGGTGAAGCCCAAGATAAGAATGATAAAATTACTCTGGGAGTTTGAAGACTATATCAAATCCCGTATACGTTTGAGAACCTTTTCTCCCCTATGACATGCAACATTATTTTAGACTTCTAATGGTCTAGAACTCTTGCCATTTCTTGTCTTCAAGGTCACAAGCCAAATCTGAGGCCTTCATTTGAATAACCAGAAAACCAACTTTCTCTCCATGTGGCTTGCCCTTTGGGGACCACCTGTTAGTTGCAATGCACTTATTTGCATGTATGAAGTCTCCACGTTAGATGAAAACTTTCCTATTTTTTTTTAAATAGAATTTTCCTTTTTGGTGAGTTTCTACACTTTCTTCTTCCTAGTTCCCCATTGAGGTATGCCTTTTTTCTGCCTCTTTTGTAGACTTCCTTGATAGCTTTGGAGCTCCCGGCTATATCTTTGAGAATGGTGATCTGCCAGAGGGAAACTGTAGCTCCATCTGCCTCTGTGAATAAAAGTTTTCTTGGAGAGGTTTCCTTTTCTCCTGTTTTTCTCAAACCAGTGTTTATCTACTCAAGTCTTTCCACATCCAGTCAGATCACTGTAAGAGGGAAAATCCCGATTCTCCAGCATTGTTGTGTAGCATTCCTAGGTCCTTTGTAGCCTCGCTTCAGACAGGAACTTTCGTTTATGTTTTGTTTTTAAATCAAGGCCAGATATGGATACATTTTTGGGGGAATTAAAAAGAAATTAATAAAAATGTAGTTGTCTACCATAACCATGAGACCCCGAAGCTGAGGTTTGAATTACTACTCATCTGTTGTTAAAACATCCTTGGGGCTTTACCTGTGTAGAAGTTGAAGCACTAAAGAGGGTTCCAACACGGAAATTTCCCTCATTTCTGTCACAGTTATAACTTTTCAGCATTTAAGGTTGCTACCTAATACTTTACTTTCCCAGTCTTATTTGCCAAATCTATTTAATTAATAGCCTTATCTTCATGGGAAAGTATAGTCTTTCCTCAGGCTTTATTAAGAGACCAATTGAGAAAAGAACAAAGAAAAAGTCTGCCTCAGGCACAGAGAGTATAAAGAATCATGACATTACTTTGAAGATGTTAAGTGGACTTTTTTTTCCAGTGCCTATTCTGTCTTACCTCCTCAACAGTACTCACTTTTATTGGATAAGAAAGAAAATACTAAGTAGTATTGGAGACACTTCTATTTGGGCTTGATTTTTCTTTTCCCTATAGTATTTGTAGAGCTTTCAAATAATTTGAATTGCATGAATTTCTCTTCACAACAAACATTTTTCCTTTTCAAATCATCTGTTTATTTTAAAAGAAATACGTGGGGCGCCTAGGTGGCTCAGTGGGTTAAGCCTCTGCCTTCAGCTCAGGTCGTGATCTCAGGGTTTTGGGATCGAGTCCCACGTCAGGCTCTCTGCTCAGTGGGGAGCTTGCTTTCCCCCCTCTCTCTGCCTGCTTCTCTGCCTACTTGTGATCTCTCTCTGTCTGTCAAATAAATAAATAAAATCTTTAAACAAAAATAAGAGAAATATTTGGATAAACAGCTGCTCTTATTTTTTTCCCTTTCTTCTTCCTCCTCCTCGTCGTCTTCTTCTTCGTCATCGTCATCGTCATCTTCTTCTTCAAGGGCAAATTTCCTATATAAGCACAGCATCTCTGATATCCCTATGGGGAGGCATGAAAATGTTTATGCCAACTGTAAATTTTCCAACTTAAAATTCCTTAGGATATTATACAAAGCAAAAAGGAAAAGATGTAGAAAAGTCAATAGTGTCTTGGACGAAGATAAATAGAATTGTTCTTATTCTGGGCTTAGCCCATGGTTTTCCAGGGTGAAAAGTCTGTTTACGAATTACTGGTTTGATTCATTTCTAAGAATTTTCCTAGACTAATTTATTCCTATAAAAATTAGCCAGTTTTTCTTAGTGATACTTGAGATTACATCTTGGATTAGGTTCTGGAAAAATATAGATTACACTATTCTTTGAAAAATTATCTTTTTGTCAACATGAACTCCATATTTTTGGTTTCTCTGATTTTTCCTGAAGAGCTTTGGCTGAGCCTTTGCCATTTACTGTATGACTCTTTTGTTTACAATGTAGAGATCTGGCTGGCTGGATTGAATGCATCAAAAATATGCCTTCTGGTGATCAACCCTGTGATTTACTCTGAAGCAACAAAGCTTCTAGCTTCCCAATTAATAAGGAAACTTGTCTTTTCTTGTTAATTGGTTTATGGAGATATTTTCATGTATTACAGATGCATCCTTGGTTTACATGAATATAAGAAAATGTTCTTCTACCACTATGGTAGTTTTGTGAGTGAGGATGTTTCCTCATCTCAAGGAATTAATGTAAGATTATCGATATATTTTATCTCTGCATGAAGTCAAAGTCATTATCATCTTTATTAGTGATACCAACATCATATTAGTTATAAAACAGATTAATTAATAATTCTTTTTCTCTCTCTTTAACTCATATGTACAAAGAATCCTATCAAAAAAAAAAAAAAGCCTACTCTTAAATTATCTATTACCCTGTTGTTCCCAGGCCTGATGACAAAGACAGGAGCTTTATTTCACACCATTCTTTCACTAACATGTCTTAAGAAACATTATCTAACTTGGAAGTAAGGCAAAGAGATGATGGTATGCCCTTTTGATGTCATATCAAAGTGCTGTTTATCAGGACCACCTGATCATTTGATCATTCAGGGGAATATACTTTTGTTTGATTATATCTAATAATTGACTAAAAGTCCATTTTCTGTGAAGTTGCCTTTTTCTTGGTAGATTCTTATCTGGTAGAGTTACAAATGATTTCTTCCTGGTAGAAAATATAACTCCAAATTTATGGTTCTGTTGCTTGATAGGATTTATTAAGCATCTTATTTCTGTAACCATCTTATTTATGTATCAAATCCCATCTTATTCAGACATTTTTTCCTCCCATGCTATAACCCCTGTTCTTTACTTCTCCTTTGAAACATCTTTACTGCCCAATTCATTCTCTCAATGAGTTGAATAACTGTTTAACACATGCTTATTTTGTATTTGTAGGAGTTGTGTCTGATAACTCCTTGAAATTATACTTTGACTTGTGTCCAAGCTGTAAATACCTTGCATATATATATGTGTGTGCCCAAGATGCATATATATATATGTGTGTGTGTGTGTGTGTGTGTGCATGTGTGTGTGTGTGTGTGTATATATATATATATATATATTTTTTTTTTTTTTTTAACGTGATAGTTTTTGTTTGAAAGTAATGCCAGGGAAGCAATCATGAATTAGTTTAGACAAATGAAAACTTCACGTAAGTCTATTTTAGGACCCAGCACTACTTCAAGGACAGACTGAGTCTCATTATTTAAACTATTGATTTTCTAACAATATGTTAAGGAATTGTCTTGGGCTCCATGTAACAGATGGAGAATCCTTAAGGCATGCTACCCTAGTAGTGCAATTAGCAAAAGCTGAGTGAAGTGCCACCTTTATCCAGTGAGTTCTCTAAAGGAATTGTAATTACTGTGACTTGCATTAGAAAACTAAAAAAAAAAAAAAAATCTGTTGGGTACCTGGGTGGCTCAGTGGGTTAAGCCGCTGCCTTTGGCTCAGGTCATGATCTCAGGGTCCTGGGATGGAGTCCCATATCGGGCTCTCTGCTCAGCAGGTAGCCTGCTTCCCTCTCTCTCTCTCTCTGCCTGCCTCTCTCTCCATCTACTTGTGATCTCTCTCTGTCAAATAAATAAATAAAATCTTTAAAAAAAAATCTGTTAATTTCGGGACACGTGGGTCGCTCAATCGGTTAAGCATCTGTGTTCAGTTCAGGTCATAATCCTAGGGCCCTGGGATGGAGAGTCCTGTGTCGGGCTCTGCTCAGCAGGGAGTCTGCTTCTCCCTTTGCCTGCTGCTCCCCTGCTTGTGCTCTTGCTCCTTCTATGTAATAAATAAATAAAATCTTTTAAAAAATTCCTTTAATTTCTTCAACAACAATTTGGCCCCCAACTGGAATTGAGTTCATTTGTTGAAACCAACTAGCCAACCAATACATGGCAGTAACTTTTCCCTTTAACTAGTGAGCCACGGAGTGCTGTCAGCTTTCTTGTCATTACTGTTACGATTGCTTATTCTTCACATGATTAGTTTGGAAGAAGTATTTTTAAGTAATTGATGATTAATGAATGAATGCTTAAGAAGTCAAAACAATGTAAAAATGTAAACAGTAAAAAATTGTGTGTTTATCTTTATCTCCATCACACTACTACACTGTCTCAGAGTGAACCAGTCATTAGCTTTTTAAGGATCCTTTCAGATGCCGCTTAGGAATAAAATAGCAAATAGGAACATATCCTTATTTTTCTTCCATTCTACATATAAGGTAGCAAGACCTATGCAGTGCTTGGCACCTTGCCCTTTACTCTTAAAATGAACATATTGGCCATCTTTTCATATCATTACATAACATACTCTCTCTCATTTTGGAATGCAGCATGGCTTTGTCAAGGTAACAAGAAAATTGCTTGGGATAATTAAATCCCAAGTAAACATGTTAAGGGTATGCCATTCACTTCACTAACCATTTAATAGGCCAGTCAATATTCTAGGTGCTGGAGGTAAAAAATATCAGACACAAACCCAGTCCTTAAGAAGCTTATATCCTACTAAATAGAGCTCAAAACATCACTAAAATATAGTGCAGTTAGTGCTACAATGGAAGCATTTCTTAAATGTTGTGGAAGAGGATCCAGGGCGTGATTAATTCTGCTTCAGGGGTGTGGAAGAGGAGTCAAGGAAAGCGAAAAAACATGGTAACACTTGGACAGGATCTTGAAATAGGGATATGAAGTCTAAAAGAAGCATTTCCTAGTCTAACTGATGGACCAAGTTCTCGGTTTTTTTTAAGAAAAAAAAAAAAAAGAACTTGGCTATAATTATCCTTTCATTTTCTCCTATGACTCTGCCCTGGGGGACTGGGATACATCATTTTCAACTCTGCTTGGTATTTACATTTTTAGGTATTTGTGGCTTGTTTCCTTCCTCATCGTCCGCATGCCTGACGGGACGGAGAGCCTTTCCTCTCCCTCCTGCAGCAGCCCCTCTTCTTGAAGACCGCCATGGCTGTTCTCACTCTCTTCCTGGCTTTCCAGCCCAAACAACACTGCTCTGTATTCTGAAAAACAGATGTTCAGAAGCAAGCCTTTTCTAAATCTGAATGCAAACAACTCCACGGTACAAGATTCCCTACCTTCCCAAAGACTCCTGCCAGTGAGGTTCATTTGCACTTTTCATTCCCAATCTATTTATCCCAGGGTAATAGCTTCATCATGGAGCTCTCCCGCTAACTAAGAGCTCTTCAATGCCAACCCCGAGACCTCCTCCTGGTATGAACTGCAAGCCATTTATTTTCATTTGTTTACAGGATTTTCAATCTTTCAGCTGGCTTTTCAACCATGAGATAGTATCCATATAGATGTCAATTTTTATTAAGCTCCTAAGTAATTTTAAAGCCCCACACAAAAGGTTTTTCGGAAGTCCCTATACATCTGCTACTCTGCTCTCCCATGTTCCTTGATCATGTAATTCTCTAGAAATGACCTATCAAGTATGATGAAGTTCTTCGTGCACCATCTGCATTTTATTTCACTTCTTTCCTTCTTTCTCCAGCCCAGGTCTGAGCTCTGCAACCGCAACGGAACTCAGTGGTCAGGCAAGAGTTTTGGCTGGCCTCGTGAGACACTGTTATCTTTCACCAACTGTGAGGACTCCCTGGGGCATAATATTTTTAAAAATCTCCTTTCCCAAGATTCTCACCAGACTGGAAATTGGCTTGAGCTCTGCTATTATTCTCGACCCAGAGCAATTGGTGAAGAGCCTCAAGTACAGAGACAGGGTACGTTGCCCTCTTGAAACTGCTGGCTTTGATTGAAGAGCTAGAAAATCTTATCCAGCCAAACAGTGCTCAAGGTTAAATTACCTTACAAAAATCTGGCAATTTTCCCCTAAATGTAACAATTTCTTTGTGAGTTTCAAATGGTATTAGAATAGCACCCTGTTAAATTACAACCCCCAACACTCCTAACCTTTTTTCTCTACTTTATTTTTATATTTAGCATTAACTCCAACTAATATGCCGTATAGTTCACCCCAATTTGATTTTGCTTTCCCCCCATCTTAATGGAAGCTCCATGAAGGAAGAGTTTGTGGCCATTGTGCTGTATGTTCAGTGCCCAGACAACATCTTGCACTTAGAAATTACACTTCCATACGGTAGGTGAATGGATAAATTAAAAAGTGCAGAAGGATTGCATTTCAGTTAATTAAATACTATTGTTTTCCATGGTCTATTTTTCTTTTCTTTTTCTGATGATGCACTGCCTTTCCCCTTCTGCATTGGTTACATTCTTTTGAATATTGCCTAGATACCTCTTCCCTTTAGGAAGCTTTTCTTAACTTGCCACATGGAGTCCAACTCCTCTCAGTTCTCAGTGTAATGTTTATGTTACTTAGCTTTTGAAAACAGTAATGCTTTCATACGGGGCTAGCCCATTTCAAAGGTCCTGACTGGCTTTAAAATCTGGTGGTAAAAGCTGCCTGCATTGTTAAATCTCCTATGTCAGCATAACTGTGTTGGGAAGAAAACCACTGCTTAGTTTTTGTAGTTGAGGAGCAAACTGTGCATTATCCAGAATGGTGCCTTGGCTGTAGGGTCAGGCCAGCTAGTCCCAGATTTGAATCCCAGTTGTCTTTTATTTTATTTAACTTTTTAAAGACTGTATTTATTTATTTGACAGACAGAGATTACAAGTAGGCAGAGAGGCAGGCAGAGAGAGAGAGGAGGAAGCAGGCACCCTGCTGAGCAGAGAGCCCGATGCAGGGCTTGATCCCAGGACCCTGGGATCATGACCTGAGCCAAACACAGAGGCTTTAATCCACTGAGCCACCCAGGCACCCCGTATCCCAGCTGTCTTTACCTTCTCTCTGAAACAGTTGGTAAAATACTGAGTCCTGTTAACAGCCATATCTCAATGATGGAGAAAGTAATATTTCCCTTGCAGGGTGATTGGGAGGACCAGACATAATCTCTACAAACAACACACTTGACAGACTGATATTACCATGAGCAGGCTGATACTATGATTATCCCCATTACTACTACTACTATTCTCATAATATCATATCCGCCTTCCTTTGATTTACCACCTGTCCTGTACAGGAATCTCCACTCTGTCCCAGGATACAAATTCAGGTATTTCAATTTGGAGTTAAGTTTTTCGTATGTTCACTCATTTTAACAAGCATTTACTGAGAGTCTGGCATGTGCCAAGTATGGTGCTGATTGCAAGGAAGGCAAAGATGAATGCACATTAGTCCCTGTAACTTCAGAGCTGATAGTCTATGACATTCATTTATTTATTCACCACATAATCAACAAATTATCTGTTGAGCATTGGCTGTGTCCTAGGCTCAGTGTACAGGGACTGAGAGTACATCAGTGAAAAAAGCAGATGAAGATAACACTCTGGTAGAGGGAGACAGGAAGTAAAAAGGAGGATGAGTGAATTCTATTGTCCGCTAGTCTGTGTAAGGGCAGGGAAGCACAGTGAAAGAAAGAGAGGTGGGTTATGAGTTCTCAGTGCAGCTTTCTGGAGTGGCTGGGTATTTGCAATTTTAAGTAGGGTAGTCAGGGGGCGCCTGGGTGGCTCAGTTGGTTAAGCAGCTGCCTTCCTCAGGTCATGATTCCAGGGTTTTGGGATCGAGCCCTGCGTTGGGCTCCCTGCTCCGCAGAGAGACTGCTTCGCTCTCTCCCTCTGCCTGCCCCTCTGCTTACTTGTGTGCTCTCTCTATGTCTTTGTCAAATAAATAAATAAAATCTTTGAAAAAGGAAAAAAAAATTACTTAAGTAGGGTAGTCAAGGCAGACATTCCTGGAAATGAGACATTTTGAGAATGAGACTCAAGGAGTGAAGGGATGGGTCACGTGGATATTTGGGGGAAGAACACTTCAGCAGAGAGAACATGAAAAACTAATGCAGAACAGAGACTGCTATGTACTAACACAGAGACCTCTTCACTGTCGAGGCCAGAGCCAATTTCTCTGTTTGTGCTGGCACAGCTAGAGTGGGATCTGAGGGTGGATCATGTGAAATGGTCCTGATGAAGTTCCCTGGATAGTCATCACAGGGTGAGGGCAAGCTTACTTTTTGGGCCATGGTCTCTTTCCATCACCCTCATTTTGATGCCCTGGATGCTGGATATTTTGAATCATATCCCTTTCTTTGAGTTTCTGCAGCAGGATGTGTCTCTGCAGGTTTTCTGTCAATCCTTTACCTGAACTGCTGTCAATTATTTTCTACTTCATCCCTCTCATCTAGGGGCTTAATATTGAATCCCCAACTTCTCCCTCCTTGGAAAAGTCAGGCGGTGGATATCCACATGCCATGTGGACTTCTGCCTTCACTGTCCTTTTCTTCTTGGCTTTATCCCAGACTCCTCTGAGCAAAGAGACGGAGGATCCTCTGCTTCTTCCCAATATATCCACTGGTTTATTTGTGTGATAATAGCAGGGGGAATAAACCATTGCTTCACACCATGACTGTGATGGAAAAGCACAGAAGAAGGGAATGCAGGGCACAGAAAAAATACAGAAGTGGGGTCTTGGTTACGTTTTCCATTGCCCTAGTCTTAGACATTTTCTGTCATTCCTTTGACTAAACCCAAGGTGGTGGGCATATGGGTGCTTTCCCCCAGTCATTAGAAAGGACAGATTTGGTAACAAGGAATGGAGCAAGGGATGACATATTTGCTGATAACACATGACTGACTACCAATTTTTTTTTTTTTTTTTTTAGCCTTGTGACCCCAGGGTTCTTTATTTTAATGGTTTTTGCACCCAATGAAAGAATGGTAGCCATCAGGAATCAAAACTAAGATTCCACTCATGTGAAAGAGGAGCTTCTTTCTTGGCCTCCTGCTTCTCAGGCCACTTGTAAAAGTAAGGAAATAACCAACCAAACCAAACAAAACAAAAACAAACAAACAAACAAGAAAGTGGAAGGTGGAAGGAGCTTTCCCTGTTGCTTGAGACAATAGATCCAGAATTTCAGGGAATAGTAGGGTTGTATTGGGCAACACAGATGAAATGTAGGAATTGCCCTAGGGTGCTGCATAGACTACCATATCCAGTGATAAAGTTTATTAAGCAGGGAAATAAACCCTGTCCCTAGTCTTTCGGTCTTGCTTCTTTAAGGTCACTGGCAGTCCATTAGCTTCTGCTCATAAGTAAGCATGGCTTCTTTCCTCAATCAATCCTTTTTCCAGGCAAAGTAAATAGATAATCTAGAAATTCTAGTGCTGGTCATCTTTCTCTTCTGGGTCCTTTAGGACCACAATCTGAGTGCCAGCCCTGGCCTCTTCCAATTATTGTGCAAGGCTCAGATATTTTCTCTTCTTGGATATCTTGAGTCACTTTTCTTACTTGAAAATGAGCTTATTTTCTTACTTGAAATGAGCTTATTTCTCTGACTGAAACCAAGACCAGTTTATTTGTAAATTCAGTCAAGGTTTGAGTTGAACAGGTAACCTAATATTTACCTTAATGTTGACACTGATTCTTTTCCCAGTTTCAACCATCTCTTTTCAAAGAGGAAATAGCCATAGTTTGGTCTTTTTTAGTTGATCGTTGGATTGACCTGACATGAAGAGATTTTGTTCTTTGATTAAAATTTTAGTCAAACTTTGTTCTTACATTTTAAGGTACTCTTAAATATAAAAGTTATACTATAAAAATACTTAGGAATTTTGCCATCACCAGACTCTTAACGCAGAGAGGTTAATAGAGAATGTTATTTAAAATTTAATAGCACTTTATTAAAGTATAGTTTACTACAGTGAAATGCTCACATCTCAAGTTACAAGTTGATGATTTGTAACATATCTCTATCCTCTATATCTGTATCTGTATAGATATATAACATATCTCTAACCTAAGTTACAAGTTGATGATTTATAACATATCTATCTATATCTATAACCACTTCAGATAAAGATACAAATAATTTCCATCCCCCAGCAAGTCCCACGGTGCCCTTTTGCAGGCAAAGTACCATCACAGAGGAAATTGCTATTCTTTCTGCTATCCCCATAGATTAGTTTTATCTCTTCTTCAACTAAATGAAATCATGCAGTATGTGATTTTTTTCTGATTTCTTTTACTCAACTTAGCGTTTTTGAAGTTTATCTATATTGGTGCCTTAGTAGTTTGTTCTTTTCAATTTGTTTAAGAATTAAGCCGATGGTATTCCATTGTGAGGATATACATGATGCCTATCCATTCTCCATTTCATGAATGAGATTTAGATTTTTCCAGTTTTGGCTATGAAGAAAGCTACTATAAATTCTAAGAAAAAAAGTTTTTTAAATGGACATAAACATTAATTTCTCTTGATTGTATATGTAAGAGTGGAATTGCTGGGTCATAGGGTATGTTTACATTTTTAGGAAACTGTCAAATCATACTCCATGTGGTTGCACTATTTTACACCTCCAGCATAATATAAGCATGTTCTAGATGATTTCCATTCTTGAGAACATTTGGTATTATTAGTAGTTTTAATTGTAGCTATTCTACAGGGAAGAATGTTTGTTTTGATGTGCTTGAGACTATGTACCTGTTACTGAAATCAAAGAAGTAGGAACTAAGCATCAAAGAAGGACTCCAAGAAAAAAAATATTATTGTTTGGACAAAAAAAAAAATTACATCTGAAGATTTTTAATTAACATCTGAAGAGTCATGCTATGGCATGAATTTTTCTTTTATTTTTCCCTTTAGTCATGAATTGAGACAAAGTAGGGAAATGGAAGGACAGTCTAGCATTTTTCACAGAAAAGTTATTATCTGGTGTGAGGAACATTAGCTAACAAAAAGGAAAATTCAATTTGTAGTTATGTGAACTGAATATATTTTTGATTTGCTGATTTTTATCACTCTTTTCTCTCTGCTGGAATGCCATTCCAGCCTCTCTCTTCAAACTGCCCTACGGAGCTTAGGTATCATTTCTTATGGACAAATTTCTTGACTCTAACTTATGAGATTGATGGACCCTAAACAACTTTATCTTGTACTATAAAAACGAAAGACATATTTATAAATTTATAATTTGTAAAAGCTGTGTTATTTTTGAGTAAAATACAAGTTGTAAATGGTCTAATTTTTGGATGAGTTGACACTAAAGTATTAATATAAGTTTATAAGGTTTGTCCTATTTTAAAATGATTTCTAAGTTATCTTGTTGAGACTGAGAAAAAAAGAGAGATTTTTCAAAAGTTATTACGAAAAAGAAAATCTAGCCTATCATATTTAGAGTCAATGATTGTACGAACAAAAATGTCTTTCCTTTGGGTCCCCATTGTGTCTTGTGCATTTATCATGTACATAATTACAAGCTTGATGATAGTCATTATATTCCAGTTTCCATTCCCAGGGCCTAGTATGGTATCTATCACATATTAGTTGGTAATAAACACTCATGGTCAGACTGGATTAAATGAAGAAAGTGAGAGTCTCACAAGCTACTTTCAAATTTCAAACCCTGAGAACAGCATATATACTTTTGGAGAGCTTAAGAGGGAAAAATTCTGGGTGTGGAGGGTTATTTTCTGTTTAGTTCTAGACATGGACATAATATTTGATTAAGCATTGAGATAACATTAACAATACTTGTAAGACTATACACACATTCTTAAAAGTCAAAATATTTTATATTTCTAATTATAGACTGACAAACTTTGAAACTTTAATAATCTGTGAAATAACACATAATTAACAGAACAATGTTGCTATTTTCTTTCTTATCTAGTCTAAGGTATGTCCAGCCATTTGGCCTATGAAGTCAAAATCATTACTCCCATTTCCTTGGTGAAAACCACTGAATCAGCTTCTATGATGATAGAGGGAAAGAGTCTTACAAATCTAATTTGTAAAGTGTTGGGAAGTTTCAAAAAAATCTCTTTAAATATAAAAGAAATGAAATAAGATTCCAGCCAGATTCAAGTTAAATAATTTTTCTCTTTGAAAAAGCTGTTTGTATGAGCACTAAAAGTAAAAGCCACTATATGTAGTTATAGAGAAAATTATTTTTCCAGATTTTTTTTTTGGCAGTGTTTTAGGTAGGAAAAAAAAAAGTTTTATAATATGATCCTCCTTCCAGAATTATTCATATCTGTGTATTTGGCAGGTACTGAACACACTCCATTGTATCTCAGAGGGAATCCACAGATAATGATGAATCAGCACAAACAGTTCCAAATTGAAATATTCAGAGAGTCACTGTATTTCTCTTGTTCTCAGATGTTTTGAAATAAACACTGGCAGTGTTTATTTTTAAAGGTTCAGGACTTTTTAAATGTGTCAGCAGCATGCCTTGGCTCTAAACAGATTATGTTGCAATTTTTTTTCCTGATGATTCAAAACTATAAACTTAAAATTACCTAATTAAAAAGATAACAAACTACAACAAACTTGGACCTAAACTTTAGTTATGTACTTTGTCTGAAAGTAGATCATGTTAATAACTCTTCTTCCTCTTAGTTTATAAACACTGTCTAAGCATTAACTGAGCTTTCTTGGTTGGTTGGTTGGTGTCATTTTGAAAATATATTTTTTATTCTTTACCTGCTTTGGTAAATTAGGGATTTGGGCTTAAATATGTTTTTCTTAAAAGTCTATGAATAACCTGGAGAAATAAAAGAAAAATAGCTGAAGAGAAATACCAATAATTTTGTTAAAATAAGAATTTTAAATAAGAATTCAAAGGTATGATTTTTATGAAAAAATCTCATTCTAAAGAGGGAATGAAGAATCTATACTTACTGCAGTCTCATGATAAATATTTAAAATATGATAAAGATTAAAAGTACTCCTCAGAGGTACTTACTTCTAACAGTTTCTTGATATTGCTAACACATTGAAAATGCTTCAGTTGATTAGGATATATTTTGCAGGATATGCCAAAGATCTCTTAGTTGTGAGAGAGCAAGGCTGCCTTCCTTCCTCTATTTTTTTTCTTTGTGCAGTTGATACCACCAAACCTCAATTTCCCCATTTGTACATTGGAGATAATGAAGGTTTCTAAATTTTTTCAGTCATTTTGACTGTGTAGGGTTCTACCAACATGGCATCTACAGATACCTTTAGATACAATTATAAAGTTATATTGAACTTATTGTTAGTGCTGAATAATATAGTGTTATTACTCACCTTCCTCTTCTCAAACAAATTTTTTACTCCTTCATTTACTCCAAATGGAGCCAAGTGGAGTCTCAATGCATCATATATGGTAGCAGGAGAATTTGGGGAGTCCATTTAGCCCTGTAATAGGCAGAGGTTAGAAATTATAATGGAGGAAAGAGGAAGAAGATTATTTCCCCTTATCTCTAAATTTATTGCAAATAGTTGCTGCTAAAAAAGAAGCAGATAATAGTGAGGAAAGGATGTAAGACTGATTATTTCTCTAAATCTCTTTTTCAAAGAAAGGAGGGAAGGAGGAAGCGAAGAAGAAAAGAATGGGACCTATTTCTCAAAGGAAGTTTTACACTAACCCACAGTATATAAAAGAGATAAAAGGTTGAAATAGCTCCTTCATTCTTTGCCAGTGACCCAAGAACTTCTTTAAAAGAATATGAGGATTCAACAGAGAATGGAGTGACATTCACTATGCTAACCACATCTTTTAAGGGATTGTGGCTAAGAAGGGAGTAGATGTGTGAAGACGGGATGAGTTAACACTTTAAGAACATCTGTTCTATGCCAGACATGGTGCAGAGGACACTATGTTTAAATTATACAATAACTATGTAGGGGAATTGTGTTTTGGTCAGTATCGCAGATGGGAAAGTAGAACTTGAAGGAGGTTACATTACTAGGTTGTCCTGGATAATGGAACCAGTATTCAAATTAAGATTTGCTTCTAGGGGCGCCGGGTGGCTCAGTGGGTTAAAGCCTCTCCCTTCAGCTCAGGTCATGATCCCAGGGTCCTGGGATGGAACCCTGAATCAAGCTCTCTGCTCAGCGGGGAGCCTGCCCCCCCCAGCTGCCTGCCTCTCTGCCTACGTGTAATCTCTTTCAAATAAATAAACAGAATTTTAAAAAAAGATTTGCTTCCAAAGACCATGCTTTTGCTGAGGTAGAAACACAGTCATGCTCATACATTGCACATTGAGTCAAAGATCACAGTAGTAAGCTGGAGAGTAGCATAGTGTTTGGTAAACTAGATGGACCTATTTTGTGTTGTTGATTGCTCTTAATAAAACCTTTAAACTGCATCCACAGGCTATCTAAAAGGCAGATGTTGCATTTTATTTGTCTTTTGGGTTAAAGTGAGCTGTAAAAGGTAGTTTGCTAGGTTGGCAGCATTAAATATAAATTATAGATGAGATGAACCAAAATTTTGGCTGTTTCTAAATTTGCTTATAGGAGACTTTAGTAAAAATATATTTTTTCTTGAGATACAAAGAAGCATAATAATCTTGGTGGTGGAGTTGGATAAAATATATGTACAAATTTCATGTATCATTGCAATGAATGTTCTATATTTAGGCTAATAATCAATCTACACTTATCTATGGCATTTCCTATCAGTGTTACAACATGAAGAGATTGCGTGGGTGAATTAAACCAAAGGTAACAATGTAAGAGAGAAGACTTTCTATTCTGACCCTAAAATCAGAGTGTAGAATTGTTCATTACAAGCTAATCCTGGCAACTTCTATTTCCATCCATGACAGAGTAACTTGTAAATCTAAATCTCCTGCTAAAAACAACTGTAAAACTGAACAAAATGCATGAGACAACTTTTTCTAGGCATGAAAAATAGCAGAGGACTACAAGCCCTGAGAAGTCAGCCTTAACATGGGCCCAGGTTTCTGGATTAGGTGTACTATCTTGTCCCTGGGCAGGGAGCTAGAGCCAAGTAGTATGGTGGTCTCAGTGACTGATCTCAATATTGACTGGTCTCATATATATATTGAATTGGAATCCTAGAGAAAGAATGGAAAGAAAGCTGAGTAGAAAACATGTTTGAAGAAGTAATGGCCCAAAGTCCCCCATATTGTAAGAAACACATCAACTTCCAGATCTGAGAAGCTGAACAAATCCTAGGATGATCTCTATGAACAAAACTATGCAAACTTCTGAAAATCAAAGTTAAAGAGAAAAATAATATCAGTACTGAGAACATTGATAAACATGGTAGCTGCTTTTTCATCAAAACAGTGGAGGCTTGGATACTGGAAAATGCCCATACCCTAATTCCCAGGACCTGGGAATATGTTACCTTACATGACAAAAGGGACTTTGCAGACTTTAGAGTTACAGACCTTGAGATGGTGCCGGGGAGTGGGGGACAGATTATCCAAGTGGATCATCTACAATCACATAAAGTTAAATATAATTTTTAAGAGCAGAAAATTTTTGCCATCTGTGGCCAGAGAGAGATAAAACTCTGGAAGACACATTAGAGAGATGTACATCAATGGCTCTGAAGATGGTTATGAGCCAAGGAATGCAGACAACCTTTAGAATCTGGAAAAGATAAGGATGTGATTTCTCTTCCAGAGCATCCTGAAGGAACATAACCCTACTGACCCCTTGATTTTAGCCGAGTGAGATCCACATTGGACTTCTGAGCTGTAAAATAATAATTTCTGTCATTTTAAGCCACAAAGTTTGTGGTAATTTATTATGGTAGCAACAGACAACTAATATCTTTCAAATATGAAGGTGAAACTATGATATTTTTACATAAGTAAAGGTTGAGAGCATTTGTCTTTAGCAGACCTTTATTACAAGGCATTTTCACCAAAAAAAAAAAAAAAAAAAAAAAAAAAAATGATGAGAGAACTAGTCGCTAGTAGAACTAAGACTAAGAAATTTTAGCGGAAGTTCTTCCAGGTAAAAGAAATGAGATCCATGAGATTGAATAGCATTCAAAAGGAGAAATATGTCCTGTGTTGCTGTTGCTGTTGTTGCTGTAGTAAGAATGGAAGCATCACTCTTTCCAACTCTGCGTCTTGAGTAGACTCTGGAAGTCAACAGATGCCCTTTCAGGGCAGTGATATGGGTTGAGAATAAGGGTGGCCAAAGAGAAACTATGCCAAAATCCCAAGAAAGCTGGTGTGGCTATCTTAACATAAAAGTGTACCTTCAGATCAGGAGCATACCAGATGTAAAGAGAGTACTTTTTTTTTTTTTCCTTAAGATTTTATTTATTTGTTTGAAAGAGAAAGCATGAGCATGAGCAGGGGGAGGGGCAGGGGTGAGGGAGAACCAGAATCCCCATGGAGCAGGGAGCTTGGGCTTGATCCTAGGACCCTGAGATCATGACTTCAGCCAAATTCAGACATTTAACTGAATGAGCTACCCAGGCCCCAGGAGAGTTCTTTCTAATGATAAAAGGACCACTTCACCAGTAAGACCTGGAAATCTTAAATGTGTGGGAATCTATTAAAACTATATGAAGTTAGGGGAAATAGACAAATCTGTAATTTCAGTTAGATGTTCGGAAATGCTCTTTCAGTGATTGCAAGACAACAAAATCCAATAAGAATATAGGTACAGAGGTCTGAACATCGTCAGCCACCTGAACCTAATGACCACTTGCAGAACACTATACTCAATAATGGCAGAATACATGTACCTTTCATGTACTCATGGCGTATGCACCTAGATCATCTTCTGGGCCTTAATATAAATCTCTTATCAATTTAAGATGACGAAAGTGTACAGCATATGTTTCCCTGACCAATGTAACTAAATTAGGAGTCAAGTAAACTTTCATATATTTGGAAATTAAACACATCAGTTCCAAATAACCCATGGATCAAAGAAGTACTCACCAGAGAAGTCAGACAATATGTTAAACTAAGTGATAATGAAAAGCATCACACATCAAAATTTGTGAGATGCAGCTACACTGGTTCTTCAGAAAAAATTTGTAGATTAAATTGCTTACAATGGAAAAAGATATTAAAAATTAACCACTTCTTGGTGCTCAATAATTAGTATTTAGTTATTGCCAAGGTGCCATCTATATAGAAAGCTTGGCAAACAGTTTAGACAAATTTACAAAAAAATCTGGTACCTAAAAACAAACAAACAAACAAACAAACAAAAAACCAAAAAAAAAACCCCCAAAAAACTGGTACTTGTGCAGTAGATTAATGTTACCTATAGTATTCAGTACCAATGATCATTCTTAAACTTGACAAGGAATTTCATTAGCATAAATTCTATCTTGTGGTGAAGGAAAAGAGCAATGAATTTGACAATGCTTAACATCCTGGTCCCCACTTCTTTCTCTGCCACTTACGACTGCTCTGCCTAACCCTCCTGGTTTTGATTTCCTCAGAGAAAAAATGATATCCACTTTACGACTATATGTCATAAAGTTGCTCTAGAAAATGTACACTATTGAGAAATGGTCTTTAAAGCACCAAGTGCCAAAATCAGTTAAGACAATTATCCTTATCAATGAAGGAAGCTAGAAAATATTCCTATTTCTGTTTTTTATTTATTGTTTATTTTGCCAGTGTAGTCATTTTCTCTGATTTTTAAATGTGACTTTGAACTTACCTAAGGTTGATATGAAAGATCTTCTATAGAAATCATCGCTTTATTTTTTTCCTCTCTTCCCCTATGATCCTCTGTTTTGTTTCTTAAATTCCACATGAGTGAGACCATATAATTTTCTTTCTCTGATTGACTTATTTTGCTTAGCATAATACCCTCTAGTTCCATCCACATCATTGCAAATGACAAGATTTCTTTCTTTCTTTCTTTCTTTTTTTCTGATTGCTGACTAGTAAAACAAGATGAAATCAGAGAGGGAGACAAACCCATAAGAGACTCTTAATCATAGGAAACAAACTGAGGGTTGTTGGAGGGGAGGAGGTAGGGGGATAGGATAACTGGGTGATGGACATTAAGGAGGGCACATGATGTAATGGGCACTGGGCATTATATAAGACTGATTCATCACTGACCTTAACCTCTGAAATCAATAGACTATTATATGTTAATTAATTGAATTTAAATTAAAACATATTTAATTTGAAATAGAAAAGAACTGCCTATTATATATTTATATGCAAAATAGTAATATTTGTAAAACTGACATACATCATTTTTGTAACATATATGTATTAACTATGTGGCTATATAATAGGAATATTAATAAGGATATTAAAATAACTATAATTTTGATACTTCTTTAAAAAAATATCATACTGTTATTTTGTATTGGATCCTCACTGTGTGCTAGATATTAAGCTAAACATTTAGTTTTAATATGTATAACCTTATTTCATTCTTCTAAGATCCCTAATAAACAAATTTTATTTTCTTTTTCTTTTTTTTTTTTTTAAGATTTTATTTATTTATTTGCCAGACAAATCACAAGGAGGCAGAGAGGCAGGCAGAGAGAGAGGGGGAAGTAGGCTCCCTGCTGAGCTGAGAGCCTGATGCGGGGCTCGATCCCAGGATCCTGAGATCATGACCTGAGCTGAAGGCAGAGGCATTAACCCACCGAGCCACCCAGCCGCCCCAACAAATTTTATTTTCATTCCCTCCCCCAAAAGAAAAAGAAATCACTGCAAAATGAGACCAAAAAAGAGATTAGAAACTATAATGTTTGGAGCTTGAGCCACTTTCCTGGCCTGTGACAACTTTTAAGTCCTATTCATGCTCCTAAGAATAAGTCATGGTCTCTACTTCCTGGTTTCTGTTCTCTTGCCTCAGTTTACCCCACTTAACTCTAAAACTTTTGTGTTCTGTTTCATGAGTTTTGGGTATACGGTCATGCAGTACCCTCTGCCCTGAATGTTTCAAACTTTGTTTTTAACTGAAACAGCTATTTTGACTCCTTCTATTTGGGGTTCAGTTATCCTCTTCCTCAGAAAGGGTTCCTCAGAACCCTTCCTCAGAAATCTCTTCCCCTCTACTCCCTCCCACAGAATCCTGCAGGTCATGCTGCTTTATGGCCCATGAAGTCGTGCTGCATTGTCTGTGTAGGAGTCTGTCTCATCTGCAGTGCTCTAAGTGCTACAAGGGAAGGACCATATTTTATTCATTTTTGTACCCTTAGGGTATAGTAGAGTGCATAGTGCATATTAAAGACTCTACAAATATCCACTGAATTTTTAAAAATTGAATTGAATTGCTCATACTTATGAATATATCAGAAGTGTCATGGCAAGAAACAAAGCTCTAAAAAAGCCATAAGGAAATTATAGAATTTTCAGAGTTTTTTATTAAAATGTGGTTTCCAATAAATAATGTAAGTATTAATAATATTAAAATAGATATAAATGAAAATTCAGATACATCTTTCTTTAAATGAACTTGTTATATGGACATACTTTTTTTGGACATACATTTTTATGTGGGTAAGTGGAAAATTTGGAAATGATTCTTCATTTAACAAAGGAAAATTTGTTTTGCAAAATAGGCCACAAGACTTCTTTAAGTGGTGAACTGTTTATAGACAATAAAGTGACCAAGAAAGATTTAAAATGCTCATTTGCTGAGAACATGTGATATGCACAAAATTAATTGTATCTTAATTGAATGTGTTGGACATGGCTCTAAGATTTTCTCCCAACTTTAAAAGAAATATAGGGTATAATATTTTCAAAAGATTACATATTACTCCAACTAAAACTTTTAATGCAGGATCGATTGTCATGACTACTTCAACTAGTATGAGGAAGTTGGAAGGTTTCAATAGGGGAAAAGAACACAAAAAATAGAAACAGAGACTGCCAAAGCCTAAAATAAGTTCTGCAGAGAATGTGGGAGTCTTGGTCCTGATAGGATGTGGGATGGGAATTTTCCTAGCACTTTGGAACTTGGGCTCAAGTCCAAAACTGAAGGCAACTAGTGACAGTTGTTTCACATTCTAAGAGATGTACTAGATTTGTTCCTTATAAGATGTGTTGAGAAGTGGCCCAGTTGTCAAGTCCTGTCACTTCAAAGAACACTTTTAACAGCCCAGCAGTTCATTAGAGGATAATTTCTTGAAGGAAATTTGCAGCAATAGAGAACCCCGTGGAATGGGAGGATAAGCAGAAATGTGACCTCATCTCAACTCAAGGAAGGAGACTTCAAGAAACACCTTTCAATAAAAGATAAAAGAGAGACATTTGCTGGCAGGGTAGATGCTATCTTACAGAATGTGAGAAATGTCTTGGGAGAACTTTAAGTGTGTCCTCAAGAGCAATGCTTCACAATGGACACATACTTGGATAAGATTTAATAGAACTGAATTGCTAGAAAAATGAAATTACAAATCTTGCTGATCACATATTTTATATAGTAACATCAAATTGCTCAAAAATTTCTAAACGGTACTCTTAATTTCTGAACTTATTTTATCAGGAATTGGTAATGGACTATTGAAGAATCAGCACTGGAGGTCTGGATGTTCCATAGAGTTTGGGCAGCAGAGGAACTAGAGCCTGATTCTTTTTAGGAGAAATGAGAAGGCATGAGGAGGGCTGGAGATGTGCAAAGTGGCAGACTGAGGCCAGAAAGGCAATTGTGCCTACAGTCTAAGAGCATGGTAGAGAGGGTAGTGTTTGTTTTTTTGTGGACAGGCAGATGCTGTGCAAGATGGCACAAGTTGTTTCGACAGGACTTTGCAGGAGAAGGATGCTTGCTTAGGGTCAAGGGGTCCTAAGGAATTTCCAGGAGTAGGAATCAAGGATCTTGCAAGGGAGAGGCTAGAGGATGTTTTACATGAACATCAGGAATTGCTCTGTGAGCCTCTGATATTTTGAACATCTGTCTTACACACAGGGCCGTTTGATGACAAAGAAAGGTCTGTAAAAAGACCTGAGGTGGGGAGAAGGAGAGGAACTTTGAATTGAAAGAGAGATTGAAGTTTTGGCATTTGGTTAAATTGGATTTTTTTGGTTCTTAAAAAGTTCTATAGTGCCCAAAATTAAGCCAAAATTTGTGGGATCCACCCAAAATGTAACTGAGGGGTAAGGAAGAAATCCTAGCCAGCAGGTTTGAGAAAGGTTGTGAAGACAGATTCAAATTTTGTTTGTTCCTCTTCATATCAATCTGATTTAACAGTCTGGTTACAGTCTGTGTGAGCTTATGGTGCATAAATGACAATCCTTTAAATGCTCTGTCCTTCACATCTTTTGCCAGCAGCCTGACACTGGCTGGAAACATCACCAGGAAATGCCAAACAACACTTGCAAGATATATTCCAGAAATTACTGTTTTGATCTTGTTAAATTATCTTATTTCCTATGTTTCTGGCAGAAGAGTTTAAGTTAAGCAATGGGGGTAAGCAATTAGCTTTGGAATCTTCTGAAATGCCTAAGTTCAGAAGGTAGAAACAATTGAAGGAAGCCAGGAGAAATTGATTCACGTGCTATTGGCTGCAAATAATAGAAACCCAGATGCCTAAGTTCTTAAATGACAGTAATAACATCTCATGTAACCAAATCCTACATAGGGTGGGCATCAGAGCTTGCTGACACTGTGCCTCAATGATACCAAGTTTGTTTGTAATCTTTTCTCCACTCTGCTGTTCTTTGAGTTGGTTTCATCATCACTTGGGTACTGAGAAGGCTGTGTCAGTTCTAAGTGATCTATTTATGGACACTATTACCAAGGTAAGGAAGAAAAGTCTCTTCTCATGCTTCTTCTCTTTTTCTAGAAACCCTCTAGTAGCCTCTCTTCACATCTCTCTGTCCAGAGTTGGCTCCTATTCCTGTTCCTGAATCCATTTTTGGCAATGAAAATAGAATTAGTCGTATTTCTTTGGGGCTGCTGCTGGAGTTGGGGTCAGTACTTATAAATTCTTCTCGTAAAGAGGAAAGTGGGTTATTTGGACAAAATTAGGTTCTGCTAAAAAGGGGGAAGAAGGAATGGATGCTGGATAGGCACCAGTACGGTTCACCAAAGACACATAGGTTTCTGATCTTCAGGAAAGAGTGCTTTTTTGATGGCTGGAGATATGTCTAAGCTGAATATGGCAATCCAGGTGAACGTAGCCCAATTACTGAAACTGCTTTCTGAATGACATCATGTCACATCATAATTAAGACACAGATTATTAAAAGGCTTATGTGTAGAACTGACTTTAAATTAAAAGACCTCTCTAGGGAGATACTGCATTTCAATGGAGGACCTTTATAAAATGTAGATTTCCCAGATACCCAATTGAGTTAGACCTGGATTAGACCACTGTGTCCACATTAGATGAATCATCCTGAAGTTTTAAAATGCTTTCCTTGTGTGAAACCTTTGTGTTAGACTAGAACAGGAAAAGAAGAAATATGTTTTTATGAGTATGGTTGTTTTTCTGCCTTTGTTATAAATGGAAAGTTATGAATGTTTCAAGAAATACTATCTTTTTAAGCAGTTAACTGTCAAATTACCGTAGTTAAATCCTGAGACAGAGATGAGGTTTTTATGAAACCTGCAACAATTCCAGAAGATTATTCAAACTTATGGCTTTTTTAAGCATAAATTTTCCAGCAGTAATTTATTTAAACTTTTCTTGGAGCCATGATGTGTAGTTCTTGTTTTTCCAGATAGTACCTGAGCATAATAGTATGGTTGGAAATTTCCTTCTATCAGATCTATTTCTCTACAGAATGATATTTAATGCCAGATTAGTTCCTTCACAAATAATACTTGAGGAAAATTTTCACTTCTTTTACTGGCAGCTCATATTAATGTTCCTCACCGTGAATGCCAGATTTCGAAGAAAAAGAAATCCCAGAAGAGAAACATTGTTTTTTCTCTCTCTCTCTGTTTCTTTCTTTCCTTCTTCACGTATTTTTGCTCTGTGGTTTTTCTTGGTTAGATGGTTTTCTTTTAAGTTATCCTCCATCTTTCTTTCTTGTTCACTCCAGGAATGCAAACTTGACCTTGACTTTAAGGTCAAAACATTTTCAGACTGTGCAGTCAGCAGAGAATTTAAAAAAAAAAAAATCAATGTGAAACATATTAGGAAGGAATAAGGGTAAGAGTAATGCAGAAGTGCTGGGAAGTCATGCAGGAATTGGAAATAACTGAGGTAATACTTAAAGTAAGACTTTACCAAGCAGAGATTTTTATGATTCCTTTCCCTTTTGCTTCTCTTTTCTTATGTGGGGGCGGGTTAGAATCATGGTAATTTAAATTCTAAATCACTAAACAAAGCGTTTTCAGGGGCCAGTAATTACTCTTGACATGTAAAATTGAAACTTCTTTGCAAACCCCCCACCCCCAAACCCTTTTTTTCTTTCTCTGTTTCTAATGAAGGTGGGGAAAATGACAAGTCCACATACCTGATACGGTATGTAAGCTTAGGAGTATTTCTTGAAAGTCCACTGCTGAAAATTGAACTAAATGTTTTGAGGACTTTTATATCCACATTGGAAGTAAATCTAATTTTAAATAATAACGTATTTTGATTTTATAAAGATACAAACCACAGTATAAAGGCTGAATAGGGTTAAATAGAATCACAGTGAAAACTTTTATTATTAAACTATGTTGGTCTTTCTAAAATCTAGCCACAGACCTTGGAAAGAAAGAAAAAGAAATGTTAGATCAGTTATCATTTATGACAAGGCTTATCTTCTCTTTCCCTCCTTACTTACCATTCAGGCCAAGAACAAATTAGGTATAGGAAAAAAAAATCCCACTATTTTTTGAAGCTGGATATTTAGTAAAACTTCCCAAAGTAGAGAAAGATCAGAGAAAACTTTAACCTTTATATATATATGTGTGTGTTATAAGTGTGCATATCCTCTCTATATATGCAAATGTGAAATGACAGATTTTTAATCATATTGCCGTACAGAAATCGAGTTTGGCTGAATTTAAGTAATTATTAAGCCAGACTATTATGTTATCTGGGAAATGTAAAATGTGTTCTCAAAAAGATTAATATTAAATACAAAACATCTCTGAAAATCTAACTTCAACATATGTTATACTTGAGATAGAACTATTCTATAATTCAGATTGCTAGATGTATACATTAAAGATGATTCTGTATAAAATAAACCTTTGTTACCTAACATTCTTTCAAAATTGTTACCTTTGCACTGACCTCACATACTTAAATTCTATAAAAGCGCAAGATGCACTGAGAACAGAGCTCTGGGTAGGCTCATTGATAACCATAAGTGTCAATTACTGGCCCGAATGGGTATTGATGATTTAGTTCATATCATAGTTGAAAGTGAGGAAAACTGAAAGCTCTTTTTCTTCTCCCTTTGAAAGCATTTGAAATAATTCCCTGGAAAAGAACAAAATCTATTTTAGGGGCTGAGTAGGGAAGTTAGAGGTTGAACCATTTCTTTGATCAGTATCATGAGTTCAAAGGTTGTTTCTACGGACATCTTATCTCACATCAACATCTTATTTCCGATTGGACAGATTCTCTTAAAGGGTCAAAAAAAGACAAAGACTTCCAAGCCAAATCAAATACATGTATTTTAATTCATGGAAAATCAGCAGGGAAACAAGAAAGATTCTCTCCACTAACATTGATTTTCCTTGTATTTATTTTTTCAGTTGGAACACTCCAGGCAAAAATTCACTTGGCTTCAACTAATTTGCAAATACCATCATTCACTGCTGTTTTGCTACCCATTTCTCAAATCTCAATTAAATGTGATGACAGTTTACTTGCTAGAAACACACAGAAAGGTTCTTTCCCAACCAGAGGGCTTCACTCATTTCCTGCTAGTGGACTTGGCAAGAGGAGTCAAAACATCCCTTACCGAGGCTGAGTTTTAATTTAGCAGGTTATCACCAGAGTCAGCTAAATAATTATAAAATCCTTTACAAATGCAAACCACAACAGAAATGTATATAACGGCTGAGGACAATATCTAGATCATGAGACTTGTTTACAAGGTGTTTTTAAAAAGACAATTTTAGGTTCCTACTTGTGGAAACTTGTATAACCTTCTGAGGCACCCTGAGTTTGGGCTAAAAAGTGTCTTCTCTCTGCAAATAATTTTTATATTAAAACCAAAACAAGCACAATAAACTTGCTTTACTAACTTCACAACAACAATAAAGACTGACTCTACAAATCTTGATTCTCTGGCTCAGTCTCTACAGTTCCTATAAACCTAAAAGCAAAAAGTGAGATGAGACCCATTTTTGCCCTCAAGAGATGCCAACTGATGGAAAAAAGAATGTATTACTTTTCCCTTATTTCTTCTACATGCATAAGTTAATATAAATCTATGAAATGTAAAATTGAATGTAAATAGAATTCTAATTAAATATGTGTATGGTCCTACTTTGACAGTAATAGGACCTTAACAAATTGCAGAATGTTGGGAATATCTCTGTGTATAAAATGGGTACCCACTTCATGTTAACAGCTGCTCAACAAATGTTAGCTACAAAGGATAAAAACAAACTATAAGGAGTCTTTGACAGAGACCAACCCATCAACCCTCCTCTTTATAGCTAGAGAACCAAAGCCCAAGTGGTTGAAAGACTTGCCCACCTCCTAAGTGGGTGACTGGCAGCCAGGCTCCGTGACTCCTCTACCTCATCACTGTCACAGAACCTCTCTGGGCCTCAGCTCATCATTTGATAACAAGAGTAACTCTACCTGCCCAGGGGTTATCGATCAAAGGTAATAGAGGTTGTGAGAATTCCTTTAAAATTTTAATTCACGGTAGAGTGCCTTGCATGTGGCAGGCACTCCATAAATCTCTGAGGAACGGAATTTGTCAAATAGCTATGCTGAGGGCTGGCTCTGATTCACTCACTGTGAATCAAAGCTTGCTGTGCTTGTCCAGACTCTTTAATCAGGCTTAAGCAAGCAGCCCCTCTGACCTCGATCGTTTGGTGGGTGCCGTCCCCCGCACTATGGGAGCAGTCACAGGCAGCCTCCACCTGCTCACAAGTGCCAGGATGGGGACTTTTGTTTTGGTTCAGAAACTAAGGAGCGCTCTTGCTTGACCCCAGTAAACCTCTCACCGCTGCTTTTAGGAGCCCAACTGTCCCAGCCAATCTAGCTGCCCCTGGCAGCCTTCATTCTCTCCACTTTCCTAAGACAGAAAAATCACAGGTGGGCGGTATTTCTCTCTGTGATATCTTCTAGTCCCAGGGCAGATGGAGTTGTGAACGATGGCCCAGAAGCCTGCTGGCCCTTACTGACTGCAGGACTCCCTGCCTGGCCTGGGTATTTATTGTCTTTGGGTGGGTTGCCTTTCACAGAAACAGAGATGATGTGAGAGAGGGCAATTGGTTCTGAAAATGGGGAAGAAGGAAAAGAAAATGCTAAGTGCTAAAATGCTAAAAACCCACTCCATACGGAAGCATTTAAGGGGTCTTATACCCTCTGGTTTTATTTTGGCTGGCCTTGCAGAGAGCTTGCATTATCTGTGGACTACAAACAAACAAACAAACAAACAAAAAACAACCTGCTACGGTTCTCTTTATCTAGTGAGTACACCATTGCACATGGTTAATTGTATTTACACATTTTGACTCAAGGACATTTTAAAAAGGGAACAGCTGTGGGAATGTTTTTAAAGGGCACAGAGTGAGGAGAGGTAGGTAGGACTGCTGCTGTTCCACACTGCTCTCGGCCTCTTCTCTTTCTTCTCTGTTGCCTCTCCTCCCTATGCTCTTCCTCTCAGCCATCACTATACTCCGAACACAGCAACAGCAGGACAGCTTTGGTACCTGTCTGGAGGAGAAGGAGAAGTAGAGTCAGAAGATCAGGGAAACAAAGGACAAGAGAAGACGCAGGCAGAGACTGCTTTGGGAGAGTCATATGTGAGGGGACGAGTTAGTCTCTGCACACCTCTGTTGGAGTGGCAGGCTTGACTTCCCTCTGACTTGTCTCCCAACTTGAAAATTATGGTTTATCAGTACTCACGAGCTCCTAGAACAAGTGATTAGTAACTCACGGGTCAGCAGATGAACGGTACACAGAGATTGCTGATTGGTGTGACTCCATAGCCATTGGGAGTTAACATGAGCTGTGTCATCACGGTCGTATCTCTTGACCTCTCTAACCCAATTTCCTCATCTATTAGATAGGGATGATGCCTGTTCTGTTTTCCTCACAGAGCTAGTTGAAGAAAGAAATGAGATATGGTTTGTGAAACCATAAAGCAGGATGTCAGTCAAGGATATATAGCAATTTATAATTTTGTTTCTATTTTGTCTTATAGAAGAACTTGTAAACTGAATGTCGTAAGGTTTCTCCAGCATATAGGTTATAGGTGATTTCTCATTTCGAGTTAAACTTGAATTCTGTAGCAGATAAAGACGTGGATAAAGAATTTTGTAATGGCCAGTCTACTCACTCAGACATGCATGTCATTCCTAAGAAGTCCACCCCAGGTATTTCTGTGGGCCACAAATGGTAACTTATGTGGCCACACACCTAGGCCAAGGTTCTACTCACCACAGATCCCTGGGGCTCTTCCCACCAGCCTCCAGCCATTTGAAGAGTGGATCCTTGCCCAGCTGCCTGGCTCCAGAAGTCCTCCGTCCTCATGGCTCATGAAGTGGTGGTCTTGGAAGTAAGAAGGGAAGAGCTTCCTGGATTCACTGTTATACCCAATTCAATGGGCCCCTCAGTTGAGTGCAGAGGAGCTTTGTCTGAGTTCAGTCAAGTGCTGAGGGCAGGGCTGTTGCAAGTGGTGCTAGGACTGGTGTAGTAACTGGACTGCTGCTCTCTCCTCAATCTCTGGCCCATGGCTGAGTCAGGCTGGTCATGCCTATCTCAGTCCTCTTGAACATTATCCTTCACAAATTGTGTAAGACCCTCCTGACACTGGGGCTTCCTTTACTTTCTACCACCCTTAGCTCCCCCTGCCTATCTGTATGCATTTGATTCCTAGTTGGGAATATGGTTTGGCATTTTTAGGATATTCCTCATCCATCATATAAATCAGCCGATGAGTGAGAACAGTTTAGTGGACAGGAGTTTCTTCTAAACCTAAATTCCAGATATACCTGCATCTTAATTCCAGCCTAACTGGGGTTGTCTTATCTATCCCATTCATACTTCTTGTTTGGAAACCTCCTCTGAATGGCATCCTGACAGGCCCTTTACAGTTACATAAAATAATAGCTTTTTTTAAAACTAATGTCCTGGAGAAATACACTACATCTTTTTTTTTTTTTTTTCCTAGAACCCTATATACCTAGGATTCACTTTATGTTTCAGATGTTAAAGGTTTAAAATGGGGACTATGTGAGAGCTTAATATTCTTTTATGTTGCTTAGGAAGTTTAAAAAAAAAAAGCCAAATCAATCGTGATTAGGTTGAAAAGTTGGTTCCTTAGGAAAAGGATTCATGGGGCTTAAAATAAATTTTCATTATTGACAATTTTTTACATTCATATGTCTTCTAGCCCATGACTTCAGCAACATAGGAACTATCTTTACCATTTATCTTAAAACCATGAAGAGAGCATTCACTTGATCATTTCTATATTATTCAGTGTTAGCACTGTAAAAAGGTGCTAAACAGAGTTTTTATCCATGAGAAACTTAAAATCTATACCAAAGAATAATTTATGAATCCAGTCACTCAGCCAGCATATATTTATTGAGTGTTTATTATGTGCTAGATGCTGGAGTGACACAAAAAAATGAACAAGATGTAGATCCTGCCTGGAGGGGTAGCAGTTGATTTCCTCAAGACCCTCTATTAGAGTATCATAACATTCAGGGCTCAGCCAGGAGTTACCCTGATCATAAATCGATAATCTCATTTCAGGGCTCAAACACAGAGATGGCAAATAAAGCCCAGGCCTGCCCCAGGCAATATTGACTGAAGCAACAAATGACTTATAATAGCAGGAAGCAATGCATGATTTTGTGACCAAGAATGAAAGAAAATCCCCCCTTCTCTCAATCCCTTTTACTTAAATAGCATTTGGATTTAAAAAAAAAAAAATCCACAAAGTTTATGAGATCTTACCATTTACAAGTTTGTGGCTGGAACTAGCGGGTATTATGCTAAGTGAAACAGGTCAATCAGAGAAAGACAATTATATGATCTCACTCATGTGGAATTTAAGAAACAAAACAGAGGATCATAGGGGAAGGGAGGGAAAAATAAAACAAGATGAAGTCAGAAAGAGAGACAAACGATAAGAGACTCTTAATCATAGGAAACAAACTAGGGGTTGCTGGAAGGGAACAGGGTGGGGGATGGGGTAATTGGGTGACGGGCATTAAGGAAGGCATGTGATATAATGAAAACACTGGGTGGTTTGTTTGTTTTAACAAAATATATTTAATTCCTTTGAAAATAAGATTTTCTCAAGTATATTTGTATTTGAATTTTTTTTAAAAAAAGACATTTCAATTTTCAGGGAGCCTGCATTACTTTTTTTTTTTTTTTTTTTTTTTACTTTTTTTTTTCTTTTCAGCATAACAGAATTCATTGTTTTTGCACGACACCCAGTGCTCCATGCAATACGTGCCCTCCTTAATACCCACAACCTGGCTCCCCCAACCTCCCACCCCCTGCCCCTTCAAAACCCTCAGGTTGTTTTTCAGAGTCCATCGTCTCTCATGGTTCACCTCTCCTTCAAATTTCCGTCAACTCCCTTCTCCTCTCCATCACCCTACGTCCTCCATGTTATTTGTTATGCTCCACAAATAAGTGAAACCATATGATAATTGGGTCTCTCTGCTTGACTTATTTCACTCAGCATAATCTCTTCCAGTCCTGTCCATATTGCTACAAAAGTTGGGTATTCATCCTTTCTGATGGAGGCATAATACTCCATAGTGTATATGGACCACATCTTCCTTATCCATTCGTCCACTGAAGGGCATCTTGGTTCTTTCCACAGTTTGGAGACCATGGCTGTTGCTGCTATAAACATTGGGGTATAGATGGCCCTTCTTTTCACTACATCTGTATCTTTGGGGTAAATATCCAGTAGTGCAATTGCAGGGTCATAGGGAAGCTCTATTTTTAATTTCTTAAGGAATCTCCACACGGCTCTCCAAAGTGGCTGCACCAACTTGCATTCCCACCAACAGTGGAAGAGGGTTCCCCTTTCTCCACATCCTCTCCAAAACATGTTGTTTCCTGCCTTGCTAATTTTGGCCATTCTAACTGGTGTAAGGTGGTATCAATGTGGTTTTAATTTGAACCTCCCTGATGGCTAGTGATGATTAACATTTTTTCATGTGTCTGTTAGCTATTTGTATGTCTTCATTGGAGAAGTGCCTGTTCATATCTTACGCCCATATTTTGATATGATTATTTGTTTTGTGTGTGTTGAGTTTGAGAAGTTCTTTAGAGATCCTGGATATCAACCTTTTGTCTGTACTATCATTTGCAAATATCTTCTCTCATTCCGTGGGTTGCCTCTTTGTTTTGTTGTTTTTGAACTTAATGAAGTCCCAAAAGTTCATTTTTGCTTTTGTTTCCTTTGCCTTTGGAGACATATTTTGAAAGAAGTTGCTGTGGCTGATATCGAAGAGATTACTGCCTATGTTCTCCTTTAGGATTCTGATGGATTCCTATCTCACGTTGAGGTCTTTTATCCATTTTGAGTTTATCTTTGTGTATGGTATAAGAGAATGGTCGAGTTTCATTCTTCTACATATAGCTGCCCAGTTTTCCCAGCACCATTTATTGAAGAGACTGTCTTTTTTCCACTGTATATTTTTTCCTGCTTTGTCGAAGATTATTTGACCATAGAGTTGAGGGTCCATATCTGGGCTCCCTACTCTGTTCCACTGGTCAATGTGTCTGTTTTTAATGCCAGTACCATGCTGTCTTGGTGATCACAGCTTTGTAGTAAAGCTTGAAATCAGGTAATGTGATGCCCCCAGTTTTATTTTTGTTTTTCAACATTTCCTTAGCAATTCAGGGTCTCTTCTGATTCCATACAAATTTTAGAATTATTTGCTCCAGCTCTTTGAAGAATACCGGTGGAATTTTTATCAAAATGGCATTAAAAGTATAGATTGCTCTAGGCAGTATAGACATTTTAACAATGTTTATTCTTCCAATCCAAGAGCATGGAATGGTCTTCCATCTTTTTGTGTCTTCTTCAATTTCTTTCATGAGTGTTCTGTAGTTCGTCAAGGACAGATCCTTTACCTCTTTGGTTAGGTTTATTCCCTGGTATCTTATGGTTCTTGGTGCTATAGTAAATGGAATCAATTCTCTAATTTCCCTTTCTGTATTTTCATTGTTAGTGTATAAGAAAGCCACTGATTTCTGTACATTGACCTTGTATCCTGCCACGTTACTGCATTGCTGTATGAGTTGTAGTAGTGTGGGGGTGGAGTCTTTTGGGTTTTCCATATAAAGAATCATGTCACCTGCGAAGAGAGAGAGTTTGACTTCTTCATTGCCAATTTGGATACCTTTTATTTCTCTTTGTTTTCTGATTGTTGTTGCTAGGACTTCTAATACTATGTTGAACAAGAGGGGTGAAAGTGGGCATTCTTGTTGTGTTCCTGATCTCAACAGGAAGGCTGTGAGCTTTTCCCCATTGAGGATGATATTTGCTGTGGGTCTTTCATAGATAGATTTTATGAAGTTCAGGAATGTTCCCTCTATCCCTATAATTTGAAGTGTTTTAATCAGGAACGGATGCTGAATTTTGTCAAATGCTTTTTCTGCGTCAATTGAGAGGACCATCAGTGATATTGGTCTGAAATTCTCCTTTTTGGTGTGGTCTTTGCCTGGTTTGGGGATCGGGGTAATGCTGGCTTCATAAAAAGAGTCTGGAAGTTTTCCTTCTGCTTCAATTTTTTGAAACAGGAGAATAGGTGTCATTTCTTCTTTGAAAATTTGGTAGAATTTCCCAGGGAATCTGTCAGGTCCTGGGCTCTTGTTATTTGGGAGGTTTTTGATCACTGCTTCAGTCTCGTTACTAGATATTGGTCTATTCAGGTTGTCAATTTCTTCCTGGTTCAATTTTGGGAGTTTATAGTTTTCCAGGAATGCATCCATTTCATCTAGGTTGCTTAATTTATTGGCATATAACTTGATAATAACTTCCGATGATTGTTTCTACTTCCTTGGTGTTGGTTGTGATCTCTCCCTTTTCATTCATAATTTTATTAATTTGAGCTTTCTCTCTTTTCTTTTGGATTAGCATGGCCAATGGTTTATCGATCTTATTGATTCTTTCAAAAAACAAGCTTCTCGTTTCATTGATACGTTCTACTGTATCTCTAGTTTCTACCTCATTGATCTCTTCTCTAATCTTGATTATTTTCCTTCTTGTGTGTGGAGTTGGTTTAATTTGTTGTTGATTCTCCAGTTTTTTAAGGTGTAGAGACAGCTGGTGTATTATGGATTTTTAAATTTTTTTGAGGGAGGCTTGGATGGCTATGTATTTCCCCCTTAGAACCCCTTTGCTGTATCCCATAGGTTTTGGACCGAAGTGTGTTCATTAGCACACTGGGTGTTATATGCAACTGATGAATCACTGCAGTCTACATCTGAAACCAATAATATACTTAGGTTAATTAATTGAAATTAAATAAAACAGAATTTTTAAAAATCCAGAAAATTTATATTAAAGCTAACATAATGCGCTAATGCTAATATAATGTGCTAATGCTTTGTTTGGCTGAGAAGGGTAGGGTCTGGAGGATGTTATCTTGGGGAGCAGAGTGGGTTTTGAGAGTCTGGGTTTCAACCCCAATTTTTTCATGTATTCCAGGTGTGATCTTGGGCAAGTTACTGAAGTTCTGAATGCCTCTCTTTCTGTTTCTCCACCACTAATTGAAGATGAAAATAATAGTATCATCTCTCAGGGTAATGGTGAGGACTGACTGATAGTAGGTTCTCAGTACAATGCTAGCACATCTACGTGCTGGGATGCCTATGACTGCATCCCAGCTCCTGAAGTACAGAAATAATCTTGAAGACAATTATTATCTACCTCCTTATCCTGTTTTTTTTTTTTGTTGTTTTTTTTTTGGTCTATAAAGTCACTAGCTAAGTTAGAAGTGGGCAGCAATGAGGCTGGATGATTACAGAGAAAATAAAGGGTGATTCTCAGTATAAGCAAAATTATGAATAATCTCTAGGGTGGTTAAAATGGTGATTTGGTAGTAACAGCTTCAGGAAATTTATCAGTAGCAGAACTGGGAGTGTTATTTCATCAAGAATTAATTTTTCTCAGAAAATCTCTGATTTGGTATTTACTCATTTTTATTTATGGTATATATGTATCTGTTTACCTATGTTCATAAATATCTGTTTAGCTTGAAAATAATTTGATAGCTTACAAAATTGCATATTATATAACAAGATAATATTAAATTGAAATTAGTAGAAAAAATTAGATAAAGGGGGAAAAAAAGGTAGGAAAAAGAGACTGACTTGTACATGAAATTATACCTTGAAGTCCCACACACTTCCTAGGAGTGGCCCACCAAATTGACTCTAAGATGTCTCCTGAGCAACTTCAAGAAAAGAAATGAAAGCAATAATACAACGCATTACAATCGATGATAAAAAAACAAGCTAGTTGCTCAGGAAGAAAGTAGTCATTACTGGTACTATGATCAGAATGGTTTCTCCATGTTGCTTAGTTTTAATATTTGTCAGAAATTTGGAATATAGTGATTAAACAGTCATACAGTAACTGTTTACTTAGCCCTTGTTGCATAGAAATTATTGTGTTAGGTGCTATAGATACCTAAAACCATACCTACCCTCAGAGAATATGCATCCTATAGAGAGTATAAGTAATAGATTAATAAACTAAGTTCAAGGTAGATAGTTACAATGAGAGATAACTGTGTGGTGTTAAAAAAAGCAATTTAAGTCTCATACCAATCTATGGACCACCGCAGGAGAAGATATTGTAACAAGTATGTTCTTTGTACTTTCTACTAACTATGCTAGTTTCTATAGTGGTTTTTAAATACTTAATGATTCTTGAATGTGGATTTTAAAAGCCACAGAGTGCAGTATAATGCATAGCCAATTCAGAACTATTAAAGGTAACTGGGGGGAGGACTTGGCATAGATACCAGAAGCCTGTGGATTATTTTATCCCCTGTTCCTGTATACAAGTTAGATCATGAATTTATAAACTTCCTATCAAGCCTCACATCAGTCCATCATCTCAAATTGTCAAAAATTGGTTCTACAATTTTCAGAGAGAGCAAAGCAAAAATTCACTCTCTTGGACATCTGTTATATTATGGGAGTAGTACTGGGCGTGGAATTACAAAAATGAAATTTGGTTCTTTTTCTGAAGGAAAAGAATTTGCTGTTTAGGCAGGGATACAGGTGTATAAACAAATGATAGCAACATGACAGGTGCCAATAGACATATGCAAGAAGAGAAAAGACAAGCTCTGCCTAGCAGTACAGTGAAAAGGCCACGTTTACCTGACATTTGAGTTTCTTCTTGAAAGATGAGCATTTTGCTGAGTAGAGATTGTACGATAGGGACGATATTCATCCCTGCTAGAGGACATATTCCTGGAGCACCTCCCAGCCTCTCAGTGTAATATTTCCTAAGTACCTATCAAGGATTCCGTACGGGGTTAGGTGGTATGATAATTATGAAGAAATGGAGGATTTGCTATTAGTCTTCAGAATGTCTGCTTGTAATGAGTAGATTAAATTTTCCACAGACCTTCAACAGTGATTAAGAGGTCACAACTATAGGTCTTAAATGGTGTGTTATAACATAAATTCTGTGGATTAGAGGAGAGCATGATTACGTAATTTAGAGGGACCCGGGCAGGCCTCCCAGATAGGGTAAGGCCTAACCTGTTCCTTGAGAACTGGGCTAGCATTTGGATGGTGGTTCAACAGTCCCGTTACCACATTTAGTGAGTCCCTTCCATGGGTCAGGTTTGTGAATGAGAAGGCAGCCTCAGAGTCAAGAGAGAATTGGGGTCAATGAAGTGTGGGTCTCTGAGAAAACCTGGTAAGACCAGAGAGCCGGGGCTAAGAGACTGTGGGAAAAGAGTATAGAAGGAAACAAGACTGGGCAGGATACCTTTAGCTGGATTAAATAGTGTTCAGAAAGGCAGTGGCTTTTATATTTAGAATGTATGAAAATGAGGAGTCAGTGGAGGGTTTTCAGTGTGAGAGGAAGCTGATGAAAGAAGTACACAAAGACAATTAATTTTCCTCATGATATGTTAGGACTAGAAGGGATTGGAGAGATCTCTTCACTTACCACTGTCTCCAGATTCCTACTGCCATCATTCAACGGAAAAGAACATTAAGGGCTAAAGAGGTTATGTGATCTGCCTGAACCCAAATATAGTAGTCATGACTGCATTTCAGGCCCCTTCTCTCTCTCCCAGCAGTTTGTGTGTTCTGTGGGCTGGATGGCTGGGTAGTCAAGGGGAGAGGAGCCTCAGGGAGTCCAGCATCCTCTCAGTGGGACCACCCAGGCTGGATGTGGAAGGGAAGGTGGGAGGCAGGTTTTGGCTCAGTCTATGTTACAGCCATGGAATCAGAATGTTAGAGCTTATAGAAGACTTCAACCTCATCCAGCCCAGCCTACTTCTTTAGAGGAGAAAGTGGAGGGCCCAGCTGGAAAGTGATTCAATACAAGGTGGCAATCCAAAGGTAGAACCAAGGCCTGATTTTAAGCACAGCTATTTTTCTTCCAGCAGGCTCTCTCTCCTTTAGATCCTGTGTTTGTACTGGTAGGTTCCATTCTCTCTTCCCAGTTAGTGGTCTACTCATGTGCCTTGGCCCCTCTGTCAAAGAAAGACATTATTATTTGGGGCCAGGATCCTGGAGCTGCCCAGGGACTGGTCACTTCTCCGACTCAGTTCCCCCGTGTGTGGGGTGGAAGGCACAGAGAGTGAGGCGCAGACGAAGTGTCTTCTCTCTGGACATGTCTTTCCCAGAAGCCATGTCTTTCCAGGAGAGGTAGGGACATCAGGGATAGCTGATACCTGGGGCTGCTGGGGAAGATGTTTTTCGAATGGCAGAGCATGGCAGGATGAGAATCACTTCACCAAAGCCCTGCTTGTAACTCCAGCAGGGAAGGAGTGTCCTGTCCGCAGTGTGAGTGACAGCCGGAGTCCAAGGTGACTGAAAGAGGAGGAACCAGTTGGGAGAAGCACGGACAGAAAATGGGGGAGATGTTTCAGAAATTCAAACACAAGAATGTTTGCAAATAGTGTTAAAAGGCAGTTAGGAACAGGTATCTAGATTTGATCATTTTAAAAATAAACAGGACCCTGTGTTAATATACTTGTTCTAGGTGGTCTCTCCACCCCTGCCCTGCCCCTACCCTGGGTCACAGCTTATATCTTTGACTGTGGTGAACAATATGTGGACACTCACACTTTAGGTATCAGGGATCAAATGAAACCTTAAAAGAACAACTGGCCTCTAAATAACTAAGAGAAGGGGCACCTGGGTGGTGGCTCAGTGGGTTAAATCCTCTGCCTTCAGCTCAGGTCATGATTCCAGGGTGCTGGGATCTAGCCCCACAGCGGGCTTTCTGCTCAGTGGGGAGCCTGCTTCCTCAGTATAAATAAACATGATATGGTTAAACAAATGTAATTACCTTCCCCTAACTTTTATCTTTATAAATACTTTTTGTACAGTGTGAAATTCCAGATTGCATATTATGGCCATTCAGTTATTTCCATGCTAATGTACATTTATTATGAATACACACAACACTTTTTCTTACTTGAGAGTATAGGTGTATGTTTATAATAAAGAGAGTCAGTATCCCTGAACTTCATTCACATAACTGCACAGTATTTATTCATTCATTTAAATTGAGTTGGGATTTATCTATATGGCTTATATGACTATATTTGGAGAAGGCTAAGTTGCAGAAATATTGTAACATAGACAATGGTATTAACATATTCAGATCTGCAACTCAGCCCTTGCTGCTTTACACATGTAATTAGGTTGTTTCCATGGTAATGATCTAATTATGGGCTTCTCCTTGGCCTTGTGTAATCACATTTGCTGCATTTTGGCAGAGATGTTTTCCTTATTTTGTTGAACTGCAACACTTGACAAGATGTTCTCTCTTAAGATGAATAATGATTTTTCTTGGCGGAAAAAAAGAAAAAAAAATGAAACAATACCTTCAAAGGTGATTTGAAAGGGATTATAGATATTTGACAAATCATGCCAGTATTAAGGTATCTATTGCTCTCGAAAGCATGATCTGTTTTTATCTTTTGTGTAGATGTCATTACTGATGGAACTCACAGGAGATTCTCATTTAAAAAAAAATAACAAACATGCATGCTATTTAAATATATCATTTCCAAGGGGCCTAGGAACCTGAAGAAAATGTTAGGTCAAGAAAGAGAAAGCTCCAGAGGGCTTGGCAGAAAGAGAACCAGAGACTGTATTCAACAAGAATATTCTATTGCAATTGACAAGGCTATTCATGAAGAGATATTTGATTATGGTTACCATGGCAGTAGGAAACACCTGAAAAAATCAATTAAGGCTTATTTAGGCAGGGATCCAAATACAATCCTTTATTCATTTGCAAAAGAAGACAGGAAATGTAAATACTTGTAGGAAAGACAGCTTTATTGTCACGTGGTCCCCTCAGAAAAACTCTGGAATATTACGAGAATAAAAGTTTAACTCTTTTATATGTTTAAAATTCCTCTGCATTATAAAGCATTTTATGTTGTAGACTTTATACTGCAAGAATGTATATACTAGGTGGCAGAAGCTGCTTTCTCTGAGAGTTAACAAGGTTTATGGGCTCTGATGGTACAATGTCTGGGCACCAACACCCAGGGGCTAAGAACTGAAAGTCCTCATCCTTTAACTATAATGGAAATTTAGAATTAGTGGATCAGAGCTCTAAGGACCCAGCATATTGAAATTGCATTCTGAATATCATTTCATAGGGAATAGAGTGGGTAGATAAAGCGTTTTTTATAACCTAATTGATTAAAGGGCATAAACATAGCATAGTGCTTGGGAATAATTATAATGATAATAACCGACCTATTTCTAGCAAATCCATCCTTATAAAATAGCATATGTTTTGGTTTTAGATGTATATAGTATTATTTTCCTAGGAGTAAAATGGTATTAATGAGATATTTAGTTATTATTTGCATAGAACTATTAAGAATGTTGATGTCCTTCTTTAGATGCATTCATTCATTGAAAAAATATTTCTTCACTACTTGTAATACACCAGGCACTGCAAAAGGTCCTGGAAATAATGGAAGGAAGGATAGAGGCATGATTGTTGCTCTCAAGTTATTTATTATTTTTTGGAGTAAACACGCTAATTTCAACCCTAAGCTAAGTAGTCTAATACAGGGAATCTTAGGGTAAGATGGGAGCACAGAGGGCAGGGGCCAAAGACAACATGGGACACAGACTACATATCACAGAACTAGCGCAGGCGAGGTAGTGGGGCAGGAGCCTGTGCGGTACGAGGGGGTTGAGGAGAGATGAAGCTGGAGTTTGACCAGGGTTCTAAGCACCACAGCCCTTGCCAGTCATGCCCATGGCTTGGCCCTGAGCATAATCAGAATGTATTAAAAGTTTCAAGCAAGGGAACATTATGAGCTGATTTGTGATACCTGCTGCTGCTACCTTTGGCAAGTGATTTTTAGAAGAATCAATCTGAGAAGTTACATCCTGAAATATTTAAACTGCTTCCTGGGCCTGGTCTTAGGTGAAGCACTGTACCTCCCAAGGACACCATCCTATCTTTTCCAAGGGCTTTCTTAGCTCCATTCCTCTGTAATGATGTGGTTTGTTTTTCTTTGTAGACAGATTTGTCTATAGTGTGAATATACATGTATGTGTGAGTGAATTATCTTTGATTACTCAGAGCTCTGACTTGTCCACCAGCTGCCTGATCTAAAACACTTTGAACACCTTCATTCCCACAATGAGGACCTGCCTTCCCGTAGGTCAAGCCAAGAGGGTATTGGTAGCTGTCATAGAGAAGGATGTGGGTTCACATGAGTCACTGTGTGCAAGAGTGAATGATGGTTTGAAGAAGTAATCATAGAGCCTTGGAAGTATGCAGTGAATGACTTTCATAGTCTCTGCTCTTTTTTGATTATACCAGGAAAGCTTTTTATTGAGTAGCATATAGAGTGTGGCAGTGGTTGGAGTATTCTAAGGCCACAGTTGAAATAAACCAGCTCTTGCTCTGTTTGGTGGACAGATCTACCAAACATGCAAAGAACAGCAATGTACTTGTCTTAAGTAAATATGCCTTAGAGGGAAAAGGAAGGTCAGAGATCTGGTAGTTGGTTATAGAGTAAACATTCTCTTAAGGGTTTGCTGGAGAACATGGGCCGGAAATTCAGTTTTCTTCTTAGGCAGAGAATGACAATTGGACAGTATATTTTGCCAAACAGTTTTGCTTTGTTTGTTAATTATTAGCCCCAGCAGTGCTAATTTAAAGAATTTTATGTGTTTCATGTTGGTATATAGGTAATGTTGGTGTACTGAAGAAAGATTACCATGCATTTATTCAATACGTGTTTACTGAGTACCTAACATCTGTCAGCGACTTGGTGTGATTAGATGAAAAAATTCTCAGCAGTTTATTCTAGACTGCAGGATGGTATAGCATGTATAGTGAGGAAACCTGCAAGGGAACACAGGTGAAGGTATATAGCCCAACTGCGGTTTGGGGCAAGAGGTAGTGGAATTGTCATCTGTGTCTCCAGAATCCTTAATGGTTCTTAATAGCTCAAATCTCATTCCAGTAAAATTATGCCACATGAAAATCTTGGATTAACAAAGAGAATTCAAGAACTAAGGAAAGTGAAAATTTAGAAGAATCCTTTGAACCTGGTCACATTGGCTTTTGTTCTCGAAAAATGAAGGTAAACTAATCTAGCTTTCCTCTTAGCCATCCACACACCCATCCCTCCATCCATCTAGCCATCCATCCATCCGACACACGTTTGAACTTTTACATTCAGGCACTATTCTCAGGCTTGAGACTACAGAGATAAATAAGACTGACAAAGTCTTTTCTTGGGCCATTATGGAGCTTAATTTATAGGGGACCCCAAGATGTAAGAACTCTATCTGCTCTGTTACATGCAAAGATAGTCTTAAATTGCCCCAGTTAAACTCGGGCCTTTGGTTTGAATCTTGGAACAGAAAGGACATTGGTCAAAACACTAGAATGTGAATAGAAGTTATAGTCTAGTAAATATTATTGTACCAATGTTAATGTCTTAGTTTTCAGAGTTGTACTATAGTTATGCAAGATCTTCACATCAAAGAAAGCTGGATGAAGGATTCAAGGGTACTTTGTACTCATTTTGCAACTCTACTCGAAGTCTAAAATTATTTTTAAAATGACAGCTGAAGCTAAAGCACAAAAATGGAGCCTTGACTCTGCTCTACCTTCTGTTGGTGTTTCTCATGTCCCTTTTACCCTTCTGCTGCTTCATCTGAATATGGTTATGAATATGGTTCAGGCAGAACAGAATGGGTAAAGATGAGAGTATTGTCAGTCTCTTGTTTTCATGCATTATCATTCCACTCTCTGTTTTTCCATGTCAAAGGCTGTCTGCCTTAGCACCTATGTTACATAATTATCAGAACCAATAATTACTATCATCATTTTGGTCAATGCCATGAATACCAAAGCAGAGGCATAGAGATCTTACAGAGATGATCCCTTTTCTGTATTTCTTGGGAATTTGGTTGTGGGCTTCAATGTCACTACTTATTTTGTGTCTGGATGTAAAGATACTGGGTTTGGAAGAGTGCTTGCAGATCTGGTCCAGCTCTTTCATTTCACTGATCAGAAAACCAAGTCCTGGCCAGATGAAAGGATTCGTCCACGATCACTGTTCCTAGTTAGTGGAAAAGCTCGAAATAGAACCAGCTCTTTTGACTTCTAGTAAGATATTTTTCTCCCTTCTGAGCTGCTTCTTTAAACCCTGCAAATAGCTGAGAAAACTCCACAGGTGACAGTTGATTCTGTTACAAACAGAATGTTACCATTTACAATGTATGATTTCAGAACTTGTTGGATAGTCTAACACAGGAAATAGGCCTGTGGAGGCACTGCACATGATTGCTAAGAAATATTGGCTGCTCTAGATTATTCACTAAAAATTCATCAAAACATGCCTTCCATTTTCTGTGATCACTTTTGCATCTACCTGCATATCTGGATTGACACCGAAAATAAAAAAAAAGTGTCAGAGCAGCACTATCCTACACAATTTTGTTACCTAAGGGACCTAAGTATAGCCTAAGTGTTCAGGTGATTTTTTATTGATTTATTTATTTTTAACATTGCATTAGGTGAGGATTACATATCTGTAAAAGTCCTATGAATTAGGCACGTAGGAGTCTTACCAATTTTTGCTTAACACCACAAAGAATATGTGTCAGAGAAAATGGTTGCAAATTGAAGCTGACACACAGCAGTTGTGACTATAACCAGCATCTAATCCTAGTTTATTTCCTTTTTTTTTTTTTTTTTCAGATAAGCTCAGGGATATGATCAATAAATTGAGATGATTACAATTATTAGAAAAGTTAAGCAGGATTTTTTTTTTTCCCCTTTCTTGACCATGTAATTTCTTCCAGGGTAGTGACTGTTGGTCTGGTCTTCCTACAGTATCTATTCCCCCAACCAGTGATCTCCCTTCCTTTGGCAGTGTGGTTCAGCCCTGTGCATTGCCCCTGGAGTCCACCTTTCTGCCTGTCACAATGCTCCCGGGGCCACAGCTTACTGGGTTGTTCTGCAGAGTATCATTCTCTTCTGGAGTTTTCCCCTTGAGGAAACACATCATTATGCACATCTTGGCTTGGATCAAATCAATGAGTGAATGGAAGACTTCTCTTTATCTCCTTCTGGTATAATGCATTCCACCTGTCTTCTTTCTGTACCAAGCATCTCACAGCCTTCAGCCTCTTCCCCCTCCCCTTCCATTTTTCTCTTCTACCCTTTCTCCTGTATCCTCTCTCTTCCTCTTTTCTTTCCACCAGATATCTCCACAGAACCCCACTGTGCCTGGAACAACAGAGTTAGGTCTGGGATATGCAAAGGTAAATAGGATGAATTCTTCTTCTCAAGTGTGTACCTCTTTGGTTCCCAAGCTGTTACCCTAAACTTACTAGACTCTGCCTGTCTCTGTCTATCGGGGGAGGGTCCAGCCACACCCGTGGCTCCTGTGTGCTCTTTCTCTGCACACTGTCAACCTCCATTTACACCAGGGAGTCTCTGAGGTAACACGGTGATGAGGAATAACTGTCAAACAGCATGAAGATATTTAATGGTGGTTTTAAAAGAGCCTGGGAATAAAGTTGTATGAGAAATTTGTTACATATTTAATTTAGCAAAGATTGTTACAGTATCAGGGGAGGAAAGGAAGAAAATATATTGCTCCCCATAAAAATGCAGTAAAAGATAAAGCACAAACAGCCCCTCTGTTATGTTGAAATATAGTCATCCTGTGATTAAATGGAGGCAGCAAGGTGGTTTCTGTTTGGCACTTATGCAAGAGAGATGTGGGGGAAGCATAAGGCTTCACAGCTATAGGTTTGGGTCTTTTCTAGAGCTCTGAGGAAATTAAAATGCAAACAAAGCACAGTGGCACAGGAATTCTGAAGGTCTTCAGAGGAGAAGTTCTAGTACTTAGAGAGAGAGGTGGGCCATGAAATGAACTTAAACTTCAGGATATTTTGACACCTCTCTGTTTTCCTCAGCTTGACAGCCTTAACACAAAGCAAGGTCACATCATTTTTTTTTTTTTTCAATGTACAAAAACTAATATTATGTCTTTTCTATCCTGGGAATCTAAGAAAAGAACCATCTTGCAAATGAGTCAGACTGGAGTGTCCAGATAGCTCAGTCAATTTTTGGCTCTGTGCTTTAGCACATTCTGTTAATAGGGTGGATGGTGCTTATGTGTCAGGCTTCAGAAAGTGGCAGGCATTTCCTAACCTATCACTCATGTGAGCTACTGAACTTGGGATCAATAAATATTCCATTACTGCATTATTTATGGCCTATATAAACAATTTCTATCATTAAATCTTTGCCTTTTAGTTGTCTCTCATTAGCAAGGGATCAATTTCAGATCCTAGTCTGGGTCATGCCCAGAATTAAAGAAAAGCAGTGTGTGTGAGAATGTTTATTTGTAATTATATTTCTAATTTTTATTAAAACAAATGCACGGTAGAAATTATTTCTGTATCAAATATGTTCACACTGTTTTGGTTCTAAAAGTGACCTTGAGCTTCATGTCTGATGTTGTGGTGACATGGAAGAAACACTGAATAGCACTTCGATGAGTTAGGGTTCTTGTCCTATATCTGCATAGTTCTAGCAACCAATTGTATGACCTGTCAGATAAGTCATTGGCCCCTTTTGTAAAATGATTGGATTGAAATGGATGATGCCTAAGATTCTCTGTAGGTCCTATGTTTCACAAATGGAGGAGGGTCCTAGAGAGTGGTGGTAGATAATACGTGGGAATGGGATTTAAATAGCATCCTTGCTGCTGTTCAGAATTCATATCAGGACAGTGGTGATGAAGGTGTGAGTGCCCTCTGGAAGATCACCCACTGGTTGTGAAAGCTTGCAATGGACTCTCTCCTCCTATAGGGGGCAATTCTACCTCGAGGAACACAAGTTGTTTCTGAGTTGGAGGATTGCTGGTGGGCTGGAGGCACTTGAAGAGATACTTTATTCAAAACATAGTATTCTTGGGGCGCCTGGGTGGCTCAGTGGGTTTGGCCTCTGCCTTTGGCTCAGGTCATGATCCCAGGACCCTGGGTTCGAGCCCCACATTGGGCTCTCTGCTCAGCGGGGAACCTGCTTTCCTCTCTCTCTCTCTACTGCATGCCTCTCCATCTACTTGTGATTTCTCTCTGTCAAATAAATAAATAAAATCTTAAAAAAAAAAACATAGTATTCTTTTGTTGTTGTTGCTGTGTTGTTTTTAAAGAGAATTTTAACACTTTCACTAAACTAATGCCATAATTTACCACTGTCTTCCCCACTTGGCCCCCTTTACTTTGACCTCCTTTCCCTGAAGGTATTGAAGGTGTAAGAGCTAGCCCAAGGAATTCAGAAAACAGAGCTGGCCTTCTGTCCTCAGGCAACAGTTACTGAGTGTCAGCTATGTATCAGGAGAAGATACACTGGTTGCAACCAAGATACACTGGATGCAGCTTCTCCCAGGGGGAGCTCATAGTTTAGTGAGGATCACTGGCACAAGAATTCTCTTTACAAATACTTAAATAATCACGGGTTTGCTAAGTATGAAAGAGCCCTGCGGTGTGCTGTGGATGTGTGGAGCAAGGGAATCTAATTTATTCTCAGAGCAAAGGAAGCCTTCTCCAAGAAAAGGATTTTAAAGCTGAGACCTGAAAACCAAGTAGAAAGTATTCAACAGAGAAGATGTAAGAGAATGTTGGGTGAGAGATGAAGGCACAGAGGTGGCAAGGGAATGACGGCTTTGGAAAAGGAGAGCTGATGTCTTGAGCAAGATGAACGTGGGTGAGCAAACATCTCTACACCTGTTTCCTCCAAAATCATTAATAAAGGGCTATATTGGAAAAGAATAATGAAAAAGCCGAATTTCCATTCTTTTCCCTTGAAACTTGCTTCCTGCCCCCTCCCCAACCTTCTGATTTCTGTCAGTGAGTGATTCCTAGAATCTCTGTTACTCCAAAGGACAAACTCGCATTGTCCTCGGCTCCATCTCTTAACTTATTTCTCCAGTCTCCAAATCCCATTCCTTTTTTCTGTGGCTCATCTTTGACTCTTCTCCTTCCTTTCCTCTTGTCCCCACCCTTCCGGAAGCCCTCACACTCTACAACTGCTTTGTCACAGTGGTGAGCTAATGAACTAATGTCTTTGTCAGTCCCCAGGCAGTTGAAGAAGCATCTTCTGAAAACACTCCCTTACACAGACTGACCTTTTCAGTGGATGTCTTTGGCCTTCCATCACCTAAAGAACTAAAGCTCAATCTTTTAATTTTCCACTGAAGGCCCAAAACCATCATGAAAGTTTATGTCTTCTTTTACCATGCCTGAGTTCTTATGTTTGGCTACACTGTAGAACACAGAGGACCTGCTATCATGAGTGAGTGTCTTGAAAGAAAAAGTGTAGCAGAAACATAAAATGAGTTACCACCTTACACCAGTTAGAATGGCAAAAAAACAAAGCAGGGATGAACAAATGTTGGCAAGGATGTGGAGAAAGGGGAACCCTCTTACATGGTTTGTGGTAATGCAAGCTGGTATAGCCTTTCTGGAAAACAGTATTGAGAATCCTCAAAAAGTTAAAAATAGAGCTATCCTATGACCCAGCAATTGAACTACTTTGCAGTAAATACAAAGATACAGATGTAGTGAAAAAGAAGGGATATATGCACCCTAATGATCATAGCAGCAATGTCCACAATGGTCAAACTGTGGAAGGAGCTGAGATGCCCTTCAACAGATGAGTGGATAAAGAATATGTGGTTATATGTACAATGGAATGTCACACAAGCATCAGAAAGGATGGATACCAAATACTTGCATCGACATGGATGAAACTAGAGGGGATTATGATAAATGAAATAAGTCAAGAAGAGAAAGTCTTATCATATGGTTTCACTTATCTGTGGAACATAAGGAAAAGTATGGAGGATATTAGGAGAAGGACATGAAAAATGAAGGGGGAAAATCAGAGGGGAAGATGAACCATGAAAGACTATGGACTCTAAAAAACAGAGGGCTTTAGAGGGGAGAGGAGTGGTTGGATGGGTGAGCACCATGATGGGTATTTAAGAGAGCAGGTATTACATGCAGCACTGGGTGTTATATGCAAACAATGAATCATGGAACACTACATCAAAAACTAATGATATACTGCATGGTGACTAATATAACACAATAAAATTTTAAAAAATGAAAAAAATGAAAATTTACTTTATGTTTTACCACACACAAAAATGTAAGTAAATGTTATTTCAGTTAAAAAAAAAAAAAGAAACATACATTTGGAAGAATGATGTGATTCTTTTACCCCAATATCCTTGACTGATAGTGATTTTTTTTTTTTTTTGGTATATTCTTTTTGCTCCTATGCACATTTATCTAACGAATTATCATCATGGTATAATAGACTTTTATATTCTGCTTACTGTGCCCTGTGGCAGTTTGTATTTTCTAAGATGACTGCAACATGCTCTCCCATCAGCATGTTCTTTCAATATGGCATTGAGATTCCTCTTATTAGGAGGAAGGGACGATGTTCACTACGCTTGAATCTGGGAAGCTGTGACTACAACCAAAGTCATTCTATGTGAATTCTGATGCTAAGCTGTGCAACGTGATAGGGCTTCTACAGGTACTTCTTGGGGTGCTTGCTCTTGGAATCTAGGTGCCATGCCACGAGGAAACAGGCAGTTCCCATGGGAAGCCTTATGGAGAGGCTATGCATACGTGTTCTGGACAAGAGATCTAGAGGAGGTTTGAGGTCATAGCCAGCATCAACTGTGGATTCACCATGCTTGTGAGTGACGAAGGCTTTGAAATTGTTCTATCACCAGCTATTGGCTGTCTGTAGCCACCCAAGGGACCCAGAGGCAGAACTGGCTGGCAGAGCCCAGTCAGCTCCTGGAACTGTGAAAACTAATGAAAAAGTGGTTGTTATAAATTTAAGCCACTGGGTTTTGGGATGATTAAATGTTATAGCAATAGATAGCTGACCCATATCTTAAACTAGTAAAATACCTGATGTAGTTTTAAATTAGAACTTTATCCTAAGAAAAAATTTCAAAAGGCAAAATAAATACATTATCACAAATATACCAACAGTACTTGTAGCCTGAAGATAATGATGAAGGAAAACCGGATGTCCAATTTTTTTTTTTCCATATCTACTCACATTTGTTTTACCACTGAGCTTACCAACACCTTGAAGGCAGGGATTTTGTTTTAAACATTGCACACAGTAGGCTTCTCTATTCCATGTTATTTTTTGATAGGATGATGTAGTCTATAAATATTTTTATGATTTATTTTAATAAATTTTCAAGGTCTGTCTAAATGATTTCATTTTATCCTTTCAAAGCCTTGTCTTCCTTATAAGGTGAGGCTAGGAGTTTAGCACTGCATTCCCTATGGACTCAGGCCTTCTGATTTTAATCCTGAGACATGCTTTACTCTACCACACGTGCTCATTGTCCTGAATTTTCTTTCTAACAATATTTGTAGAAACATGTTGGATCATCACGTGTCTGGGCAGGGAAGTGTCTTTGTTCTAGAGCCCTGATATGTTTTTGAATATCTTTGCTGAAGCTCTATGGAAACCAGTAGCTCAGAACTTGAGTCAATCTGGGAAGAGTACCCATCAGGCTTGCTGAGAGTTGCATTTTGGGCTTAGTGATAATGTGTCAGAAAGGTACACCCAGGACCATTCTAAGTTTTCTTGAGATATACCAAGATGGTTAATCTTTTAATAACTGATCTTTGCAAAGGTTGAGAATGAAAGAAAAGAGCACACAGAGAACACCAGCTGTGCTGTCAGACTGGATCTGAAACTTAACTGTGCCATAGTTCTGTTGCTTTGAACCAAGTTTACTGACCTCTCAGAGCCTCACTTTTCTTACCTCCTAAATGGGAACACAGTAGTTAAATCCTCATTGGGTTTTTGACAGGAAATAATGAGATGGTATATGTAAAATGCTCTTTAAAATGCACTTCTCTTGGGATGTCTGGCTAGTGCAGTTCATTCTGCATCTGACTCTTGGTTTCAGCTCAGGTCATGATCTCAGAGTCCTGAGATTGAGCCCACTGCTGGGCTCCACACTGAGCGGGGAGTCTGCTTGAGGATTTTCTTCCTCTGCCCATCACCCCACTTGAGTGTTTGCTCTCTCTCTCTAAAATAAATAATCTTTACAAAAAATTTTAAAAATGCATTGCTCTTAATAAGCATGGAGCAATTAATATAATAACCTAACATTCATTTTAATTCATTGTTTAAAATTTTAAGAGCTCCAGTATCACCTGGAACTGTCTAGAAACTCTCAAAGTTTTTGTGTGACCTTGGGCAAATCACTTTACAGTTCTTGGCCCCAGGGAAGATTTGGCTGGAGGATTTCCAAGATTCTTATCTTCTGAACTTAAAATTCTGACTTTTAAATAGTAACTTAGATGACATTAAGCCATTTTGGATTTGTCAATCTTCTAATTGGTTTCCTTATAATTACCACCTCGTTTGTCTTTTAAATACTAGGTGACCTTCTGCCATGCTGGTATTTGATTTGCTAACAGCTGAAATATGTTTACCCTTTGCAAACATTTCACTAGAAATGACCACAATCTTTACAGTAACACTGCAGTTTTGCTAGGAATGTAATTGTTCCTCCATCCTCATGGTACAACATTCAATTGAACAATGCCTTTGAGGTGTCAGAACTGTTCTTAAGGCCATGTTGGCTTTTTGTTGGTGGTGACCAGTCTTGTCTACCAAATAGTGTGCCCATTATTTATCTTCATTTATTCAGTCAGAACTAAGTAAAACTAAATATCACATAGGATATTTGTGATTTGTAGGGATAGATAATCATTTGCAAAGGGTTACAATATCAATAATTCTGTAAGTTTGATCTTATCCCCATTTATAGATGAGAAACTAAACCTCAGTTTATGGCTTATCGCATGAATATAAATGAGAAGAAATACCTAATTTCAGAGTTGAGTCTCTAGGCCTTGTCTTGGTTCTGGAGATTGTTCATTCTACCACATAGTGTGGTTCTCTGTCAGAGATTCAGGGTCATTCATGCTGCATGGATTGAGGGGAAAAATTGCTAACCAATCTTTAAATATTTCCTTTGATTATAAATGAACATATTAACAAATTAGAAATGGGGATACACCAGAAATGTAGCTAAGAGGGGATCAAGGAACGTCTTTTAAAATGGTACACTTCAACAATTAAAAAAAAAGAAAAAAAAGAACTAGATTAGCATTAGTAGTTGTCAAGACTATAATGAGGAGATCTCAGGGTCCACACTGGCAGCAACACCAAGGGCATTAAGAGAAGGCAGGGAACATATAAGGCCTTTTCATCCTCTTCAGACCCTGCAGACCCTGTCTCCAGATTGTTCCTTCCCAGTCATTTCATTGCTAGATTTGGGCCACCTAGCTACACCTCTAAGTAAGTGGCTGGAAAACTAGGAGTTTAATTATGGTAGTAAGGTAAGTCAGAACAATATAGTAAGTACAGGACAGCAAGAGGAGCTAGTGTGCAGGGGGAATTGCCATGGCCCTGAGGTCAGAGCACTCTCTGAATTTCAGTTCCCTTACATCTCTTTACATTTCTAGTAGTTTATGACTGTAGCAGTAAAAAGTTTCCTAATGATCTTACAGGTAGAATAGAAATCTGTCCTCAGATTGAATTAAGACCCAGCCACCCTGCTCAATGTTTGACATCAGATCTAGACCTTCTTTCCCCATTCACCGAACTGGGAATTAGAAGTGAAACAGCTAGTTCCATAATCTGTGTCACTTACAAAACCCAAATATATAGGATGAATATTCTGCCCCCTCACATATTTCTTCTCAAGGAAGAGCTCTGGAATGCTGCATGGCCTTGAGAGTCCAGAGAGGCATGTCTAGAAGGACATGGAGTTAATTGAGAAATGTCAGCAGAATAAACAATGGGAAAGCAGCAGCAGCTTTTTTAGTATTTGATATATGTAATGTAATATGTAATGTTACATATATTATTTCTAGTTTTCATAATAGCCCTGAAAGGCAATATGACCTCCATGTAACAGATATAGAGGTTCAGACAGATTAAGAAAGGTTCTTAAGGACCATCAGTAATAATCAGGAGGACTCTTTTTCCACTAGAAGCAGACAAGGATGAGTAGAGGGATTCTCTTGGCTAGAGAGTGGAGATGATACCTATTGCCTTTCTATCTTTCTGGCAGGCCCTAGTAGAGGCAAGGAAAAGATTATGAAACTGAACATTTTGAAGGGGTTGGAAAATCTGAGAGGGTGGATAGAATTTTGGCTTTGGGGGATTTTTGACCTCATGACATTTTGATCATGGATAGATTGGAAGCTCTGAGGCTTCTGGGGTATGAACTTCTTGAACACATTTCAGCTGAGATGATTGATTTCTTTGGGGCTAGGGAACCATGGGGCAAGGTAGTCCTACTTGGTACTATAGACCAGAAAAGATCCAAAAGCAAGGCAAGCTGGGACATGTATTTGAGGCATTTTCTGCTCAAGGCAAAGAGAGAGAGAGAGAGAGAGAGTTCTGCTTTGTAGGAAGAACAGGTAGGAAATCTGGGACTCAGGACAGATGTTTTATGTAAGAATAGAGCATTTGCTTTAGATGTGTTTGTTGAGCATTTGCTTTTCTATGCCTATAAAAACTGAAATGGGATGTGGGCTACATAGAATGAGGAATCCCAGCAATAGCCACATTTATTTTGAAGTGTATATTTAGAAAAGTAAGTATGTGCAGAGGTTATTCAGTTGTATAGATTCAGGACATATTGATTTGTGTGCATTCTTTATGGTATAACCAATGTTACAAAGCTGGTATGTACATAGCCATCAGTTAAAAATAATTTAATACTCATTTGGTATATGACATATGCACATTTTAAAATGTGGAATATTTATTCAATTATGAAAATACTTTCAAGAGAATGAGAAGACATGCTATAGACAGGGAGAAAATACTTGCAATAGACCTATCTGATAAAGGTCTATTATCTAAAATAAAAAAATTCTTAAAACTCAATAATAAGAAAATGAACAGTCTGACTAAAAACTGGGAAAAAGATGAAATCAAACATCTCACCAAAGATATGCAGTTGACTAATAAGCATATAAAAATACTCCACATCGTAAGTCATTATGGAAATACAAATTAAAACAACAATGAGATACCACTACCACCTATTAGAATGGTTCAAATCCAAACCACTGACAGCACTGGATCCTGGTGAGGATGTTGAGCATTAGGAACTCTCATTTACTGATGGCATAAATGCATAGTAATACAATTGGGAAGACAGTTTGGAGGTTTCTCACAAAACTGATGGTATTCTCACCAAAGATCTAGCAATTATGCTCCTTTGCCCAAATGAGTTGAAAACTGGTATCCACATAAACACCTGCACATAAATGCTTATAGTATCTTAATTTACAAATGGTGGGATGTCCTTTAGCAGGTGAATAGATAAACTGTGGTACATTGAGACAATGGAATGTTATTTAGTGCCAAAAGGATATGAACTATCAAGCCATGAAAAGACTTGGAAGAACTTTAAATACATGTGACAGAGTGAAAGAAACCAATATGAAAAGAGTATATACTGTATGATTCCAATGAGATGACATTCTGGAAAAGGCAAAACTGTGGAGAGCATAGAAAGATCAGTGGTTACCAGGAGTTAGTAGGGAAGGAGGGATCAATTGGTGGAGCACAGAGGACTTGTAGGGCAATGAATCTATTCTGTATGAGACCATAATGGTGGATATATTAGTTCATTAGTTAATGGTTATTATGTTAGTCTAAACTCACAGAATGTACAACACCAAGAATGAACCATAATGTCAACTACAGACTTGGGGTGATAATAATATGTAATGTAGATTTGTTATTTACTTAAAAAAGTGCTACTCTGATGGAGAATGTTGACAGTAGGGGAGGCTGTGAATGTTTGAGGTCAAAGAGTGTATGGGAAGTATATATGTACTTTCTCTCTCTCTCTCTCTCTTTTTGTTCAGTGATTCATTTGTTGTGTATAACACCCAGTGCTCATCACATCACAATTGACCTTTCTGCTCAATTTTGTTGTTCTCCTAAAACTGCTCTAAAAATTGTCTATTAAAAAATGTATGTACAAAAGAAGGAAAAAAGTCTCAATTCTATCATCCAGCAATAAGGAGTGCTCACTTCAGCATCCATCTTTTTCATTTACTCAGTGATTATCAGAGAGCACCTACTGTATATCAGGTATCATCCGGGGCATTGTGGCTACAGCAGTGATTCCAACAGACAAAAATCCTTATCCAGTGGAGCTTATATTCCACCTGGGATGGAGGAAGACTCAGAAAATAAACAAAGTGAATGAATGAATAAATGACATAGTATTTTAGATGGTAATAAATGCTGTGAAGGGTTACTAGCAAGGAAAGGGGAATAAGGAGGGCATAAATGAAGAGAAAGGAATAGGAGAGTGTTCCTATTTTAAATAGACCACTTTGGGAAGTTCCCATTTTTGACATTTGATGAAAAACCTGAAGGAGGTGAGAAAATTAGCCATGTGAATATGTCAGGGAAGAAGGAACAGCAGATGATTTTGATGGGTCTTAAGGAACAAAAAGGAGGCAAGTGTAGCTGCAGGAAGAGTGAGCAGGGGAGAGCCTGGTGGAAGGTGTTCATCAAGACAAGGGTTAGCCACATCAGGCAGGACCCTGGAGGCCATCTAGATTTCCTTCTGAAGTGAGATTGGAAGTAATTGGAGAGTCTTGTGCAGAAGAATCAGGTGTTTGGGCTTAGGTTTTAATAGGATCACTCTGGTTCCTCATTAGGGAACAGACAGTAAATTCAAATAGTTAAAACAGGGAGAGCAGACAATATGGGGAGACCATTAAAATGGGGATATTAGGCTATTTTAATAACCCAGATGAGTCACAATGTTGCCTTGGACCAGGGTGATAGCAGTGGAAGTGCAAAGAGCAGTCAGATTCTGCACAGATTATGAAGAAGACCTGCCAGTGCTTACCAGTGAATTGGATGTAGGATATCAAAATTAGTGTAGAGATAGGAGACCTTCGCCTTGTAGTGTCTCCAAGGATGGAGTTGGCATAGGTTAAGATGAGGTAGACTTGGAAAGATTTTATGGGGACCCAGACCTTGGGAGTCTGATTTCAGACATGTTCAGTTTGAGACTTTTTTCCATGCAAGTGGAGATGTGAACATATATGTTTGGAGCATAGGAAGAGATTGGGGCAGGGGTATTCATTTGGTAGCTGTTAGCTTAAATATGGTACTTAAACATGGGTCTTGTTGAGATTACCATGAGATGGTACAGAGGGAATGTTGACTTAGTGAGTCCTTGAGCCCTCCAACAAAAAGATAGCAAAGGTGCAAGGGGAATTTCTTCATCTATATATATTTTAATGTCATAATCTTCTTACATGGCGTTTTAGTTTTCTCTGTTTGTTGTAGCAATTATATCATGAACATTTTCCCATTTTAGTATATATTCTGCAATATGATCTTTTAAAAAGAAGTTAGGAGTTTGTTTTCCTAACAAAGAGTTGATACAATACCACTTTTAATGGCTATCTTATGAATGTATTATAAAACATACAACCAATCCTCTATTGTCTGACTTTTGAGTTGCTATAACTTTCCCACATTATAACATATTTGGTGACTATTCCTATGCACATATATATAATATGTCTTCATTTCTTTAGGATAAATGTCTAGAGTGGATCTGTTGTTGAATTTTATCAAATTTCTTTCTTCAGGAGGTTATAACAACAAAGGAGGGCATGTGATGTAATGAGCCCTGGGTATTATATGCAACTGATGAATTATTGAACTCTACATCTGAAACTAATGATGGCTAATTGAAGCTAAATAAAAATATTAAAAAAATAAATTATTAGAAGAAAATGCTATCTCTTTGTACCTTCCCCAAACCATTTTCTGTCAAGATTTGTAATCTCTGTCAATCAATAGGTGAGAATGATTGGTGAATAAACAGTTTTAGTGTATGTAATATAATATAATAAATATATATTTATATTATATAATATTATTATATTACTTTACTGTTTTTTATGATTAATAGTGTAGTTAAGTGTCTTTTCACATTTACTGGCCATTTGTAGATGATTTTTTTTTTTTTTTTTTTTTTTTTTGCTTCTTAGCTGTGACACAGCTGTGGTATTTAAAACCAGCTATAGAGCACTTCCTACCCTCTTGTCCTCTGTCAGTACAATCGAGTCTGGGGTTGGCTTCCATGGACATAAATACCAGGATCAGATTCACTGTCTTCACTGTTGTATCACCAGTGAAGTTTGTTGGCTTTGGACAAGCCTCTCCTCATAAATTTGCTGTTTATCAAACCTGCCACCTACACAGGATATAAAAGAGCAAGGTAAATTTTCTGCTAATATTCTGCCCTGAGTTAAGAAGTTCAAGAATACAGGACCTTTGAGTTAGGTCCAGCCAACAATTAGTCTATAGCAGTATATTATAATTCTAATACTCCTTTTTTCCATTTAAAAATTTATCCGTTGAATTGTCCTCTGGTTAACAACTAGAGTTCATTTCAGGAAAAGTTTATACCATAACTTACTTAATGAAGAAACAAACCATTTTTGGAGCTTAGAAAATAATTTCACCCCCCCCCCCCCCAATATTTCAGGCTTGGGCAAAGCCAAAAGTATTCTGTGTCAAGCCTCTCTCCCTTCATTTTCTAACCCCTATGTATTTAAAAAGAAATCCAATCTACTTGGTTCTGATTTCTTTACACTTAAGTCATCAAATGTACTTTCTTAAGACATGCTTGATGTTTAAAAGAATTTTGGGGCTTTGTCTTTTTTAAACAATGAGGAAACTTCATTTTGTTGGCTGCAAATAGAACTTGAACTCAACAGGATAAAATTCAACCTGAAATTTTCAAACTCATGAGCTAGGAGAATAATTGTCTTATATTTCTTTTTTTCTGGCTATTATTTTCATTTGATTCTCAATCTTTATTTAAAAAATAGTAAAGTTCTATAGGAAATGTGTTGATCAATGTAGATTAACTCAGAATGTTTTGATTAAATTCCAATTTTTCAAGAGGCTTCTGAGGGAATTGCTGTGATACTATATTGTTCATAACATTTTCAAGGAAACTATTTGAAAATACTGGCTGACGTTTTGTTTTAGTACAAAGTGACAATCTTTGGGTGATCTAGTCTTTATGACATATCTCCAGATAGGCATGATGAATAAACAAGTTTTCTTAAGTGTCATTGCTTCAAGTTATCAGCAAGCCTAATACACAATTAGATTTCTTAATAGTTTTATATTTTTAAATTTAATTATTACTTGACTACTTGACAGAGGTATTGCTATTCTTTTTTTTTTTTTTTAAAGATTTTATTTATTTATTTGACAGAGAGAGATCACAAGTAGGCAGAGAGGCAGGCAGAGAGAGAGAGAGAGGAGGAAGCAGGCTCCCTGCTGAGCAGAGAGCCGCATGCGGGACTCGATCCCAGAACCCTGAGATCATGACCTGAGCCGAAGGCAGCGGCTTAACCCACTGAGCCACCCAGGCGCCCCGAGGTATTGCTATTCTTAATAAATTCTTACTCGAAAAGTCAATATTTAAGTGAGGAAACTTCACTTGTTTACCAAAATGAAAGAAAGGGAAATTCTCAGAATGAAAAAAAATCATACCACCAGAACAATATGAAAAAACAAAACCTAGGACAAGGTAGTGGTACAACCTTTGTTATATCTTCCGAACTTGAGGCCTTAGGTATAAATTAATTTTCATCTTTATTTTTTGACTTTGAAATTTTATTGTTTGTGGTATGGATATTTAATATGAGATCTACCCTCTTAACAATTTCTTACATGTATACATAGTACAATATTGTTAAAATAAGTATAGTGTTGTACAACAGATCCCTAGATTTCATTAAACTTACAAGTTGAAATTTTATGTCCATTCACTAGCAATTTCCCATTTCCCCATTATTCCAGCCCCTGGTAACTATCACTCTTATATATATATGTGTGTGTATACACACACACACACACACACACACACGCATATATATATATATATATATATATATATATGCATGCATATATATATATACACATATACATTTAGGGCTAAAGACTTGTATAGACATTTCTCTAAAGAAGACAGACATACAAATAACCAGCAGGTATGTGAACAAATGAATGACAAATATATGATATTTCTTTGATATTTCTTGTTACTAATCATCAGGGATCTATAAACCAAAATCACAGTGAGATATTACCTCACACTTATTAGGATGTCTGTTTCAAGAGAACAAGAGACAAGTGTTGGTGAGGATGTAGAGAAATGAGGATCCCTATACACTATTGGTGGGAATATAAAATGGTGCAGCTGAAATGGAAAACAGTATAATGGTTCCTCAAAATACTAAAAATAGAACTAACATATGATTCAGCAATTCCACTTCTGGGTATTTATCCAAAAGAATGGAAATCTAGATCTTGAAGAAATATGAGCATCCCCAACTGTTACTGTTTTCTTTAATTAACAAAAAATTAAATTACTGAAATGGTAGTTTTAAGGTAACACTTAAAAATTGGTATTTCTTTACTTTTTATGCTTTAAGATGGCATACTAAATACAATTTGTGGTCTGCCTCTTCAGTCCAAATATTTAGAAAAAATAGGAAGATTTTTGATTGATATGGATTGAATATAAAGCACATACTCCAAATGAATTTTAGTGTGTCACAAAATGGGAGTAATCCCAGGAGAAGGGAGACATAATCTATGGAGGGAAGTGCTATACAAAGAGGAAACAGACCAAAGATGCTACATAGTGGAGTTTGGGGAGGGGACAGGTAGGATGATCCAAGGATAGCAATGCCACAGCCTACCTCCAGATGAAAGCAAGAAGTGTAGGACTTTGGGTGTGGAGACAGGGCATTTCTCCTAGAGACTAGAGAGAACCTGGAAAGGAAAGGAACCTTCATTCTAATATACCAACCATAGAAATATGGATCCCAGTGGCACACCTACCTTCGCTGCCACCCCCACACCAACACATATTAGAAGACACACCTAGGCAAGTTGCAGCAGCTCCAACCTCTCCCTTTAGACAATCTGGGTGAGTAGATGTAAAAGATAACTTAAAGGACAGGCAGCCACAAAATACAATCAATTTACATATATATCCAGAGAGATATAAAGGATAGTATTTTAATATAAAGTAAGAGTAAACCATTAAGAAACAGAACTAGAAATCTTCAAAATGAAAACTGTAACTCTACCATTCAAAAATTACTGCTGTTAATGTTTAAGCATATTTCATTCCAGTCATTTTATCTTCACATTTTTACAAAATTCTTATCATATTCAATATACTATTTCGGCTTGCTTTCCCCCCCTAAAAACAGTTTAGGAAAAAGCCTATTTAACGTGATTCTTAGATATTTTTTCTACTAATTAATATATTTTACCTATTAACTTTTCATAAATTGAACTTTTTGGAACTTTTTATTATAGTGCCTTTCGTTAATAAGGAGTCCACATTTAGTACTTGCTCTTGGCTCTTCAGCCACCTGGCACCTTCTTCATTGTCTCCTTATTCACATTAAGTTTGGCAAAGAGGGGAGCACATACTTTCCCTTTAAATGCAGAGTGTTACTTTCATACTTAATATTTATGACTCTTATAATTACTCTTATAAAAGATCCACTATTACTAGGAACTTCAGCTCTTGGGTTAATAATCTTGCATTTTAATGAGCTCTAGGTAATTATACTTTGAAGTCCAAGACTTCTTTTCAAAAATTGTAAATCGAAGTTCTTCTTTTTATAACTATGCAATTTTAATTTCATGTTGAAAAGCAATGAAAATTTGCACATTATAGCACAACTGTAATTTTAGAGGGAAAAAATCAGTAATAGACCAGGTAATTTTAATTCAGGTCACTGCTACACAAGGGTAGTGAAAATAAACTGCGAAAAATTTTCTTCAGAAGCTAGAGAATTAATCTCTTACTTACTTACCTTGAAAAAACATCATGCAAATAGGAAGACCCATGGAACAAGGTGGTTTCTGCTTTATGAAAGTGGTTTTGTCAAAGCCAAGTGTCACTAACATCAAACAAAAAATAGTTTAATTGCTAGCTTTCCTCTAACCAGGTCATATAGCCACACTGACACCACTAGGAATGTAGGCATTTGAGTTATAAAGTAGACATATTCTGCTCCTTTTCCCATATTAAGCTAATTCCCTGCTGCTAGTTGACCTCATTCATGGCAAGCATTTCCACTTCTGTCTTCCCAAACCTTCATTGTATTCTCCTGAATCTCAAATTTAGTACGAGGTGGTTTCTGTGTATGTAAAATTTTATGATGCTGGTCCTGGCAAATTTTACTTCTCGACATGGCCCATTTTGAGGGTAGGACAATTGAATGCCTCTAAGCTTCCCTTCTCCAAATATCTGGGTATCTGGCCTTGGAATGGGTGACAGAGCCTTGGGACAAACTCCTGAGGTGGTTCTGTCTTGTGGTATTATCTCCTTCTACTAGATGTGAGATTATAAATTTGAGGCGGGTTGTTAGGCTTAAGATCCTTTGTCTGTCTCAGCTTTGATCATAATGCATTGTATATAATATGACGGGTAAGAGCAAGCTTGCAGGTACAAGTTCCATGAGTTAGACTTGTGCCTCTTAAACTTGATTGTGTGGTCTTAGGTAAGTTAAGTTCTCTAAGCCTCATTTGTTTTTTTTTTTTGTTTTTTTTTTTTTTTTTAAGATTTTATTTATTTGACAGAGAGAGATCACAAGTACCCAGAGAGGCAGGCAGAGAGAGAGAGAGAGGCCTCTCAGGGGGCCTGCTGAGCAGAAAGCCCAATGCGGTACTCGATCCCAGGACCCTGAGATCATGACCTGACCGGAAGGCAGAGGCTTAACCCACTGAACCACCCAGGTGCCGCGTCCAAGCCTCATTTTTTATCTCTGTAAAAGAGGGATAATAATCCTCCCCGTATAATTGTGATTAGACAAGTGACAGAATCTACATAACGGCAGAGTGGCTCTAAGTGTTTGATAGTTATTCTTGAGTAATAATGGTATTGACTCTGCTTCAAAATACTTGTTGATGTATTGAAAAGTTTATCTTTCTTCAAAGGATTGATGCTCCTTAAGGGTGAATGTAAATCAGAAATAATCAGCAGTTACCTTTTGAGTAGCCAGTGTTATTAGCATACTTTCCATATGTAAGTGTTGGAAAGATTAGTTATCAAAAGAAATGTTTGGGGAAGGCCATTTTTAACCACCTAGGCAACTGATAACCTTCTCTTCAATGTCTGCAATGTAGGATTGGATGAAGATCGGTTTCCTAATAAATAGATCTTACTTTTCCTATAAGAAGCACCTTAAATCTTTAGATAGTTTGCCAAATAAACATAAATTTTTGAGGTCAAATTTTATTTTATTTTTTTATTTTTTTTATTTTCAAAGATTTTATTTGTTTATTTGACAGAGAGAAATCACAAGTAGATGGAGAGGCAGGCAGAGAGAGAGAGAGGGAAGCAGGCTCTCTGCTGAGCGGAGAGCCTGATGCGGGACTCGATCCCAGGACTCTGAGATCATGACCTGAGCCGAAGGCAGCGGCTTAACCCACTGAGCCACCCAGGCGCCCCGAGGTCAAATTTTAAAAGACATATTTTGTTGTCTTCTACTGAAAACATATGCTTCATTTCCTTGAGCAACTTCACTCTAAGTTCACAGATTATTTACCTTTGGGGGTAGTTTTTGTTGGAGGAAGGAGATTTATTTTATGGAGAAATTAACTAAACCAAAAAATTCTACCTCAACAGTACTGGATTTATAAATTGGCCTTTTGATAAAAACTAAACTCTTGTCCCTAATTGTTAGGAGACTTAAAACAGGGTGATTGTAGCTTTGTGGCTTACTTAAACATTGAGAAAACCAAACAAAATCAAACAAATATATGCAAAAACAAAGTTTACCCTACTCCTTAATCTCTCTGATGAATTTGCAGTACGGATGAGACTGGATAAGTCTGTCACAGAGATATTTGAGATGGTAACCTCTTGAATCAATACTCTCAAGAATATTTTTTAGGTTTTAATTAATAATGAAAAATTTCTAATGCAGGGGCTCCTCTTTCTAATTGTTTCTATGTTGATTAGGTCCATTTAAAAATTAATTATTCTCGTAGGATACAAGGGAGAGCACAAACATGAAGGTTTATGCAAACTTTAATTAGGCATATGGAAAAACACGTCAGCATTTTTAAAAGGGAAATGTACTTAAGAAACAAATAACACAATTTCTTAAAAGCTTACTCATGTTGACCCACTAAGCAATGTCAAGAGAAAGTCAAAACTCAAACCACTAGAAAATTGGGTCTGTGCCACTAGAAAATTGGTGCAATTCAAAGTGTCAGGCAAGCAGCTATGAGCAAAATCTGTGCTTCAAATGCAATTATACCATAATAATAATAATAATTACTTGTTTTTATTATAATGTAACCTGAATTTCTCTAGACCTCACCAGTCTATGGATATAAATGAGGTCACCTTATTAGTCATTATTCAAATTACTCTGGCTCATTGCCTCCACCTGTATAATAGAGTTCTCTGAAAAGTCTTCCTCAGTTATTTCTGCAAGTCCCTAGATGTGCTCACCTACAAACTTGCCCTTGCTATATCCTGCTGCTACTCTGCTGTTAATGATTCTCCAAGGGCTGTAGTCTCTTTCACCATCCTTGTCTGCTGCTTTTCTCGTGAGTACTATGGGTGCCTCTACTGTTCTATCCAATTCTATTATCGAGCCAGCACTGTGCCCAAGGTCTTTGCTATTCAATGACAAAGTGTAGGGAGAATGATGGCTCTTTTCCCATTAGATTATTTTCTGTAAGTGGGCAGCCACAGTGGCCTAGATAGGGAATAGCACTTCCATGAGATTTTATTGCTCAATATAGAATGAAGTCAATATAGAATGGGGGCAGGGCCAGGACACAAGCCTAAGTAACAAACCTCTTCAAGACTATGATTTCTTCTAAATCATGTTCTCATGCATACTGGTCCTCAAATGATTGAAGTTTAAAAAAACCCACTGTACCATTTTGTCCAGCCATCATCATGATCATCATAATAGATAACACACTAAACATTTATGGTGTGTCAGGGAATGCTATATAGCTTACCTACTTTTTTTTTTTTTTTTTAAGATTCATTTACTTATTTGAGAGAGAGGAAAGAGAGAATCTCAAACAGACTCCCTGCTGACTGCAGAGCCCAATGCAGGGCTCAGTCTCACAACCCTGAGGTCATGACCCAAGCCAAAATCAAGAGACTGATGCCCAACTGAATGAGTCATCCAGGTGTCCCTAGCTTACCTACTTCTTACAACTTCACGGATATGTAATTATTATTATCATCTTTACCTTTTCAGGTGAAGCCTAGAAAATTTAACATACCTAAGGCATGGAACTAGAAAGTGGTGGAATAGCATTTTAGGGAAATCTGAATCTTAAATTTGACTCACGATGGGAAGCACAATAGAATAATAATGGTAGCTACTATTATTATCCCCCTTTTATGTACCAGGTACTTTACAGATACTATCTTATTTAATCATCATGCACTCAAAAAGAGGTATTAATCTCATGAAATTGTAGAGATAAACAAATAGGATAGCATAGAATAAGTAATTTTCTCAAAGTCCCCTACCTGGAAAATAAGAGAGGCATAATTTGAATTTATGTATGTCCGACTCTAAACATCTTTGCATTATGTGACATCCTTACAGAGAATACTTTTACTGCCTTTAAGTATGCTTAGGGATTGGCTTTTATCTTCTTCAAGTGTTTGAAATTCTGAGTTGAACTCTTAATGTAGCAATTTACTGCTGTGTATTCTTGAACAAGTTTACTCAAGTATTCCAAACTTCAGTTTCTTTATTTGTGAAATGGGGATGATTATAATAGAACCCACTTCCGAGTGCTGTTGTGAGGAGTCAGTGAGATAATTCTTGTGGAGATCATAGTTCCTGGTACATAGAAAGCGCTCGGTGTATCTTAGCTGATATTGGTATTATTAACAAAATTAGGCACTGAGGAGAACGGTGTGAAAGCAGTCAAATCCTAAATATCATTTAGAAAGATCAAAGCCATCCTGTAAATCTTTTAAGAAATTTCAGATCTTCAATACCAAACATATAGTCCTCTTTAAAGTTAGTTTCCATACAAAGAAAGCAATTCTGTACAGCTGAAGAATGGGAATTCTCTTCACAAGTCAGGATTGGGAAGGCAGTTTTGTGACCCTGCCTCCAGCAGAGAGATGGCTCCAATAATAGTTGTAAATAGTTTGTGATCCTTGTGGATGAGGAGGTCATGAGCTGAAAGAAAGACTTTGTAGATAATATTTTAGCTAAATGAGGAGAGGCAAGATATCTCTTGTGATCTCAGAAAGGGAATTTCAGCGCCTCTAGTCTTTTTGATATTTGAGGAGGCTTAGAGACACTCTTTACATTACTATGAAAACCAACCAGACATGAATAGAAAAAAATAAAGATAAAATTCACCTTTTACCTTTTTGCCTTCTCTTTTCAACTTCTTTAATCAGCTGTATAAATTTGACTGGCAGAGACTTCAGTGTGCAGGAAGCTATAAACATAGAAAGAAAAGATTCTGTAATATTAGTGTGTATCAGAAAAAGTGTGTATAAGTATGTAGTTACCAGTGGAATGTTAAAAAAAATCTGTGACTAAAATATAATAAACTCTAAACTAAAACATCTTGATAAGATAATACTAGTTCTTTTCTCTTTGTCTTTCCCTCCTTCCTTCTCTTCCTTCCTCTCTCCTTTCTTTCTTTTTTCTTTTTTGACCAAATTATATTATCCTCTATAAATTGACCTCACACAAACTATTTCACTTTATCTCTAATATATCCACACAAAATCTTGGCTCTCTAGTCTGGCTCTCATCTGCTTCCCACCATATTCGGTTCCTTTACCTGGGATGTGATTTTGCTTAGACTAACTTGTTCACCATTCAGAAGCCCACCAAATCTGCAAAACCCAGTCCAAGCCTATATTTCTGTTAGAAACATGCTTTGAATTCTTTAAGCATTGTGATTACTAGGAAAAATGTAGTCTCTGAGGTAAAACTTCTCTTGGTTCAAATCCTGGCTTTGCCATTTATCAGCTGACTTCAGTTAACCTCTCTCAGTCTGTTTCCTCATTTTTGGAATAACAGCCTTTCACAGAATTTTGTTGTTACTTAACATAATACTAGTATTTATTTTAATTAAAGATCTCTTATTGCTCTAAGTTCTTTCACTTTAGTTATAACTATATAGTTTGGATTTAGGCTTCCAATTCTAACCATGATGGAATAATATGTATCAGACTTACCCTCCTTAGATTATTATACTAAAAAGTCTATATGAAGTATTTCCATATACCTGGACAACATATAGCACAGAACTATGATCACTGGCAAAAAGCTACACATGAGGTGAACTCCATATTTACCTAGACCTTTTTTCATGCAGACACTTTCAAAATTACATCTCCAGGTTATAGAGGCCAAAGAAAGAGAAGTGGTCTTAGGAGATGTAGAAAATAGAGACCATAATTTAAGGCTGCTGAGATAATTGAAATTTGTGGGTCAGTGTTGTTATGAAGAAAAGGAATATTCTAGAGAAAGAGATTCATAACTCTGCATTGGGGGTTCTCTTGAGTCTTTGGCCGAATACCAAGTTGTGTACTTACAAGTCATGACTCTATGAAATCTGGGAGAGAATGTCTATTGGGTGCATGTGAGAGGAGCAGTGTGATTTTAAAGATTTCACTCTGTTAGGAGACCTTGGAGTCATAGCCAGGTTGCAACTTGGGAGTTCATCTGAGACTGCTTGCTGAAAGACTTGCCTTAGGAGTAGTAAGAACCACTCCAGATCCAGCCTCATAAAATATAAATGTAGGCTTTAACAGGATCAAGATAATCTACCAGTAAATTAATTTGCTAGCAACACAAAACTTAAAACTCCTTAAGGAAGATGATAAAAATCTAGAATCTCAACAAAATTGCTAGACATGTGAAGAATCAAGAAAAGATGACCTGTAATCAGGAGAAAAGCAGTCACACCTAAGCAATTCATAGTCAAATCCATGAAAACCAAACATAAAGAGAAAAATCTTAAATGCATGCAGAAGAGAAAAAGAGATTATCTTCTGGAGATTAAAGGTAAAAATAAGCATGAGCTTCTTATCAAAAAGGAAGCAAGCCAGGAGACGGTAAATCATCTCTAATGTGCTGAAAGAAAATAACTCTATCTGTCTAGAATTCTAGTTGCAGTAATAGTTTTTGAAATAAAGACAAAATAAAAAAAAATGCTAAGAGAATTTACCAAAGCAGCTCTGTTCAGCAAATATATATATATATATAAAAGAAACTTTTTCAGACTGGAAGGTAAAGAATTCAGATCATACAAATGAATAAAGAGCACCTGAAGTGATAAATATCTAGAAAATAAAAATAAATTAGTTTTCATTTTAAATTACTTTAAATGATAGTTGCTATTTAAAACAAACAAGAAAATCCAAATATAATGTAACATGGGCTTTATAACATATGTAGGAATGAAATGCACGGCAACAGCTACTGCAAAGAATGGAAGAAAGTAAATGGAGTCATACTATTGTAAGGTTCTCATATATGAAAAGGTTTTATGTTCAAGATGGATTAAGTTGAGGATGCACATAATCCATATGTGCATATGAGTAATCCATAAAGAAACTATTAAAATCCTAGAAATCCCTATTAAATTACCACCAGCATTTTTCACAGAGTTAGAACAAACAATCCTAAGATTTGTATGGAACCACAAGAGACCCCAAAGAGTCAGAGCAATCATGAAAAAGAACAACACTGTAGGCATCATGATTCCAAATTTCAAGCAATATTACGAAGCTGTAGTCACCAAGACAGTATGGTACTTGCACGAAAACAGATACGTGGATCAATGGAACAGAATAGAGAACCCAGAAATGGATCCACAACCATATAGTCAACTAATATTTGACAAAGCAGGAAAGAATAACCCATGGAAAAAAGATAGTCTCTTCAACAAATGGTATTGGGAAAACTGGGACAGCAACAAGCAGAATAATGAAACTGAACTAGTTTTTTACACTATACAGAAAAATAGACTCAAAATGGGTAAAAGACCTAAATGTAAGATGGGAAAACCATCAAAATCCTAGAGAAGAACACACGCAGCAACATCTTTGACCTTAGCCATAGAAACATCTTACTAGACACATTGCCAGAGGCAAGGGAAACAAAATCAAGAATGATCTATTGGGACTTCATCAAGATAAAAACTTCTGCACAGTGAAGGCAATAATCGGCATACTAAAAGGCAGCCTACAAAACAGAGAAGATATTTGCAAATGGCATATCTGAAAAAAGGTTAGTATCCAAAATCTACAAAGAACTTATAAACTCAACATCCAGAAAACAATTTAGTTAAGAAAGGGGCAGAAGAAGTGAATAAACATTTTTCCAAAGGAGACATTCAGATGGCTAACAGACAAATGAAAAGATGCTCAGCATAATTCACCATCAGGGAAATACAAATCAAACCCCAAATGAGATACCAACTCACACTTGTCAGGAGGCTATAATTAACAATGTGAGAAACAACAGGTGTTGCTGAGGATGCAGAGAAAGGGGAACACTCTTGGACTATTGGTGGGAATACAAACTAGTACAGCTACTCTTGAGAACAGTATGGAGGTGCCTCAGAAAATTGAAAATGGAACTACTCTATGACCCAGCAATTGCACTACTAGGCATTTAGCCAAAGGATACAGAATAAAGATTTGAAGGGGTACATGGATGCTGATGCTTATAGCAGCATTATCAGCTATAGCCAAATGATGCAGAGAGCCCAAATGTCCATCAACTGTTGAATAGATAAAGAAGAGATTATATATATATTATACACACACACAATGGAATATTACTCAGTAATCAAAAAGAATGGGCTCTTTCCATTTGGAATTATGTGGATGGAGCTAGAGTATATTATGATCAGTAAAATAAACCTGTCAGAAAAAGACAAATACTGTATGATATCATTCATATGTGGAATTTAAGAAACAAACAGATGAACATGTTGGGGGGGAAACAAGAATGAAGAGAGAGGGAAACAAACCATGGGAGACTCTTAAAGATAGAAAACAAACCAAGGGGTGATGGAGGGAGGTGGGTGGGTGACAGATGGGCTAGATGGGTGATAGGTATTAAGGAGGGCACTTGATATAATGAGCACTGAGTGTCGTATGTAAGTGATGAATCACTGGTTTGTACTCCTGAAACCAACATTGCACTGTATGTTAACTAAATAGAATTTAAATAAAAATCGGGGGAAAATAAAAAATAAAAATCTATTAAAATCTTAAATAAATTAGAAGGGATAAATGGGGCTATAAAATGTTTAATATATCTAACAGAAGGCAGGAAAGAAAACTAAATACAAGTGGGACAAACAAAAAACAAATAGTAAGAAAAAGAAGACATAAAGCCGTATTCATATTTATATTAAATGTAATTGGGGTAAACTCTATAACTAATGAAAAAGGTTGTCAGACTGGTTAAAAGCTCATGAAGAACAAGAATAACTTTATGCACTATGAAGACTTCGATAGATTGAGAGAAAAGCAACAGAGCATGAAAAAACTAATGACAAGAAAGCTGGAGTAACTATACTGATATTAAACAAAATAGATTTCAGGACAAAAAACATGACCAGAAATACAGAGAGAAATAAAGAGGGACAATCACCAAGAAGGTATAAGACATAACAATCCTAAATGTTTATGTAACTAGTAACAACTAGTTACATGTATGAGGCAAAATGGACAGAATAAAATGGATAAGTAGATAAATCCACATACGGACTTCAAAATTTTAATATCTTTTTAGTAACTGTTAGAACAACTATATCAAAATAATCAGTAAGGATATAGAAGACTTAAACAATATTATTGATGGACTTAACAGAGCTGATACTTATAAGAAAGATATATACTTATAAAAAATGTATACTATTTTCCAGAAAACATAGAACATTCACCAAGATAAAACATGTGCTGAGTCATAAAGCAAGCCATAAATTTAAAAGTATCTTATCTCATTACAGTGGAATTGAATTAGAAATCAATAGCAAAAATGTTTCTAAATATTTATAAATGAAGAAACATCTAAATGTGCCATCAAAGGAGTCAAGTTAGTATTTAAAATATTTTATTTTATTTTATTTTTTTAAAGATTTTATTTATTTATTTATTTATTTATTTGACAGAGAGAGAGATCACAAGTAGGCAGAGAGGCAGACAGAGAGAGAGAGAGAGAGAGGAGGGCAGGCTCCCTGCTGAGCAGAGAGCCTGATGCGAGGCTCGATCCCAGGACCCTGAGATCATGACCTGAGTCGAAGGTAGAGGCTTACCCACTGAGCCACCCAAGTGCCCCTTTAAAATATTTTAAATTAAATCACAATATAAGCACAGCATATTAAAATTTGTGGGATGCAATAAAGATAGTGCTTAGCAGAAAATTTATAACTTTAAATGCTTAGATTAGAACATAACAATGATTTATAATCAATGCTCTAAGCTTCTACCTTAAGAAGCTAGAAAAAGAAGAGCAAATTAAATATAAAATAAGTAGAAGGAAGGAAATAATAAAGATAAGAGTAGAAATCAATGAGGTAGTAAGAAACAAACAATAGGGAAAATCAATGAAACAAAGCAGTGATTCCTGGGAAAGATCAATAAAATTGATATACCACTAGCTAGACTGTTCAAGGAAAAAAAAAGAAAACACAAATTACAAATGTCCATAATTAAATAGGAGATATGTCTCCTACCCTATTGACATTAAGAGAATAACATTACAATTTTTTATAATACTGCAATTTAGATGACAAGGACAAATTCCTCAAAAGATGTAAATTACCAATACTGATAAGAGAAAAATGAGAAAATCTGAACCGATGTATATACATCAAAGAGAATGAATCTATATTTATTAACATCCCCAAGACATGGAATCTGTAAACCCGGAAGGCAGATAGTGTAGATTTTGGTCAAGTCCTAAGATCTGAGAATTTGGGACACTCTCAAGAAGAGAGAATAAATTCACTTTTACCTTTTGGTTCTATGAAATCCGTAAAGGAATTAGATGATGCCTACCCTCATTATGAATGAATGTGATCTTCTTCTTCTTCTTCTTCTTCTTCTTCTTCTTCTTCTTCTTCTTCTTCGATTTCATTTATTTATTTGAGAGAGAACATGAGAGGGGAGAGGTCAGAGGGAGAAGTAGACTCCCTGATGAGGAGGGAGCCCCATGTGGGACTAGATCCCGGGACTCCAGGATCATAACCTGAGGCAAAGGCAGTTTTTTAACCAACTGAACCATCCAGGTGCCCTGAATGTGATCTTCACTCAATCTACCAAGTCAAATGCTGCTCTATTCCAGAAACTGCCTCATAGATATACCCAGAAGTATTTTACCAGCTATCTGGACACCCTGTAGCCCAGTCATGTTGATGCATAAAATTACCCATCATACCCAATAGAAAAACAAAAATTAAAACAAATAAAGCCTCTAGAAGAAATTATAGGAGAAAACATATACATGACTTTGGAGAAGGACACATCTTTTGATGTTTCATAGAAAGTATTATCTGTAGATGAAATCTGGTAAATTGTATTTCATCAAAATTAAAAACTCTTCTCATCAAAAAACATGTTTTTGAAAATGAATAGATAAGCTATAGCCTAGGAGAAAATATTTACAATCCTATAGCTAACAAAAGACATATGAAGAATTTCAACAACAGAATTAGCAGACAAAAAACCAAACAAAAAAACCAAACAAACAAAAAATCCAAAGTGGGCAAAAGGCATGAACCAACACTTCAGAAAGGAACTATATATATATCTGTAAGCATGTGAACACGTGTTCAACACCAATGTGTTTCAGGAAAGACTAAAATGAGAAGATTGACAAATCAAATTTTGACAAGTATAGGGCATAAATAGAATTCTTTTTTTTTTTTTAAGATTTCATTTATGTATGAAAGAGAGAGAAGAGCACAGCAGGGGGATGGCAGGGGGAGTGGCCATAATGTTGCACAAAGAAAGCCTAACACAAAAGAGTATGTGCTATATGATTATATGATGCTCCAGAACAGGTATATCTAATAGAGAGTAACAAAAATTAGAACAGTGGTTGCCTCTGAAGAGTGTGAGGTAGGGATTGGTTGAGATTTGGCAGGAGGGAACTTCCTGGAGTGATAGATTTCCGACTTGTTAGGAATGCTGTATTTCTGCTGGTATAACATTTGTCAAATTTGTCAAATTGTATACCCTATGTAAATTATATCTCAACAAAAAGTCCATTGAAACTTAAATAAATAGATATCACATTGTATTTAGTATGTTTTAAGATAAATATTGTCTTGCTTTTAGGTATGTAATTTAAAAATTACAGAGGTTAATACCTACCCATGTTGTAGGAATTTCAGGCACATGTAAACTGTGCATCTATGTTTAAACAAAGCCAAGCTCAGAGTATGGTAGTTTCAAGAAGAATACTCATTGATTGATAAGTAATTGTAAAGAATCATTTTATGCCATGTAGAATTCTATTACATATGTGGGTTAGCGAAGCAGCAGGGGTTGATAGCAGTTTTTTAAACAGCCTTTATAGATTTAGAGAAACAAAAAATAGAGAAAGAAACTGGAGGGTCATTTTATCAGGTGGCAAGCATGATATTATTGGAATAGGAGCATGTCTTACTCATGTTGGGGTTTTTCTGTGTCTCATATTGTCTGGCCCACTGCAGTTTAGTATATATTTGGGGCATTGAAATGACCAGCTCTCTACTGCAAAACACTGTTTAACAAACTTTATTACCATAATTATTTTTGCAACTTTCTGTTTTTGTGTTCCAGAGTAAGTTATTTAAAACGTAAACTGACCTCTCAAAAAGTAGACCCAGGTTTAAAGCAGGGAGATTTAAATTGTGTGTTGCTAAGTTATAATAATTTGGTAATTATTTGGTTTCTTAACTCAAGGAGAGTGCTTCTAGCTAATTCTTAGAAATCATACAGGAGTTAAGGTGTAATTGACCCGATGTTTTTCCTTTCTTAACACTGAGTGTGTTATATGAAAAGAGAGAGGAGACCTAATGCTCTGATCCATGGGTTCATGTTGAGTATGATTGGAAATGACATTGGTTAGCATGGTTTGAAGTTATTTCCAATTCTATCTCTCCTTTATTGGGAAGTGAGCTATAAATAAGACAATGTGCTCAGTGCTTGGGTCATAAAAATGAGCAGAAGGAATTTCCGCCCTCTTAGAGATCACAGAAACAAAATGAATAACTGAACAGATGATTAGTCATAGTCAATTCCATTATTTTGGTTAAGTTAATTTCTGTGTTAATAATTACTTCCATATATAAGGCATCTCTTCGGTACTTTACAGGTGCTATACCCTCAAGGCACGTATTTCTCTCATTTCAGAGCAATGAAAATGAAGGGTTGGAGAGCATGTGCCACAGACCCTGGGGACTAGAACCACAACTTGGACCCATTCTCCATGACTTCTTGGCCTATGATCCTTCAGCCAGAATCCACCGTTACCTAAGATGGACTTTAGCCAAGCTTCTCAGCACCAACGTGTAACTTCATAAACCACGTCCAAGGTAAACAGACAAACCAAAGGACTTCGAATGAGCTTGCCACTCATTTTCCATTTCTTTGGTCATTTTTATTTTACACTTTCTTGAACGCTGATAAATAATCACTAAACACAGAGAGGGAAAAAAGTCAGATTTGTTTTGTGCTAACCGTATGTTTTCATTTAAAATTTTCGTGTGAGGAGATGATGGTAGTTCAGGACAGCACACATGTGGTGATTTTGCGCATAATGTCACACGCTAAGTTCATGTTCTGGGGGGACGCCTTGGCCGCTCTTTGAAGCAGTGCTTCCTGTTCAGTGGAGGCATGAGAAGCCTGTCTTTATCCCAACTCCAGCTGCACGACAATTAGAGTAGATGGTTGGCTTAGACACTGAGAGCCTTGTGTGCTATTTAGTGTTACAAACACGTGTCGGCTCACCTCTCTGGTCAGAGGCTGGGCTGGGGGCTGGAAGTGATATGGTTCTGGGCCCCTTTCTGTCCTATAGCTTGCTTTCTAGTGGTGGAGACCCTCTGATGACCAGGGGCACAACTAAGGCTGAGAACTCAGAGTGCGGTAGTCTAAGAAAGTGACCTGTAACAACTCAAGAGGGGTAGTGTTTGCAAGGGGGCCTGACTTCCTGGTAGAAAAATAAAGAAGCTGAACTTATTGACTCTTGATGCAGGGTTTATTTACCTAGGCAGTACTGTTTATTCCTCCACATAACAATGTGATGGATGTGAATTTCTTGTATATGTTTTAATTTAAAAAATAATGCAAGTGTAACTAAAAGTTAAAGTCATATTCGGAGCATGTATATCTCACCTCACATTATCAGTTTCCATCCCCAAGAGAAACCAGAGTAAAATAGTTTCTTCTATATTTTTTGTTAATTTTATAATTAAATATGTGTACACTTCTCTGTGAATGCAGCCTGTATTTTTATAGGATTTATTTTTAAATGGGAACACACTAAATAATCTGTTCTGGACCTGAGAGTTTTCACTTACAATATTCCAAGATAATTTCCATGACAGTAGGTACATAGGACTTTACCTCTTTCTTTCTTTCTTTCTTTCTTTCTTTCTTTCTTTCTTTCTTTCTTTCTTTCTTTTCTTTTTTTTTAATACAACATAGCTTTCAACATATATGTTGGAGTTTTGAGAGGATCCAATAAGTAGCATCCGTCTTCCCCTGTCCCCAGGGTTCTGAACAATTTGAGAAGGAAACAAATGGAGGCCACAGATGTAATTTTATTGCAGATGGAGGCTGATGTTTATGTGACTAGTCAAGCAGGCTTGTTAATACAGAGCCTATGTACATAGAACACATCTATGTAGCTTAGCTCAGTTCCCAGAATGAAAAGGATAAAGCTAAGCCAAGATCTGCCACACAGATAAGTTATGCCACCTTTTCAGGGGTAGAGTGACTCAAAATCAAGAGGGAGGCCGTGGAGATGCTTACAAAATCCCTCTCCACAGAAACCAGAAGCAGGGAGAAGTCTCTCCTCTAAGAGCATGGACATAGAAAGCATCCTTGATTTAGTTCGTCTCGTGCTGATGGATATTTAGTTTACCTCCATTCCTGCTACTGGGCATCCATGTTTGTTATTCTCTTTCTACACAAAAGGAAAGAGACACCAGGAGGTTACATATTCCCAGTAAGAGCTCGTGAGAGGCAGAGCCACAGTTCTGATTCATGTCCAAGTCTGACTTAAAGTAGAGGGCTCTTTTCATTTTCCACAGTCCCACCTGTTCACCCAATTCCTAACATCTGTATGGAAAATCAGTAATAGTCTGTGAGTCCATTTTAGGTGAGTCCTCTTTCTAGTTCTGCATGCTCCTCATGTGAGGAGGCTGAGGCAGGGAATATTTTCTCTATTAAAAAAATAAAAAGAGTAAACTAAGATTCAGAGAAGTTACTACTTCTTTACCTAGCGTCACTTGTTCATGGTGAGGTTTAAGACTCGACCTCCCTTCTTCTCAGTTCAGCAACTCATCCTCTGTCTCAGAGAGCCTTGAGCCGGGCAGTGAAGTTCAGACTGAGACTAAGAGGAGGGAGTAGAGTTAACAGACATATTGTGTCAATGGGCAAAGAGGGGTTTTGTTCCTGCTATGACAAAGGTTTTCCTTTCAATGGCAAGTAGATTATGTCCTTCCTAGACATGCACGCATGTGGTCTGTGTGTAGAACTGGCGCGGAAATGTTTAAAATACAGATTCTTATGCCCCACTTCAACCTACTGACTCTAAGAGAATGGAATCAGGAATCTGCATTTTTAACATGATGGGGTGTTCTGATGGAAGAGAGTCTATGAATCACAGATGGGAGAAGCCTTGCTTTGGGAAATTTTTTAATGTTTAAAGTTTTGGGGGTATAGTAGATGACTCATAATCAGAAGAATTTTTCCCTGAGGCTGTGTGTCATTATGAAAAGAACAATGGGCTTTGGAATTAGCTAAGGCTAAATTGATTTCTCATTGCACGACTCATTAGATGGGTCTGGGAGACAGTTATGAACCTTCTGAATCTGAGCCAGCTTATGTACAGTACAATCTGTTATGAAGATTAAATGAGATGATATATGCAAAAGCCTGCCCTTTAGCTCTTCCATAAATGTTACTTGCTCTCCATTTCTTCTAAGATTTTTTTTCAATAATCTTCCACATCTCCTCCACCTGTGACTTCTCTGAAGGGCATCCTTTTGGTCTCGTTTATCTTCCCACTGCTATTGCTTAAATTCCCTGCCATGGAAAAGAGCACAGATGCCCAGCAGGGCAAGGCTTACACTAATCAGGCTGTTACACTGATGGGTCTTGTTGCTTGTTCTATAAGATCCATGGAATGAGATGAGCAAAGCACAATTACTACATCCCTTCTCAGAGGACATGTGTGCTGATTCGTTAACAAAATGTTACATTGTAAAGGTTCCGACGAAATGGGATTTTGCTTGTATTCCTGAAATGTCTTGAAAATGAGCGCGGACTGGTAAAGGCAAGCTTTGGAAGTAGGCCCTTTTCATTTTCTTCTGATAGCTCTGTTCTCTTTGTCTTCAGTCTTTCGTATGCCTACTGGACCCGCCTGAGCAGCTCTTCAGGTGTGGACCTTTCAAAACTCCTTCATGCCTTGGCTTCAAATATGATACTTCTGGTGTCCTCTAATCCCAGAATCCTCTAAGAATGGGATTAAAACTAGCCCAAAGAGGGTTTTCATGCTAGTAACAACTGGGTATGCTAATTACACTTGTCTTTTGAAAGGAGGCTTTTCAAGACATAAAATGAAGGGGAAAAGTAGAAACTTTTCATATCTTAGTCGTTTTAGGATGACATCAAGGGAGAGGGTGAGGTTCAAGAACTATCTGGGGGATTACATAGATGACATAGATTGTCCTACATTGATGACATAGATGCTTTACAAATGTAGTCATGACTTTAATAGGCAGGAAAGCGAGAAACACAAACATAAAGAGACAAATGTTCTTGTGGAAACAATGCAAAGAAATGTTTAAAATCACAATACTAGATGTATGGTCCCAGAACTTATTGATGTGAAATTATACTTTCAATTTTGCAGACCTCAATGTGTAACTGACCTGAATTTTTATCCCATAGGAAAGAAAATCACTCACCATGAACAATCATTTCAAAAGAAAAGCAATAGAGAGAATACACTTACAAAAATTACTTTTTTTTCTTATAACAAATGAAATACACATTTGTAGTTGGTTATTTAGAAAAGATTTAAAAGAGAGGGAAAATAAAAAACCCACTCCCCAGAGATGATCACTGTGCACATTTTGCTATATATTATTCACCCTTTTTTTCTATTCATCGAGTCAAACTTTAGAGTCCAGAGTGGAAACATAATGTATATATTTTTCTTGTGCTCAAAAAAATATGGCACATACTAGTGCTTCTAAGCTTGAATGCACATAGAAATCACTTGAGGACTTGTTAAAATGAAGATTTTGATTCAGTAGGTCTGGGCTGGGGCCTGAGAATCCGTATGTCTCACAAGCTCCTGGAGAATGCTGCTAGTCTGCAGATCACACTTTGGAAAGTAGCAGGTGTATGTCCCATTCCGTGTCATTACTGAGTTCTAACAACATATTTTTAAGTACTGCAAGTATTCCATAGATAATATATGTAACTCAATAATGCTACCTTAGTGGCAGTTAGGTTTATTAATTTATTTTTATTATATTATAGAAGGTGCTATGATGAACTTTCATGGAGAGGAATTTTAACACATATTCATTAAGATTTCTTTGAAAATTAGGGCACCTGGGTGGCTCAGCGGGTTAAGCCTCTGCCTTCGGCTTGGGTCATGATCTTAGGGTCCTGGGATCGAGCCCCGCATCCAGCTCTCTGCTCAGCAGGGAGCTCCCCGCTCTCTCTGCCTGCCACTCTGCCTACTTGTGATCTCTCTCTCTGGCAAATAAATACAAATCTTTATTAAATAAAGATATCTTTGAAATAATTTCCTTGAAAAGGAAATCATCAAAATTATTCCACGTTTTAAGGGGTTTAATACGTATTGCCGACTACCTGATGGGGGGAAATTGCAGTTTGGATAAGTAATGTTAACTAATTAGATGTACCACCCTGACCTGAATTTTTTTTCAGTTTGTCCCTGTATCCTTTCCCTAGGGAGAAGTCGTACCTGTCTCCATGGTAACCTCACTGCTTTCTCTTGAATCATTCTCAGCATTCTATTACTGGTGTTTGCTGACAAGGGTGTCTGCCCCTGGCTGGCCAGTGCATTAGCCCCTGTGCTGAGCACTGTGCTAGACACTCAAGAAATGATAGAGTGAATGGTGAAAGTGAAAGCCCAAGTCTTTCAACATATAAATACTTGTTAGAGTATTGCAGCATGGAACAGTATCAATTTCTTATCTATCATATTAGATACTTTGATCACTAATTAAAACCCAAACATGAAAAATTATTTGCTGCTTCTTATGGAAAATCACCCACAAAAAGCTTTGGTGTTAGACTATTTCCTTTTATAAAGTAGACCATGCCCATGTAGAGCTGGTTACAGTTTCAAAGCTATGTATACCAAAACCTGTGTACTGTTATTAACATGTTGGGGGCTTTATTAATAGCATTATATAGTAATATTCATATACTATTTCAATACAGTATTGCTGATGATATAATAATGCTAATATATTTTACTAATCTATCTCATATGGATTGTATCCTTATAATTGTTCAGATTGGATTTTTTTCATTGTTTCTGATTTTTGAAAATATTGTATTGAGTATTATCTATTTCGATTATCAAGGTTTTTTGTATTCCCTTAAATTTCCCCATCCGAAGTAGATTCCTCACTTGCCTCACTATTGTTCTGGACCTTTAAGTTAACTGTAAAGTCTTAAGATTTTTGAGCAGGCAAGTGAAATTTATAACTCATATCACTTAATCAAATATTTGCTCAATCTATCATTTATGTATTTAATTATTTTTCCCTTGGGTGTTCCTATCTAATTGGGTACCTGTTTCAGTTGCTGTACCTGTGAGTGTGGCAGGAATTGGTGCTGGCTTTCTGCAGACAACAGATGGGAATATTTTTGAGACAGACCTTTTCATACAAATACCCACTTTTATCAACTCAGAGCTCTTCCTTTTGTTCAACTGCTGACTCAAGAAATATTTTTTTTTTTAAAGATTTATTTATTTGACAGAGAGAAATCACAAGTAGACAGAGAGGCAGCCAGAGAGAGAGAGAGAGGGAAGCAGGCTCCCTGCCGAGCAGAGAGCTCGATGCAGGACCCGATCCCAGGACCCTGAGATCATGACCTGAGCCGAAGGCAGCGGCTTAATCCACTGAGCCACCCAGGCGCCCCTCAAGAAATATTTTTGACTCCCGTTGTGTGATAGGAACTGTGATAGGCAAGTGCTATGTCAGAAACAAAATGAGTAAAACATTGTATTTGCTTTCAAGTCAGTCTCCATTGGATCATGGAGGCAGTGGGAACACTAAGATAGGACCAAATCTAGGTTTTTAAATTGGAGCAGAGAGAAAAGATAAGGATGCTTGGATTGCAGGGAAGATGTCTTGGTCATGCCTAAATGATCTCTTCCAGGAGTAGGTTTTGTGCATCTGTTACACTCACAAGACCCTCCCTCTCCCTCTCCCTATCTGCTTCCCCACACCTACCCTGCCTCCCCACCCTTGCCTCTTCCTCACTCTGTAGCCATTACCCTGGGAGGCCTTGGATGCTTTGGCCCATGCTCATTTAATTGAAGTCAAGATTTACAAAACAAAACCTGGCATGTTATTTGTAGGAGCAGGAAGTAATTTTATATTGAAGCTCATACATATGGTGTCACGTGTAGATTGAGAATCACCATGTCTGCTGAATTATGTTATCACTGACTTCGAAGTTATCATTGAGAAGCAGCAGCTGTTGCCAAGAATAGTAAATCATATCTCATGCTTTAGAAGAAATGGTATTATGGCTTTTCCAAAGAACTCATTTTTTTAATAGAAGGCACAAGTCATCACCTACACTATATTTGGGAAAAGCATAGATTTATTTTATTTTTATTTTTATTTTTCTTAAAGATTTTTCATTTATTTGTCAGAGAGAGAGAGAGTGCACAAACAGGGGGAGTGGCAGGCAAAGGGAGAAGCAGGCTCCCTGCTGAGTAAGGAACCTGATGTGGGACTCAATCCCAGGACCCTGGGATCATGACCTGAGCTGAAGGCAAATACTGAACCAACTGAGCCACTCAGATGTTCCTAGATTTATTTATATTATTTACTTTTAGCAATTTTAATTTGATTTCCAAATATTTCTTGTGCAAGTGAATAAACCCAAATCCTTATCTTAAATAGCTTGAAATTTATTTGAGAAAAAGTTATGTCCACAAGTATGCAGAGTCCAAAGCCTAGTGGCCAGTGTGTTAGGATGGATACAAGTTGTGTAGAGACAGTGAAGGGAAGGAACAATTAAGGTCGGACTGGTGATGGGGAAGAAAGGAGGACTTTGTAGGGGAAGGGACATTTGACCTGTTTTTTTTTTTTTTTAATATTTTATTTATTCATTGGACAGACAGAGATCACAAGTAGGCAGAGAAGCAGGCAGAGAGAGAAGGAAGCAGGCTCCCCGCTGAGCAGAGAGCCCGATGCAGGGCTCGATCCCAGGACCCTGGGATCATGACCTGAGCCGAAGGCAGAGGCTTAACCCACTGAGCCACCCAGGCGCCCCTTGACCTGGGTTTTGATGGCTGTTTGGTTTGTTTTGATTTTAGGAAGTAAATAAGGAAAGGCATTTGATACCAAGAAACAGTATGGTTACAAAAATCATAAAAATAAATGCCAGTTTGGGGAATTGGGAAGTAATTAGGTGTTGCTGTTGATCAGTACTTCTTAATCCTGGCTGCACATTAGAATGACCTGGGGAGCTTTAGAAATACTGGTGCCCGAGTTTCACCCCAGAGATCCTTTGGTATAGATTATATGTTGGGATTTTTTTTTTTAAAGATTTTATTTATTTATTTGGCAGACAGAGATCACAAGTAGGCGGAGAGGCAGGCAGAGAGAGAGAGGAAGGGAAGCAGGCTCCCCGCTGAGCAGGGAGCCCGATTCGGGGCTTGATCCCTGGACCCTGAGATCATAACCTGAGCTGAAGGCAGAGGCTTTAACCCACTGAGCCACCCAGGCGCCCCATACGTTGGGATTTTTAAGAGGTCCCCAAATTATTCTAATATGTAGCCAAGGTTGAGAACTTGGCTGTAGAGTAGTGGTATCATAAAGTGGTATCATGAAGTAGAAAAAGAAATGAAAATAAAACATATATTTCTTGGGTAGCCTTATCCTTATGCTGCAGTTCTTACAAAGGAGCATTTATAAGAATATACTACTACGTCTGTGAAAAAGGTGAGGAATTTTAATTCACATGTACCAATGAAAAAAAATAAAATAGTCATAGGAGATGCAGAATCAGAAACATGACCAATTTCCAGAACTTACTGTGAGAAAGGACAGGGTTTGAGGTAAAGGAGAGGGGAGGTTGGATTCAAGAATCAAGGGGATATTTAAGAAAAGAAGAGTCTGTACATTGTTTTTTTCTAATGCCTACATTTAACCTGGATTCTGAAAGTATGGAAACTTGACTGAAAACTACTCCTTTCCCCCCTTTCTTTCCACCAACTACCAAATGTGTATGCGGCATAGGGTCCACACAAACAAGTCCACTGAGGGGCAGGCTTCTTTCCCTGTAGAGGGAGGGGAGGGACAGGCGCTGATATCCTCCCTCACCCCTTCACTCTCCTAAGCTCCAGGTTTCCTGGCATCATGAATGATTCCTGTCTCCTCCCCAGGCATGTCCTTTCAAGTCTGCCTGACAATAGCTCCCACATTAAATGAAGCCTCCCCATGCAAAAGTTGAATGAATAAAAGTGCCTACAAGAGAATCTTCTTCTCTTAAAAGATAAATACGTCTGAGCCAGTATTTCTTACCCTTTTGACTATTCTAGAGCAGCATGCTTCAAATCCATTCATTCATGCACTATTCTCCCTATTTTTCTGCCATGGTTGCTATTCATCACTCTCAATGACAAAACTCTGTAAGGGTATGGATGGCCATCCTTGTTTTATTCTCAGCACCGAGCACAGCGCTGGATATAGATTTATTAAATGTTCATTGAATAAATTACCCTACATGCTTTCTAGAACGTATTTCCTATTTTCTTTCCTCTTCTTCATTTCTTTCCAATGTGTGACCTCTGAATAACACATTGACATCAAAGTCCTGGGATCTTGTTTCCATAGATCTGTAGCATCTCATATAAGGTCAAAACTTTTGAATGTTTAATTTTCATTAATGTTCTGTCTTTCCACATTCCATAATATCCTCCCACTTCATTCTGGTTCCTTAAAAAAAGGAGAGAGAGAGAGAGACAGACTTATTGAACCTACACACACACACACACACACACACACACACACACACACATACATATATATGTATATATATAAAAATATAATATTATATAAAGTATAAATATATATATGTATATATTTACAGTAAAAACATGAACACTAATGAGTAAGCTGAACTTTGCAGGAAATACGTCAGCATCAACTAATTGATCTACCTCTGCAACATTCCATGATGGACCATCACTCATGGAGACCATTGTATTTCTACACATAGAGAAGTGCTTTGGCAGCCACAAGAAAATGATGTACTAACCATGACAAGGAATGAATGTGCATCTAGCTTCTTTTTTCTATTTTCACTATTTCTCTTCTGGCCCTACTCAATGCCTCCTTTCTTAAAGAGATGACTTCCTCATTTCCCTGTTTCCTAGTTTATCATGTCTTCCCTCTCCATCTCTTTAAAATATGTAAGTGCCAGACAAATTTTTCTTTTTCTTTTTTTTTTTTTAAGATTTTATTTATTTATTTGACAGAGAGAAATCACAAGTAGATGGAGAGGCAGGCAGAGAGAGAGAGGGAAGCAGGCTCTCTGCTGAGCAGAGAGCCCGATGCGGGACTCAATCCCAGGACTCTGAGATCATGACCTGAGCTGAAGGCAGCGGCTCAACCCACTGAGCCACCCAGGTGCCCCCAAATTTTTCTTAAATATGGTTGTGATAGTCATTTTCCTACTCAAAACTTCTCAATGACTCTACCTCTGACTCACATATGGCCGTCTGACTTGGATGTTATGGGAGCCTCATGCCCTGACCCAACTTCCCCTTCCTTGCTCTTATGCCACCCACTTCTACTACATGATGTTCAGCCAAATGTGCCTACCTGGTGCACTTTCCCTATAGCACAGTCTTTCCTGTCACTTTGGCTCTGTCCTTGCTACTTTTTTTTTTATGAACTATCTACATTCCCACCAAGAACACTTACCCATCCTCAAATGTTCAAAATCTCGTTCAAGAAAACATTCCCCAATGCCTGAAAGTGAACACAATTCCTCTGTTTCTCCAATTGCTTCATTGATCTGTCTTTGTATTTCTTCTAGTTCCCTTAAACTAGCTTGCTTTATAAATATCTATAACCAGGGTACCTGGGTGGCTCAGTTGGTTAAGTGTCTGCCTTTGGGTCGGATCCTGATCCCAGGGGTCTCGGATTGAGTCGTTCCGGGAGCCTGCTTCCCTTTCTCTCTCTCTGCCTACTATTCTCCCTGCCTGTGCATGCACGCATGTACTCCCTCTGTCAAACAGATAAATAAAACCTTTAAAAAAAAATGAAACTAGGGACGCCTGGGTGGCTCAGTTGGTTAAACAGCTGCCTTCAGCTCAGGTCATGATCCCAGCGTCCTGGGATCGAGTCCCACATCGGGCTCCTTGCTCCGCAGGGAGCCTGCTTCTCCCTCTGACTCTGCCTTCCACTCTGCCTGTGCTCGCTCTCACTCGCTCTCTCTCTGATAAATAAATAAAATCTTTAAAAAAAAAAAAAAAGAAACTAAGTATCTATAACCACCCTACACTGTCTCCTGGCTGATTCCTCTAGCACTGTGAACTGAACACTGTGGGTGTATCACACGTATTTGAGACACATTTCGTGAAGTGCAGTGAAGAATTAGGGATGAGAGGAATGACATGTTTTCTCTTATATCTGTGGTATCAAAAAGGAGGCTTGATGGAGAGGCACGGGAGTTACCTACCCATCCAGAGGGCTTTTATCCTTATAATTTTGATCTCTAAACTCTTTATTTTTCCCTTACACCAGCCGTCACCTTCCCATACCCATCTACACACTCACACACACACATGGATATAGGTAGGACTTTTGTTTAACATAAAAGATAAGCAGGATTAAATTTATTATGATTATTCTGAGGTGGGCAAAAAAATTAACATCATTTAGATGCACTTAGTCTTTTGTAAGGAAGAAAATAATCATTAACATTTCTGCATAGCAAACAGTTATAATCTATTTACTATGCTACAAAACTTGGTGCAGAGAAAATTTAAAAATACGTGATAATATATTTAAGAGGAAAAAAAATGTGTTCCAGCTATACCTGGTAGTATATAAAATAAGGGTGCCTGGTGGCTCAGTCGGTTAAGTGTCTGTCTTGGGGTGGGGTCATGATCTCAGGGTCCTGGGATCAAGCCCTACAGTTGGGCTTCTTGCTCAGCAGGGGGGCTGCTTCTTCCTCTCCCTCTACCCCTCCCCCGACTCATGCTCTCTCTTGATCACTCTCAAATAAATAAATAAATAAAATCCTAAGGGAAAAGAAGGAAGAATATGGAATAAAAAATAATCTGAAAATACCGAGAGAGAGAGAGAGAGAGAAAGAAAGCCTGAATAGCTTCTGTTCTGTACATAGTAAAACTATGAACATTTGAACATTTAGTGACATCTGGACAAAAAGAGTAAGCCTGAAAAACAGTCTGTCTTTTGTGACACATTTTTGAGTTGGATCCAAGGCACAAAACAGCAAATAAGTGTTTGATGTTGGATGGAGTATTTTGTTCTTCCTTTGCAGGCTGCTACTCTGTAACCACCCGCCACCAACCCCCACCCCCATTAACTGCCTGTGCTTAAGTCAGAACATTCCACTGGTTGGGTGGCATGGCTCATCTGGAAGCTTCCCATCGACAGCCAAAACCGTCACCACCGCTTTTGCTACTTTTAAAGACAGTCCTTGTAAACATTAGGTAGTTTGGATGTGTAATATTAACAACTGAAAATGCCGTTACTACTATCTTCTGTAGAAAATAGTGAAAGACCTCAGGGGTCTCCTTGAAGTTATCCCAAGGAAGTCAAAGAGTCTCCTTTCCAGCTTTTGTTGTTGATTTCAATGTGATGAAACCCAAGACAAACGGAGTACAGAATCACCATAAAAGCTTAACGTTCCTCATGTATACACCACATTTTAAGCTGCCAAATGGGATCAGGAGAGAATGAAGCTTTCTCCCTATACCATGGTTGAATTTATAAGGTAGTTTCACTTTTTAAATGCCAGTGGAATAGCCTGCATATGCTTTTGGACTCTATTCCCCGGTCCTCACCAGCACTCCTCTGACTGCCTTGAGTCAAGCCCTCGAAAGGTGACCGCGACTGCCAGGGGCCTCTGGATGCAACCCCACCTACTCATGGCCCTCCTCCGTTCGCCCTCCACGCGGCTGCCACAGATGCCTTAAAAAGTCAATGGAGTCACGTCATCTGTTGCAATCCTTCCGAGCTTTCTCCAGAGCAGACCGTACAAAGCCTGTGAGGATCTGACTCTGCCTTCACGCTCACCGCTTCCCCTCTTGCCGCCCTGGCGTCCGCGCATCGTCTGGCATCGTCTGTGTGCTGTGCCCTTCACCGGTGGTGTTCTAAAATTTGGCTTTCATGTCCTCCCCCAAATGTTCTTTTCCTCTCTTCTTGCTCCCAGACTGTTCCCAGTCAACTACTCAGTCTAGGGCTCCCCATCCCCTCTTCAGGGGTACCGCGTTGCCCTCGGACAGGTACCCACAGCCTCCTGCGGTTCCTCCCTCAGTTCTCCCCCACCGCACGGTCATAGCTCACTTCCAGCCTCCTGGGCTAGGCGGTGAGCTCTGCAAGGACTGTTTGTTACGCCTTTTTAATCTTTCTATCAACATTTCCTCATGCAGGACTATTAACTGGGGAAGTGCTGACTCCGTGTTTATTAAAAAAGATCCATTCTAATTGCCTAAAAGTAGCTCACATATTTGCATATTTTATCCTCCTCCCCCTACCACCCCATGCCATTTCTCTTTTGAACTACCCCTTTTCTGCCAATTCAAAAGAAATCAGTGTGTGTGTGTGTGTGTGTGTGTGTGTGTAAGCCATGCCGTCCAGGGAGAAGAGATTCAACATGTTTACACAGGGCAACAGACCACAAATAACCGTTCAGGCAGTTTTTCTCATATTCTCTTATATGGCAGATATTGCTAAGTTCAGTGGCAGAACCATTCTGATCCATTCATTTTAAGTGTTACTTTTGATTACATTGATCATCGCAGACCATGCTCCATGGAGGCATGATCAGGAAAATCAGTGCATGTGGGTCTCTGATAAAATAGAGACTAACTTCTTCAGTTTACAATCTGGAGGTACCTTAAAAATGTTTTGGAAAATTGTTCTGTAGCTGAGTCTGCAGTTACAATCCACAGATGGGAGAGGAAATCACATACTTGGAGACTTTGCTCCAAGAGCTATTATTGATGATGATGAAAATGTACTAGCAAGGGCAATAAATCAGGGGTTATTTGAACCCTACTCCATGTTAAGTTTCTACAGTAAATTCTTCAATGTGTTCATGATGTTCCTCATTCTCCATGACCCACGTATGCACATGTAGGGGCACACACACACGCACACACACAATTCAGCAAGATTTCGGTAGGAGATATTCGAGCCAAGAGAGCATACGGTCAGAACACAGATTTTATTTTACTTTATTATTTTATTTTTCTTAAAGGTTTTGTTTATTTGAAATAGAGAGCATGAGTAGGGGGAGGAGCAGAGCGAGAGGGAGAAGCAGACTTCCCACTGAGCAGGGAGCCTGACATGGGGTTCAGCCCTAGGACCCTGGGATCATAACCTGAGCAGAAGGCAGACGCTTGACCTACTGAGTCACCCAGGCACCGTGCAGAGATTTTACTTTAACAAAAATTCTGCAACTTGCAGTCAGAAATGTTGCCAGGGAAAGAACTGTTATAGTTTGATTGGGTGAGTCTACCACTAATCAATAAGAAAAGCACTGTTGGTGTTTTGAACACAAGGTATCGTTATAATTAGAAGACGTTGCCTCATTTGTAAGGAAATAAAACTGTAATTCTCAGCAGTGAGTTGTGGTTGCCAGGTGAAGAAGATATGCTCTCACATTTAGTTAATGAAAAAGACAACTAAGGATTAATGTTTGTTATTCTATGTGTCCTCTCTCTTGGTAAGCCCTTCCCTTTCGGCTCTAGGTTCCTTGAAGACAAACCATGGAAGTGTCTCTAGCTCCTGCACTGATACTGGTCAAGGTTCTTGCCCCATGCAAGAGGCCTTGTATAGACTGCTACATCTGTTATCTTAAAACAAAATAGGAACCTGGCTCAAATATTGTTTTATTTGAAACACAATCTCCTTTGGAGTGTATCTATTTCACAAAGGTATTACTGAAGCATTGAAAAGGATCCTTTAAGGCTGTCTGATCGTCCCTTGATGTGGCAGAATTATGGGGAGTCTTTGAGGCAATGAACACCTGGCTAAGTCAGGCAGCTGAGGAAATAGGAAAGAACAGAGGGTCAGGCGGAGACAGGGCACAGAGACTGGAGTATGTGTAGCGGCCAGAAGCTAAAGTTGTAGGTGCTTCCTACCTGCTGGTCACTAAGAGAGAAGCACTATCCCATGCTTTATTTCATTTCATTTAATCCTCTACCAGAAGCTTGCATTGGAAATTCTGTCACTTTTATATGTGAGGGAACAGTCCCCTGGAGGTTGAGAGATTTGTTTGTACAGGCCATGCATGGTAGAAGCAGGATTCAAATACACACACTTTGAAGCCAGTGCAGTTCCTAACATCCCACACTATGTAGGCGTTACCCACAGTGACTAGGGGGTCACCGTGCTTGAGTTTCCTTCACATACTCTGTGGCACTGGGCAAGTCACTTCACCTCTCGGGTTTATTTATTTATTTTTTTTTCTGCCCTCAGCACAAGTAACAATGCCTTTTCTGTATTCATTGTAGGTGTGTTGGGTTGACCCAACAAAATAGCACCCATTGGAAATCTCTTTATAAATTACAAAGCACCAAATGAATATAGAGGGTTACAGCTCTTGGCCCATACCTAGAGAACGAGATACTGAAAAAGAATAAAGCAATTTGAGAGAGATACTGGTTTTGTGGTCTCTGAACTTGCATTCACAATTGCATAAAGATCTCTTTGCTACAAGGGTCAATTAATTATAGCTGCCAGTTTTTAGTGCATAGCTTATCTTACATACAATTAATTATTCCATAAATCAAATAAGCAAGTTGTTGGCAAATGACATCTGCAATCTTTGAGCTGACAGCAAAATATATTATGCACCATAAATATCACAGGCTAACTTCTATTTTCTAGACATTTTGGTGCTGGTACCCAGGAACAGGTCGTTACTCTGGATGCTGCTGGTGATGGCTGAACGTGTCCAGACCTCTCCGTGGCTCAGGGAACAGCTCTTTAAGTTCTGACACCGGGTTAGCAGGCTCATTTGACAATTTAAGGCAAAAGTGGGATAATGGAGACTTCACTGAAATAATTTTGTCAGGACCAGCTAACACGCCTTATGCTGAGAACTCTGGTCTCCGAGTACTACTTATCTTATGTGACTTTGATTCCTTCTTTTTTCTTTTCTTTTTAAACGTTTAAAAGCATTTTTTATTGACGGATAGTTGATATATAACATTAGCTTCAGATTACAGAACAATGATTGGATATTTGTATATAGAGAAAAATAATCAGCACAATAAGTCAAGTTGCTATCCATTACACATTTTCAAATGTTACATTTTTTTTTCTTATGAGAACTTTTACCATCTACTCTTTTAGCAGCTTACAAATATGCAACACGGTATAATTAATTATAGTCCCATGCTTTACATTACATCCCCAGGGCTTTCTTATTTTATAACTGGAAGTTGATATCTTTTTTTTTAAATTTTTTATTTTTAATCATATAATATATTTTTATCCCCAGGGGTACAGGTCTGTGAATCGCCAGGTTTACACACCTCACAGCACTCACCAAAGCACATACCCTCCCCAATGTCCATAACCCCACCTCCCTTCTCCCAACCCCCCTCCCCCCAGCAACTCTCAGTTTGTTTTGTGAGATTAAGAGTCACTTATGGTTTGTCTCCTTCCCAATCCCATCTTGTTTCATTGATTCTTCTCCTACCCCCTTAACCCTCCATGTTGCATCACCACTTCCTCATGTCAGGGAGATCATATGATAGTTGTCTTTCTCTGCTTGACTTATTTCGCTAAGCATGATATGCTCTAGCTCCATCTACGTTGTCGCAAATGCAAGATTTCATTTCTTTTGATGGCTGCATAGTATTCCATTGTGTCTATATACCACATCTTCTTTATCCATTCATCTGTTGATGGACATCTAGGTTCTTTCCATAGTTTGGCGATTGTGGACATTGCTGCTATAAACATTCGGGTGCACGTGCCCCTTCGGATCACTACGTTTGTATCTTTAGGGTAAATACCCAATAGTGCAATTGCTGGGTCATAGGTCAGTTCTATTTTCAACATTTTGAGGAACCTCCATGCTGTTTTCCAGAGTGGTTACACCAGCTTGCATTCCCACCAACAGTGTAGGAGGCTTCCCCTTTCTCCACATCCTCGCCAGCATCTGTCATTTCCTGACTTGTTAATTTTAGCCATTCTGACTGGTGTGAGGTGATATCTCATTGTGGTTTTGATTTGTATTTCCCTGATGCTGAGTGATATGGATCACTTTTTCATGTGTCTGTTGGCCATCTGGTTGTCTTCTTTGCAGAAATGTCTGTTCATGTCCTCTGCCCATTTCTTGATTGGATTATTTGTTCTTTGGGTGTTGAGTTTGCTAAGTTCTTTATAGATTTTGGACACTAGTCCTTTATCTGGCATGTCGTTTGCAAATATCTTCTCCCATTCTGTCAGTTGTCTTTTGGTTTTGTTAACTGTTTCCTTTGCTATGCAAAAGCTTTTGATCTTGATAAAATCCCAATAGTTCATTTTTGGTCTTGCTTCCCTTGCCTTTTGCGTTGTTCCTAGGAAGATGTTGCTGCGGCTGAGGTCAAAGAGGTTTCTGCCTGTGTTCTCCTCAAGGATTTTGATGGATTCCTTTCTCAAATTGAGGTCCTTCATCCATTTTGAGTCTATTTTCATGTGTGGTATAAAGAAATGGTCCAATTTCATTTTTCTGCATGTGGCTGTCCAATTTTCCCAACACCATTTATTGAAGAGGCTGTCTTTTTTCCACTGGACATTCTTTCCTGCTTTGTCGAAGATTAGTTGACTGTAGAGTTGAGGGTCTATTTCTGGGCTCTCTATTCTGTTCCATTGATCTATGTGTCTGTTTTTGTGCCAGTACCATGCTGTCTTGATGATGACAGCTTTGTAATAGAGATTGAAGTCTGGAATCGTGATGCCACCAACTTTGGCTTTCTTTTTCAATATTCCTTTGGCTATTCGAGGTCTTTTATGGTTCCATATAAATTTTAGGATTATTTGTTCCATTTCTTTGAAAAAGATGGATTGTACTTTGATAGGAATTGCATTAAATGTGTAGATTGCTTTAGGTAGCATAGACATTTTCACAATATTTATTCTTCCAATCCAGGAGCATGGAACATTTATGTTCCATTTTCCATTTCTTTTGTTGGAAGTTGATATCTTTTAATCCCCTCCCTTCTTCTGCTTAACAGCACCTGGAACAATACCTCGCACATAGTCGGTACTCAACAAACGTCTAGCTCAAGCTCTAATCTTAGACCATTTACCTTCTGTTTCCTCACCGTACAGATTCCTACCTCTTTGCTACTCTCTACTGTCATCAGGGAGCTCTATCCAGGAAGAAGAATGATCCTTTCTATAGGAATTGTGCTTGCTTGAGGTTGACAGAATATAATCATTCTGGGCGGCTTGACTTGATGTATTCTAATATCACTCACAAAAATATCTTTTTCCATTTCTCAACAAGGTCAGAACTTCTTCATAGGGAAATTTGTGGTTTAGCATATTTTTGACCTAGAGAGGTATAAATAGCTTTCATTCCTTTAATTTGGTAAATTGTCCATGTATTGGTGAATTATAAATGATGTCTTCTAATCTTTTGCCATCCTAGTATCCTTTAGTTCTTTTCTCTCTACACATTAGCATGTCACTTAAAATGGAAATGCTAATTTATTTGAACCTTTCATCATTTCTCCAATCACAGTAAACTTCTCTGTATATCCACGCATACCACCGTAACAAGTTTTAACCATTACAGACCGTCATGACTTGGAGACCGTAGTTCATTGATTCTAACATGCACATCTCTTTTACCTGATAACATGTCTGAAATTGGCTACATCTTATAATTGCAAGCATCTTAGTGCTGTTTCATGATCTAACAGACGGTTTTCTTCTTTTTTAAAACTACCTGAGAGTGGTATACCATGCAACCAGTGGTGCCTTAGAACGAATGAAAAGTAATTTAAAGTGAACCATAGCTAAATTTTTTAATTCACATTTAGCAGATATGACATAGGATCTGGTTCAGTCTTATCCCACCCTGCTTTTGCTGTGCTTATAGGTACTACATAAGCTGCAATGTTGAAAACTTTGTCAGACTTCAATATAATATGCTAGCGTTTGGCCTGAGAATTGGGTATTACTAAATAGATGGGCACACAAAACTTTGAAGTTACAAATGAGACAAGGGGTACCTGGGTGGCTCAATGGGTTAAAGCCTCTGCTTTCGGCTTGGGTCGTGATCTTGGGGTCCTGGGATCAGGCCTCGCTTCGGGCTCTCTATTTGGTAGGGGGTCTGCTTCCTTTTCTCTCTCTCTCTGCCTGCCTCTCCGATGTGTTCTCTATCAAATAAATAAATGAAATCTTAAACATTAAAAAAAACCAACAAAAAATATAAGAAAAGAAAAGAAAAAGGAGACAAAACCCTTTGCTTGTGTGCTTCCTGGCAAACAGGGTCTTGAGGACAACATGTTCCTTTGCAAAAACATTCCAGGGTACTTTTCCCAGCTTCCCGGTTACTAGAGCCAGCTATGAAGCAGCAGCAGAAGCTTCAATGGATTTCTGATTCCAGCTTCTTGGTCTCCGAAATACTGTTCTGCAGTGTGCTCTCTGACTCAATAGTTGCAGTGGTGGGATCAAAGATCTCCCGGGAGGTAAGTTTTGTGTTGTTCTAGGGGCAAGTTCTGGAAGCTTAGCCTATAATTTATTTTTCTATCCCTCCAATAATTTTGTAAACACCTAATTTCCTGAATTGGATAACTTCCTGCTTAAAACACCAGGAATAATTTGGGTTTCCTCTACTGGGGTGACTGACAGTTCCACCAGATTATTAAGGACATTCTTAAAACAAATAAAGGTGCCAAAGAAATTTTCTTGCTTAATTCTACCTATTTTTTTAGACCTAATAAACAAGCATCGGGTTTGTCATCATGGTTGAAGTCAACAACACAATGCAAATGATTTCCTTGGGAGAATGACAGCACTTAGTATTTTTATAACCTCATTATGTGACTGCAGAAGAAGCATTATTGTTACCATAACATCCTTAATTTCTTTATCGAAGGCAGAGGAGCGTAAGCAAACAAGTAGGTGGACACATAAATAAATCATTGTTAAGTTAAAAGAACCACATAAATATTTTTACATTTATCTCTTCATTTGTCACTTGAAAAAATAGAGTTTAAAGAAAAAAACCTGCTATATAGGATATCAACATAAACCATCAGACTGACCTTAAATAAGTCATTTTGTTTTGTTCTGACTCAGATCTTTCTCCTATAAAATATGGGGAATAAGACCTGTCACTTGCCTGGATTTCAAGGATATTGTCAAGAAGAAGAATATTAGATAATGTCTTTGCATCTATTTGGAAAAGAACTTGTAAGTTTGGAGTATTATTAAACTTGGATTATATAACCTTAGTATTATTCTTACTGCTAAGACTTCATAAAGAGTCACCAAAATTTGAAATTACGAATATATGGGAGATTGGTCTAATTAAATAGAGCACATCTTTTTTTAAAACTGCACTGTGAAAGAGCTCTGTCCATAGACACAATAATGAAATATATCCCAAGATTCAACCAGGACTTTTCTGAAAGCCATTAGGGATCCGTTCAAAGCTAAATATAATTCACTAATAAATGTTCCTCATTTCAAGTTCCCTTCTCAGAAATGATTAAAAGATACATCCTAGAAGCCAATAATTTTTAGGTTACTGTCAGTTTTTTTTTCCCAAAGATTTGTTTTCCTTTTTTAGTTTGTATATCTGTGATTTTTAAGACACCTATTAATATGCTCATGAAAACATTCCTTTAGGATAGATCTATAGTGCTAAACAAAGGGAGAAACCCCAGCAACATGTCTTTTCCTTAAACTGTTTTCATTTCTATTATATCTGTTATGAAAATCAAACTGGTACCTCCTGCTAGTATGTCCTGTGTGATTTGTCACGGTTGAACCAGGGCTGGATGTCAAAGGTGCCGATTTAAATATAAGGAGAAAAGTCATGTGAACTTCAGTGTTGGACTATTTTTTCTATTTCTGAGGTGAGAACAAATGCATTTCTTTTAATCTGCAGTTATGGAAAAGACCTATATACTTGAGTTATTATATCTGTTTCTAAGTAGCAAGAATAGAAATTCCAAAAAGATTGCATTTCTCTCACTAATGCTTGCAAGGTAGTTAAATGTGATGGTTGGGTGCACAAACTCAGGAAATGACTGCACAAGCTCAAGTTCTGCACCAGTTTATGAGCTGGGTGACTTTGGACAAATTACTTGACTTTTCTGTATTTCTTCATTTGTAAGAGGAGAAAATAATAGTATCTAGCTTTTAGGGTCTTTGTTGGCATTAAATGAACTCATATATCTAAGGGTCTTAAAATATAAGGTCCTTCACGCAGGTGCTCAATAAGCTATTATCACTTCCTGTAATGGTATCACTTCCCGCAATATATAATACTGTCTTATTCCTTGTTCACAGGGCCGATCATATGTCAAAACGTGACTTCTCACATGGTCAAGGCCGAACAGAAATTCTTTTTTCTTCTTAAAACTCCACAGGTTATATTAAATAACAGAAATCAAAACCACAAGAAATGATTACAAACCACTAAGCTTAAGGATTGCTCTTGCCCTTAATGTTTCCGCAAATATACTCCCATGAGTTTGTTATGCAATTAACATACTTGAAAAGGCAGTAATACACATTTAGGCATCCCTAACATTACAAACATGGATTTGAAAACATTCAACCACTTGATTGTATTCCTCAGGTTTTATACAGTGGATTGCTAAATTGCAGAGATGTGGATAGAACATTTCTCCTTAAAACTGTGTCCAGGAAGAAAAGTGTGTCCATCTCTTAAGATGCTCCATAGGGGGTAAAAAAAGAATGTGAGAAGGGTTCTATAGTCAAATAATTTAATTGAGAAAAATTGCATATTATGTTCTTTCTTGTGAATTCACATTATTGATTCGTATATTGAGGCCTTTAAAAAAAGAGATATCTATATTTTACCAATTTATTTCAAATATTTGATCATAAGATTTTTGTCCTCATTACTTTTTTGAGGAAATTGATATGGATTATTAAAATTCATGACTCTTTGCTTGCTAGACTAAGGTCCTTGCCCTGTTTCCTCCCAAGGCAGCTATTTCCTGCTTTTGGCAAGATGTTTTATTTTTTATTTCTTTTATTTTGCTTTTAACTGAATGATTAACTGATATTTTAAATGGCTTTCTAATTTCCTTTTTCAGGAGGTCTCTGATTATCAGGAAGAGAGAAACCCTAATCATAAGTAGATGTTAGAGAAGGAAACTTGACTGAGAATGCCCATGCTTAGGAATCAAACTCTTGCAAATACTTAATCTTTATAACAAGCTTCTCAGTGATTTGGGACTTGATACCCAGGTCCTTTGGATCTTTTCTCTTCAATTTTTTTCTTCAATTTTCTTTCCCTCACAGATGCTTTAGGATTAAATGAGGTGATAAGCATTAAACTCCTTTAGTAGTAAACAAATCAATACAGATATTCAAAGTAGAGTTGCTGTTGTTCTTTTTGGGATTGTTGTGATGGCAGTGAACAAGGCTGTGTGATTTGGGAAGTGACAGTAATTGCTTTGTAGGAAAATATTTCCCAGCATGGCTACAATAGAGTGAACCATTAAAGAGATGTTCAGATCATCCCAGGTGTGAATATAAAAACTTTCACTTTGCCTTTTTCAAATGGAAGATATTAATTGGAAGATATTAATATGTTGCATTGCCCTAGGTGGCTTGAGGTATGTGTAATGATTTCCTAACACTAAATGTATCATCTCCTTTTCTCTTAGTTCTCATGGTTGAGTGACTTGTTGCTCAGTGGTTCAATTTCATTTATTTGGGAGTGGTGTTTCTGATATTTGTTTTGTGTTTTTTCTCCCTCCCATTCGGAGTCTGTGCATCTCATTATGGGTACTCCAACCCCTGTGATGTAGTCAAGAAAGTCGTAGATTTGGTATCAGAAATATTGAATACGGGGCATTGTCTGTGGCTTGCCCAGGTTTGTGTCCTTTGATGGAATGTAGTGAAAGAGCACAATGAGATTCAAAGTGCTGTAGATTTCTAGTTTCTAAAATCATCAGTATTATATTTTAAATTCTCCATACATTAACCACTTCTGGGTAGAAATTAGACAGTTTGGAATGTTCACTAAGTGTTTTGCCATGCTATTTAGAGCCCGATCTTCAACAACAGTACATATTCCGAGATACAATGCATGGCAGACTAGATATAATCTATTCAAACTTTAAAAAGAAAAATATGAATGGACTGCCCCATAGTTACACATTGGTAAAAAGAAAGAGTTCTAGTTGCCACCATGTACATTTGGTGACTATCATCTAGGTGCTGGACTCATCTAGTTATTGGGGATATAAAGACATATAAGACTTGTACTTATGTTTTGAAAAGGTAGATCATTGCCACACATAGAAAGAGAAGAGGGTAGAGAGTTCCAGATGCAGATAAAGGTGCAAAGGTGGAGATGCCTATGCACCATTCAGACCACATGGAATAAGATAGTAGGTCAGAGGGGCATCTGGGTGGCTCAGTTGGTTAAGCGACTGCCTTCACCTCAGGTCATGATCCTGGAGTCCCAGGATCGAGTCCCACATCGGGCTGCCTGCTCGGTGGGGAGTCTGCTTCTCCCTCTGACCCTACCCTTTCTCATGCTTGCTCTCTCTCTCATTCTCTCTCTCTCTCAAATAAATAGATAAAATCCTAAAAAAAAAAAAAAAAAAGATAGTAGGCCAGAGAGTAGTGGGAACTAAGTCAATGAGTATAGTCTAGCCGATTGTGAAGGCTTTCCAAAGCCCTTATGTGTTAATATGAGGGATACTTGTCTGTGACAGTACATTAAGTAAAATTTAAAGTACAAGTGGCCCAGCTATTGAAATTTGGTTGATAAGTAATGTAACTGAATTTATAGGATTCTGAACATTTTTTCTTTTTAACAGTGGTCTAGCAAATTCAAAATAAGTTGCTCAGTGCTTTTTAAGAGAATTCAGATATTATTGGAAACAAATACTCCTAAACATAAAAGAAACCAGTTTTTTTTGCAATGTTCTTTTTGTTTATAAACTTATGACATCTTCGTATTGCAGAGGAGTTTGGGGGCAAACTTTGTTGTTTTTACGTACTCACCCAGAATGTACACATCCACAAATTCCTTAAGTTTCTGACAGCAGGAAAGAAAACGAATAATTAAATGCAGCGAATCATGATTGGAACATATTCAAGAAGCTGAGAATCTGTTTAAAACTGACAACTCATCAGATGTAGTCTAGTCAATGGTTATATTTTTGTGTCAGCTTGAAAGCCAAACAGGCATGCCTGAAATCCCATTGGTAAGACACCGTGATTTTTAAAAAGTTTTCGGTTTGGCAAAAGCTCCTTTCTGGATTTGCCGCATACCCCCAGTAGAAGAACTGACTCCTAAGGAAACTCAAAATACATCCATGAAAGTGGAAAATTATAAGGTGCCAAGTGTGAGGCCACTGCCAGCGACAACACATGCCTACAGGAACCTTACAGACAGAGGGCAGGATGTTCCAGCCAATGCTGCTTTTTCTTTATAGCCATTTAAATTCCAGCCTTGACCAACAAATGGTCCAGGGCTGGGTGAAGTGGAGAGAACACCTCTCCTAATGAAAAAAAAAAAAAAAATGACAGTAGAAGGATTCTTCTTCACGGGCAACCATGGTTTTTAGGTGTTCCTTTCCACTGAATAAAAAAATTCCCAACTGTCACATAAAAGTGTTTTGATTCATAGATTAATCTGGACATTTTCATGTTTTGTAGACCTGACATACACCTGACAGATGCCTCAGAGGGTCAGGAAGTGGTGTTTCCTATGCCCAATGTCCAAGTGCCAGAGGCAGGGAGGAAGTTTCCCTCTGTGTTGCTGCTTGTTTGGGTCTGAGAGAGAGGTGTTGCTCCACTTTGTGGTGGGGTCCACACAAGGCATTTAAGCCAGAGCCCATAAGTTTTGGGTCCCCCCCCCCCCAGGATATATTTGGAACAGATGGCTTACAATTGTTTTGTTATTTATTTGGGAAAGATGTTTTTTTTTTTTCCCCAAACCTCTTGAGCATCATAACAACAGTAAAGGATTCACAAAGTACAGATAAATGTGTTTCAGAAGCAGAAATTTTTTAAGCACCTGGAGCTTAATTTCATCTGACAGTAGCCAGGGGCAGTGCTCTGCGATGTTTCCACAGAAATGGGGGCTGTGGGTGGAGAGCTCTGAGTGAGGAGGAGCAATGCGCTGGGGTCAGATCCAAGTTTTACACTAAGGGGAGCGTTCTCTTCCATCCTAATGAGTGTAGTGTATTCACTCCACGAACGTGTATGGAACATCTTCTGAAAACAACACTCTCTTTGTCCTCACTACAATCTCAATCTCCCCATATAAAAGAACAATCCCAGTACTAGTTCTATCAAAACTCATTTTGAGAGGCACCTGGGTGGCTCAGTGGGTGAAAGCCTCTGCCTTCGGCTTGGGTCATGATCCCAGGGACCTGGGATAGAGCACCACATCGGGCTCTCTGCTCAGCAGGGAGCCTGCTTCCTCCTCTCTCTCTGCCTGCTTGTGATCTCTGTCTGTCAAATAAATAAATAAAATCTTAAAAAAAAAAAAGTATTCATTTTAAATAACATATTGAGAAAGGGGAGGAGGGACAAAGCAGAACTTTTGGTTTGAATAGGCATAGATTACAGCAAGTCCCTGATGGGGACATCCAAACTGGACATCCAAACTGGATGTTTCCCTATAGATCACTGTACTTCAGTGGCCTCGCTTTAAAGACAAGAACCTGCAGCTCAGAGAGGCGAGGCCACCACTTGTCTAGTTGCAAAATCAGTAACTGACTCGTTTTGCCAGGTTTCCGATTCAATTATGTATTTTGAAGATGACATGATCACTCAGTCTCTTTTCTTTTCCAAGATTATTTATTTATTTATTTATTTATGTGACAGAAAGAGAGAGAGAGAGAGCACAAGCAGGGGGAACAGCAGGGAGAGGAAGAAGCAGGCTCCCCCCTGAGCAGGGAGTCCGATACTGGGGCTCATTCCCAGGACCCTGGGATAGTGATCTGAGGTGAAGGCAGACACTTAACTGACTGAGCCATCCAGGCACTTTTGACATGATCACTCTTAATAACAAGCAAAACCCAAACTGCTTAATACATGTCTATCCAAGGCAGATCTAAGATCTGCCAATGTGTGGGGGTGGTGGAGGGACCTGGGAAGCAGGGGAAGGTGGCGGAGACCTGACACCTCTGTATGTGTGGAGAGCTGGGCGAGGTGCTTTCATTCTTGATCTCTTCACGTCCTTGTTACAACTGTGTGAGATTAGTGTTGTTGCTTTCCATTTTCCAGATGATGATCGTGAGGCCCAGAGTGACTAAGAAATTTACCCAGATGCACACATTTTGTGAGTCATGGACTTAGGATCTGAACTTCGTTCTGCCTCCAAATTCTTTGCTCTTTTCACTGTACCTTAATTATTGCCTGTTAGAGGATGTTATGCATTTCTTCACAAAGGAGTCCAATTTTTGCCGGCCACCTGGTTTTTATGACTGTCCAGATTGATTTTTCTCTTAAATTTATGTTTCGCAACTGTGGGCTTTTTTCCTTTCCATTTATCTCTTTTTTCAGTCATGAGGTTGGAAAAAATGAGAACTATGCTGGCTTTGTTTGGACTGAGAACATTCCAAAATATTTGGCTGTACCTCAAAACCCTGTTAAAATAATATTATTTATAACTTTCTGCCTGGTCAATTTTATTTTAGGTTTGGCTATTTCCCACAGGAGGCTGTTCTTTCTCCTTGATGGTAGGTTTGCTGCTTGAAAGCTTTGGTCACACAACATTTTCCAAGGGCAATTCAGGTCCTTGCCTTCCCGATGAATGGAAACTTGTTAGACAATTGTCCCTACCACTCTGAAGTAGCTAATTGCAGGATCTCACTCTCTGGAGCTGTGGGGTGGAGTGTTGGCGGGGAGAATGCCATCTGTTTACATGTGAGCCATCAACTCCAGTCACAAAGCATGACCTGTCCAACCCCATGATAGATCGCATTTTAGAACTGGGCTTTGGTGTGCCATGCTGTTTCCCAGAATGCTTTCGGAGGAATATAGTTAATTTCTTCTACATTTCTCCTCAGGACGGCTATTATTGTTAGCAGATTTGTTTAGCTGCCTTAGCAGCTTGGGACCTTTCATTGACTTTTGAGCAGATGATTTGATTTTCAGGCAGAGAGGAGGGAAAAGGCAACTAGCAGAATCATGACAATGGAACACCCTCCATGAAGGGTGAGGAGGCAGGCTTCCGACAGAGCGTATCCGAAAGAAGACCTGTCTGCCTCCGTGTATAACTGAATGATGGCAAAGCAACGTGAATCATGGAGGCCAAGGATTTCTTACTTAGAAATTTAAACAAATACGGTTTCTCTGAAACGCCATTCCCTTTCAGACAAAAATGGGGGTCAACGGAGCAGCAATTCACAGAGAAGTGACAGGGCCTCACTCCTGGGAGTTGCTCACCTAAAGGGAATATGGGGGAAGAAGAGAGACACTGAATGGTTAACCCCCCCACCCCAAGATGGTTACATAACTGCTTAAATTCCACAATTTGTGGATTCATGGCCTCATTTCAGTCTTTAGAGACATTCTTACCCCTGCAGTCACTAGTGGCCACCCCTTTACATTTCTCCATCTCCCTGGCTCCCTGGTAGCTAAACACCTATTGATTTTCCCAGAACCCCAAGCTCTCTCTGTAATAGGAAGATTTGGTGGACATCCCGTCAGATGCAAAGGAAAGCCTCTGCCAGGCTGAGCATTAGAACATGGTGTTTTAATAGAAATGTGAAATATTGATGTAATTATAAATCAATGAAAACCCAGAGGGAAAGAGAATCTCATTTGAGAGAAGATCTTTAAGTTTTTTTCCTCCCTCTTTTTTTTTTTTTCTTGTAAAGAAAAATTGAATCAGGGAGCCAAATTTACGAGGTAAAAACTGTCAACAAAGTATTCCTAGCTGTTGCTGGGGCTGAGAAAAAGAAAGCCAAATCATGCATGCAGTGTGAGTATGTGAAATGACACATTTTAATATACTAGTTAGGGGGTCAAAAATACCTCCCCTCTTTCACTTATGTTTCTGGATGTTGGCCAAAATTGTTATTGTTTTAATTATTTTGCCCGTGATTTTCTCTTATGCCTCTTTCCAAATCCCCTATTTTCTCCTAATTTTGCCTCTGTGTCCTAGATATTGGTGCACTGCCAGGGTACCTTTTGAGGTCTTGAAGGCTCATGCTAGTTTGCTTAACATAATGGCTGTAACTCATGATACAGAACCAGATCGGAGAACTGTTGTAACAGCGTTGCAGTGCCTCCACTGGGGCACGTTGCCAATCGAGGACTAAGTCAGAGAGTATCACTTAATGGGGGTAATGTACAAGGGCATAAAAAGTCACACAGAGATCACAGGATTGTCCATTAAGTTGGGTGGAGCTGCAGCAAGTAAATTTATCACTCGTCATAGCCTGGATCTGTCCCTCATCATGGTGGGGTTGTTTCTTCACACGGGACGTAGCTAATCTTTGCCAACTTCTTTTAGAAATTCTGAACTTGCTGAGGGAGAGTGCAGAAGCATGAGAGCTGGAAGGGCAGATATGTGTGGGAGAGAAATGAACAATGGATTGAGACTGAGCAAGAGAAAAATATGTTATTGTTGTTTTTTAATATGCTGGTTTTGACATCATTTTCCAAGAAAGTTATCAGGAAGAAATTTTCACAACCAGTTACCCAAGATTATGAAGAAAATAATGAATTGTGTTACCCAAGTGATGCAAAGATAGGAACATATGAATATAAACAATCCCATTTATGGTGGTGGTAAGGGGACTTAATCAGGTGCCTTGTGCCAATATGCTCATAGTTTTTCTTGTTTCTTTTTCTAATAAAAAACAATAAAAAACTTGTCTGTTTTAAAATAATTACTCAAGACTAATAAGGGTGATGTTTTGCGATGTATGTGGCTGATTTCATGTGTTTTTGAAATTTCTTTCATGTTTCCAACTATATATATATATATATATATATATATATATATATACACACACACACACACACAAAACTTACTTTGTACTTCTAGAAAGTTCAAAGGCAAGCAGAGTCCCTGTTCTGAGCTATCACCAATTCTCACAGCCTCACTTCTACCATCATACCTGCCTCTGGACATCACTTGCTTTTGGTTTATAAGTTAATGGAAGATGGGAGGCAGTAGGTCCATTTCTGGAATCTTCCTTGGAAATTCAGCCACCATGGGCAAATAGAAAGATATTCCTCAAATCAGGAGTTTGGAAGTGTGAAGAAGCAGTACTTTCCTTCTCTTGCCTCCAGCTTAGTTAGGAATTTTATATATTATTTTATTAAAATTGTAGTGCACTGTTAAAAACTGTACCGAGTGATTATAAATTGTGGACTGGAGGTGAAAAAAGAGAGCACCTGTTAGATGTAAGAGATATCCTCAGCGATCTAAGAAATGGAATATTTATAAAAATTATAATGTGTACTCTTCCTTAAAACCATAGTTAATGAAAGAATTTAACGTTCTTAATATCATGTAGTGACTTGGTTTTGTTCTGAACTGCCCGTAGAAATTACATGGGCATCTAAGCCAGGATGTCTCTATAGCATAAAGTAGACACAATCCTGAGTCTCCACTACAATTTGAAGTAAATAGATCTACCTTCAGGTTGGAGGAAAACAGAACATAAGGATTGCTTTATATTTGTAATTTCAAATGGAAATATCGCTTAATGAACTTAAGCTTTGCCAAAGGCTCACTTAATTATGTTTACTTGGCTTAAGAAAATTTGCCTTGGAAGGATGGGAAGGAATTAAAATTGAGAAGCATTTGCCCTTCCAAAGGTTTTCCAATTGTCTAGATCTGGAATTTTTAGAAGATGATATGTATTCTCTGAAGCAACTGAGTCATGTAGGTCAAAATTCCCCATGGAGAACATGCTTAGACATATCCTAAATTATTTAGAAAGAGGCTCAATACTTCTATTACTAAGAGAGTTTGTGGGTCCTTATGCAATCAGTACAGAATGTAGCAAGAAGGTGTCCACCAAAAAAGGTGCAAATAGCATCACCTTCAATGCATGTTTGATAAAATCCATATATAACCTATTTGATTAGCACTCACTATGACTAAACCAAGAGACATCTGTAAATGTAGGCCAGGAAAGTCTTGATAGCACCTAAAACTCCAATCAAGGAAACTTACTAGAGAGGCAGAACTAGAATATGATTGTGATATAGTAATCTGGTTTAACCAGTTTTATGATACATTTTTTATTGAAAGACAGTATTGAGAGAAGAGAGATGGTTAACCTGGAATAATTTTTTAAAAAGTGTCAAGAAGTAAGATTTGTCAGAATAGTTTTATACTTTTCCCTAGAGGGAAAAAATGTTCGTGCTAGTCCTGCAGATTCCCCAGACAAACTCCTGCAGATTTGGCAGGCAAATTCTAGAGTGTGGAGAAATGCATCTGGCCTTTGTAGTTTAATGAAATACATCAAGATCATCTACCTGAAGCGAGTTACTGATTATAAATCAGCTTCCTCTGAGTATTGTCTTACAGGAGAAGAATGTCTGACTAACTGATGTCAACTTTCTTGTCTTTTTGGTAGATCTTTTTCTCTTCGTACATTGATAACTGACTTGCTGGCTTTTTATGCTTTGATTAGTGAGAGTTGGTTCTCCTGAGCCAGATCACTTCTAAATACAAAGATAACATTGAATTTTTTTCAAAGATTTTATTTATTTGACAGAGAGAGAGAGAGAACGAAGCAGGGGAGCAGCAGAGGGAGAGGGAGAAGCAGGCTCCCTACTGAGCAGAGAGCCTAATGCGGGGCTCCATCCCAGGACCCTGAGATCATGACCTGAGAGGCAAAGGCGGGAAGAGAATGACTGAGCCACTTAGGTGCCCCAATAACATTGAATTTTAAAGTTAATGTGTGGTGATCCCCAAGCTCTCTGCTCTTTCCTAGGTATCCAAGAGGCTTCCCTGGAATTCCTGCCATTGCAACTTGCCCTGCTCACTGAGTGTTCTCAACTCAGTAAAGCAGAGCTGCCTGGGTGGCTCAGTCAGCTAAGAGTCTGCTTTGGCTCAGGTCATGATCCCAGAGTTCTGGAATCAAGCCCTGCTTCAGGCTCCCTTCTCAGTGCGGTGCCTGCTTTTCTCTCTGCCTCTGCTGGTCTCCCTGCTTATTCTCTTACTCTCTGTCTAGTAATAAATAAAATCTTAAAAAAAAGACTCAGTAAATTAATTTCCCAGAGAAAAGAATAGAGGTAGAGAAAGACTCAGGTAGCATAAAACAGTGTTTGAGAAAAAAATCAAACGCAAATGGAAAAGACATTGTAAGAAAAAAAAGTTGGAGAAAATAGAAGAAGAAAAGGATTTTTAATACATACTTTATACTTTTAATATTATATATATTTTTATATTTTCCAGGCTATATACAATGAAAATACATTGCAATTGAAATTGCAAAATAGAATAAAATCAGAATATTAAAATAAAAATAGACAGATAATAAATGCTTGACTCTTTCTGGTCATTTATCATCCTAACCTTACATTTATGTGAACAATCTCTTTGATCAGATCCAAACATTTACTGGATATCTAGCATGTACAGGTACTGTGGCAGGCATTTTATACACTATTTCATGGAACTGTTTGACCCCCCTTCCCTCTCAAAAAACCCAACAGCTAGTCAATTCAGTCAAAGGAGTATTCAGAAGGACTATTTTCCTTTAATCCTGAGACTATCTTTTAAATGACCTCAAAAAACCTGCTTTAGTTCCTTTTGCCTCCTAACCCCCATAACATGAAATATCAATTAATTATTTTATTTTTAATTTTTTTACAATGGTAAAACAGTAAAAGGTTTGACTGGATTCTTCACTGTACAAGAGAGTGACAATTCAGCACCTCAGTGGACTCAGCCCTGAAGAGATTAAATGCTTGCCAAAGAGCTCAAGTCAATATCTTGAGAGCCTCAGGCAAGGGACAGTTTTCTCTCCCTATCTAATAAAGAAATAACACTTTTCCTTTACCCTTCCTTTGCGTCAAATATATTAAATTAATGTATATGCGCATGTGTGTGTCTGTATGTGTGTGTGTGTTTTAATATCTCCTGCAGGTTTGATCAGTGTCTTCCTTCCTTCTCTTTAGCTGACTTGATCCCTCCAGGGGTCTCCTCTTTATAGTTTCTTTGCAGAAAATCCCCCTGCCTGACCAGGGGCCTGGAGGAACATCTCTACTCTAGGGCCTTACAGTTCTCTTTGAATCACACTGGTTTCTTTCCTCGATTCCTACTACTTTTAGTAAGACATACGATATTTTCCATACTGATTGCTTTCTTGGTGATTTTGTAATTTTTCTGCTTTCATTACTTTATACTGCAAAGTCCTTTTAGGTCACACTATAGTTATTGGGGAAAGAGACCAATGCCAAGATATTATTAAATTACTTTAACCAAACGAATTGCTTTAATGAATGTAACCTTAATTACGGTAATTAAAAAAAAACAACTTTTGAATTGAAGAGCTTTTGCAAAAATAAGACTATTATGGGAGGAGAAAGCAAGGAATAATATCATTCTCATTTTAAAACACAGTCAAATTTAAGTTGCATTGGTAAAATAGAAATATTGTGGTTTATGAGTCTGGGACCTGGGTTCCAGTTCTGGCTTTGCTCCCAAGTGATATTAAGGAGAGTTCTTTAGCTCTCTGGTTCTTCATTTCCTTCTCTAAAAAACAATTGAACTAAATGACTTTTAGGATATCTAGCAGTTAGTTCTAAGACTCTCTAAGGTACCATGTTATAAATCAAAGTCCTTTTAGACGTAAAATTATTCTGAAATTTTGTGTTTTAGAGGCCACGTTATGGGTCTCATATCAAATAAATTGCTGTGGAGCAACATTACTGTCTTGAACTCACATACTGTAGGTATGAATGTATGCTACAGCAAACTTCAAATAGCATAGATAAAACTGTTTTGAGAAGACACACTTGTTCTATCTTCTGAGAACAGTGTTGTCCAGTAGAAATATAACGTGAACCATATATATATAGATAGATAATTAAAATTTTCTAGTAATCACATTAAAAAAGTAAAAGTGAGATTAACTTAGATGTTTATTTTAACCTGATATATTCAAAATATTACTGCTTCAACATGCAATCAATATAAAATTTTTTAATGAGATATTGTTTTCTTTTTTTTAAGAAATTAATTCTTGGAAGGCTGGGGAATATTTAAACTTAGAGCATACCTCAGTTGGGGTTAGTAACATTGCAAGGGTCAATAGCCACATGTGGCTAGTAGCTACCACATATTGGTCAGTGCAACTTTCTAGACAGATTATTTCCATCTAATCATAACTTTAAATGCTATGTATTAAAAATATAAGAAAAAAAAAGACTCCACAACTTTGTACTCAACTGAATTTCAGTGAATCTTTTGAGAAGATTATGTTTGCCCAGGTTTTGACAATGTGGCCAGTTTCCCACAGCACAAACTGCAGGGACGTCAATCATCTCTTAGAGAATGTAGGCCGTGCAACGAATCCCAATTATCCAGCTTCCATGACAGGGGCTGTGATGGCTTTGCCTAGAATTTCAAAAATGGACTCAACTTGAAAGTGACATATTTCATCATGTTCATTGAAAAACTGATGCCTTATCAGAAAACCTATTTTTCTACAGCCTCCAGAATACTGACCACTGCAAACAGATTTGTACAGGGTTTGTATATTCTGCAAACAGTTCTTTCTGCAAGCCCCAAAGAAGAGAAAGTTAATCCAGATTTATGTTTTATTGAAAATATTTTGTGTAATGTTGGACTGAAAGCTTAAATAGAGATGTTACACAATAATTAGTTTTTTGAGCAAAAACATTTAAACATGCTTCTTTTTCTCTCTGTCCCATATTTATATTTTAAAATGGAAATATGAGACATTTTGTGAAATTTTCAGTAGAGAAGATCTATAACTAGGTTTGAATTAGATTTGAAGCATACATCCATGAGGTCCCAGTCAATTAAACAGAGACCATCTCTGTGAAATGTCTTCTTCTTATCATTATTATCAACATATAATGCGTTTTTTGCTTCAGGGGTACTCTGTGAAATGTCTTTTAAGAGGAGGTGTTACAGGGGTACCTGGGTAGCTCAGTCAGTTAAACATCTGCCTTCAGGTCAGGTCATGATCCCAGGGTCCTGGGATAAAGCCCTGCGTGGGGCTGCCTACTCTGTTGGGAGTTTGCTTCTTCCTCTACCTCTCCCCCCACACACCCCTGCTTGTGCTTTCTCTCTTGATCACTCTGTCTCCCAAATAAATAAATAAATAAATAAAATCTTTAAAAAAAAGGGGGGGGGAAGAAAACTGTTTTCCTCACCAACTTTCCTAGTGTATCTGAGTCATATAACTTAGATTCAAATCAAGTTCTTTTCAGAGTTTTAAACTGTAGAGAACTTCTAAATGAATTAGTCTTCACTTCCTAACTACGCAGAACACTCACAATGAAATGCAAATGTCATGCATCCAGGGAGTGAAAGACATCAGGATTCTTACCCTTGAATCCCAATCCAGTGCTAATTTTAAGACCTCAAATCCTTCAAGTACTTAATCTCCACAGAGGTTATGGAGTTTCAAGATGCTTAAACATCAAAAAAGTTAAGCAGACATAAACTTTTAGAGTTGTCAGGGACTTGCAGATTTCTTCTAGTCCAGCGAGTCCTAAATTTGACCAACAGTGCTGGAATCATCTGTGGTACTGATCATAAATACGGATTTCTGGCTATTTTCTTCATCTCACCTCAGGATTTCTCAGAGGAGGTCTTGGGATTGTCATATTTATCAAATCCCTCAGGTGATCTTCTGTTAAGTCAGGGTGGAGACACCCCATCTTCTGTCCTGCAACTCAGAAAATAGAAAATGAAAGAATTTCAAGTGTTTGCCTTGTATCTCATGGCTTAGCCGATGTCTTGCCTAGGGTCCAGCACCCATTCGTGTTTTCCTCTAAATGATCCAGTCTCCTTGAATTATATTCCATACCATATACTGAACTAATAAAAGGAATTCATTTTCAATAATGAGGATTTTACTAAATGGATTCATTTGAATTAAAGTTAAACAGATTCCTCTTCCTCAGTTGTTTAATCAAGATTTCATTATCAAACTTTGCAATGGTGTTCTTCAGAGAAACTTGCAAGCCAGTTTTCCTAAGCCCTTCTTTCATTTTTAAGGTATGTGAAGTTTAAGATAATGTAAGAAGATCCTCATATATTTTTCTGTGGCAGCTGGAATCATTTAGGTGGTTTATGTAAATTTTATGCAAATTTAACACATTTTTATGCCCCCAAACTTATGGTGGTCATAACTATTTTATTCACCAAAAGTTGGGCTTCAGCAAGATCCTACTGAAGACTGATGATCTATGCGGCCTCCTTCTGCCTGGCTTTTTGTGACATTTATCATCATCCTACTTGGATACCCAAAGACTTGCAATATGTTACTATAGGGCTGAAATAAGACCCTGATTTTCCTCCAACCGAGGCTAAACTATACGGAAAGCATGTAGAAGATCATTCCATGGAGCTGCCATTCTCATTCCCCTACAACTCATCTTGATTCATTTATGCCACAGAGTACCAGTCGTTTAGACTACAATTTCACTGAGTAAAAAGACACACCCTAATATGTACGGAAAGTATTACTAAATTGTATTAGATTTAAAAGGGACTGTTTGCCAGCAGCTAAAGGTAGATAGAATAAGTTCCTGACAATGCAGCTCTAGAGAAAATCTTAAGGGGTGATGATTTCATTAATTTTCAGAGCTTTACAGCCAACTGGCAGAGGTTTTTCTATGCCATTGTGGCTTACTGCCTTTGAAATTTCTTTCTTTTCTTAAATTAACCTGTGTTAAAAATGATACAATAGCAATAATAGTGAAACAAAATTAACCTCTTTATATAATCTTAAATCATCTTAACTAACTTAAATAATAGTACACTGAGTTTATAATGCTGCAATGTACCTGTTATTAGGAACATTTATAGATCCTCATATTAGTTTTATCAACAGATAAATAACATTTGGAAAATTGAGTCATATATACATAAAGTATAAAGAAACTCCTAGCCTGAAGAAGGAATTCCCCCATTTAAATCTTATATCCTGTATAGGACCCTATATATTTCTGTATTAAATCCAATGCCTAGTTGTCTTACTTGTGGTAGAAAGAGAACCAAGCCTGGAACCAGAGGGTTCTAGTTTAGGTGATGGTTCTATCACTTTACATATGTGACTTTAGGCTAATAACAGAACCTCTCTGGGCCTCAATTTTCTTATTTGCAAAATGGGGATATTAACATTAATGTTACCTTCTTCACATGGTGTTTTAAAAATAAAATAATAAATGTGAGTGACTGGCAGAAAAACTTTATTCCCCAGAATCCAAAGGAGTTTGTCTTGTGTAGGGAAAAGAAAAAAAAAAAATCCAAGGAAGTGGTTCTGCTATAAAGCCTACACTTTCTATAGTAACTGCCAGGGAAGCACTGGATTAGAACAAATGTGTCTGAGAAACAAGAGGGAAGGAGGACACAGAAGGGAAAAGAGAAGACAAGGGAGAGGGGGTGTCAGGGCACCACAAGCATAGCATTCCTAGGAAAGAGAGGGTAGAAGTTTCCATGTGAAAAGGATGGATAGACGAAGGTATGGATGGATGAATGCACAGATAGACAGATGGACTGACTAGGTAAGTTCCTGTACCATTTTTTAAGAAAATGATGAGTCAAGGTCTACTTTGGGGTAGCTGCTCACTGAGGCATCGGGGCAGTCCAGAATTCTTTCAGCTTAACATGTAGATATTGTCACTATTGAGCTTTTGTACAAATGCCAATATTTCTGTTTCTTAGATGTGGCTGCTGGTAGGTGAGTGGCTCTTTTAGGATGATCCCCAATCCACTCCTAGAAAGTATGACCTTCTTGATGTTGTATTGAAATCTTCTGATTCTGGTGAGTGTTACCTTGGATCCTAACTCTGTTCAGAGTCACAGGATACTTTCCTTCTCTTTGATGTAGGGCAGCATCACTCCAAACAAGCTCAATCCTCGATAAGGTTGGAGAGCTATAGTATGCATTAGTTCATGACTGTCAAGTGTTGAAGGCCTCCACACAACATTATAAATATGTTAAACTGGGAGTTAACTTCTCCTTTATCTTCTGATATTCTGATACAATTTCCCAAACCTTGCACTAGTCAGGTTTTGGGGGTTCATCACACAACTCAAAATTTACAAGATGTCAACATCTCACTATAGGACCAAACGGGCCAACAAAAAGCCCATTTTTATACAGCATGTTCATGAAGTGGCGCACTAAGTTATTTTGTAATAGGGTAGCTTTCTATAGTATAGTGTTTTCATGGAAAAATGGAATCGTCATGAAAAACCTATCTTCTACATTTTCAATGATGTAAAGGATAATTCTTTTACTCCAGTCATGTATCATTCATTCATTCAATATCCATCTACTTCTTTATTTATTCGTCATTCACTCATCAAACACTTACTTAGTTTCTACTAGTTCCTAGGCATTTGGCTAGGTGCTAGTGCTAGAGATAGGGAGTAAGTGGGATATGGTTCGTTGAGCCTAAAATAATCTGGTCATCAAGAATTTAAATTAAGAGGCCAGGAGGAGGTATCAGAATGGGGATGAGAAAGAGTTTTCAACAATGAGGAACTATAGGTAAAAGAAGGAAAACTGGAATTGAGGTGGAAATACCAGGGGGATAGGCATGTGTCCATATGGAGGTGTGACCCACCAACTTTATAAACCTGTGGCCTTGGAAGAATTATATTGCTCCAACTTCTTTATCACAAGAGGAAACAGGTCCTTGAGGCATACAGGGCAAGGCAATGTCTCTTTGAGACTAGACCTTTCCGGTGTTTGGGTGTAATTCCAGATCCCCTCATCTTGTTAGTGGAAGGCATCACATAACTGGGGACTACCTATTCCCTGTAGGATTTTATTTTATTGTGTTTTGATGCTATATAGAGTAGTATACTTTTTGTTTTCTATTACCAATGTATAATGTCATAGAATTATATATTATATAATATTCTATAGAAGAATAATTTATCCATTCAACTGCTCTTTAGTTAAATCTAGTTCTCTCCATATGAAAAAAAAAAATAACCCCATTCCTTTCCTTTCTAGAAGGCATTTATAATTTTCCATACTAGTTGTTTACTAATCAGTATCCCAAGAGTTTAAGTGTTCTAAATGGTACCCTCCTAATTTTTAAAGACTAAGATGGTTGCAGAATTTTCTTATTTAAGTCTCATAAAAAAATCTAGCGAAGACGCTGGTAAAAATGACATATCATTTTACGTCTAAATTTAGTGACAGACATTTAGCCAAGTTTATTTTTCACCGGATACTGAAGTTCACAGATTTTTCTAAAAAGAGTGGTAAGGTCTAAATTACCATGCAGCCAAGAATTTAAAGGAAGAGATGAAATAAAGTGACCTTTTACTCTATGCATTTGAGCATCAAATTGGGCAAATCCTTTTTACAAAGTCCCCACTTTTTTTTTCCTCCCTTTACAGAAAATATTGGCCTCAGAGTACCCAGTAAATTACTAGACCAAAGGCAATTCCAGTCTTTTGATTCTTGGCCCGATTTTCCTCCTATATTCCCAGTGTGGATTTAAGGGTCTTGTGTACACATTAAAGCAGAACCTAATAGAGATGTAAAAAGGGAGAAAGAAAAAGGAAACAGGGAAAGAAAATAAAAGACAATGCAGTAATCTCTCCTTTGATGAGCTCTGGATGTACATAAGGGTGTGGTTAAAAAGTGAGTCATTATACCACTGCCTACTCCCTTTGTGGAAAAGACAATGATACTATGGAACTAATGCAGCTAGAGAGGCATTTATGTAACTATTAGCCTCTGAAACAATAGACAGGCAGGAGTGTATTGTTCTGGAAAATGTTCAAAGAGGAGGAGTCATTTTGTCCTCTTTAAAATTTAATATCTATTTTTTTCCCTGTATCATTTGGAGGAAGATCCCTTTTTTTTCTTTTCTTAAGCAAAATAAGTGTTTTGCACTAGTAGGTAGTGAGTGAATTCTTCTTGCCAGCAGGAAGAAAAGCAATTTTTGAATGCCAAATATAGCTCCTTTGTGTGAAAATATCACATAGCCAGAGACATTTTAGAGAAGAAAGGAAAGATACATGTTCTGAATTAATATTTTTTAAATGTACAGGGAGAGGAATGTTAGCAATGGAACAGGAAGAAATTGACATAAATAGCCTGAGAAGAAACAAATCATCTTATCTACAGTCACGGCAGCCCCAAAGTCAGAATGTTTATCCTGTCTGCAGTGCTCATGGCATTTTCTGTGATCTCAGAAGGATAATTCATCCTCCCAGGCCATGTCTTATGGGAGATAGGTGTTTCTAATCATCCTGTTTAGTTCAAGACATTTCTTCTTTTCCTTGCCTTCCACTTCTGGTTTCAGTGTAAGATCACCAACTGGGCAAAGCATGAGTTACCCTGGACACAAAAGATGGCCCTGGTGCTGGGGACAGAGGTAGAATCCTCTCATACATGGCTGTCTTTAAGTCTTCAAATTGTACTGACACCTTTGGGATTCATACACCCTGAGGAGTCTCTTCATCCATTATTTACATAGAGCAGGAAATCAGCCAGTTACAAAGAGGATTGATGGAGGTGGTGGACATTGATGACTTTCATCCACCCATATCTTTTCCTCCTTCATTTGACAATAACATATGCTTTGCCTTTGACACACTAACCTCCCTGTCCCATGTGATCCTGGTTATACTGGCAGTCCAGCTATCCTGCCTTTCTTCCCATAGATATGTGATCCAAACCTGAACAGTGAGATACTCTCTCAGGAACTTGAATCTTGAGTGGAATGACCCAAAAATGGAACATGATCACTGAATCAGTTTGCTAGTGGTACTTTGAAGAGAGTCCGCATTGATGCATCAATCCCCTCAACTAGACCATGTGAATTGTCCTGATTTCTTTTTGCCGAGGCTTGGCTAATCATTTTCCTTGATTCCATTAGTTATCTCACATCACTGCAATGAATTTGATTTTGGCCAGGACGGTTGCAACCAAAAATTCCTAACTACGGTAAGCAGAAATATTTCCTCGATATGACTCATCTCTTAGTAAGATACCTAGGTGAAAAGCTTATGTTGAAAGTGTTCTTCCTTTTAGAAACTCATGCATTGGCTTGTATCTTCCCATTACCATTGTCTCAGTTTTATTCATTCATTCATGCATTTATTAACTTATATTGTCTTTTGTCCATTCATTTGTCGACTATCTACCATCTTCTAGGCACTAAGGGTATTCCCTTTAGGTATCTGCATGACATACTTCTTCATCTCTCTAACTCTCTGCCTTAATGTCACCTTCTCAATGAGACCTATGATCTCCTTTCTCAGTCTACAGTCCCAGCCCCCTTATCCTGACTTTTTTTTATAGCAATTTCACCTTTTCAGAGACCATATAATTCACTTGTTTATTATAATGTATTCTTCTTCTTCTTATTATTATTATAGTACGTTTATTGTCTATCTTCCTGAAATAAAGAACAAACTAAGAAAACTGGATTTTTTTTTTTTTTTTGCCTTTTTCATTCTCGTACTCTCAGGACCTAGATTAGTGCCTGACATTTATTGAATAGGTGAAATATATTAGAATTTATTTAAGAGTACATAGATATATTGGGTACCTGGGTGGCTCATTCAGTTAGCATCTGCCTTCAGCTCAGGTCATGATCCTAGGGTACTGGGATCAAGCCCCACGTCAGGCTCCCTGCTAAGCAGGGTGTCTGCTTTTCCCTCACTTCCTCACTCATGTTCTCTGTTGCTATTTCTGTCTGTCTCCCAAATAAATAAAATCTTTTTTAAAAAAGTACATAGATATATACATTATGAAAGGAACATATTGTGACTTTTTATGTGCCAACTTGATGAGGCTGAACTCCATTCTTTAAAATTCCCTTTGCTCTACATTTTCTATGAGTCTGGGCTGCAAGGTCGATTCTTGCAGGGAGTTTGTGGGGGTAGAAGTGAAGCAGCAGCTTTTTCATAGCTAGTCCTGTGTTGCTCACCTGCTAGCTCACCTCATCCTCATCAGTGTGTCAGCAGCTAGGCCCACCCCTGATCCAACTCTTGTGGCTTTTCCTTCAGCATTGCTGACTCCTGAGCCACATGTGTGTTTTCTCTCCTTGACCAGGAGCCCCACCTTCTTCAGGATAGATACTCACACCACCAAGGTCAGAGGCAATAAGAACATACACATTTTATAGTATCACAGACTCAAGTCATGCTTGTGATTCCAGCTTGTCTTTGATGCACTTTACATTAATATTCCCTTTCCAACTGGTTGCCTTGGACTTGAAGCTTCAATGTCAGATTGACGGACAGCCTTGGGGAGGCTGATTAACCGTCTCCCAGGATTGTATAAGGTTGAATCCTTTTTTTTTTTTTTTTAATCTATCTATCTACCTACCTACCCACCAATTCTAATGTCTGCATGCTGAATGAATTCTAGCCCCTGACTGATACAGATTTTGGAACCTGGAAATGAGATGAGGTGCTACCATAACAAAACCTAAAATGTGGAAGTGCCAGTGGATACAGGCAGTTTGCGGAAGTTGGAAACACTGTAAGAATTTTGAGGACACTATTAGTAAAAGCTTCAAGTGCCTTGAATGTACTCTTCACAAAATTTTAAATTATGTGGTGGCTATCAGTGACAACTTTAAGGGATAGGAAAAAAAAGAAAACGATAGCTTATTGGAAACTGGAACAAAGGCAGAAAGTTAGCAACACTCTTGCCTGTAGAAATCAAGAAAATAGAAATTTTGCCTAGTGAACCAAGCAGAGGAGATTTTCAAAGTGTTTACTCCCTGGTTTCCTCTTACTGTCTGAAGTAAGATGCAGAAGAGAGAAACTCAGGTAAGGCCTTGAAACAAACAAAAAAGTGAGAATATGGCTTTTGGAAAGATCTCAGACTCTTCATATGGTCCAGGATGCTGAAAGAAAAAAGGAAAAGAAAAGAAAAGAATGAAAGAAAGAAAGAAAGAAAGGGAGGAAGACAAGAGGTAAGGATCAAATCCAGGACAATGCCAGAAATACATTGAAGGAAGATAAAATCCAGAGTATGGGCATGAAATATTTTATTCGAATCTCAGAAGGTCTAAAGTGGTGCCTCAGAGGAACTTGATTTAGATTGAAGGGCTCTAGAGAGATTAAGAATGTGCCGCAGAGGGTCCCTCGATCAAACTAATGCTAGGAAGTTTCAGGTCTCCATCCCTCAGTCATCTTAGCAGCAGCCAAGGTAGAGAGAGAGGAGTTTATCCAGAAGACATTGTGGGGTGGGGCTTTTTTCTTTTGGGTTTGACCCCAAGAAATTTCATAGGGGACTCACAAAGTTCTCAAAGGAGAATTAGGCAGAAACATCACAGCTTGGGCTGAGAGGGACAGAGATGGTATAGAATGAGGAGAGATTGGCCCTTGAATCCTCAGAATTTTAACACTTGTGACTTTTTGTGAAAATGTTAAGAGGGTGGAACCAGGAGCACTGAGGGCACAGTGGGAAATATGAATTATTTCAAATAAGAGGTCTAATCAAGGACCTTCCAACATTTTCCTAGCTGAATTTCAGAATTACAATGGACCAGTAACTCCCCTATATTTCCCACCTCAATCTTTGAACATGACTATCTATAATGGTTATCCCATGCCTGTTCCACCATTGCATGTTGTAGGGGTTGGGGATGGGGAATAGATAATTTGTCTCTTTTGCTTCTGCTTCCCAGAACTATAGATTGTAAGGAAATATACTTGTGGAATCATGCTTGAGGGATTATACTTGAGAAACCTCTTCCATACTTGGACCTGATTTAGATGTTGAGCTTTTGGGCTTTGAGTGGATATTGAGAATTTTGAGGTCTTTGGGGCAGCAAGTATATTTTGCCTTGAGGGCCGAAGGATGGACTATTGGGAGTCTCTAAGGCAGCCCCCCAAGCATCTTTGACCCCTGGGATGCACACTCTTATTGTAGTCTCTCCCTGCTGAATATTGTTTGGGCTTATTGACTCACTTCTAACAAGCAGAATACAGCAGAAGTGATAGGATGTCAATTCTGAGATGAGTTTATAAAAAGTTGTGGTTTCCATCTGTGAGGCTTTCTCACTGACTTTTGAATGGCTCAATGTGGGAAAAGCCAGCTGTCCTGTCATGAGGCAGCCTGTGGCCAGTTCCATGGGAGTGAACTTGAAAGTGGACCTTTTGAGGCTTCCCAACTGCCATGTGAATAAGCTTGGAAGCAGATCCTCCCAAGTCAATCCTTGAGATGACTGCAGCCCCAGCCAAAACCTTGATGATAGCTCATAAGAGAATTTGAGCTAAAACTAGCCAGAAAGCTGCTCCTAGATTCCTGATCTACACAAACTGTTGGATAACAAATGTTTTGTAATTTTCAGCCTCTAAGTGTCAGGATAATTTGTTATGCAGAAATGGGTAAAAAATACATTTCTATTCTAGAGGATAGCCTACACTCCAATGTTCTAATTGCTATTATGTAACATTTTGTAAAGGGGCAATGCTAATTTGTTTAATAGGATGATCTTGTCAACGAATTCTTTGGTCTCCATTTGAAGAATGCCAACCTCGAGTTTTGTCTTCTACCTCTCCACTGTCTTACTTGATCTTTTGATTAATTAATTCCTTTAATTATAAAATGATGGCTACACAGGCCATGAGGGTATGATGTTCTCTTGTGTCCTTAGACTTTGCTCAGGTTAGGATACTCAGATATAAAGGGCTGGATCAATACATAACAATAGGTAACTTGTTGGCATACTTTATCTGTACCAAGAACTGTGCAAATAGCGTTTTATGTAATCATTTTAGATAATTCTTCTATTAAAGTACTGGTACCGTTATTATGTCTTTAAAGAAACTTAAGGAGACTTTAAAGAGACTTACCCAGTGTCACACATTGATTAGAGGTGGATCTGAAATTTGAGCTCAGGGCCGTCTTTCTGCAAGGCCTGAGCTCTCAATAACCCCAGCAAAGAAGAGCTCCTGTCCCTCTTACAAGCAAGTTAATAAATTGTAATGAGTGGATTCTCTTCAAGGCACAATATTTATGGAACAGAACTAGGGCAAACCCTTTTTATGTCTTCATGGATGTAGCCTGAGAGGGGTTTGGAATCCACACCCAGTCCTTTGTCAAAGCTGAGTCCATGATGTTTTTAAAGAGAGAGGTGAATGGTCAAGGTAAAATATATTTTGTCACCAGGTTAGAGCGCTTGCTCCTTAGAAAATTTTAGTTGATCCAAAATGTTGTTTAGAATGTGGGAGGTAGTTGAACTGGCCAATCCTCTGATTTCCAGGATCAGAAGTACATGATCCTGAAGGGGCAGTCTCTGGGTCCGCAGAGACATTTCATTGAACAGAACAAGAACTTCCTGGCTGTGCCTGTAACCAGGACTACCACCTCTTCGTTTCTCACTAAGGAAAAAGGGAGTTCATACATAGGGTAAACTGGTATGTGCCAGAACATCTATTAGACGCCTCAGCTTATACATCTGAGGTCATTCTGACAATGCTATTGCCTCTTGTTCATTATTTTAAAAAGACAATTGAAGTATAAAATATAATGTATTTCTTGATATTAACAAGTATCTTTGTTCTATTTGGAAAAAAACACATTTTTTAAGGGTTTGGCATTAATACAATTTTTAAAAATGGAATTTTAGGTAAAGGTTCTTAACTAAATATTTATTTTTATTTGCTTTTTCCTCTCACTAATTTTCCCAAAGACTATTTTTTTTTCCAAAATAAAATCCCTTCTCTCTCTCACTTTTAAGTTTCAGCATAATTTTAAAACATCGTTATTGGAAAATGCAGTCTTTTTTTTTTTTTTTGGACAACTTTCTCATACTCAGACTATGCCTTCAGTCACAGGGTGATGGTCAGGCCAAAGTTTATCTTATCACACCAGAGTTTTAGGTCATTTCCAGTGTTCTTGTTTTTTTGTTTTTTTTTTTAATTCTTTTTAAACTTTCACTTGAAAAGAAAATTAATTGGGAAACAACAGCAAAGCTTTTTTCCTTCCTCTTTCAGCTACTCAACTGCCAACTGCCAATTCTTTCTGAATTCTTTATCTGATGTGCACTGAGACAAGGAAATTGTGGCTGTTCCTGGAGCTGGCAATAGTTAAATGGAATTCTAGAGAGTGACTCAAACCAACATGTATTTTGTAGAGTCTTGATTATACACAGCTTTCTCTGAGACATAAAAACCTCTTGAAGGATTAGCTTCTAGAGAGAATTACCATTTTGGAAGATTTGTGTCACATTTCAGTGATAGAATTATTCAGAAAAAAATGCTCTCTGTAAATAATCTCTAAGTTCTCACAAACATCTGAGCTCTTGGGGGCCAGAATCAGGGCACAATTTGCATAGATTAAATACACACACATACACACATGCTCACATCTACTAATCCAAAGGTCTCTTGGTTGTGTTATGATATTCTCCAGAAACTTTTGTCAGAATGACTCTACTAACTCTTCAAAAGAGCCTGTGATACAGACCATGAATACACTGTTGTAGAAACCTTATTTTAACCACTGATGTATTTCAGCTCTATACAGTTTGCAGCTGGATTAACTTGGTTAACATCTAAGTATGTTACATGTATCTTTTCTTCAGTAGACTAGTGTGAAATACAAAGCTTATCTTTTTTTTAATTTAATGCCTTAAGGGAACTAAATCATATCTTATAAACACTTAACCATATGATGGCTCTTCCATTAGATTTAAATCTCGTTGTTTTCTTTTTTTATATATAGATTTTATTAATTTATTTATTTGACAGACAGAGATCACAAGGAGGCAGAGAGGCAGGCAGAGAGAGAGGAGGAAGCAGGCTCCCTGCTGAGCAGAGAGCCCCATTCGAGGCTCGATCCCAGGACCCTGGGATCATGACCTGAGCTGAAGGCAGAGGCTTTAACCCACTGAGCCACCCAGGTGCCCCAATCTCGTTGTTTTCAAAATGCAACTTAGAATATTACTATTATTACACACGTTAGCTACATCAAGTTCCCCAAGATTAATTATTTTTACCAGAGTATTGGATGTATTGGTGGAATATTTTATTGTATTACATTTCTGTCTTAGAGACTTTCAAGACATCATAAAGTATTAAGGCTGGAAAGTAATTTAAAATTTTGTGCAGCTGGTTGATTTCTCATCAGAAATACTCCAGGGAGGCTGAAGAATTTTGAATCTTTAACTTATGACTGACTATTATACCAAGGAACAAAATGCGACCCAACTGCATTTTCTTGGTGACGATGGAGTCCATGTCAAGTGAAAAAATCTAACTCACTTTACAAATCAGCCCAGTAGTTGTCTTGGTTTCAGGCTCCAGTCACACATTTCATGGAAGAATGTAGCAGAGTCAATCTATGCTCTTCCTCCTTACCTAAGCCTTCCTTAGGTCAGGCTCCCACATTCTAACTTTCCCATTCCAAAGTAAATTGCCGTGAGAAGTTTTGGAGAAATTAGCTCAGAGTATCCAACACTTGATGACAGGAAAAATTCAGAGAATGTGCTTGTGTGAATATGAGCAGGTATTTGTATGCCTGGGATGAGGATGGGCAAGATGCGGAAGTAGATGGTGGGGGGGGGGGGGGTTGGGGAGTGGGGGAAGAGAGCTGTGATGTTCCTGGAAATAATTTGCTCCCATGTCAACCTGGTAAAAGGCATCTCCCTTAAATCAGGCAGGCATAATGAATGGTGTGATACCCGGTAGCCTGCACAGTTATAAATACATGGCCTTTCATCCTAGAGATGACCCATTACTACTCACTAAAACAGTCTGTCACAGTGGCGCTCTGGAGCCATTCATTTTTCACAACCCCCTTGGCGACGTGACTGGGATTTCCTGAAACCATGCTCTGGTTCCTGCCCTGTGAGTGCTCCTCATTAATACCCTCTGATTCCTTTCTTCCAAAGGTTATCATGTCTTGGTGTTATTTGTGTGTGTGTGTGTTTGTGTGTGTGTGTGTGTGTGTGTGTGTGTGTGTGTGTGTTCCAAAGACAGACAAATAAACGGAGTGACAACCAAGCTTGGCTTTTCTGTAAACACCGCTTAATCACGCTGTGAAGCTTGACCAAAAGGCAATCTTAAGATATTCAGAATGTTCAGGTTCCAGTGAAATGCATAGGAAGTTAGAAGTTTTAAAAAGCAGTTAAAGCTCATCTCTCCATTCTGAAGGCTCTGATTTCCCATCATGAAAAGACCACTTTGGCACCGTGGTTGCAGCAAAGCGGGGCCTTCTGATTTGCTGGCTGCTTCAAACAACGGTTGTTTCTTTGATAGTATTGGCACCTATCTCCGTTCACGATCTAGTGCCTCTCCTGCACTTTGTAACATATCCCATCTGGTTTTTAGGGACCCTGTCATAAGGAGACCTGGAAGAGTGAAAAAAGGCCTGATTGATCACAAGGTCCTATCAAATGTCAAAGCCGGCCCTGGCTGACCTCCCATCTATTCAGAGCTACTTTGATTTAATCTCCAAACTGGCTGCTTCTCCAGGCTGTGAGTTCTATCTGCAACCCATGTGTCAGCATTGAGATATGACCTGCTTCACGCTCCATTCATCTCATTTGAAGGACGGAAATTAAACTGGAGGGTCGAAGAGGGGAACTGTTCAAAATACACACATTAACTGAAGGCTTTTGTGTGGGTGCATTATAGGAGTTTGAACAACCATTAAAAATTATATTAAAATGAAATTGATCTTTACTCCACCAAAATGGTTTAGAACTTTGCCCCCTTCACCACCCCCTTCATCCGTTCTTTCTTGTAGTAATCATACGAACCTGGTCTCATTAAGGTTCGAAGTAAAGGAGAGAAAATTTTTACACTTTTTCAGTTTGCTTTAAAAGGTGTCCTTTAGAAAATTAACTTATTGCCTGCAATTTTCACAGTAAATATTTGGGGAAAAAATAGAGATCCAAAGGGCTGATAACCAGACTAATAGAAAGGTACACTGCTATGTTTAGCATTATTGATTTAAGCTACACCTTTCAAGGTTTAAAAAAAAAAAATCATTTAAAATTCTGACTTCGGGAATAGTTTTGTAACTGTCCAGGCACATTGCTGTGGTATAAATCTATATATTCCCAGTTCCATTTTTTTTTCTTTCTGAACTCCCCTTGCTCTTTTTATTGGCCCTTTTATACTATTAAGCAGGACTAGTAACTAGCAAATCTTGATTCCTTATAGATCTGTTTGTTATAATAAGCTCAAAAGCAAACTCTATTTCTTTTACTAGAGGTGTCCCCAAATTATGAGAATAAGATAATTATATTCTAAGTGTGTTTGGAGAGGGAGCTATAATTATTTCTGCATGCATTCATTTGCTTATACATTCATACATTTGTTATTTGAACTCTGTACTATAACAATATCCAGGTAAGTAAAAGTGCATTTTAATTTTATTTATAAAGTATATTACACATTTCCTGTTATACTAGTAATACATGTCCAAACAAAGACAGGAGAGGAGAGAGAATGAGACAGAAACAATTTGTTTATGAACACTTTCTGTCTTCTTTAGTGGAATCACACTATTCCTGCTTGGGAGGAGACTTCATTTTCAGTTGTTTCAGTCATCCCAAATTTTATGTCTTTGTAATATTTTGCATGAAAGTGATTATTTGTTTTGTTAGTATTTTGTGTAAGGCCGTTTCGGTTTTTTAAGTTTTTTACCATAATGAATATTGTTATTAAAAATATTTTCATGCTTCCATGATTTTTTCCAACAAAATTCTCTAATTTGAAATTAGGATGTGCCCAATTTAATATTTGCAGTCAAAAGTAATATCTTTTCTTTTATGGTTCTTCATTTGAACACCTACATAGAAATAGCTTTCCTTCTTAATCACATATGTTTTCTTTAGTATATATTGTTTGTTTCATATTTAATACATATGCAAGAGTATGAATACTATGGTGGATATTAGTGTTTTTTTCTGCATAAACCATTTCATAGGACTTATGGAAAAGATTTGAAACTCTGGTTATATGGAGGAAAAGCTTTTGAACATCTGAGGCATTCAAAGAATGCCATTTAAGCTTTAGTTTTGCAAGCAGGGAAACAGAAGAACACAATATGACTGTATCTCTCTTATACTGCTTCTCAGTAAAATCTCCTTCTTGCATATCCTTATGTAAATATCTTATTACTCAAAGCAGAATGTGTTAAAGCATGCATTTTGCAAATTAATTCATTCTGTACAGTACCAAATGGGAAGTGGGTTCATTGTTTTCATGTAGTACTTTTCAATAGAACTTTTTGCAGTGATGGAAATGTTCTGTATTTGTGCTGTTCAATATGGTGGCCACTGGCTATGTGTGGTTACTGAACACATGAAGTGGTGACTGAACTGAGGCAATGCATGATTTCATGTAATATAAATTGTGGCCAGTGGCTCTCTTATTACCCAATACAGCTCTAGTGGCTTTACCATTATTCGAACTATTATAGTAGTTTAATAAACATTATAGATGCTTACCCAGTTATTCAAGCTCATTTCATTGGAGAATAAATATTAATGGTGAGGAACTTATAATTTTGGAATATAAAAATAAGAAGAAAGATAACCACATGTGCATTGAGAGTCATTTTTCATGTTTTCTTTCAGAGAAGAAGATTGACAATGTCAATAAGGAAAGGTGATGATAGTGTCTTCATGGACCTTTGGATAAGACGGGTTGGCAAATAATAAGATTATCTGGCTTTGAAACTAACCTATTAAGTAAGTCCCTTTTGGTGATCTAGTTACTTCATATGCATGATAAGGAAGCTGGAATGAATAATTTTCTTTCTTCTCACTGTGGATAAATTGTATGTATCTCTACTGTTTTATATTCAGAATCAAATACTACCTTTCCCTTCATACCTCAGTAAGGTATATAAGCACCAGTGCCGGATGCTTTTTAGTGCTAAGTATTTGTGTATTTAGTATTTAGTATTTAGTGCTAAGTGTTTGCTGCCTTCACCATCCATTCTGGTAGCTTGCTATTTTCCACACTCAGACGTGGGCAAGGTTTTTAAACACAGAAGGTTTTGAAGTAGGAGACCTCTTTTGCTACAGAGTGGTAGAGGATCATTGGCATAGCCCTCTGCTCTTGAGTTGCTAAAAGGTTCTACTTCCATAGATGGCCAAAGAAATATGAGATTCCAGAATTCAGCTGACCTTCCTAAAGGAAACTCCTCAAGATGCTCCTAAGGGCCTGGATAAAGTGTGCTGAAGTGATGATGGAAAGGCTGGAGAAGAGCCAGAATATAACTAAGACTTAACTTCCTAACACCTATCATATATGACTTTTCTGGAAAGATGTTTCCATACCTCAGCAATATTGACTACTTTGATCACTCAAGCCCAGAATAATTAAACTCTCCTTCTTTTATATTTTGACACATTATATATTTTGCTTGTTATTTAATGTTACCTTCTTTGGGATATAGTTAGTCTTTAATGTGATGATGTATTTTTAATCCAATGAAACTATTAAGTTCATAAGAACAAAGGCACAAATCTTATTCCTGGCACACTGTTCTTTGTATCTCACAGGCCCTAGTGCAGTGTAATCTATTCTTCCCCACCCAAGATCAAACATATGGGGAAAAACTATCTAAACAGGAAAGCATTGTACAGATATTGCTATTATTATTATGGCAGGAATTGATTTTGTAGATAATTTAATAATTACTCTTATTTCTGTTACGTATTCTCCTCCAAGGACTTAATAGCTAGTTAACATTTTTCTGAGTTCACTATGTAGATGCCCTGAAATCGTCCCAGAATTTCTAGAATTTCATTCCTATAAGAATGTCTAAGGAAAATTCATTATACTCTTCCCTGAGAAGAGATAATATTAAAAATTAATGACCATTTCAGTCCTCTGGGATGTAATATAATTCAGAGGAGGAGAGGAGGTCTGTCACTATCGTTTTCAAGGGCAATTCACAACAACAATTTGAGTGATAAATCCTGAAGCTTGATGTCCTTCTCCTCATTGTAGAATGTGAGTGTTGACAATGACTTCTTTTAAAAGTAGCAATATCTCATTTGAAATTAATGCATCTGGTTGAGAAAAAGAAAAGGGTCAATGTGTAGTAAGAGTTATATAGATGTTCATATCATTTACTGCCATTAATTCATAACTGTAACTCTATCTCAAAGAAATAGCTCAATAGAAATAAAAATCTCAGGGAATGAGTACCTTACTCATGCCCTATCAAAGATAAAAAGAAGTTGGAAACAATTCAGATACCCATTAATAGGGAATGCTTAAAGAAATTAAAGTATACTAGCAAGAAAATATGTTAGAAAGATGTTAATTCTTTAGCATTTTAGAGCCTATATGCATCAATGTTTATGCCATAATGTCAAATGGAAAAACAGCAGAATGAATATTAGTATTGAAGTACGTAAGATATTTATATGTTTATATATGTATGGACACTAACATTTCCTGAATAGACCTTGTTTCATTGGGTAGAAGGTTTATAATACGTAAAGAACACAGCCTTAACATTAGAGTTAGATTTAAATTCCAACTTTGCCCCAAATTAACACTGGCAAACTATGAAGCCATCCAAATATTGCTTAAATTTTTGTCCTTATTAGTTAAAATTCTTTTGTGAAATTAAACAAGAAAATCTGCTTAAAGTGTCCAGGACATAGTAGGAGTTTAATACCATTATTTTCCTTTTCTTTACTAAATATCTGAGACTTCCCTAGGATGAGAAATTTTACTAAAATTGATTGATTCTGATAGGAATTTCAATATACTTGTTTTTGACCCCCCCCCAAAATTTTTAGAAGTCAATAACAAATTTAGGATTCAGGGGGTTCTGGTTGGCTCATTTGGTTAAGTGTCTGTCTCCAGCTCAGGTCATGATCCCAGGATCCTGGGATTGAGCCCTGCATCAGGCTCTCTGATCAGTGGGGAGTCTGCTTCTCCCTCTGCCCTTACCCCTGCTAATGCTCTCTCTCTTATAAATAAATAAAATCTTTTTAAAAATGAAATTAAGGATTTATGTGATAGCTCTTCTCTGATTGGCAATTTTTATATTTCAATGGATTTCAGAAGGATATTAATTATCCAGGATTGGAGGTCAATTTATATATATAATTGAAAGTATAAAACTCAGAATGGTATATTAATATGTGATAGTTTTATGCATCAACCTGATTGGCTACAGTGTTCCCAGATTAAACACAATTTCTGGTTGTGTTTGTGAGAACATATCCAGATGAGATGACTATGAATCAATGGACTCAGAAGTGAATTGCTCTTCTCAACGTAGGTGAGCATTGTCCTGTCCTGTGAGGGCCTGAATAGAGCAAACACTGGAGGAAGGACGAATTCATCCCCTTTCATCCCTTTTTCCTTCCTTACTGTGGGAGCTGAGATATCTCATCTCATCTCATCTCCTCTGGCCCTTCGACTGAGATTTACAGGACAGTCTCTCCTAATTCTCAGATGTTTGGACTCAGACTGAATTATACCATTGGATTTCTTGGGTTTCCGGCTTGCTGATGGCAGATCATAGGACTTCTCAGCATCCATAATTGCATGACCCAGCTCCTCATAGTAAATCTCTCTTTCTCTTTTGATTGACAGATGATAGATAGATAGAGATGAGAGATAAAATCTTACAGCTATAGGATAGAGATATTAGATAATTAGATAGATATTAGATAATAGAGATATGTCTATAAGATGGATAGATATCTCTGAGGACTTCCGTTTCTCTGAAGAACATTGACTAATACAAATTTTGGATCGAGAGCATGGAATTGTTTCTCTAATCTAATTAGGTTTAAATATGCTAAAGACCCTTTTTCCAGAAGTGGAGAGAGTACTGATAGGCCATAGTGTAAACTGTTTATAGAGATATGCAAAATATCTGCATAAATTATTTATTTATAAGAAACAAGGAGCGATGTAGCATAATATATGGTACTTTTGAACATTTTTGGAAAATTAATGAATGTAATAACATTGAGTAGCTACTCTTACTATGACTGGCAAAGTAGCAACAGAGAAGGATGAGCTCAGGGATTTAAATTCCCAGCTCAAGCACTGCACAAGCGACCTAAGAGCTACTATGTATGCCTGAAAAGACCCTTATCACCTGTAGATACAAGGCTGAAAATTGCTGAAGATCAAATACAGAACCTCATCCTGAGATTTGCTAAATTATAATGCCACTTGAACTCTTAGTCTCACACGGTGTCAACTGTTAAAGTGAGGACATTTAATGTGCAGTAATGGAATCTTAAGGGGCGCCTGGGTGGCTCAGTTGTTAAGCATCTGCCTTTGGCTCAGATCATGATCCTAGGGTCCTGGAATCAAGCCCTGCATTGGCCTCCCTGCTCAGTAGGAGGCCTGCTTCCCTCTCTTCCTCTGCCTGCTTGTGTTTCCTCTCTCACTGTGTCTCTCTCTGTCAAATAAATTTAAAAAATAAAAATAAAAAGAATGGATCATAAACTGGGATGAAGTCATAAGTGCAGACTGTACTGAATCTAAGGACTTTGTGCCCCTAATTCTGGCGAGTCTTCTTTACCAGTAGAAGTCTCCCTACCTCCCTACCGCAGGCAGAACTGGCCACCGCACCCCCCACTCCTCCCACCTCCAGTGGTACTGGGTCTTTCCACCTCCACCTGACTGGATTAACCCTACATTGCTTAAGGAAACTGTCATAGCCTCCCTTGAGGTAGTTGCTATGCATGACAATGCTGATTCTCCTCAAGACCCATTCTACCACACCTCTTTACTTCTAGACCTGTAGCTAGATTTGAGTCCCAGCAGGCCCCCAAAATTTATACTATGTAACCAGTGAGAAGGTGTATTATGCTACAAAAGAACTACCTGAGTTTTCCAATTTATACAGAGAGAAATCTGGGTAATGTGTGTTGAAATAGATAGTAAAGATAGTACAAATGTAGGATAATGGTGGAAGGAACATAAAGTGGGATCAGAATGTATTTATTGACACAGGTTCTGCATTTAATGTTATAATTCAAGGAGTTAGAAAGGACTCTAATAGTTTCTTTGGTTGGTTGGATGAAACACAGATTGAAAGATAACCCACCATGAATGAGTTGGAAATGCCAGACATGCCTTGTGGAGGAAGGGATCCAAAGGCTTACGGAGATTAGAACATTAGAGAAGATTTATCATTTAAGACCTACTTAGCCAAACTAAAAGGGTCCAAAATACATAACTTTCCCCAGTACTATTGAGGAATAAATTGAATGGGGAACCCTGGCATCCTTGAAAAGCCCTGTGATCGCTTTTCTCTGTATACCAGACCTCACAGTCGGAACTGCCATCACTGAATTGGGAAAACTAAATGCAATGGCAGTAATTCAGTTTCAAGGTGTAAGAGGCCAAGTGCTGGCATACAACCATCAAAGGCAAGATAGGTATGGTTACATAATGGACATCAGAGTCAAAGCCATAATCAGAATACTCTGACTCATGTAGACCTATGGCACTGGCTAATTGATCATGGTGTCTCTAGAAATGAAATAGAAAGCTTGCTAAATTCTTACTTGGTCTGTACAAACAGGAAAGTTCTAGGTCAGGTGTACAAGTCTAACCTGAATCATAAGAACAGAAATCCATATCCCTTCAAACAGTTCCAGGTTTGAGCCGGTTTATATACCCAGAAGAACCTGAATAAAAGGGAGGCTGGGTCTCCTTGAAGTAGAACCCTGGTAGGCTTCTGAAAATGTGTACTGCTAATCTTTCTCCTAGTCATCCCCAAAGGGACTTGTGACATTTTACCAGGGTAATCCTATACTAGGGAAAAGGGAATAATCAGAATTTATGGGGATTATTGAACATAGCTCTGAAATGCACTAATTTCAGGAGACTCAAAACATCACTGTGGCCTGTCAGAGTAGAAGATTTGGAAATAAGGTATCAGTGGAGTTTAACCTCAGGTCCATCTTACAGTAGGTCCAGTGGATCCCTGAACCTATCCCATGATATTTCCCCAGTTCCAGAATGCACATTTGGAACAGATGTACTAAATATCTGACAGAATCCCCACCTTGGTTCTCTGACCTATAGAACAAGGACTGCTATGGTGGGAAAGGCCAAGGGGAAGCCATTAGAACTTCTCTCCCTAGAAGAATAGTAAATCAAAAGCAATACCACATTCCTGGAGGGATTGCAGAGATTAGTACCACCATTAAGGACTTGAAGGATGCAGGGGTGGGATTTCCACCAAATCTCCTTTCAGCTCTCCAATTTGGCCCATGTGGAAGACAGACAGATTATGGAGAATGACCAGTGGGTTATTGAAAATTAACCAGATGGTGACTCCAGTTGCAGCTGCTTTAACCAGATGTGGTTTTATTGCTTGAGCAAATTAACATGTTTCCTGGTGCCTGGTATACAGCAATTGATCTGGCAAATGCTTTTTTCTCCATCTCCGTCCATAAAGTCTGCCAAAAGCTGTTTTCTTTCAGCTGGTAAAGCCAACAGTACACCTTGACTGTCCTACCTCAGAGGTACAACTCTTCAGCCTTGTGTCATAATTAATTAATTAATTAATTAATTAATTTAAGATTTTATGTATTTATTTGACAAAGAGAGAGAGAGATCACAAGTAGGCAGAGAGGCAAGCAGAGAGAGAGGAAAGTAGGCTCCCTGTGGAGCAGAGAACCTGATGCTGGGCTCAATCCCAGGATCCTGGGATCATGACCCAAGCCAAAAGCAGAGGCTTTAACCCACTGAGCCACCCAGGCGCCCCCTTGTGTCATAATTTAATTTGCAGGGATCTTAATCTTTCCCTTCCAAAATTCGTCACACTGGTCCACACATGGATGTTAGCATTCTTATTGGGCCTGGTAAGGAAGAAGTAGCAACTACTCAACACTTATTGTGAGACTAAATTCTTATGTCAGAAAGTGTGAAATAAACCTAACTTAAAGTCATGGACCCTTTATCTCAATGAAATTTCTAAGGGTCCAGTGGTATGGGTCATGAAGAAATATCCCTTCCAAGAGAGGTAAGTCGTGTCATCAGACCTTTTTACCACCCCAAAAGAGGCACAGATCCTATTGGGACCCTCTGGATTTTGGAGGGAGTTAACATGTTGACGCAGGTGAGTGATTCTGATGCCCTAAGGGAGATTGGACTACCGCCCCACAGTAGAAGTAAGGAAGAATATGTCTGAGATATAAGATAACCCTTAAGGCATCTCTTAGTAATGCCAACCCCACGACTATGATCAATGGAAAATTACAAGAGCCCAGTCTGGGCAGTTCTGCTAATGACCCAGACTCCAGGAGTAAGGATTAGGGTCACTCTAGCAGGTAAAGAACCATGACCTGTTGAAGTGCTTGGTGAAGCAAAGGGAATACGAATGAGTAGTGGAAGAAAATAGTTATAAATACCAGCTATGACCATATGACCAGGTATAGAAATGAAGACTGTAATTTTCATTAATATTTCCTCCTTGTTTTGCTATGAATATATTTATGTGATATGTGTATACATATATTTGTGTGTGTATGTTCTTTACATCTATCTGTATATATATATATGTATATATTTGTTTTCTTTCCTCTCTTATTATGTAACATAAGATATATTAACTGTATATCATAGCATTTAAGTACTGCTAACTTTTAAATTTTATAAGTATTGTTAATTTTAAATCATAGTATTTAAGGGACAAGGTGTCAAAGAGAATAGTAAACATTAGTCAAGGACTTTCTCTCCCAGGGCAATGGTTATTGAATTTTTGGTTGTGCACAGGATACTTGAATCATGTTAAGTGGAATTATGACCTTGTTATTATCTTTGTTCAAAGATTAAAGATGGTTTAAGAAGGTGCATACGGGTAGGAAGTTGGCAAAGAATGGATTTATGACTGTTAATTTTGTGTGTCAATTCAGCCATGAGGTATATAGATTAAACATTCCTTCTGGGTGTGTCTATAGGAGTCTTTCAGGTGAGGTTAACATTTGAAGGGGCTAACTCCGTAGAGTGCCCTCCCAATGTGGGTGGGTATTATCCACTCTTTCCCTTCTGTTTTTCTGAAGGATCCTGACTAATCCATACTGATCTTGACTAGAAACGAGAACCCTTTCCATTTGTTTTCCCCATACTGTGGACATTAAATTCTGGAACATGTATGTGTTCTTTTCATTAAGCTTCTGGGAGTTCTTCTCTCCGGATGCAAGGATGGAATGTCCCCCAAATGTAAGGCCATTTCAGGATAGCTAGAAACTCACTATGTAGTATATTTGAGTGTTTAAAAGAAATTGCTCTTATAAATTAAAGAAGAAAGGGTATGCTGCAAAAAGTGACCTTTGCCACTTAGCAGTAGGGGCCAGAGAGGACAAGGGAAAGATGGAAAAAGGGGATTAAACTTCTTTGTCAAGTGAAGCTATTCCTTGTACCCATGCTTAATTACAAAAGGAAATTAGGAACAAGTGCATGTATATTACTGCATGTATTAATGTGGAGTTTAATTGGTTTGGAGTAAATTAATGGCTGCTTGCAATATTTCTGGCAATTTGTTATAAGCTGTGTAATTTTAAATTGGTTTCTTGAAAATGCTGGATAAAACATTTTAATTCACACATTGCTTTAGGAATTGATTTGGGGATAATAAAATATAATGAAATGTTTTACCTCAGATGGATGTAAGTTCTATTTGCTCTGCAATTTTTTTAAAAACCTGAATGCAAATAATGAGTACACTGCTAGGATCTTTAGAAGAGCTCTGTTTGTAAGTTACTCATCTCTCTTTCTCTCCATTGGGCAAACTATAACTATTTCAAAATTCTATTTTCTTGAAGCAGTGGAGAACAAGGAAAATCCTCTAGGGATTTCCTCTTTTATTCAAGAAAAATTATATGTGAAATTGAATAGCAGGGGGGTATAAAAATCTGGCAACTCAGCAAAAAAATTATTATAAAAGACTAAAAATTGGGACACTTGCATTTGGGCCACTAAAGAGAAGTTCCATGATTTCTTAGCTGGTTTTTGGTAGGAACAGGATTCCATATGACCAACTGAAATAGAGATGATGTCAGTGGCTTTTACCTGATGTGAAAATTAACGGCAAGTAAACTGATAAAGATGATAGTTATTCTTTAAAGATAGTCGCCTGAAAATAAAGCAATGATGTTGAAATTAGATAAGTTTTTGATGTTTGAAGATTATTTTCCTGCTCTAACAATATGTGCCTAGGAGAATTTCAAACAAAAGGAGATCTGGGCATTTGAAATCCCTCAAAGAACACAGGGCCCCTGCATGTTAACAGAAAGTAGGCTCTTCTCCCTTCTTTGCTAGCTAGGCACTCACTTCCTGTTGGCTTTCTTTGTTCCACCTGAAACTTTCAGCTTTCAGAAATAGTCACCTACAATTTTCCCCTTTTCCTTTTGAAAACTTCTCTGGCCATTATTCTCTTTTGTCACTGAGCAGGCAGTAATGGAACCTAGAAAAGAGAACTTATGACCCAAAGAGAGCTTATGACCCAAATATTCCAGAATTTGTCCTCAAGTTACCACAGATATTACTACTGACAAGACAATGTATTTTTTTTTTTCCAAATGCTTTGTTTTCCCTTTCTGTGACTGTCCTACATTTTACGGATTTCGTTTTTTCCGGAATTTCTACTTTCCTCATGCCGATTCTTTTCTCTTACCTTCAACTAGAAAGCCTGTTCTTAGAAAAGTTTTCCCCAACTCTGCCTCCCTTCACCATGCTTTCACTGAAGGTTGCTCTTCTATTGTAAAGTTAATCACATTACATATTGCAATACCTTACATATGAATTTGATTCTCCCATTAGACTTGTGATCTCCTTGAAAGCAAAAACTCTATTGTGTTCTTCTTTGTAGCTCTTCCTAGTTTATATTCATACACACGGTGGGTACTCAGCACATGTAATTTATTTAAACTAAGATGTAAATGACTAATAAAGGTTATTTCTTACATTGGCAATGCATTTTAACAAGTGGGTATAGATTTCATCTTGAAGACTTGGGGAATTATCAAGAAGACAAGGTCTTATCTTGGTTTTAATCAGAGGAGCCATTTGGGCATATCCAAAGTGGTATCAAAAAAACTCTTCCTTTTCATTCTACCTCTAAAGCTACTGTGGATTCCCAGTTTTGTTTGTTTCTGCTTTTACTTTCTAGTAGTTTTAGACCTGGTTTTTAGCTGGAAATGTAGACCTTTGGGTATAGATGTGGGTCTTCTTTTTTTTCCCCCCATTTATTTGTATTTATTTCTCTTTTTTGCAAAAGCTTTCTCCAGTGATATTTGTCTTCCTTACTGCCACCCTGTTAAGGTGGTAGGGAAAGAATCTAATCTCATTTCTTAATAAAACTGAAGTTCAGAGAGTCTGACTGCTTGAATTCATTAAGACTGAAACACTAGAATTTTTATCCTTACTCTTCATTACCCAAATTCAGTACTCTTTCATCCTAAAATAAACTTACACAGCATATCATCATCTTAAGATATTTTCTCAGTAAACTTAGAGATCAAGCACAAAATATTAACACTGTGGGATGATCTGGTTCATTAACACTTTATCACACTTATCTTTCAGTACTTAAAATCTAAGAGATGTTCATATCCATCAACAGGGAAGATCCATTTATTTAAGTTTAAATATTTTATTAACATCACTGATTTGTCAATATAACTGATCACCTTAGGTATTCTTAGCACATCAACATAGTGATTAAAATAACAATGATCTGTAGGAGTGAAGATTAAATATATGTTCACATTAAACTTTGCCATAATCCACAGAACCATTTTGGTATGCTTAGTACCAGAAAACTTACATGACAAGAGTTAAATTGGACCATCTGTGACATATGCCTTTAGAGACATATGTTACCAATAACTGCCTTGAATTTTCAAGGTCCATCCCTAGAAGGTGGTTAATAACTTCTGTGCTTTCATTATCTTTCTGATTAAGTAAGTAACACCATGTTCAAAGATGGACTCAACTCAGTCTTAGCAAATGGAGATCATTAAGAGATTAATACATATGTACAAGCAAATATCCTTCTCATGGATATAGAAAAACCTCGTAGTATCTAAAAGAGATAGATACACCAAAAGATATCAACCAGAGCAAAGATAGCACCCAAACCCCATATGGGAGTTTCTTCTTTCTGTTTTACTGGCATCAAGATCTTCTCAAAAGTGAACATAGCCCTTCTGCCTCTGCATCAGTCAAAAGCTGGAGGCTGATTTTCAGATGTGGATGCTGAACTTTGCCTACCTCAGTCAAGCATATCTCTTTTAAGCCTTTACAGTCTGGCCCACCCACTGGTAATGCAACTTCTTAAGTGTTGCCTACCCATACATGGTGTGAGCCTGGTGATTCCTTTTTGCTTTCTGCCAGCAACTTTACTTGCTATTTGATGTCAGTCCTACTCAGGTGACTTTGTTTTGGAGTGCAATTCTCTGATATTTCAGTCCTTTCTCATTCCTGGGCATTTGACTTTGATCTCTTCAACCAATCTTACGTCTTTCCTCCTCAACATTGCTTAGAGATCTCTTGATCCAATAATAAAAGCCTGATCCAGACTGGCCTGAAGTAGAACAGCATGTCCCCACCTGAGGAATAATTAGCACAGGGATGTATATTGCCACTGACATTTTTTTGCTGGTCTTTGCTTCTCTTACATTTATTTGTTTTCTTCTCTTATATTGAAGACTTGATTTCTGTTTTCTAGTTGTGATGGCAGGTGGTTTCTGTGTTCATTTCTCAGGAATTCATCACTTATTTTCAAGCAAGTGGCTAAAACAATCAGGAATCTTTGAGACATCTTCCAAATTCTCAGAGAAAAAGGATTTATTCAGCTTGAGTCAGATGCCTACCCCAGGATTGATCAAATGTAACCAGGGGACAGGGTAATATACAATCATGGAAAGACTGTAGTAACCATATAGATTTAGATGGGTTTGGCAGGTTGAGGGAGGAGGTGGGTAATTATTGTTTCCAGAAAAATAATTAAGACAGTCTTCTATAACACTTTTCTCTCAACTGCTACCTAATTTTTCCACAAATCACAAGGCTTTTCAGTCTGTGTTAAAAGTAACCAAAAAGGAAGTGGTTTGATACTACTTTGCTTAAAATCTCTGCTAGGTGAACTTTTAACATCTATCTAGCTTTTTCAAAATGAAATATTATTTATTGTGTCCCCAGCTCTTACATGTAGCTCAAGAATATAGCTTTTTCCACCAACATTTATTTCTTTCAGACAGAAAAACAAAAGTCTCCTTCCTGGCTGTGCCTCTCTCCCTCTACTTGACTGTCCCCTCTTAATTGAGGGAAAGTTCCAAAGAATTGCTGGTGTTCATTACTGGTATAGACCTTGCCACTATCTCCTCACTTAAGGGTTGCAGCCTATTGTAATTACACCATGTTACTATGTGCTCATTTCCCCCCTTCTAATGAAGACTTCATTATCCCAAAGGGAACATATTATACGAAGTCTATACTTCGCAATTTGGCCTCTTGCTAAAGATTAGACTTTCAGGGGGCCTTGGGGCTGCCAGGGGCTCTTTCCTTTGACCTTGTATTCTTATAGAATAGACCTTATCCATTCCCTTCTGGAAACTATTGTCTGATGTTAAAATTTTATTCATACTATAGTTGTTTTCTACAGATCATTGGGTGAGACAAAAGCAGCAACACACTCACAAAATACTAATTTAATGATTGTCGATAGACTGTAGTGAAAATAGTTCAATTTGAATTATGACTGAAGTCATGAAAACACTAATAATCTCAACACTCTTAGAAAAGTGTACAGTTGTCTCTAGTAATTAATAAGCATATAATTAATTATTAGAATCTTCAAGCTCTAAACTCTTGATAAAACAAAGATGAATTGAGGCATAGGTCAATTTTCTGATGTTTTGTTACAGTGGTTCCCAACTCGGGGTACATGTAAGAACTAAGTGGGACACTGTTGAAAACACAGATTCTGAACCTCTATCTGAGATTTACTGAAATGAAAATCTTTTGGGGAAGGATCTTAATGCTTCTCAGATCTTGATGGTCAACTAAACTAGAAACAGGAAGTCATTTTACTCACAGATGTGTGACATTGGTAGAGCAGAAGTGAACTTCACTCGTAAATCCAGAGAGCTATCTGGTGTGTCCCCATAATCCCTGTCCCATAATCCCTGCCCTCCACATTCCTCTGGCTTCCACCTGGCATCTTTTCAGAAAATCTTCCTATATCACCTGCCTATCCCACCAAGGTTAAGAGGAGAGACAATGGCTCTCCTCACCTAATTCTGGGCTGATTTAAGAGGGGAGAGCCATATTCCACTTGGCTGCAGAGTCTCCAGGAGATGGAAGTGAGAAAAGCACCAAAGGGTAGGAACTGTCTGTCTTCTAGACTCTTGGGCTTTTTCCTGTCTTCAACCTGAACATTTGCATTCTTGCCTGTAGCTTCAGTCCACCCTACCCCTTAAGACCAATCTGATCTTGGTCCTTCTTCTTTTTTCTTTTTTAAATTCATGTAACAAGAATAAAAATGGAGATTTAACTCAGAATTTAGGACATCACTTCCAGCCAAGCATTGATGTTGTGATCGGATTCTGATAACCAGGTTTAAGTGTCCCTCTGCACATCAGAGTCTCTATATCTTGGCAACCTGCCTGATACTTTCCAGGTCTTTCCAGGTCACATTTTTCAAAGAGTGGTATAGAAAATCCTTCACTTGTTTCTTGTGTGATACCTATCAAAAATATAGGGGAATGGGCCAAGAGGTGATGGGCATTAAGGAGGGCATTTATTGTGATGAGCAATGGGTATTTTTTATGGAAGTGATGGACCACTAAATTCTACTTCTGAAACTAACATTATACTCTCCGTTAACTCACAGATGTGTGAACTTGAAACAAACAAAAATATAGACTAAGGTCCTGTATCCAGGTCTATTGGGTCAGAATTTCTAGGGCTGGAGTCCTATGAGTGCATTTAAAACTAAGTGGGCATCAAGACTTCACTGGGAGGGTCTCTCAGATTCTTTAGTATAGAAATCCTGCAATTCCATATATGTCTCTATAGCTTGTATTTCTGGTTATTTTCATTATCATTCTGACTTTTGGGTGAAAGTGTAGTATAGCACAATTTTTGTACATTTCTCTTTCAGCAGAGACATCCATAAGATATCTTTCATAAATCTGGCGGGGGATACATTGTGCATATGCAATATTTGGTCACAGTACTTTTTAATGTGCTAATCAAAAAGATGTTTGGGGTGCCTGTGTGACTTAGTCAGTTAAGCATCCGAATCTTGATTTTGGGTTGGGTCATGATCTCAGGGTCATGAGATCAAGACTTTTGTCAGGCTTTGTGTCAAGCATAGAGGCTACTTAAGATTCTATCTCTCTCTCCCTCTTTCCCTGTGCCTTCTCCAACCCCTGCCATTCTATCCTTCTTAAAAAAAAAAAAAAAAAGGGGTTTGTACTTTATTTTGGGAAAAAGCAATTGTGTTTCCAACTATACCTACACAGAGACATTACAAAATGCAACCCACTGGATGAAAGAACATTAATGTTTTATTACTGTAATTATTTATTATCCTCATTAAGAGCAATTAATATGATATATTACAAATAATAATTTAAATGACTATAATAATAATAGCAACATCTGGACTTTCCAAAGCACCTGTTCTTTAAAAGTTTCAAATAGTATGAAAAAGAATGAGTTAGGTTTTATAAAACATTACCTAGGCATTCTTCCAGTTACTCATTTATAACAAATATATATTCACCTGTATTCACCTACATGGTGAATACCTATGTGGTGAAGGAATTGTTCTCTCAAAGCTGAATATAGATTAGAAAATTAAGATAAGGGATTTATTTTATATCAGATCAAATAGTTGTAAAATACCTTGACAAGTACTACTAAGAACAAATGAAATTATATTATTGCATAACAATCAGATCTGACTTCACCAAACCCCACTTGCAGCGATATTTAACTTATACAACAAAGCTAACATTTCTGCAAAATATCCTTTGCACAAAGGCTGACATGAGTTAGAATTGGTAAATCACAATAGGCATTCAACTATAAGGCACAAATTAGAGGTGATTTATTTAGAGGTTTTAAATCTGAGAAGGAGTTTTAAACTTGACTCTATGTAAAGGATGTTCCTGTTTTTATGAATGCTAATTACCAAAAATTATAACATAACTCATCTGCATTGTCACTGAACTGCCTAGAGAAATTCACATAAATTTTCTCACTTAAATGAGTGTGTTGATGTAGGATGCAACAATACCGAGAGTGAATAAGGCTAATATTTTTTTTCAAATAATGGTATCAAATTATAAAGATAGATAGTGAGATTCTTCCAAATGTATTTTTTTGATAATTCCTTAATAATAATAGTAATATTTTAAGAATACCATAAAATAATCACTTTGTGACTGGGTTGCATCATATCTACATATTATATGGATATAATATATATGACTAGATATAATAGTAGATAGCAGACTTTTTTTTTGATAGAGCAGAAATAGTTCTCCAGCAGAATTGGTAGAATCACATCTAATTTTTGTAATCTTTAATAAGCACCATTTTTCTGTCCTTGAGATAATTTTTTTTTTGGAACACGTAGGATCTTTTGCAATAGGATTTTCTTCAGCCATGTAAGTCAAAGACCCCCACTTGCAAAGACCATATTACTCATGAATATCTATGTTATGATATTCAATGCTGTAATTAAAGAGGGGGATCCCAAAAGTGGGGAGGTTCAGAGAAATCTGATAAATGTTCAAAGGCCAGCAGGTGCACTTTGCAAATGAATCAAGTCTGAAAGAACATGGCCATTGCCCTGGCAATGTCAAACCAGCAGTCCCTGATGCTGGCATTGGTGGAGACCTCCCTATTTGTTTATCTATTCATTCCTCAAGTATTTAATGACATCCACCATGTGTGAGGTACTATGCTGGTTGCAAGTGCTACAAAGACAGTTAAGCAGTTTTTCCTTCAAGGAACCCATAGACCCTAAGAGGGAGAGACATACAAACTGATACTTGAGCACCAGGTGGGACATGTGATATAGCATTGTGATTGAGCACAGACTTCAGAGCCACACCACCAGTGTTTGAATCTCACTCAGTCATTAATTAATTGTATGACCTTAGGGAAATTATGTAGTCTTTTTTCTCCGTTTCATCATCTGTAAAATGGGAATGTCTCTCCCAATGGTTTATTGTGAAAATGAAATGAATTACTATATGGAGCATATTTATATGGTTGAACCATATTAATTAGGTTGAACCATACAAAATTGTTTTTGTGGTCAAATACTGTTGAATAAACAACTAACCATGAAACATGAACAAATTGAGCTTCCTCAAATAAAAACACTTCGACTCATCAAAATATGCCATTCTGAGTGAGAAAGGCAAGCCACAGACTAAGAGACACTGTCAGCCATAGGGGAGGAGGGACACCACTGATAGCTTTGAAAGAGATTCAAAAGTTTCACATGGTCTCTCTACCAAAAAGTGGGCAGGGATACTGTCCCATGTAATGTCACCTCCTTCAACCCAAGGCAAATAGGTCAGTTTTGGAAAGAGTCACAAGTCAGGACAGCTTCCGCATTCGAAACGTGGAGTCCTTGGGATGCTTGGGTGGCTCAGTTGGTTAAGTGTCTGCCTTTGGCTCAGGTCATGATCCCAGGGATTGACTCCTGTATTGGGTTCCTTGCTTGATGGGGAGCCTGCTTCTCCCTCTCCCTCTGACCCTTCCCCTGCTTGGGCTCTTGCTCTTTCTCTTGAACAAATAAGTAGACAAAACCCTAAAAAAAAGAAAAAAAGAAAAAAAGAAACATGGGGTCTTTTAGTTTGCACTGCCTCTCTTTCTATGCCTGGTGTGTTGACCGTCAGGTTGTAGCAACGAGGGTGGTGCAGGCTTGGCCAGCAGCTTGAACCTAGGCAATCTCATCAGAGATCTGACTTTTACTTGGGTCATCTACCTGAAGGACCTGCACATTTGACTAGCAACTGTCGCTAGTTCTAGGTCCCAAAAATGGGTATCTTTAACCTGGCAACCTTAGTTGTCCAAGTGGCAGATGAAATATTTCGGTTATGGCAATAAAATGAAAGTTGGTAAAAATATATAAGGCTCATTCAGGAGAAGAGTGTCTAGAATTCTGAGAATGGCTTTGAGTCCTGCCCACAGAGTAGTAAGACCCTTTCCATTTTTAGTGCTGCTCATGCTGAGGTTGAATAGTCAGAATAGGCTAGTGGCTACCATCACATTTTAGCTTAGCTGAACTACAGTGAAATAGGCCCCGTTTTTAAGGAAAAAAAATTTTTCTCCTAGAGATGGCTGCCACTTTTCCATGTAAAGCCAAGATATTATGAATACCATTTCCATTTGGCTGGGAAGCTTTTTGGGCCCTTCCCACTTTTTTGTTACTGACTTTGAGTTCAACTATCACAGAATGTGAATTTCAGGTGGGGATCCTAAGGCCTTCATTAGTCAGATGTTCAGATGTCAGCTGTCCAGAAAAACTGAGAAGCAAACTAACAGCTGCTTTTCAAAATGAGTATCTGATGGCCATGTCCCAGAGATAGTCCCAAGGGAACTTCCAGATAGAGGCTGTCTCCCCTTGCCTGTGAATCTAATGGGTGAAATCAACAGTCATGAGGACTTTTTGCTTGAAGGAATCATGAGGACTATGTGGCCCCAAGGTGGAAAGAGAGCTATGTCTTGCTGGACAGCTTCCCACATAGGCACTTACATTGGTCCTTTCTTAAGAAATGTTGACTTGCACTTCAGTTGATGTGAAAGACCATATAGAACGTCCAGATGAGTCATATGCTATGTATAATATGCTAATTATAGTTTTGGGGTAAAAAGTATAAGGGCTAGGCTTCTTTTTGAATGATGGAGGTCTGAAGCAAGAATTTCTCCTTGACTTCCAGAGGGCTTGAGCATTATAAATCTACCCATACAGTCTCAAGAACCTTTAGTTGGCAAGCATGTACCTGAATATTGTGTTGTTAATATCAGCCCTGCTCCCATCTCCCACTACTGGTAGAAGGCAGGGCTGCTGAACTGAGGCTTCTGAATCAAGAGGTCATTATCTGCATAAAAGCTCTCAGTCACTTGTGTTAAATCCTGGCCCACCCACTAGTGACAAAAGATGTATGCCTCTGTGTAGGCATACATCTCTAGATATGTAGATATTTCTCCCGGAGGTGGGTTGGGAAACTAGATATGCCATACCATTACTTCTCTAACTGCTGCTCTTCCTGAAATGGAGGATCCCTCTCCCACACTTATGGGATAGCAAAGCACATAGCACCTTAATTCCTCTACATTCAGATGAAGAAGCAAAAAAATATTTAAATGCTTAAAAAGCCTGGCTCACAAGGCTACTGTAGCTTCCCTTGCCTGCTGTGAATCCTACCCATACCCCATTCCTGATTTTGGGTATCTTTTACTTCCAAAGTCTAGTAGGATCATTACTTGGTTGCTGGTCTGCAATTGATTTAGAATAGGTCGAGTCTCTCTCCTCCCCAGTCTTTGGCTCATTCCCTTATCATCTAGTAGGTCACCTTCATCAACATTGTAAATCTAGTGTAGGACAAAAGTGCCTAAGTAATTGTTAGGGCTCCATGTATGTTTTCCCATGGTTATGCCCCCACAAATTCTACATTGAAATCCTAACCCCTAAGACTTGTGATTGTGAACTTATTTGTAGATAGTGCCTTTCCAGGAATAATCAAAGTTAGAGTGAGATTATTTGGATTGGTTTTAATCTAATATGACTGGTGTCCTTTAAAAAGGGGGAATTTGGACGCAGAGACACACATAGAGGGAAAATAATCTGATGAGACATGGGGAGAAGATGGCCATCTAAAAGCCAAAGAGAAAGGCCTGAAAGAAATCCGTCCCCCCATAGTTATCTGAAAGCAAAACAAAACAAAACAGAAAACCAAAAAAACAAAAAAACAGCCCTGCCAATACCTTAATTTTGGACTTCTTCCAACCTCCACAATCAAGAGACAATAAATTTCTATTGTTTAAGCCACCCAGTTTGTGGTACTTTGTTACAACAGCCCTCACAGACTAAGAGAATCTGAAAATTTGACTTTCTTCAGAAAATCTCTCCAAGAGGGCCAAAATTCCCATATCTTCCATATTGTAGCTGATACCCATTGCAAAATAAATCTTGAGAACTTTCACTCTTATCTCTGAATGAATTTAAGATTGGCATAATAGACGATAGGAAGGAACGGAGCCTTAGGAGGTAATCTCCCTTAATCAGCATTACACACCCCAGCCCTCTTGTTACCCAAGTGAATGAGCTGAATTTTTTACAGGTCAGCTGCATTTTGCTTCAAAAGGTCACAAATTCCCCCCTCCTTTAATCCTCTGTGTAGGCATACATCTCTAGCTATTTTTGGAAAGGGGGTAGAATCTTTTTTTTTCTTTTTTTTTTAATTTTTTATTTTTTATTAACATATATTTTTATCCCCAGGGGTACAGGTCTGTGAATCGCCAGGTTTACACACTTCACAGCACTCACCAAAGCACATACCCTCCCCAATGTCCATAATCCCACCCCCTTCTCCCAAACCCCCTCCCCCCAGCAACCCTCAGCTTGTTTTGTGAGATTAAGAGTCACTTATGGTTTGTCTCCCTCCCAATCCCATCTTGTTTCATTTATTCTTCTCCTACCCACTTAAGCCCCCATGTTGCATCACCACTTCCTCATATCAGGGAGATCATATGATAGTTGTCTTTCTCTGCTTGACTTATTTCGCTAAGCATGATACGCTCTAGTTCCATCCATGTTGTCACAAATGGCAAGATTTCATTTCTTTTGATGGCTGCATAGTATTCCATTGTGTATATATACCACATCTTCTTGATCCATTCATCTTTGATGGACATCTAGGTTCTTTTCATAGTTTGGCTATTGTGGACATTGCTGCTATAAACATTCGGGTGCACATGCCCCTTGAATCACTACGTTTGTATCTTTAGGGTAAATACCCAATAGTGCAATTGCTGGGTCATAGGGCAGTTCTATTTTCAACATTTTAAGGAACCTCAAAACCATAAGATACCTAGGAATAAACCTAACCAAAGAGGCACAGAATCTATACTCAGAAAACTATAAAGTACTCATGAAAGAAATTGAGGAAGACACAAAGAAATGGAAAAATGTTCCATGCTCCTGGATTGGAAGAATAAATATTGTGAAAATGTCTATGCTACCTAAAGCAATCTACACATTTAATGCAATTCCTATCAAAGTACCATCCATCTTTTTCAAAGAAATGGAACAAATAATTCTAAAATTATCATTGGATAATTCATTCAGAGATAAGAGTGAAAGTTCTCAAGATTTATTTTGCAATGGGTATCATTGGAACCAGAAAAGACCTCGAATAGCCAAAGGGATATTGAAAAAGAAAGCCAGTGTTGGTGGCATCACAATTCCGGACTTCAAGCTCTATTACAAAGCTGTCATCATCAAGACAGCATGGTACTGGCACAAAAACAGACACATAGATCAATGGAACAGAATAGAGAGCCCAGAAATAGACCCTCAACTCTACAGTCAACTAATCTTCGACAAAGCAGGAAAGAATGTCCAATGAAAAAAAGACAGCCTCTTCAATAAATGGTGCTGGGAAAATTGGACAGCCACATGCAGAAAAATGAAATTGGACCATTTCCTTACACCACACACAAAAATAGACTCAAAATGGATGAAGGACCTCAATGTGCGAAAGGAATCCATCAAAATCCTTGAGGAGAACACAGGCAGCAACCTCTTCGACCTCAGCCGCAGCAACATCTTCCTAGGAACATCACCAAAGGCAAGGCAAGCAAGGGCAAAAATGAACTATTGGGATTTCATCAAGATCAAAAGCTTTTGCACAGCAAAGGAAACAGTTAACAAAACCAAAAGACAACTGACAGAATGGGAGAAGATATTTGCAAACGACATATCAGATAAAGGACTAGTGTCCAGAATCTATAAAGAACTTAGCAAACTCAACACCCAAAGAACACATAATCCAATCAAGAAATGGGCAGAGGACATGAACAGACATTTCTGCAAAGAAGACATCCAGATGGCCAACAGACACATGAAAAAGTGCTCCATATCACTCGGCATCAGGGAAATACAAATCAAAACCACAATGAGATATCACCTCACACCAGTCAGAATGGCTAAAATCAACAAGTCAGGAAATGACAGATGCTGGCGAGGATGCTGAGAAAGGGGAACCCTCCTACACTGTTAGGGGGTAGAATCTTCTTACAGCAGTGTATGTCGAGACTTATGGACCAGATGAACAGAGAAGTGCGCCTCCCAGAGGAGGGGGAATAACAACTGGGATAGATGTCACTGCACTTACCTTTGGGAACTCCGTCTGTTCCGACTTCCCCATTTCCATGTCACTAACGGGCAATAAAGTGGAGGCCATTTATCACCCACCAGAGTGTACATTTTGTCTAATGTCTGTTACTGATTTCCATGGACTTGCCTTATATTCCAGTAATAGAACCCACAAGCCTTCATCCTTCCAGTTTTAGAAAGCCAAGTCATTTCAGCATCCCATCGTTGTCGCCCTCTGTCTACTCCAGGCTCCTGTTTTTCAGGATTGCCTGGTGGCCTTAGCTCCCCTTCTTGCAGTTCTTACCTGTCGCTCTTCCATATTTTGATCATCTGGTATTCACTGAAACTTGTTTTGATTGATATCCACAAGCATACATTTTGCCTTGAACATTCCTTCAACAAAGTGTTGGAAGTATAAGCACCATCCCCATGTAGACTGTTGATCATTATTTGTAACTCCCTACGTATCATGGGCTTACTTGGTCTCTTGATTATACAGTTATGATGATGATACCTCTTTGTAATTAAAATCTTTGGTTGGATACCTTAATCTCATCATCAGTGATCCCTTTAAGTAAATGTATAACAAATAATCAGTTTGATACTAGTCCCTTCTTACTGTTCTTCTTAGTCCCTTATTGTTCTTCTTAAGTTTTCCTCAACATCAGATGCTATGACCTGATTTGTGGATAATTTCCATATTTTTCTCCCTGTCCAATGAAGTCCTCTAACTACAAGCAGTATTTTGTAATATGTGTGTATATGTGTGTGAGTGTATGTTATAATTGCATAGTTATCATTTGGTCTAGAAATGTGTGTTATAGCAAGGAGCAGAATTTAGTTGTCAGTGAGTGACTTTGGATAGATGGTCAAGCTTACAAAAGACCCTATGGACTATTTATTGGTATCTTTGAGCACATCTCTTAGCTTCTAAAAACAGTACTATAATTTTATATTAACTAACAATTTATGTTAATTTTATGATTATGACATAATCATAGATTCACATACAATTGTGTGCCCGTTGCCCAGTTTCTCTCAATGGTAACATTACTCGAAGATATAGGACAAAATCACAGCTAGGATCTTGATACTGATACAGTGAAGATACACAACAATCTCATCAGCGCAGGTATCTCTCATGTTGCCTTTTCTGTCCACACTCACCTCTTTCTTGCCCTGATCCCTGGCAACTATTAATCTATCTTTTTTATAATTTTGTCATTTCAAGAATATTATATACAGGGAATCATAAAGTATATAACTTTGAGGATCAGATTTTTTCACTCGGCATAAATTCTCTGAACAGGCTTCCAAGTTGTTATATGTATTGATAGCTCATTCCTTTTTATTCCAAAAAAATATTTCACAGCACAGATATAGTGCAGTTTGTTTAACCATTTACTCTTTGAAGGATATCTGGGTTATTTCCAGTTCAGGGTTTTTATGAGTAAAGCTGTTATGAACATTTATATACAGATTTGCATTTGGGGTTTTGTTTGGTTCAGGTATGATGAGGCCAACATATCAGAAGACATTGCCATTAAAAAGACTCCTTGTTACTCATAGGTCCAGAGAGGAGAGAAGCATACTATGCCTTCAGGGTCATACAAGGGAACCCTAAGGTCTGCCACAGGCAGAGAGAAAGAGCGGGGAAACTACAGAAAGGCCTTTATTGTAGTTTTCATCAGAAGAAATGGGTAAGATATTTTAGCACTGAAGAGGGATAGTAGTGGCTCATTTGAATAATTTCAGTGGGCTCCCAAGTGCAGAGGCTACTTGATGCCTGGCCCTACAGGAGAATAGTGCCTGAAAGTGTTAGAAAGTGTTAAGAGCAGCATTTATAGCCAATGGCCAATGAGGGTATTGGGCACTGGACTGGTTTTTGTATATGAAAATCAGGCTTCTGGGAGAGTGCTTTGCTACCTCTAGGAATCTACAAACCTAACCAACCACAGGAGGGACAGTCCTTCCGTTGGCAGCAAGGTTTCAAATGTCCAAAACATCAGATATGGAAGCTAGAAAATATGGTTAACACAGCAGTCTCCTCTAATCCATGGTATCACTTTCTCTGGTTTCTGTTACCCGAGATCCAACACAGTCTGGAAGCAGATGATCCTCCCTCTGATGTACAGTCAAAAGGTCAATAGTGCCTGTGCCATTCACCTCATTTCATCTCATCATGTAGGCATTTCATCATCTCACATCATCATAAGAAGAAGGGTGAGTTCCAGGCAAGAAGACATTTTGAGAAACCACACTCATACAACTTTTGTTACAGCATGCTATTATAATTATCCTATTTAATTATTATTGTTGTTAATCTCACTGTTCCTAATTTATAGATTAAACTTTATCATAGGTATCTATGTATAGGAAACACTCATATATATAGGTTTTGATACTATCCTTGGTTTTAGGCATCCACTGGGGATCCTAGAACATAACCCTTGCAGATGAGGCGGGAACAACTATACATGGTTTTTGTGTGAACTTAACTTTTCATTTCTTGGGATTAAATGGACGGGACTGTAGTGCTGGATCATATGGTAGTTGCATGTTTAGGTTTATAAGAAACTGCCCAACTATTTTCCAGAACGGCTGAACAATTTTACATTACCAACTGAAATGTAAGGGTGATTCAATTTCTCCATACCTGAAGATTTTAAGAAGGAAATTGTTATTTGGGTTATTGACATTTCAGGCTTCTATTTAATGTGTTTTTTATTGAGTGAATGTGATATGCAATATACTGAGCTGGAAATGATGAAAGATATAAAGGTGAACAGGAAGATGACTTTGCTCCAGGAGCCGTTATATCCCCTCTACCAGTAGAAGTAAACCTGTGAATGATGAACAAGAGAGAATAAAAATAGGGGACATATGGAGGTTCAACCAATGTGCAGTGTAGGTGTGGAGGAAAGGGCCATTAATTCTGAAGGTGTCAGTGGGAGGCCTGGTGTAGGTGGCAATTTCTGAGCAGCTATTGAAGAGTGAATATAATTGAAAAAGTAAAAAGGTGGGGGGGGGTAGGAAAGGCACCCAGCATTGAAAATATGTGTGTTCTGGGAGTACCAGGGGGAGCCCGAAGGGACTGGAGCTCTAGGGGCCTGGCAGAAGGGATCAGTTAAAGTGAGAAACAGTCTTGAAGAAAGATTAGGAGTGAATTCAAATGATGTGATCTGGACCTTGTTTGGTAGCTAAGGAGAAGTCACTGAAGTTGTAGAGGATGAATGTCACTTGATCTGCATGTTAAAATGGTGACAATATTATATTGAAAAGTTATGAGGTCAAAGAAGAGATTTAAGAAGCTGCTGTGGTAGTCAAGGTAAGAGACACAGAGATAATAAGCTCATCCTGTCATTGTTGTCCTTTCTTTCATTGTTTTAAAGTCAGGAAATAATTCAAGTGCCTTATAAGAGTCAGACAATAGTGGAAAGGAAGGAACAAAAATCCCCCAGTATCCTTAGTCAGAAATGACCATACTAAACATTTTATAGTAATTTGTTAAGATTTGGTTATAATCTGTATCCACTTATATGTGTATATGTGTAATTTTGAGCAGATATTGGTCATGCTTTATGTAATGTTTACTTTTCCATATCTAGTACATTATATCATTTTTTTAGATTTATAAATATACTTATTCAGGATCACTCAAAATTCTTTCTGTTGTATGGAAATACCACAATTTACTCCACCTCTCCCTACTAAAGGATACTTAGGTGATTTTGTTTCGTTTGATTTGTTTTTTTTTTGTTTGTTTTTTTTTTTTTTTTTACAATTTCTAACAGTGTTCCTTTTATTCAAACACTTTACAGATTTGGAATCAAATATAAAATTCATTATCTGTAGTTTTCCTCTTTCATTGGTGCCTATGGAAAGTGAGACATCCAGATAAGACAGGCTAAGACGCTCAACACCCCTTTGAACTGGCATCACTCATCAGGTGGCCTTGTAGCATCTCTCCAACTCTGAAGATAGCATGGGTTAGGTTGATTTGGAGGCCAGTAAGCTTGTGATTTTCTAGTTGCTATAAGGTCTACTCAAGGTCTTTTGCATCATATTGAGTTTTTAAAACTGAAATGTGCATTAAATTATCCAAGGATCTTTTCACAAATGAAGGTGGAAAGGACCAACCATAAAAGATTGTGATTTAGTAGGTCTGACGTAGTCACAAAACTTTTTTTTTCTTTCCCCAGGTAGTTTTGATATACTGCCAAGGTAAAAAACCATGGTGTTAGACCTCTCTTTCTATCCTTTTCTGGCACAACTCCCCTAAAGTGGTGATAAAATACTTCATACTAGGATGAGGCTTAGTGATGGTGGTGTGATCTGTTCCTTTACGGGAGGCTTGGAGTCTTCAACTGGAAGGGAGCCAGTCTTCCACTGGCCATGAACAGGTTGAGGGCAGAGATACTTTTGGGAAGGCAAGTTTTTTTGGTTTTGTTTTTGTTTTTTCACATTTTTTAAAATTAATTATTTTTATTAACATATAATGTATTCTTTGCCCCAGGTGTACAGGTCTGTGAATCATCCGGCTTACACATTTCATAGCACTCATCATACCACATACCCTCCTCAATGTCCATAACCCAACCACCCTCTTGGAAGGGCAAGTTTTTATAAAAACCTTTAAATCCAGGACTGGGCTTTAAATAAAATCCTACCAGCTGCTGAGCTTCTGTTTTCCAAAATTATTTACTGATCTCTTAATTTGTTGATGAGGCCTTTGACATTCCTACCAGGAAGGAGGTAAAAATGGAGATCTGGGTAGACAAGACTATCTCCTCCGTGAGCCCATGGGTGGGGTTGATACTGTGGTCCTGAAGGAAAGCAAGATAGAAGCAACTGAGTAGGGGCAAAAAGGCACAGACAAGAAGGCTCCCGCTGCTGAGGACAGATTTTGACTTACCGGCTTCTTTTCCTTAGGGAAGACTATGCAAAGGACATTGTCCCAAGGACCATATAAGGAAGTCTGTAAATGTATGGTCTCCCTACCATTAACAGAGGCTGTTCCATGACTGGACACTAGACGGAGTTCCAGGGTATATGCCTTCTCCCCATGCCTGCCTTCTTCAGGCCCTTGCTGGCTCTGTAGAGATGCCTGTTCCTCCCTCCTGACTCTCGCCCACACTTCTGTTAGGATGAAGGTACTATATAGGTATCTCTGTCATGAATCTTTGCCCTACTTCCTTGGGTCTCTGGAAAATCTAACCAACATTTGCTCCTTAATAATGGCTTTTCTTGGCCGAAGAAACATTTCCTCCTCTGTGGCCGAGAACCAGCCGCAATCTTTTGCCAGTTGCATCAGAGGGGCCGACCTTCTCTTCTATGTGTGAAGAGAGGAATGGAACTTGCAGCACCAACCACACACTTCTACAGAAACCTCAAGCAAATTGCCTAGCATAGGTTAATTTTCCCGGTCTCCGAAGAAAAGCTCTAGCAGCTTAACAACACTTACCGACACCTTGAAAATATCAGATTTAAATAAAATGGCCAGTTACGCTTTAAAGAATGGAGAGGATCTGCAACATCAATATTCATCTCACAAAATCTGTGTGTCAATAATGTGGCATAAAAAACAAAGTTATTGCAAAAAAGGATGTTGTTACAAGAGAGGATCGATATATCTTGTTTGGGAAATCAACACTGTGACTTCACCTCATCATTTATAATGTATTAGCTAAAAGGTCTAAACTGTCTCAATCAGGAGACACACCTTGAATTCTCTGCATGAGGATTTGATGTAAGTAATGATAGCAGCACTCATTTATTATGTTCTATATACAGGCATTCTGCTTAAGTCACTCTCATTTAATGCCACAAAATCCCTGGGAAGTCCAACATCCATTGGAGATAGGAGGACATCTCAATGAGAACCTCTGGCCAAAATCAACACTAATCAGAAGAGTTTTCCTGGGGCCCCAGCATTTTCCCAGCACCCTCCCTGAGGTTCACTCATATTCAGAGCCCCAGGCTTCTCAAAGCTTACACTCAGTGTGGCTGCAGCTTTGTTGCTTTCCTCTTGTTCTTCCCTTTCTCTCTACCTGGCAATGTCTGAGGCAAATCGATCAGCTCCCATGGGTCCAATCATCATGGCTGTTGTAGTGGTTCTTGGAAAGGTGAATACAGAGTTTAAAATATGAAAATTTTTTAAAAAAGAAACAATATGCACACACAATGGAATGGGGTACAAAGGTTGATTTGACAAATCTGAATGCCCAGAAAGAGATGTGTGTTTGCAGACTAATACTGAATAGCAGGATGGCTCCACTCTCATATTCAGCCTAGTATATTTTAGAAGGCCAGACACTCTATTCAACTAAATCAAGCATACAGAGAAGCACTATTACAGGACTTTGTGTCCCCTTAGTGCCTATGGTTCTTGGTCACACTGCTTTGAAGAAAGAAAATGTAGACCAGACAGAGTGGTGGGCAGCAAAGCAGTTTATTGAGCAAGAGCACAAAGCTTCTGGAGAGGAAAAGGGACCCAACTGGGTTTCTGAGTTTATGGGTTTTTATGAGATCTTTTGCAGAACTAACATCCTTACATCCCTCCCTCCCTCTCTCTCTTTCTTTAAATTTTATTTATTTATTTGAGAGAGAGAAAGAGTACAAGCAGGGGGAGTGGCACGTGGAGGGAGACGGAGAAGCACGTTCCAGGTGAGTAAGGAGCCCGATGCAGGGCTTGACCCCAGGACCCAGGAATCATGACCTGAGACAAAGGCAGATGCTTAACCAACTGAGCCACATAGGCACCCCTTTTGGAGAACTTTCTTAAACAGTCAGAATGTGCTGAGTTTTGCCAATCAGGGCTTTGGTCACATACCCATCTACCTATTAGGTTAATGTCCACATGCTGATGGTCTTTTATTTTTATTTTTTTATTTTTTTGGTCTGACATCTGGGGACTTAGGTCTTAACTGCCCCTTGCCTGTGATACTAAGAAATGTTTTTGTGGTTAATCGTCTTATTTTAGGATGTTTTGCAGAAGTCATTTCTGTAAAAGGCTGCAAAGCAGAATGTCCGTACAGTCCTCTCTAAGCTGCAAAATAGGATGTCAGTGCTATTTTATTTTACCTGTCCTGACTCCATATTTTCTTTTTGGGGACACTGGCCCTTACTACCTAACTGTCTGACTAACTTCTAACAGCATCTCAATAGCATTTTAAACATAGGTAAAAACAAAGTATAAAAAAAAAAATTTACTTTTCATGCCTTCCATCCACTCTTGGTGTTTTGGCATATATTCTAAAAGAGAGATGGAGACAAATGGAGACAGAGAGGCAGGGAGGGAGGAATGGACAGGGGCAGAAAAACATGGAAACATTTCATAAAATAGAGATCATATATATATTATATATATTTTGGAGGCTCTATGAACATTTTCCTACGTCATCTTTTGAAAACATGTTTTTAATAACCTAGTAATATTCCATTATATGAGTAAACAATTTAATGACTGCCCAATTTGGGACCATTTTATGTTACTTCGAACCTTCTTAAAACTTTTCTATTATAAATATTACTTCAATGGATATCCTTGAATATGTATTCTCATCCACATTTTGAACTATTTCCTTATAATAGAATTCTAGACCTATAATTGTAACTTTTGGGTTTTTTCTTTTTTTACACAGCTCTTGATGTAGGTCACCAAATTGTTTTCCAAGAATTTGGTGCTAACAAATACTTCTAAAACCTGTGTTTAAGAGTGACTAACTCACATATTATTATTTTAAAAAAATGACAAGTGTGATCAATATTATATAATAGTTTTGCATTTTTTAATTGGTGAGATTGAAATTGTCTACAATTTATTAGTACTTATGTTGGTTTTATAAATTATCTTCTCATGTATCAAGTCACTTTCCTAAGAGATTTGCTTCCTATTGGTTCTTTGGATATCAAATTTTTTGCTTTTTTTTTTTTTTGCCAATTAATAATTTGTTTTTTAATTTCATTTAATAAAAATGTTCAGGTATGTTAAAAAATTCAATGTAAAATAAGTGAAATCAAGAACTCTTTAGGCGAATTTTGAACCATTATTAGATAGTGGAGAACTTTTAAGTATAAAAACAATAAAAAATAATAAAGAGGAAGATCAAATTGAACTGCAACCAAATGTAACCCATTTGCTTTTTAAAACAATTTAAAAAAAAAGGACAATTTGTGATAAGCAATTATAGAACTGAACATAAAATATAATTACCATTTTTCAAAAACAAATATGTAATATCAAATTATTTTTCAAATTAGTTATATCAGTTTATATTCTCACACCCCAGGAAACAATTGTAATAGCGAATCAGCTACATATTCCCACAGCAGTGTGAGCTGCAACAGTCAAAAATGGAAAAAAAGAATTTCACACATCCATTAAACAGGAGAATGGGGAAATTACACATTTTCCTATGCTGGGGCACTATAAAGTAGTGGAAGTGAATGAGCTAGAGCCGCATACATTACCCTGTGTGAATCCCATAAATATAATGTAAAACAAAAAGCGAGATACCCAGAATATATACAGTGTGATTCCATTTATATAAAGTTCATGCACAACTAAATAGTAAATTGCTGGGGATGCATACATATGTCATAAAACTACAAAGAAAAGCCAAAAAATTGATGAACACAAAACTCTATTGTTTAGATTACTGCTTCTGAGCCCTGGCTGCACATTAGAAGTAACCGGGGAACTTTTAAAAAAACATACTGATGCCCAAGACCCAGCCTGAAACAATTAAATTAGAATCGCTTTATTCAATGGTTTAGCTAAGACTTACAGTAAACAAATACTTAGTGCATCATTGAGGAAATTAGGGTCATCCTTTCTCAGTACCTCAAGGTCTTTGCTTCTGCAATGATTTCCTCTCTCTCCTGCAGCATTAATTTTTCCCTCACTGTTGGGTTTCTCTCTTTGGCACATGCACATGCCTTAATGTTAGCCATCTTAAAAGAAACAAAAGAAAGAAATAAAAAATAACCGTACCTTGACATTATGTCTTCCTCCTTCCATCTACTAACCTTTTTTTTTTTTTTTCCTCTGCTTTTATAGCCCTGGAAGCAATTGTCTATCCCTCCTCTTTCTACCTCCTCATTTTCCTGTCTTTTCAGCCCATGTCACTAGCTGCACTTCTCCAGAACCAGTTGCAGACAGCTTTCGTTAAGATCAGCAGCCCTGAGCACAGTCCTACCACACCTCCATCGTCCATCCTCATCATGTTCAGAGCTGGTCACATCCTCTTGCCTTTCCTCCTGCCTCACTGTCCCTTCTTGTGCCTGCTTTCTCCTCTTCCTCCTGACCTCAGAACATTAGCTTAGGCCACAGCTTAGTCCTTGGCTCTGTTCTATAATGATCTTGTTTTTCCTGAAACACTAAGAGATTTTCAACAGATATAATTCTGGGCTCAGTCAAACTTAATTTCCTTCGATGAACTCATCTTGTCCTGTGCCTTTAAATATCATCTACAGGTTGTTGGCTTCTAACTGTTTATCCTCCATGCTGATGTCTTTTCTAAACCTAGACTAAAATATCCAATTGCTATTCTGCGTATATACCTATATGAACTGGTACTTGCTTTCAACCCTAAACTAAGTTCTACCATTCCCTCAGTTTCTCCAGACAACAACAGGGGCATCCAATTTATAAGCAAGTTTTCTTAGATGGGCCTTCAAGTGATAAAATGAGCCAATAACTTTCAGTATACTTACTGTTACTATCTTCACGTAAGTCATGTCTCAGCTAATGTGACAGTCTCAGGAGTGTTCTTTCTGCTTTTTGTCCCCTTCTAGTCTTCCTGAAGCAGCTTGATCCTTTTAAAGTATAAATTAGATTACATGTCTCTCATTTTAAAAACCCTCCGTAGCATCCCATAGCTGAACTCACCATGGCCTAGGAGGAGAATATGCAAGATCTGGTCATTGTCCACACCTTGATGTTCTTACCTTTCACCTTGGTTGTGAGATTTCAGACCCACTCTCCTTCTTCTGTCTCTTGGAAATGGCTGGCCCTTTCAGTCTCACGTTCTGAATGTCAGATCTTCACTCTGTGCGGAATGCTGTCCTCTTAAACTCTGCTTTGGCTGGCTCCTTCCTGTGAGTAATTCAACACTCAGCTCATATGCTCCCTCCTTCTCAAGGGGCCTTCCTTCATCACTCCATCTCAAGTGCCCCAATCCACACCTACACTCACTTGTTATCATGTAAGCTTGTTTTCTATTTTTATTAAACTATCATTATCTAAAGGTATTTATTTGTGTGTCTGTATTATCTCTTCTCTGCTTCATTAGAACATCAGGTCCCCAAAAGTGGAGACTCTGTGTTAGTCGTTGCTCTAAACTTAATATTCAGTGTAATGCCTGATGATTGGTTGGGTCACAATTAATATTTTGAATGGATAAATAAATAATAAATCAAATCCAACTTTCTACTTTTTATGTATGAGTACCCATGCTATGCTTATGTTGGGTAAGGTTTTTTTTTTTTTTTTAATTTTATTTACAAACCTTTCTGATCATCACATAAAATAAGAGCCACCGTTCATTTTGTGAATATTAAATATTTGATTTGTTCCGCTATTACTGCTTTATAGAAAAAAAAAACAAACACTGAGGAAGTGTTCTTTAAACTGTTTTTCCCATTTCTGAGGCCAAGCCGCTCCCCTGTAACTACACCTGCCCATACATTTCCTGCTTCTGCTTTTTACCATGAACTCCCACCTGTGTGTTTCCTAGCATGCTGGACTCCCCGATGTTTGTCATTTACTTATCACCCTTGCTGCACTTCTCTGCTCACCGCAAATGCTTTTTCTTCATTATCCTTCAGGACTTGTGTATGCTTTGTATAAACATGCATTCTGTCAGCATCAGTCTAAGAATTGAAAATAATGGCATATCATCAGAAACATTTTTCTTTCTATCCTGGCTTCCCCAGCCTTTGACAGCATGGACACATTGTTTTGAAAGAAAGCTGAGGGGGCACCTGGATGACTCAGTGGGTTAAACCTCTGCCTTTGGCTCAGGTCATGATCTCAGGGTCCTGGGATCAAGCCCTGCATCAGGCTCTCTGCTCAGTGGGGAGCCTGCTTCCTCCTCTCTCTCTCTCTCTCTCTGCCTGCCTCTCCACCTACTTGAGATTGAAATAAATAATATCTTAAAAAAAAAAAAAGAAAGAAAGGAAGCTGAAGTGAGGAGGTTAATATTGACAATTTGAACTAGATGCTCGGGAGACACCATGAGATACTTCACTAGATGTAATTCTGGGCTCAATCAAGATCTTAATTAGCAGCATTGTTCTTATATATTATACAATTGTCATTATGTGGCATTATGCTGATTATGCATTATAGACGTGCAGTTCTTTGGGTGAACAGTTCACTTGAGTATGACTTGTGCAAAATACAAGATGTTATTTTAAAATATAAGTATACGTAATTTAAATGTTCCTGAAGTGAATTAAATGGCAATTTTGTGCTGTTCTTAAGAGAAAGGATTTACACCTACACTGTAAATTATAAAGCAAGCTGCAGTGTTCTTAGCACCCACTTCATGCTGTTTCTGTTAAGAATTCCCAGAAGAGCCGCTTAGAATATACTAGCGATTAAGTGAGTTACAGTACATTCTAAAGGATTTTATAATACCACAGAGAAATAAAAATAAAACATAAAATATATATTTAAATTGTAAAAAATGTTATTTCAAAAATAAAAATTAAGATTTATCCGATGGTTCATCCTTCATATTAGCATAGGATATCTACCCCACTCCCTACTGAGTGTTTCAAAAGGCAACATTTCAAGGTACAAAGTGTCTTTTTCTAGGTGGCTGAATACAAAATGTCAAAAGACCAAATGTCACCTTCCACTAAAGTATTTGTGGTATTTGCAAGAAAAAAAAAAAAAGACTGTCATTAAGCTAAAATAGTATTATATTACCATGAAACTAAAAATATTACTGTAATAAATCACAAAAGAAGAGAGATGTTATTCTTGCTCTTTTGTATTTTAAATAAAGTAGACGTGAGATAGAGTAATGTTTCATGGTTTATTATAGAACCGTAGGAAAAGAGTCATTCCTCTGAAATCATTCTCCACCTCTCCTGGCCTGCAGGCCTTTGTCCCAATATTGAAGTCCTGCTCTGATTTCAAGGCCATGAGCGATGAGACTTCAGGCACTTTGACCACTGCAACTGATGACTCTTGGATTTACTCTTTGGAAATCTTTTCCCTCTTTTTCTCTCCCTCCTCCTTACCCCTGTTTTCAAACAATAATTTTCTCCCCCTCTCTTGGCATTTACCACAGTGTGTCCATATTATTCATCATCTGCTGGGACCCTTCAGGGCAGGGACTTTCTCTCCCTCCTGCTGATTTTAAAGCCATATATGTTTCATGAATATATATATATATGTATATTTTTTCACAATATGTATCTATTATCCCACCCAGCTTAAAGAATTATCAATCATGACCAATATCATCTTAATTACATCCCAACTAACTTCACTCCTTTGAATCCTAGACTTATTTTGAACCAGATTCCAGCTATCATATTATTTCAATAATAAAACTTTATGTATTCTTTAAAAATGTCATTAGAACATCTAGAAATACTAAAAATAATTCATTATAATATTCTAAATTCTCCACGTGACTCGTTCACTTATTTTTTACATTTGATTTATTGACTCAAGATCTACTTTAGTTCACATATTAAATATCTCTGTTATTCTCTCTCTTTGTTTAATATCACATTTACACAAGAGATGGCAAAAAGGAACAATAGAATGTTTGGAGTGATCAGTATTCGAAGGAAGTGGTCATGACAGGAAACAAAGAAGAAAACAGCGAACTAGAGCAGGGCTATAGGACTTAAGCCTGTGTGTCATATTGACTCATTCTTGGGAGACCTTCCAGTTCCTACTAGGGAAGGGTTTGGGGTCTCACTGTCCTTTAGGTCTCTTCAGGGCCTATTCCTTTGGCTTGCTGACTCCTGGAAGTTGGGACTGGATTATCTCTAGGCCAGTATTCTGTTTGTTCCCAGTGACTTCTAAGGAAGGACCACAGTACATTTTTTACCTCTCCCCCAGGCTAGTTCTTGGTGCTTTATCTAGCTACCTCATATGTTCTTAAGTTTAAACTGGTCAATACTAGCAGACTTATGAAAGCTACACTATTTGAATTCTAAACATCCATGAACTTGATAATAAAGCATCAAAGTATATGAGGCAAAAATTGAAAGACTACTGTACAGAAGATTTTTATCTTGATGAAGTCCCAATAGTTCATTTTTGCTTTTATTTCCCTTGCTTTTGGAGATGCGTCTAGCAAGGATTTGCTGTGGCTGAGGTTACTACTTCTGTTCTCCCCTTCTGCACAGCAAAGGAAACAGTCAACAAAATTAAAAGGCAATTTTTGGAATGGGAAAAGATATTTGCAAATGACATATCAGACAAAGGGCTGGTATCCAAGATCTATAAAGAACTTACTAAACCTGATACCAAAAAATGATTAATCCAGCTAAGAAATGGGCAGAAGATATGAGCAGACATTTCTCCATAGAAGACATGCAAATGGTCAATAAACACATGAAAAAATGTTCCACATGACTTGGCATCAAGGAAATACAAATCAAAACCACAGTGAGATACCACTTCACATCAGTCAGAATGGCCAAAATTAACAAGACAGGAAACAACAAATGTTGGCAAGGATGCAGAGAAAGGGGAACCCTCCTACACTGTTGGTGGGAATACAAGCTGGTACACCCTCTCTGGAAAACAAGTAGGGAGGTTCCTCAAGATGTTAAAAATAGACCTACCCTATGACCCAGCAATTGTATTACTTGGCATTTACCCCAAAGATACAAATACATTGATCTGAAGGGACACCTGCACCCTGATGTTTAGAGCAGTAATGCCCACAATAGCCAAACCATGGAAAGAGCCAAGATGTCCATGGATGACAAATGGATAAAGAAGTGGTATATATATATATATACAATGGAATACTACTCAGCCATCAGAGAGGATGATATTTATCATTTACATCAATGTGGATAGAACTGGAGGGTATTAGGCTGAGCAAAATAAATCAATCAGAGAAAGACAATTATCATATAGTTCCACTCGTATGTGGAATATATGAAACAGGCCAGAGGAATGTAAGGGAAGGGAGGGAAAACAAAATGGGAAGTCATCAGAGTGGGAGAAAAACCATGAGAGACTTTTAACTATAGGAAACAAACTGAGGTTGCTGGTGGGTGGGGGTAATTGGGTAATGTGCATTAAGAAGGGCACATGATGTGATGAACAGCTAGTGTTATATGCAATTGATAAATTATTGAACACTATACCTGGAACTAATGTTGTACTATATGTTGACTAATTGAATTTAAATTAAACAACTGAAATAACTCCAAGAAAAATTACACAAATACACAAATATAGCGAGAGATTTAAGTAACCATTAAACAAAAATTGATATAACTAATAGGAAAGCATAACACTATTAACCAACATAGTATAAATGAAGACTTGTATAAGTGAATGAAGACATAGTATAAATGAACACTATCAGCCACCTTGATGTCATACTATAGAACATTTCACTGAACAATAGCAGAAAATATATATATTCTTTCCAAGTGTACTTAGAATAGTTGCCATGATAGAGCATATTCTAGGTGAGAAAATAAGTTTCAATAAATTAAAAAATAATATCATGCAAAGTGTATTGCCTGACCACACTTAAAATAAAAGAAAAATATCTGGAAAATCCACAAATACTTGCAAACAAAGCAATGCACTTCTGTATACCCCTTGAATAAAAAAAAAAGAAATAGAAAATTTGAAATTATTTTTATCTAAATGAAAATGAATACACAACACATCAACATTTGCAGGATATGGCTAAAATAGTACTTAGATGGAAAATATTTAGGACTGAACACCCATATTATATATGAAAAAACCCTCAAACAAATGATCTCAAATTCCATATTAAGAGTCTAGAAAAAGTAGGGTAAACAAAATATAAAGTAAGCAAAAGAAACGTAAAGATCTGGGTATAAATCAGTGAAATAGAAAAAGAAAGAGAATAGAGAAAAATCAACTCAAAGCCAATTTTTGAGAATAGATGAAATTAAACACTAGTCAGAATGATCAAGAACAAAAAGAGAAAACACAAGATAATATTTTGTATTTCTATTTTATTTATTTATTTATTTATACTAGCAAAAACAAGAAAATAACCAAAATATCAAAAAGAGGGAAAAAATGGTTGGGTAAATTATGGTGCATTGACATGATAGAATATTATTAAGTCATTTAAGCAATTAGAAGAATTAGTAACAATGTGGAAAAATGCTTCTTTATAAACATTATAGTTTTGTGTAAAATCAGGGTTAAAACATACCATTAGTGCTGCTATGAAAGCTGAAAGTAAAGAGATAACACTTCAAAGAACAGCAAAATGTTAACTAGGATGATATTTGGATATTCAGATATAAGTATAATATATATGAACACCAATAAAACATTATTTCTCCATTCCATACCTGGATGGATAGAGTCTTACCTAAGATTGTGACCAGTTCCAGACTTCATACTTTTAAATAAAGCCAAGATATTTGTATTCAGCAAGAAGATATAAAATTGAAATAATTCAGAAGGTGAACAATGACATTATCAGAAAAGGTTAAAAATATTAATTTAGCTTGCAAGCCAGGCAATTTACATTATCTGTACCCAGAGAAATATCTTTGTGCAAATAATATCTACATTTTATATATTTATTAACTATATTTAAATATAAATATATATAAATATACTCAAGTATACTTTTGAAGTAATTATTGAATATGTACACTACAAATGATAAGACAAAATCAAGGGTCTTAGATACCAGACTTTTCATGTGACATTGTTAGAAATCTTGTTGCTATTTGTACTAGTATCTTCTGGAAGCCTTGATTTGTGATCTGTCTAGCCTATCACTTCTTTCTTTCTTCTTAAGAAAGGATATTTTGGCCCTGGAAATGACATCAGAGATTATCTATGTCTAATACTTGATTTTAATGATTAAACTGTGGTTTAGAATGTTAAAAGGACATAAAAGCTCAGAAGAATAATTACTGAGAACAAAATCCATATTTCTTAAATCCTAAGTATAGCTACTCTTCTTCTTTAAAAAAAAAAAAAAATCATTACACTCTGTTTTATAAGACACCTTTCCTTCTAAATGGCTCCTGTTTTGGTTAGATAATTTTTCTGAAGGCAGAACTTTGTTTCATCCATGAAAATAGGATTGTTGAAGTTCCTCCCCAAATCATTCTGTTGATAATGTTAATAATCAGTTCTTCAGTTCTGGTCCCTGCATTCCAGAATCTCCAACTCAAAGGCCCGCTGGTTCTCCCTTGTTGGGTCTCAGCACTATTGATTCAACTGGAAAAAAAAAAAAAAATACTGAGTATCCCGATGTTTAGCACCATCCTGAGTACTGGGTACTGGCAATACTGCAGGAACAAGATAGAGCTAGATCAGACTAACTCACTTTGACTTAAAAGTACAAGAGTGGGGCGCCTGGATGGCTTTGTCAGTTAAGCTCTGCTTTCAGCTCAGGTCATGAACCCAGGGTTCTGGGACTGAGCCCTACATTATCTGACTTCCTGTTCACTGGGGAGTCTGCTTCTTCCTCTCCCTCTGGCCCTCCCTCGGCCCTCCTCCCCCCTCCCCCGCCTTGTGCATGTGCGCTCTCTCTCTTTCTCTCAAATAAATAAAATCTTTAAAAAAAAAAAAGTATACAAGCGTGAAACAACTGGGTGATTAATCCACAGGTGGATGGTAAGTACACTTTCTCATCTTACTAAATCTACAAGGAAAGCTAAGGAGAACCTGGCTAAGAAGCAACGCCCATGTTACCCTAGGGATCTCTCCAGGTTCTGGTGTTTTCTGTGCTTCTGTAGCTGACAAACTCTGTGAGTAAAATATTCTCTCCTTAAATATTCATTTATGGTTAATCCGGCCTTGGTCAAATCCTGCAGGTCTCAGAGTCATTCTGTCCCTTGGAGGCAACTTTGCATATTTCTGCTCTGCTTAGATCTCCCAGTTTAACTCTCAGAGCTGGTCTTGTTCCCTCATTTCCGAGTTCTCAGGGACATCATTTTTGAGCCCCAGTATTCTCACCCCTCAGAAGGAGTTTGAGCTCTTTCTGTTCTTTAATAAGAGCAGGCCTTGGTGCTCTTCTCTTTAAGAAAACGTCTCTGAAATGTACAATTTAACACATTCCTTCTAATATTACTCTGTGTACCCAGCTATATGACAATGATGGTGTTTCGGTACTCTCAATCCCGTTAAGAGCTATTAGTGATGATTAGTAGAACAGATATTGCTCCTGTAGTAGCTGTTTCCAGCCTATAGAGATAGGTAAGGTTTAAGGCAGTAGTTTTACAGTAATGAAATGAGATATGAATCCTCTTAAATCTTTTATGATTACCATCGTAGCTTTATTGAGACTCAAAATCTAAATGTGCTTTTGGCAAAGGAGCCAATTAAGTGGGAGAGAGAAAATGAAATTACTTTGTATTTTGGATAACCAAATAGATGCTTTCTGATTTTATCTTTAAGGGAATTCCTTTTAAAACAGACTTTAGGATCTGGAAGTCTTGAAAGGGTCATCCAGGTTAGCCTCTTGTCTCTACACATATCTCTGTTGAAACAACTGTTTTTAAAGATTCTAGAGATCGAGAATTTAGAACATCCCTTGTATATCATTTTCAAATTCAACTTCCTATATAGTGCTTCTGTCTTTAGGAAATTCATAGTCTTGTGAGAAGACACATATGTATGCTAATAACTAAACACAGGGAGGCACATGTTAATGCAAGGATACACCAATTGCTATGGGAGCACAGGATCCGGCAGAATTTCACAAGGGAATCTTGGAAAAGTATGGGAGCTTTGTGAATTTACAAGGGCTCCATGCACAGGGCTGTGCAAATCTTCCAATTTTAGCACATATGCTATAACACCTGCTCTTTCTATGTTAAGATTGATCCTGAGGTAGGAAGAGATTCTAATTTCCTCTCAATTCCTCTTTCTAACATTCCTTGCGCATATAGATGTACATATAACCATGCATCTTACAGAGAAAGAATAATTATAATAATATTTTAGGTCCGTGCTGGAGATTTCATCTCCAGAAATAAAGGGACCCATTTTCCTCAATAGGCAGTTTGACGTATCTCAAGTTTAACAGCTCAGCAGGTTATCAGTGGAACTAGGCCCAGTTTAGGAAGTGTTGATTAAAGAAACTCTTATCTGAAATTTTTGTTTTTCTTTTCTTTCTCTTTTTATTATCTTTTCTTCTTGTTTTCCCTTCCTTCCTTCCTTTTATTTTTTAGTCAAGATTAGAGGCACAAATGTTTGATTCCCAAAGCACTATGATAGTGATTTCTATCTTAAAAAGTCTGGGGTCTACAGTGTTGATTTGTTTACTGATGACTTGTGTATGAATAGGGCCATAGGTTACTTCTGAAATCCCCCTAAAAACCAAGAGACCATTTCTCTAGTTGAATCTTTATGCTGTATTTGAGTGTCCTAAGTCGGTGTTTTTCTTGCAGTATAAATGGAACCATCTAGCTACCAGTAGGATATTGCTCTTGGTACTCAAATAATTGGACCAATAGGGAGGTTAACAGAAAATATACTTAAGTGGTTGAGTAAACAGTTCCCTTATGATCCTTTTTATCTAGTTGTGCAATATATTTTCCTATGTGAAATAATGGATCATCTCTTTCTAGGCTTTATAGATTTCTCTATTAATTTTTTACTGACCTCTAGTTCTCATTTTCCCAGGATCAGTTTTTTGTGCCAGATACTGCTGCCAGTCAACCCCAAATATGTCCTTCCCTTTTAATACAACCCCAGTTTTGTTCATGGTGTCAATGTATGCACTTGGCATGCACATCCATCTCCCAGGTTCCCTTACCATAAAGAGTGCGCATGCAGCACTGTTGTGGTAAGTAAGTGAAGCCACCAGGTGACACTGCTGGCACAGCTATTATTTTTTCAATAAAACAGGGTAGATTCAGCTAGCATGAGCCTCTTGCCATCACCTTTCACCCCTTCTTCTTGCTCTCAGTGTGGGATTAATGACCAGTAGAGGATAGCACAGCTGCAATCATGGGAATTGAGTAGATCAGAAGTGATTTGAAACCTCATTCTCGGATGACTTCTTTGAGCCACCATGCTAGTGCTGGCCTGCTCAACTCTGGACCTGGTCTATGGAAACAAGTCACTACTGCTTGGGTCACTGTAGATGTGTTTCTCTTCCCTTTAGCTGAAGGCACTGCTTACTGATTGACTACTTTTCCCTCTTATTTGGTTGGGCTATTTAATATTATAGAATGAGAACTTTTGGAGTTAGACAAGTTGGATTCAATGTCCAATTCTTCCACTTATTCTCTGGATGATCTTGGACAAGTTATTGTACTGATGAGTTAGTTTTCTTATGAGTAAAACAAATAGTAATACCTTGTTCTTAAAAATTATTTTAACCTTAAAAGAGTATATAGCAAGACATTTAAAAATAATGTATGTATTCAATAACTGTCATTCCTGGTATCTGCTCCCTAAAATGTCATTACTACCATAATCCACAAATATTTGTTAGTTCTGGTTTTGTTACAAAGGGCTCTTTGCTTGGAAACACATTTATGACAAGTTCCTAGAATTCCACCTCATTGCACAATGTAAAACACAAAAGCTAAACTGTGAATAAATGAGCCATTGCCTTCTCATAAACAAAAGCCATAAAAAAGGGAGTATAGATCTTAAAAAATTCTATTCGTTGAAGTGGAGTAAGTTGATTTATATTCTAGCCTTAATCTCTAGTTCCTTGAAATTGATATCAGGAAAATATCCGTGGGAAAAGAAATGGGTATCAGCTACAACAAACCACCATATAATAGAGCCCTTTAAAATGAAATAATTCCTTTTAGAATAAGGTAAAATGTCCTTCACTGTGAGAAGCAAGAAGCCAGGATGAGGCGTAGGGAGTTTAGATTCCAGTACCTCTGAGTGCTAAACTCGGATCTATCACTTGCTGTGTGATCTTGGCCAGGTTCTAGGTCTGTCAACCTCAGTTTCTCTTCCATGGGGCTGTATGAATATTTTAAAAGTTCACACATATTACGTTTCTGATATTGTTCTTTAGCACAAGTATTTCAAAATCTATTATTTTAAATAAGTGCAGTAGGAAGAACAGATTATTTATACCATCACAAGCTGTGAGTCATCTGAAGCAACTGCACTGTTGGCCATAAAACCTCCTGTGACAGTGGACTGTGGAACAAGTAGCTTTCAGAGTCATTTTATTTTATCGCGTAAATCCAACAATCCGGAAAACCCACACTTGTCTTGGAGGCCACAGTCAGCTTCTGGTTGATATTCCTTAAACCTCTCAAACTGTTTCTAAATCCTTGGCCATTAGGAAAAATTCAGTTCATGGAAACTTCTTGAAATGTTCTTCCCCTCCCACAGATTGATAAGAAATCCAAAAATGGCCTGTAGAATTTTAAAGATCGATTAATTTTTAATTCCCTAGATACTTCTTTTTTGTTTAAAAAAAGGAGAGGAGGAGGGAAGAAAGGAAGAGAAGGAAGGGATGGAAAAGAAGGAAGAGCAGGAAGGAAAGAAGGAGGAGGAAGAGAGGGAGCGAGGGAGGGAGGGAAGGAGGGAAGAAGAGAGGAAAGAAGAACATTTCATTAACATGCTGTGTGATGGGGAAAGTGTCTCCAGTGCAAGTGCTCGAAAATACCCTCCTGCTTACTTGACACCTCACAGGGCAATTGTCCTGAGTATTGCTCACCTCTGCTGGTTTCCTAGGACGACCCCCCATCCACCAGCACAGGTGGCAGGAGAAACAGCACCATATATCTCTGTGTTTGTTCCTCCCACTGCTACAGATGCCATACAACCAAACAGAATGTTTGTCCCTGATTGTTATCAATTACCTGTGAGCGGTGGTTTTATAGAAGAGTTTATTGAGTCTGAACTCTGTCATTAATGCTAGATTATGACATCATGCCACCAAAATGAAAACAAAATAATGGAAACACTGATACATTACCATTACCCAGAAGCTGTGCCTATGACGAATGCTATTGATAGTCCTCATTTCCTATGGGAAAAGCATCTGTCAGTGGGATATGGCAGGATGTGGCTTTACCAGGCATAGCACTTTTTAAGGATCTAAATAGGATATACAACATTGTCATGCAGATAATATTTGTAGAATGACTATTTATTGATGAACCAGATCCCAGGACACTGGACCTGAAATAGACCTGCAAAAGAAACTGCAGTGAGGAGAATTGATTTTGGAATTCCAGTAAAAATAATAAAAATATTTCAGGCTTGCTCATTATTTTTCTTAGAGGTTTTTATACTCCTGAATTACAACAGAGCTTATTACAGTTCTAGATAGTATTTATATTTGAAATTATTATATTTCTTGCCACTTACAGATTGATAAGAAATAACTCTGATGAAATAAACATCTCCAACAACCGCACACATTGTCCTTACACCTGTAACAGAAAGATGAGCTGAACGCTGTTATAAAGGGAGGTACAAGCTAAAAGGGCTTCAGCAGAGAGACTGTTTGAGGCAGGTCTCCAAGATGCATTGGAGCTCCAAATGCTACCCAGAGAACGTGGAAAGGGGAAGCACAGGCAGAGATAATGACCCAGGCAGAGGCACAGAGCTAGAGTGTGATTCAGAAAACAAGAGGAGTCCGAGCACAGGTAGGACATGGAGAGACAGGATGGTGAGGGTGGCTGGATGGAAAGGGAGGCCCAAAGAGATAAATTGAAGATGATAGATAATGATAACAGAATCAATGACAATAGTCACCATTTGCTTAGCATTTACTCTGTGTATGATAAACACTATATATAATTTAGTGTTGTCAAGTGCACTATGAGGACATTTTAATGTCTCCATTTTATGACTGAGGAAATTGAGCTGTAGAAAAATGACTTCCTCAGGATCACACAGCTAGTCAGTGATGAAGTAGTAATACAGCCTAGCTCAGAAGGATTTCAAAGCTTATTTCCTTAACGGCTTAGCCCATTGCTCCCCAACATGCTACAGAGATCTTTCCAGTCTGGACTAAGTTATTTACATCTAATCCTGAAGGTATGGAGAACTCAATGGAGGGTTTCAAGCAGGGGAGTGATGTCATATAGAAGACAGTGTGGCAGGTGAAGGGGTGATGCTGGGGACTGTTGTCCCTAAATATGTTATATATGTACATATAAATGTACATATAAATATATTGTACTAACTGCTTAGTCATAATAGAGTTGTTTTTCTTAAATTTTTTAAATTAACATATAATGTATTATTTGTTTCAGGGGTACAGGTCACAGCACTCACCATAGCACATATTTCTCCCCAATATCCATAACCCAGACACCCTATCCCTAACATCCTCAGCAGCCCTCTTTTGTTTCCAGAGATTAAGAGTCTCTTATGGTTTGTCTCCCTACCCGGTCTCATCTTGTTTCATTTTTCCCTCCCTTCCCCCCATAAACCCCTGCCCTGCCTCTCAAATTCCTCAAATAAAAGAGATTATATGATAATTGTCTTTCTCTGATTGACTTATTTCACTCAGCGTGATACCCTCTAGTTCCATCCACGTCATTAAAATGCAAGATTTTGGGACGCCTGGGTGGCTCAGTTGGTTAAGCAGCTGCCTTCAGCTCAGGTCATGATCCCAGCGTGCTGGTATCGAGTCCCACATCGGGCTCCTTGCTCAGCAGGGAGCCTGCTTCTCCCTCTGCCTCTGCCTGCCATTCTGTCTACTTGTGCTCGCTCGCTCTCCCTCTCTTTCTCTGATAAATAAATAAATAAAATCTTAAAAAAAATGCAAGATTTTGATGGTTTTTTGATGGCTGCATAGTATTCCATTTTATATATATAAAAAACCATCTTCTTTATCCATTCATCTGTTGATGGACATGATGATAGAGTTCTGATGGAAAGCAACCACAATAAGCCATTGCAGATTTATAAGAAGTGCTGCTGCCCTGTATGCATCTTTACCAACATATTCTATAGGACACATTTGTTCAAATCTTGCTAGGAACTGGACACCATGCTAAATGCTTGGGCTACAAGAGTAGAGTCACACATGGTCTGTCTTCCCTGCAGGAATTAGACAAGTCTCACTTCTCAATGGCTTTCATTCTCTTCCATAATTTTGTATCCTAAAGGAGTCTTTCTTGTGTGTCTCTCATGTGACAACCTTGCCAGGGAAAGGTATGAGTTGTTTTAACAAAATTAATTCCTCAATCACTCTCCCTATCTATGATTTCTGTGAGCAAACAAGAAGCAGCAATATTATGTGAGGCAAAACTAGGAAATCAAGATCAGTGAGGCATAGCAAACCAGACACACAAGTGAAGGAGACAGGCCCTGTAATAACCTAATGGAGCCTGAGGATAGAGTCTGTGGACAGGGAAGACTAAAAAGGCCCTGGTGCTTTCTCTCTGTAGTTTTATGCAAATGTTCAGCTTTGATGAGATAGAGCAATTGGTGAGGAAAGCTAGAATGCCAGATTAGAAAGAGAGGATCCCCTGAAAAATATCCTGCAAAACTGGATATTTCAAATAGAAATGACCAAATGACAGAGAGCCCAAATTGCTTCTCAATGCAAGGCAATTTTTGGCTAAGTTATTTACCCTTAATTAATTCTCTGGAGAGATAAATTGTTTTGAAAGTTTTGTGATAAGAAATAATTAAGCTTTTTTTATTATGGAAATAGGGATAGAATAGGAGAGTGCCGCAGAAAAATAGATTTTATCTCCATATAGTTATAATAATAATCTTAATATAATAGCTACATTTATTAATTAAAAATATTGATTAAGTGCCTACTATAGTGCAGACTTTATCCTAAGTGTGACAGTTATAGCAACTAATATGATGAGCAAACCTGTCTGTTTCATAGAGTTTATATTCTAGTGAGACAAGGCAGAAAATAAACATAATAGGTAAGAAATTGCTAGAATGTTTTGAAGGCTGAATAAGTAAGGTGGCAAAAGTAAAGCAGCCTAAAGAGGTTGGGGAGTGATGAGGGCAAAAAGCGGTTGCAATTAGAATAGTCACAGGAGAGAGATCCTTTCCTAAAAACTTTCCAAATAGGGCTCCAGGCAGAAGTATGCCTGGTGAGCTTGATATGATTTAGGGGATCAGGATGGCCAGCAGAGAGGGGTGGGGTAGTAAGAGAGTAAATTGGGAAATAGGGGGTGGCGGTGGGGGGTAGAGAAGGCAGACCATGGGGCTGTCTGTTTCCAAGAAATCTGAGAGGAGATGGGGGAACATTGGAGAGTTTCAAGCAGAGGAATACTGTGATCCAGCTTCTCTTTTAACATACTGGCTGTGGAAATTGATTGTGGGGAGGCAAGGGTGGCAGAGGAAGACCAGATGATCATCCCTGAGTGACTTTTGTTAATCACCTGCCCAGTGAATCTAGCATAAGATTTCATCATAAGACTTTAAGGAACATGATTCCATTTTACTGATGAGGAACCTGAGGCTCATAGAAGTAACAGCCCCAGGTCCACAGCTGGTAACAACTACAGAACTCTAAACACTATGCATTTAGATGTTTTCCACACACTGAATTCATAGATACATTTTTAAAATAAGTACACTCCTGAATCCATAAAGATATAGCAGTGGGGCGCCTGGGTGGCTCAGTGGGTTAAGCGGCTACCTTCGGCTCAGGTCATGATCTCAGGGTCCTGGGATCGAGTCCCACATCGGGCTCTCTGCTCAGCAAAGGGCCTGCTTCCCTTCCTCTCTATCTGCCTGCCTCTGTCTACTTGTGTTCTCTGTCTGTCAAAAAAAAAAAAAAAAAAAAAAAAGATATAACAGTAAGCAAGATGGCCACAGTCCATGCAGAATCTACTGGAGGAGATCAATATTTAGAACTCAGTCAAACCAGAACTATGTAATTATAAATTATGAGTAATCTTCCAGAGTGAATACAAGGTGTTATGCAAATTCATAAAATGTCATTTAGGTGGAGAGGTCAGGAAAGGAAAGGCCTTGCAACAAAATTGACAATCAAGCTGAAACCCAGTGGAGACAAATGAGTTAGGGAAAGAGGTAATGGATGATAATTTCAGGCAGATGCCCTGAAGTAGTAAAGAGATTAAACTTCACAGAAACTGAGAAGGGCCAGTGATGTGCAGAGGAGGAGGGAGTGGTGAGTGATGAGTGGGAACAGGGGGCAGAGGACAAACTATGCAGGGTCGGGTTGGCCATAGTGTAAAGTTTGGATACTATTCTAAATATGAGATGCTATGGGAATGCTTTAAAAAGGAGTTGGCAGGATTTGATTTGGATTTTTCAAGATCATTTGTGATTTTTCAAAAGAGGGTTTTTTGATATCGTAGTATCATTATTTTCTTTGCACCATTTTTTGAAGCCTGGCAGGCACTAAAACTAGGACAACAAAATCATGGTAAGAAAGAGACAGAGATACTTCTAGGAACAGTAAGGGAAAGCCCTACTTGAAAGTTGAAGAAATCTAATTGATGTTCATCTGCCCTCTACACTCCCACCTCCCCGCCCTGTGTGGGAAGAGAATGGAATCCAGATGGGGACCCAATGGAACCAAATGACCATTTTCCATATCAGGAAATGAGGAGAAAAGATGGGAAAGGTTGGAAGGACAGAGGTTAAAGGGAAGAGAATTTATTCATAGAGTATTGTTTTGTAATGGGGAAAAGTGTGTCCCCAGAACTGAATAAAAAACAGAGACAAAAAGACTCAGACTCACTAAGGAGCCAAGGAGGAGGATGAGTTCAAAGAGTGGAGGAACCACTCTGGCCTCCACCCCCGAGGAGACCTCACTTGTGCTGGAACTTGTTAAAGATGATTAAACTAATTAAATCAAAGGCATCTCAGGGAAATCACAACCACCACAACAGAAATAGCACCTACTGATGGTTACCATCTGGCCGAAGCAATTTTCCTGTATTAACACATTAATCCACACAGCAACGCTCTGAGGTAGTATTATTATCATTCCCACTTTGCAGAAGAGTTAATGAAAGTACAAAAAGATTAAGTAGGGAATTTGGCCAAGGTCATTAATTAGCAGGTGGTGTTTATGTAAATGTCATCTTTTCTATGCTCTTTGTACCACATCCACTGTATTTCTCCCCTTCATTTTACATTGGGGATTAATATCCATTAATGGGCTGATTTTTCCAAGTGCCACAGCTTTATTCACAACAGAATCTGGATATAGTCAAACAATGTAAAACTGCAGAAACTCTGTCCTTCACAGCCCTCCTTCTGATTCTTCCTCCCCTGCACTTCAATCAGCTGTGAGAGCACTCTGGTAGAATGTCTCAGGGCTAATGACAAATCACTAATGTAATTGATCCTTCCTTTCAGTGACCAGTAATAGTTCTAGTGCCAGGCACATGACACAACTCTTACGGATGATTGTTTTAGTTTTGATTAATGTTTCACCCCACTTTTCAAAGTTTTCAGGAAATGTATGTTAGTTTTTGTATTTCCAAGGAACGGTAGAACTCTTTAAGATCAGCTGATGAAATCGTAGAAAACAGCTACCATGAAGACAGTCATTACTGCTGCCGGAAAATGTAGGGCATGGCTCTGAAATGAAGATTAAGTTCTTCTCTCCCCTTTGAAGCATGATTGTCTGCATTAGTTGAATGCCTCCCTGAGTCACTGCAAAACTGAGCCACTTAATCAGTGATCTAGAAATATTGAGAACATTAAAAAAAGACACATATTATAAGAGGCATTGGCCCTTAGAAAAATGCATATCTTTAATTCTCCAATTATTATTTTTATAATTATAGTTTCTTTGTCATGATTTCTAATATATTTGAACTCACAGCCAACCGAATTTTCCTTGTTAGGAATCTGCATACTTACCTAGGTATTAAAGTGTTTACCATGGATGTCTATTCAATATAATTCTACCAACAAATACAGACTCTACTGTTTCCAAAACAAACTCTGCTTGGCATGAGGATAATGGAGTTACAGTACAGCACATCTTTAAAGATGGGGTCGGGGGGGCAGGTATACCAAAAAGTAATTAGAATTCAAAAACAAATGAAGTAATTCTTATAAAATAGGTTGAAGGAAAGATCTGAGGGGCTGTCAGTGAGGTAGGATTAAGAGACAGGATGTCTTGGAGGGGATGTTATTGTATAAAATCTTTAATAATCATCTGGCTTCAAATATGTAATATCTGGCAAATACTAAGTCCTTAAGAAGTATTGGGTCTATGAGCAAGGTTAAAAATCTAATAGGTGGCACAGTCACTTTGGAAGATAGTTTGCCGGTTTCTTACAAAACTAAATATACTCCTGCCATATGTTCCTACAGTTGCGCTCCTTGGTTACCCCAATTTGACACTTTATGTCCACAAAAAAACCTGAACATGGATATCTGTAGCAGCCAAATCTTGGAAGGAACCAAGATGTCCCATAGTAAGTGAATGAATAAAAAAACATGGTGGTACATCCAGAAAATGGAATCTTCCTCAGTACTAAAAAGAAAAGAGCTATCAAGCCATAAAAAGAAATGGAAGAGCCTCAAATGCATATTACTAAGTGAAAGAAGCCAATCTAAAAATGCTACATATCGTATGATTCCCTACAGCTTTCTGGAAAAAGCAAAAACCATGAAGATGGTAAAAATAAGTAGTGGTTGCCAAAAGTGAGGGGAAGGATGAATAGGTGGAGACCAGAGAGTTTTTAGGATGGTGATAATTCTTTGTATGATACTATAATAATGGATACCCATCATCACATACTTGTCCCAAACCATAGAGTATACAACACTAAGAGTTAATCCTAATGCAAACTATGGACCTTGGGCAATAATGGTTTATCAACGTAGTTTCATCACTTGTACAGATATACCAATCTGGTGGAGAATGGTGATCATGGGGGAAGTTGTGCATATGTGGAGCCAAGACATATGGGAAATCTCTATACTTTCAACTTTAGTGTGCATCAAAAACTACTCTAAAAGAATAAAGGTTTTTTTTGTTGTTTTTGTTTTTGTTTTTTAATAAGAAAAACTTAATGGGGAAGTTTCAGGGTTTAGGAAGGGACAAATGAGAACAGTATTTCAGATTGAGAGAGATCATTCTCTGCATCCTTCCAGTAAAAATACAGGCCTACAGTGAGATGGACAATAAAGAAGGCTTACAGGAAATACTCACCAGAAAATGAGGGGAAAATTGGCTATGATTTGATGCTCTGTAGTATTAGGGAGGGTGCCTGGGTGGCTCAGTTGGTGGGCTATGCACTCAGTGGGGTCTGCTTAAGGACTCTCTCCCTCTCCTCCCATTCCCTTTCCACTCCTGCACTCTCTTTCTCTAAAATAAATAAATAAATCATTTTTTAAAAAGTGTAGTATTAAGAAGAGTTTGAAGGCATACTTTAGAAGATGGTACTGTCTCAGGGAATGGCTTTACCATCCATTCAGCTGGGAAAGTCAGATTCTTACAATTTGTCCTTGACATATTCCTCTCTTGACCCTCCATGGGTTCCGTTAATAGTATATCCTAAGCTGCTAAACGGTCTCCCTTTCCTATCTCCACTACCACTGCAGGATTCTTTCACCTGGCTTCTTAAAATTCCTTCTGGGGGCACCTGGGTGGTTCAGAGGGTTAAAGCCTCTGCCTTCGGCTCAGCTCATGATCCCAGGGTCCTGGGATCGAGCCCTGCATAGGGTTCTCTGCTTAGTGGGGAGCCGGCTTCCTCCTCTCTCTCTGCCTGCTTCTCTGCCTGCCTGTGATCTCTGTCAAGTAAATAAATAAAATCTTTAAAAAAAAAAATTCCTTCTGAATGGTCTCTCTACATCCACCCCTGCTCTTTTTTATTCTCTTCTCCATGTCACAACCAAATGATCTTTGAAAAGAGCCCACATCTTTTTTGTTTAAACTCCTTAAGTGGCTCCCACCTAACATGGTACAAAAAAAGTCTTCATGATTAGTTCTCTGTCTACTTATCTGGTCTCATTTCACACCTTTCTCAAATATCATTACACATTTTCTTTTATAGAACAAATTATCATTTATGCTTACATATTTTTTGTGTAATTCTTTTGTCTTTTTCTTACCAGAGGAGTACATATGCTTTATGGACTCTGCCTCTGATTTTGCATTCCAGTTGTGTGATTGTGAGACATCATTTAACCTATGCCATCTCAGTTTTCTCATTACTAAAGCAAAATATAAGAATAAATATATCTCATTGAGTAGTTATGCAGATTAAATGGAATGATAGTCATAAGAGTTTTTAGAACAGTACCTGGCACATTGTTCATGCAGAGTGAAGAAGAACTATTCGTTACAGAATGTGCATTCCATCACATCACACCAAAATCTATTTGGCATATCAGTGCTTTTGCATGATACCTGATATAATTGTCTAATTTCTCAATAAATATTTCTTGGGTAAACAAAGAATAAATAATATAAAAACAAAAGTGAATACTTACCAGGGAATACCATTTCATATTTATAAAATTAAAGGGATAATATAAATATCTATTGAGAAGAAGTACAACTGATTTCTGTATTTGGGTTTTTTTTAAAGATTGTATTTATTTTTTTTGACAGAGAGAGAGACCGCAAGAGAGGGAACGCAAGTAGGGAGAGAGAGAGAGAGAGGGAAAAGCAGGCTTCCCACCGAGCAAGAAGTCCATTACGGGCTTGATCCCAGGATCCTGGCATCATGACCTGAGCCAAAGGCAGACGCTTAATAACTGAACCACCCAGGTACCCTATGTATTTGGGTTTTACAAGATGATAATGTAGGTACAAATCCTAAGACTTACAGCCCAAGAAACACAAATTTTGTTAGTGTTTTGATTCAGCTCATTTGGTGATCTTGGTTTTCCATAACTAGATTCAAAAGATATGGCTATAAAAACAAAACTACCAATTTATTGATTTAGAATGAGATATTTAATTACACAATGTACAAGAAAATTACTGCTTTGGCTATCACATCCCTTATATTCTAGGAAAGCAGACAAAAAGCCAAATTATTATAGGAAATGTCTTTGTTAGTCATAGAATCAGAGTAAAGGGAGTGGTTGGATGATATTCAAGCTCTGAAACTGAAACATAGCCATCTTCCCGCTGGCTACAATGACCTATTGAGAGACCAACTCCCCCTGAGTTGTTCTGACCCAGTTTTCCTCTTGGTGAATGTATAGCTTTTGCTAGACATTATGCAGGCTACTTGTTCGTGATAATATTTTTCTTCTTTTTCAGATCATTGAATTGCTATGGCTATATTCTAAGGGAACAATTTGATCTCCCTTTCATTACACTTAGGCATTTCTTGAAACTTCTTGGTAATATTTCTATAGTTCTACAGATTCATTTTAGGGTTTGTTTGTTTGTTTGTTCGTTTTTATTTTTTGTCTTTTAACCAAGAGTTAGTCTCATTTTTGATGTCAAGATTTCATTGCTTTCATTCTGGAGCCAACTACTGATGTCTACAATATGCCAAATAACTGATATTTTTAAAATAACTTATTTTCAAGTTTGCACTATTTTTTTTGTTTTGTTTTGTTTTTAAGATTTTATTTATTTATTTATTTGACAGACAGATCACAGTAGGCAGAGAGGCAGGCAGGAAGAGAGAGGAGGAAGCAGGCTCTCCGAGAAGCAGAGAGCCCAATGCGGGGCTTGATCCCAGGACCCTGGGATCATGACCTGAGCCGAAAGCAGAGGCTTTAACCCACTGAGTCACCCAGGCACCCTGCACTATTTTCTATATAAGAAGAACAACTGGGTTATTTTTAAAGGTTTTTAAAAGATTTTTATTTATTTATTTGAGAATGAGAGAGACAGAGAGAGCATGAGAAGGGAAAAGCAAACTCCCTGCCAAGCAAGTGGGACTTGATCCTCTGACTCCAGGATCACCACCTGAACTGAAGGCAGTTGCTTAACCAACTGAGCCACCCAGGTGCCCTGTAGTTGTTGTTTTTAATGTTTACTTATTATGATAATCAAAGCAACCTGCCAAAATTCAATTTAGGGAGACTTGTAGAATGCAAAAAGAAAGAAACAATGTGTAGACTTGGTGGCAACATTTTGGATGTACCTAAACCTGAGACTTATACAGAAAATAGAAGGTAAGTAAGGATGCTGCTTTCTTCAGTTTAAGAAAAGTCATAGAACAGATTTTTATTTAAAATGATGTCAACAGAGACACCTGGGTGGCTTAATCCTTTAAATGCCTGACTCCATTTTGACTCAGGTCATGATTTCAGGGTCCTGGGATCCAGCCCTGTCCAGCTCAGAACTCTGCAAGCTATCTGCTTTAGGATTCCCTCTGCCACTGCCACTGCCTCGTCCTCCACCCCCCCGCCAAGCTCACATGCTCTCTCTCTCTCTCTCTCTCTCTCAAAAAAATAGGTAAATATTTTTTTAAATAGATAAATATTTAAAAAATAAAATGTCTTAAAAATTTCCTCCTGACGAATAAATCTTCACAAATTGTTGAAACTGAAACTTTAAATTTTTCTTCTTGTTGGATTACAGAAAGAAATGTCATTTTATAGTTTTAATAAGTGTTTCTGTGAGAGATGACTTTAAAACTATTGTTAGGTAGAGTAAAATTTCCATTTACTTGGACTAACCAGGGAGGAGAAGCTAGTTGGAATGTAATGAAACGTCTGAAGTGGTTGTTATTATTTTCAAAGCTAGGGATAAATAAAACAGGCTAACTCCAGCCTCTATTAATGAGACATGGCAAAGAATTCATAGTGAGCATATAGGTTGCTTTAAAATAAAATTAATATCCAAACAAGATCTCAGAAGAAATGTTACAAATACTTAAGTGAACCAACAGGACTCTACTATTAATTTTTTTTAACTTATTTTTCAAAATTATATAAAATTGTATTCTAAGAACCATTTCAAATCATTACAAGGTTGAGGTCTGTAAGGCACAACTAAGGACTTTACATTACAAATTTTGAAGATGGAAAGTTGAAGCAGTTATTTTTTTAAATAGTAGCTTCATGTGTTTTATGATCTTCGGAGTTTTTAATGCCTGCACATTCCTAATTATGATTACAATTACTGGCTCAGTTACAGTTGAATGCGTGATTACATGGGAGCATTTCAGGTAATAAGTTAGATATTTTAACTCAGTAATTGCCAGTGATTAATTTTATTTTTCCAGATTGTTTTTTGTTTGAATTTGAAAAGTTGGCTTATTATTTCCTTGAACCGTAATTGCCTCTAAATTATGCACAAGGCTCTAAGTTCTGAGTTAATTATATCCTAGTGAGCTCTTTTAAATCAAACTCAGAAATTTCAAGGTGCACACATCATAAGAACCTGTTAAATCCTTTAACATGTGTCTAGGTAAAGAACCACCATGCATGATTGATGACAGAGGTTTTTTGAAGTCCTTTCAATTCTGTGATGCCAATCACTAGAGGCATTAAAATTTATCTCTATTGAAGAATTTATAGAGATTCACAATATTAAGATTATGCTGGTGAAACTTTGACCAATGCCTTTTATCCCAGCTTCTTTAGGAAGCAAAAGCTCCTGGTCTGAATTACGGAAAAAATGTAGGCAAAGAAAGTGTTAGGTTACAACCATTTGATTTAACCTATATTCATTATAAATCCAAACATGAGAAACAAAATGGCATAATAAATAACAGAATGAAAAATCCTGAAGGCAAAGTATGGAGATGTCTCAATGATGTTACAATTGATTCTTAAAATAAATAAGTAGCTGTAATGAAATATTCCTTCACTTACCTGTTCATTTATTTCAAAGGTGTCATGAGTTCTGACTCGAGAGTACTGCAGCAAACTCATTCGCTTTTCATTCCTCTGATAGTGTATAGAAATAAGACATTTTTAGAAGTATAAACCCTAAGCAATGAAGTCTACCATAAGGTAGGGTTAAAAAGTGAAAAAGAAGAAAGATAAACGTATTTCTGGAAGACTGGAAGCAGTTGGAAACACACTGATGTGTTGAAAGGTATCATAAAGCAAAGAAAGAAACATTTCATAATATGTACAACAAAACTTCGGTGGAGTCAGAACTCAAACTTCCTAGGTAAAGGAGAGAGAGCCTAAGGGCTTTAAAACATGACATTAGTTAATTATATCTTTTTAGACAGCTACTCCAGGTAGCTGCCCCCACTACACATATCCTTACTTTATCTACAAATGAAAAAGAACAAAGAAACAAACTGGTATCAAACTTACTATTAGCAATATTGGATGTAAAAAATTAAAACCATTCATGTGGGAAACATTTTTTAAGGCTCTTTTTGAGGTTCAACTGAATTATTGATCAAGAGTGAAAGTAAGAGTTATTTTTAGACATATAAGAATTCATAAAGTTTACTTTTCATTCACTCTTCCTGAGAAAGGCATTTGAGGACGTGCATCAGAAAAACTAGGGATAAAACCAAGAAAGAGATAAAAGAACTAGCCTCAGAATGAAATGATCATGATGCTAGGAGAGCTTTGAAGAAGACCCAGAAAATAAAAACTGAATATAAAAAAATAAGTAAATAAGTGTGATGAAAAGAAATTAAGAGATGGAGGACTTGGGCAGATAAAGAGAAATTATTTTTAAAAATCAAGGGGAAATCCTAAATTGGGAAACATCACTGAAATTAAGAATCAAATGGATGTGTTTAGCAGCAGGATGGAAATGACAAAAGAGAGAATTAGTGATAGAGTTAGTAATCGTGCCTATATCAGAAGAAAGTATCCAGACTAGGGCATAGAGAAATCAAAGCATGGGGTGTAAGACACAGTGCATATGAAGTTTTTTAAAAGCCTAACGTATGTATGGTGTCCAGAAAGTAGAAGAGCAAGAAAAAAAGTATAAAAACAGTATTTGAAAAGATAATGGCTGAGAATCTTCTAAAACCTTGCAAAAACAATTAAATCACAGATACAACAAATTCTGTAAACCTATATAATTAAAAAAAAAACAATAAAACACTTAACCTGGTGAAGTCATAGTAGTGAAAAACAAACACGTAAAGGAAAGGAAATGGCATATTATATTCAAAGAAACAATAAGAATGAGAGCTGACCTTGAGTACAAAAAATGAAGTCAAAAAACAATGGAATTATATCCTCAAAATATTGGGAGGAGAAGGAGCTTAAACATCCCTCTGGCTTGGCATTCTGTATTCATTGACAATATTCAAAAAAAATAAGAGAAAATGAAGAACATTTAGATAATAGAATAAAAGGTAATACTGATATAATTCAGCAGCAGCAGAATCATATTAAAGAAACTACTAAGGAGAATTCTTCATACAAAGAAATTGTGGCGATTCTGGAAGAAAACAAGAGCCATAGGAAAAGTATATATGTGGGTAAATGTGAATGCTGATTTATAAAATCAACAATAAAATCTATGGTGATATAAATTATATATAATGATATTATATAGCATATATAAAATCCAATTTATGTATTATTTATTAATATATTATTTTATTATGTATAATTTATTATATATTATATTTATGATTTATATAGTACATGCTGTATTACTTAATATATTATGCATTATTTGTTAATTATATCATTATAATATTTATTAATTATATATTATATACTATACTCTATAATAATATTTGGTATATATACTCTCCAAGATTAAAGCATAAAAGAGAGGAGGATATAAAAGCAGTTATAATATTCTAAGGTCTTTGAAAATTGTAACAGTACTAATTTTCATATACTTCAAGTCATGAATATATGAGACGTTTGCAGGAACACAACCAGCAGAACACCAAAAAACCCACATAATTAACAAGCTAATGTGTACAAAGAGATATGAGCAGAAAGAGCTTAAAGTTGATTGTTATGTAGAATGGCATAGAGGAGAGATGCGGTGGAATACTGTTGCTTGCATTATGTAAGTTCTTTTGGCCTATTTGATTTTTTAATATATTAATGTGTTTATTAAAACTATTTTAAAATTACCATACTGTGTAGCTGAAAGTTGCATCTTTGAATCAGGAAGCTCTGAGTTTAATCCTGTTTTGCCACTAATTAATTGGTGACATTTACTATGTTACTTAAACTTCTGAACAGAATACTGTGTTTAGAAAGTTTATTTACAATAAATATTCAGAGTCTGTTAGTATTTTTCACATAGGTTTTATAATTTTTTCGCTTATCAGTATTTTATATATGATATATTTGTCAAAAAAACCCAACTTTACAATATTGTTTTTAAATGTTAGAAGAATATCCCATTGCAATATATGCCCTCCTTAATACTATATATTGCAATATAGGCAAACAATGAATCATGGAACACTACATCAAAAACTAATAAAGTACTGCATGGTGACTAACATAATACAATAATAATAAAAAAAAGAGTATCCCATTATATGCAAGTCACAATTTGTTCTTTCGATGCCCTAATTTTAACAACTTAGTTTCTGTATTTTTTTTGTAATTATAAACAATGCCATGACAAGCATTCTGAAAACCAAATTTTGGTATATATCATAGGAATATTACTTTAGGATTAAGAACTAGAAGTGGAATTCCTAGGGCACATAACATATGCATTTTTTTATTCTTTTACCTTTTTGTTTGTTTTGTTTTGTATGCATTATTAAGGAGTTTATTTCGTATTGCCAAATTGCCCTCAAAAAATTTTATAAAGCTTTTCCCTTCATTTTTATTTATAAAATAGAGGTGGCTATATTTCTATAATCTTAACATACCAAATATTGTATTTCTTTATATGCTTTGCCAATATCATGTGCTTAATATATTATTGTTCATATATAATATAATATAATATAATATAATATAATATAATATATTATTAATATAATATTGCTCAATATATCTGTTTGTATATTTAGGTGTTTCTGTACTTTGTTACTTTTTAACTTTTGTATTATACTTTAATACATAGTCTTTGTTTATCAGTCTCCTTTTTCAAGACATTCGTGACTATTCTCAATAATACAGACAAAAATAATATTAAATGTGGCAGGCACATTTAATTAATTAATTTAGTCACTTACTCCCTCAGCCATGTGTGGTTTGACAAGACGATGTAGTGATGGTGTGGGGTGGCTGTGGTGTTTTCTTTTCTTTCTTTTTTTTTTCCTGAAAATTAATTACATTTCTCTAATTATTATATGAGTGCATAGGGGGAAGGTTGAATATACTAAACAATAGAAATCTAGTACAAAAATGTATATGGGGATTATATTTTTCTAGCTCTTGTCCACTATAAAATGTGTTTCTGTCTCTTTTACAGACTTCAGATTTATTGTGCATGAAATTCTTGGGTCACTAACATTTTCACTCAGTCCTCATGGCGATGATCCTTTGTCTTCGAGCATTTAGTACAGTGTTAGTCTATATTCTCTAAATATGGTAAGACAGAGGGAAGAGAAGAACGGCTTTATTGGTGGATCAGACTCTGAAGGTAAAGGGAAAGAAGCAGGAGGGGGCAGAGAACATATAGACTGGGAAATGGATCTGAACTTGTGTAAGGGAAGAAGGAAGGCAAGCTAGCTGGGCAGCGAAAGTTCTCCTATGGATCTATCCATCCTGAGGCATCTGATGGATGCTGAGTTTTGGTCAACTCAGCAGGAAGCCCCAGAGTGAACAACTCCTCTTAAGGAGTCCCAAGCTGGGTAGAAAGTCTTTGTAGAAAGTCTTTTTTTTTTTTTTCTTCCCTTCCTCTTCTGTGACTTGTCTTCTCATTTTCTTAACAGAGTCTTTCATACAGTAGTACTTTTTATTTTGATAAAGATTTCTACAGACCATGCTTTGGTGTTATATCCAAGAATTCTTTGCTTAGTCTAAAGGCTTCAGTGATTTTCTGCTGTTTTCTTATAGAAATTTTTTTTTCTTTCACATTTAGGTCTATGATCCATTTAAAAATTAACTTTTATATAAGGTATGAAATACGGGTTGAAGTTCATTTTTTTGTTTCTTTTTGGCATGCGGATGTTCAGTCATTCTAGCAATCAGCCAACATTTCCCCAACTGAATTTGTCTGTCTTATATCAATTGTGGATATGTGTAGGTCTATTTCTAGATAACTCTCTCTATTTCATCAAGCTGTTTGTCTATCTTTATGCCAGTAAAACACTTTTAATTATCACAACTTTAAAATGCTTTGATTTTGTAGGGGGTGACACCTACCTCATATTTTTTCTTTAAAACTTTTTAAAAAATTCTTTTAGAATCTTTATTTTTCTCTGAATTTTAGAACGATTTTGTCACATTCCACAAAAATGTCCTATAGAAATTTTTGTTAGTCTTGACCCAAAGATCTCACCATTTCTAATTATTTGTCACCACATAATTGGTGTTAATTGGAAACTTTTCCTGATATGGAGCAGAACTGCTTGGATGTCTTTTCCATGTGGCTTAAGCATATGAATAAAATAAAGCAATAGTTGGAAAAAAATAATAGAATTATAATTTAATTAGTAGAATTGAATTAACAGATAATGTGGAGAATTTGATGTCACTATGATAGGGAATTTGCCCATTCAGTAATTTTATATATTTTCTGTTTATTCGGGCTTCAAAAGTTTAGGAATACTTTCCTACAGGGTGCCTGGGTGGCTCAGTGGGTTAAAGCTTCTGCCTTCGGCTCAGGTCATGATCCCAGGGTCCTGGGATCGAGCCCCGAGTTGGGCTCTCTGCTCCTCAGGGAGCCTGCCTCCTGCCTCCTCCCCTCTCTTTCTGCCTGCCTCTCTGCCTACTTGTGATCTCTGTCTGTCAAATAAATAAATAAAATCTAAAAAAAAAAAAAAAAAAAAAAAAAAAGGAATACTTTCCCAAAAGATCTTACACATTTTGGTGGATTTATTTCTAGATACTTTATAGTTCCATTTGCTTTTATAAGTCAAATCCTTTTTAAAATCTTACTTCCTAAATGATTATTGCTAATGTATATAAATACTAATTTATCCTTTTATCTTGTATTCAACAATACTGTAAAATATTTTAACTGAGTCTAATTATTTACTCTAGATTTCTTTTGATTTTCTTATCTGATAATCTTATTTTTAGGAACATCTGTATTTTCTGTTTCTCTCCTTTTATCTCTTCTCCTGTCTTTCTCCTGCTTCTCTTCCTCCTGTTTTTCCTCCTCCTGCTGTCAAGTATTCCAGTGAGATGTTACATAATAGTGACAGTGAGTGCCCTAGTTTTGTTCTTGATATTAGAGGAAAAGTTTCTAAAGTTTCAAAATAAGACATTTTCTTTACAGTAGATTTGAGAGATGCCCTTTACTAACTTAAGAAAATTCTTATCTATTACTTGTTAAGAGTTTGTTGGTTTATTGTAAAAAGTATTAAATATCAAAAATGGAATCACTGTATGAGAACAAAATTTAATTACATGTCTTGTGATTACTGATAGACTTACTTCTATAATACGTTTTTCCATTTGCTTTTCATTGGGCAATTTTTTGTCAGTGATATATTCCTGACCCCATCCTGAGTCTACTGAGTATAACTGTTTAAAGGGTAATGGGTAGAGTTGGAGTCTGTATTAAGAAAGAGAACCTTTCCAGGTCAAGTGCCTGATAAGATAGTTTTTGAAATTATATCCACAGAATGAAGTGCACACTCCTTGCTCCTTAACAAAGAAAATAGTCCTATCATAAAGACTTTTCCTTATGTCTCCAAGCCATGTCTCTTGTCTTCCCCTCTCATGTTTGGTGTCACTATGATGCTGAACTTCCTTGTGTTATGGTGTACTCTTAATCTAAATTCTTTTCCTTTTTCAGTGTTGCCCAGATACAGCTGATATCTACTCACCATTTAACAGTTACTTGGTTGTGTTAGCTTGGGTTAGGCTGAAGATGCCATTCGTCACCTGGTTCTCTGTCGCATCACAGGGCATTAGAAATCTCTGTTCAGAGCCTCTGTGAGTTCTTTGAGGTTGAGACTTGTGTCTTATTCACCAGCAAGTTCCCAGTGCTTCGAGTAGTGCCTACACATGGTCACTGCACAGCACAAGCTACTGAAATGGAACGAATTTGTTCATGTAGAAAGCTCAAAATTGAACTTATTTTTGTGGTTTTGTTTTGTCTGTTTTGTATTTTTGTTTTGTTTTGTTTGTTTGTTTGTTTTTTCCCTGAGCCCTCATCTGTATAACTTGGGGCAGATTTCAGACTCTGACAATAACGTTCGGTCTTTTCCAGTGCTCTTCAATAATGCCAAATGCTTTTTTGATGGACCAGCACCGTTCTTTCCTTAGAGGGAGTTTAAAGCTCATTTCTCAAGTCAGTTAACTCTTTCATGACGACAAAGTCTTTCAGTGAGAACACATTCACAAGTCAACACCTAACTTCTCCAAGGAGGAGAAATGACAGAATATATCTCTGTGTTTCTACAGAGATATGAAAAACTGTGGGGTTTTATTTTTTCCTGTTATATCCTAGTGACATCCATTGACAAGCATTTTGAAAAACAGCCATATATGAAAGACATGACTTTGGAAAAGTAGAAAAAGGAAAAGTTTGAGGGAAGAATTTTAAAATCTATTAAAATTAATCAATATTTGGGGACAGATATACAATTTCTATTAGGGAAAAAAATACAGTGGAATCCTTATAATTTCCTGGCTTTTAGTCTTAGTTACTGAGCCTTCCTTCTCCATTACTATCATGGACTGAGGTTCCCATAAGCGAGACATACAGTTATCTTTGTCCAGGGAATAAGTTTTATTTATATCCTTACCTACAACATCATATGAACATGGTAAGGATTAGTTTTATTTGGTTATTATAGTTTATTAAGTCCCAGCAAGTCATTAATATAGCAAACCTGCTCTTTAAAAGGATTCATAGCACTTTTAAGAATCACACAGGACTAAAGCAGTTAAATAAATAGCGTCTTTTTTTTTTAACATATCTTTTTTTTTTTTTTAAGATTTTATTTGTTTGACAGAGAGAGACACAGTGAGAGAAGGAACACAAGCAGGAGGAGTGGGAGAGGGAGAAACAGGCTTCCAGCTGAGCAGGGAGCCCGATGTGGGGCTCGGTCCCAGGACCCGGGGATCATGAGCTGAGCCAAAGGCAGCCACTTAATGATTGAGCCACCAAGCGCCCAAATTAATAGCTGTCTTGACTGATAAAAAGATTTCCCAAAATAGAACCAAGAAAGATTTTCTTATACTCACCACTGACCCTGCTCTCTGGAGCAGATTTCACCTCTATCTGCTCTTTCCCAGTGATAAAAAAATCCTTAAAGTTATATCTATCTTCACAATTTTCAGATTGTTCTCACATATGCTTTCTTGGATAATTCATTGAACAACTCTTTGTAAAATGCTTTATAGCGTTTCCATTTTGTGTAAATATAGCCAAGACCCCAAGAAGGTAACTTGGCTGACTTCACTCAAAAGCTATCATGCTAACATGCAGACTCACACCAAGTGACCCCAGCACCACTGAACTCTAAGCAAGTCATGCTGTGGCAGTGACAGTATACTCTAAAGGACTATTTACATTTTAGATACTGTAATATAATATAATATATTAAAAACCATTGGCGAGAGGCATTAAGACTCTTCCAAATCTTTCTTGCCTTGTCATTTGTCATAGAATTTTCACAGGCTGTCAGTGGTAGGAGACAAACAACATAATTCTTTTTTTTATTTTTATGTTTGTGTGTGTTTTTTTTTAAATTTTTTATTGGCATATAATGTATTATTTGCTTCAGGGGTACACAGAGGCTGAGGTCTGTGAATCATCAGTCTTACATAATTTACAGCACTCACCGTAGCACATACCCTCCCCAATGTCCAAACTCTAGCCATCCTATCCCTCTCTCCTCAGCCCCCAGCAACCTTCAGTTTGTTTCCTGAGATTAAGAGTCTCTTATGGTTTGTCTCCCTTCCCAGTCCATCTTGTTTCATTTATTCCCTTTTTACCCCTCACCACCCCCCGCCCTGCCTCTCAATTCCTCATATCAGAGAGATCAAATGATAATTGTCTTTCTCTGATTGACTTATTTCACTTAGCATAATACCCTCTAGTTCTATCCATGTCATTGCTAATGGCAAGATTTCAGGGGTTTTGATGGCTGCATAGTATTCTATCATATATATATATATATATATATATATATATATATATATATATATCACATCTTCTTTAACCATTCATCTGTTGATAGACATCTAGGTTCTTTACATAGTTTGGCTATTGTGAACATTGCTGTTATAAACGTTTGGGTGCACATGCCCCTTCTGATCACTTGTATCTTTAGGGTAAATACCCTGTAGTGTGATTGCTGGGTTGTAGGGTAACTCTATTTTCAACTTTTTGAGGAAGCTCTGTACTGTTTTCCAGGGTGGCTGTTCCAGCTTGTATTCCCACCAACAGTGTAGGAGGGTTCCCCTTTCTCTGCATTCTCACCAACATAGCCATTCTGACTGGTGTGAGGTGGTATCTCACTGTGTTTTTGATTTGTATTTCCCTGATGCTGAGTTATGTGGAGCAGTTTTACATGTATCTGTTGGCCATTTAGATGTCTTCTTTGCAGAAATGTCTGTTCATGTCTTCTGCCCATTTTTTGATTGGATTATTTGTTCTTTGGGTGCTGAGTTTGATAAGTTCTTCATAGATTTTGGATACTAGCCCTTTACCTGATATGTCATTCGCAAATATCTTCTCCCTTTCTGTCAGCTGTCTTTTGCTTTTGTTAACTTTTTCCTTTGTTGTGCAAAAGAATTTGATCTTAGGGAAATCCCAATAGTTCATTTTTACCCTTGCTTCCCTTGTCTTTGGCGATGTTTCCAGGAAGAAGTTGCTGCAGCTGAGGTCAAGAGGTTGCTACCAGTGTTCTTAAGAATTTTGGTGGATTCCTATCTCACATTGAGGTCTGTCATCCATTTTGAGTCTATTTTCATGTGTGGTATAAGGAAATGGTCCAGTTTCATTCTTCTGCATGTGGCTGTCCAGTTTTCTCAATACCATTTGTTGAAGAGACTTTTTTCCATTGGACATTCTTTCCTGCTTTGTTGATGATTAGTTGACCACATCATTGAGGGTCCATTTCTGGGTTCTCTGTTCTGTTCCATTGATCTATGAAACAACATGTTGCTATACAAGAAGGAGAACCAGATGACACTGAGGGCCATTCCTCTTAATGGAGACTCTATATCCAGGATGAGAACGTTATACTTACTCTGCACCCTAACAGGAAAAATAGATTTACTTTTATGATCTCACCTAAACAAACAGGGGTACCTAGGTGACTCAGTTGGTTAAGCATCTGCCTTCAGCTCAGGTCATGATCCCAGGGCCCTGGGATTGAGCCTCACATTGGCCTTCCTGTTCAGCAGGAAGCCTGCTTCTCCAGCTCCTTCTGCCTGCTGCTCACCTTTCTTGTGCTCTCTCTGTGTGTCAAATAAATAGATAAACTCTGTTAAAAATAGTAAAAATAAAACAAACAAACGAACAAAAAGAAATTGTACCTTGCCTAAAGACAACATTTTCCTCTGTATACCGGCTTTATCTTACATTTACTTTATTGGCAATGCATGCAACTTCTGATGGGAACATTTATTTCTAGAATTAGTTTAACCAAATTGCAAATGCCTCCAATGGAACAGCTTGTACTAATAAATAGATCTCCCTCTCACTTCAAAACCTACTACTACATGATTTTTAAAGCACATTTATCAGAAACCCCTAGACAATCCTCCAACTTCAATTGAACCAATTAATTTTATGCAATGAAAAATCTAAAGGAAGTCTCTTGACTGCCTCCCTGACACTTTATATCCTGTGATATTTCATTTTTAGCAAGAAGTGATTGAGAGCAATAGACATGACTATTTTTTAAAATGGTATTTGGGACTCCAATCTACTTTTTTTTTTGTTAGCAGTACTCTCCACCTGACACCCACTCATGCTTTGAAGTCTTACCTCATTGTGTCATAACAATGATGTGTCATTTCTTAATTTGGAAGATCTGAGAGAGAAATTAGGTTATCTGAAGAAAGGAATTAGAAATATATATTACATAGTAGAGTTCATGGAGGTTTTTATTGACATGCCTTATCATGACCATCTTATTTAAATGGGTGGACAGATTTTAACACCTAGGATAAAATGTAGATTCCTTTGTTTGTTTGTTTGTTTTTAGATCATGATGTTGAGCCACAAAGTACCCAAGACTTCTTTTTATTCAAGTTTTTTTTTTTTTTTTTGACTACAAAAATGCATTTCTTCAAGTGAAACATTATATTCCTAGTTATGGTAACAGTCAGATGATATAAAGGATACTTACTCATCTCCTTAGATTTTTGCCATCTGAATATAGAATACCTGCTATTTCTATTATTATGTTATTATAAAATTGTTACTCTGCAAGTTTTCCATTTTGCTTCTAGCTCTTTAGAACTTATATTATAAATTCTATTTAACATTTAAAACCAAAACCTTGAGAGGCATCAGGATACTATCTAAATATTTAGCCTTATAAAACTATTTAGCCAGACTTACTAACACAGAAAAGGCAAAAGTGAAAGAAGAAAGAGAAAAGAATCAATATCTAGAATAAAGAATGGGACATCATTACGTATCTTATAGGAATTAAAAGGCTAATCAAGGAATATGAACAAAATTATGACAGTGAATCTCATAGCTAAGATAAAATAGACAAATTCCTTGAAAAATATAAATTAACCAAAAATTTCTCAAGAAGAAGGTGTAACCAGGGCTCCTGGGTGGTGCAGTTGATTGGGCATCCAATGTTGGCTTCTGCCCGGGTAGTGATCTCAGGGTTGTGAGAGGGAGCCTTGTCAGGCTCTGTGCTTAGCACAGTCTCTGCTTGGGATTCTTCTACCTCTCCTTCTGCCCCTTCCCCCACCACGTCCACCCCCCACATGCCCTCCTTTTTTCTCTCTCTCACTCAAATCAATAAATAAAATCTTAAAAAAAAGAAGAAACTGTAGCCAGATAGCTGGATTATTATTATTAATGAAATTGAATTCAGAGTTAAACCCTTTTTACCAGAAGACTTTAGGCCTAGATAGTTTCTTTCTTCTTCTTCTTCTTTTTTTTTTTTTTTTTTAAGATTTATTTGTTTATTTGAGAGAGAGAGAAGGAGCAAATAGGGGAAGGGGCAAAGGGAGAGAGAGAATCCTGAAGCAGATTTCCTGTTGAGCAGGGAGTCTGACATGGCTCAACCCCAGGACCCTGAGATCATGACCTGAGTTGAAATCAGGAGTTGGGTGCTTAAGCAACTGAGCCACCCAGGTGCCCAGGCCTAGATAGTTTCAATGAAAAATTCTACCAAACATTTAAGGTAGCAATATTACAAAGATAACATATAATTTATGTTAAATATGTAATATAATATTATAATATATGTAATATTATAATAAATAATGTATAATATAGAATTATATTAGACAATTTCTCTTTTTTGACATATAGTTGGAAAGAAATATTTTTTGTATTCAATTTGGTACTATCTGCTTTTTCATTGTAGTTTTCAGAATTGTCTTTAAGTCTTCAATTCCAGTTACAGTGTAATAATTAGTTATATAATAATTACAGTGTAATATTAGCTTCAGGTGTACAATATAGTGATTCAGTCCTTCCATACATTACCTGGTGCTCATCACAAGTGCTCTCCTTCATCTCGCTCCCCTATTTAACTTATCCCCCCACCTCCCTCCTCTAGTAACCATCAGTTTGTTCTCTATAACTAAATCTGTTTCCTTATCTCTCTCTCTCTGTTTTTCCCAATTGCTTGTTCGGTTCATTTCTTAGATTCCACATGTGAGAGAAATTGTATGGTATTTGTCCTTCTCTGACTGACTTATTTTGCTTAGCATAATACTCTCTAGCGCCATCCATGTCATTGTAAATAGCAAGCTTTTTTTTTTAATGACTGAATAATATTCCATTGTGTGTATACATACATCCTCTTTATCCATTCATCAGTCAATGGACACTTGGTCTGCTTCCGTGTCTTGACTATTGTAAATGATGGTGCAATAAACATAGGGGTGCATGTATATCCCTTTGAATTAATATTTTTATATTCTTTGGGTAAATACCCAGTAGTGCAATTTCTGGATCATAAGGTAATTTTATTTTAACTTTTTGAGGAACCTCCATACTGTTTTCCACAGTGACTGCACAAGTTTCCTTTCCTACCAACAGTGCACAAGGGTTCCTTTTTCTCCACATCCTTGCCAACACCTGTTATTTCTTGTGTTGTTGATTTTATCCACTCTGACAGGTGTGAGGTGATATCTCATTATAATTTTGATTTGCATTTCCCTGATCATGAGTGATGTTGAGCACCTTCTCATGTGTCTCTTAGACATTTAGACGTCTTCTTTGGAGAAATGTCTTTTCATAGCTTCTGCCCATTTTATTATTATTTAGTTTGTGGATCTTGAGTTTTATAAATTCTTTATATATTTTGGATACTAACCAGAAATTTTATTTAGACTGTAATTATTGGTGTGACTGGATTTAAATCTACCACTTTGATGGTAGATTTGTTTTGTTTTATTTGTTCTTTGTTTTTCCTTTTTTTTCTATCTCCTTTTGGCTTGAGTTTTATTATTCCATTTGCCTTCACTTACAACATGACTTACAAATTATATGTATGTGTGTGTATGTGAGTATGTGTGTGTGTATATATATATGTGTATGTGTGTATTTATATATAATGATTGCTCCAGGATTTATAATAAGCATCTTTATCTTACTCTTTACATTTAAATAATATTGTACTATTCCATGTAAGTATAAGAACCTTACAACAGTATAATTCTGTTTCCTTTTTTCATCTTATGTGCTATAATTGATATGATTTTACTTCTTTTTTTTTAAGATTTTATTTATTTATTTGACAGGCAGAGATAACAGGTAGGCAGGGAGGCAGGCAGAGAAAGGAGGAAGCAGGCTCCCTGCTGAGCAGAGAGCCCTATGCAGGACTCGATCCCAGGACCCTGAGATCATAACCTGAGCCATAGTCAGAAGCTTTAACCCACTGAGCCACCCAGGTGCCCCTAATTTTACTTCTTAATATGTTAAAAAATCCATAATATATCACTTCTATTTTTGCTTTAAGCAATCAACTATCTTCTAAAGTGGATTAGAAAAATACATTTATATTTGTTTTTATAATTTTTAGTACTCTTCACTTTGTATAAATCTAAATTTGCCAAACCTTCTGCCTGAAGAACTTCCTTTAATACTTCTAGCACAGCTCTTCTGCCAAAGAATTCTCTCCACAATTGTTGGTATGCAAAGAAAAAAATATGGTTTTGTCTTTATTTTTGAAAAAAAAAATAGTTTTGTTGGGGATACAGTACTGGGTAGACAATTTCTCTTTCTTTAAACACTTTAAAAGGTGTCACTCCATTGCTTTCTGGCTTGCTGTATCCTTATTCTTCTTTCTTTGTGTATAGCATTTCTATTTTTTGTCTGCCTTAAGGATAAAATCTTTTTCTTTGGTTTTAAGCAGTGTGACTGTGATTTATATCATATAGGTGTGTGTGTCTTCTGGGATTTTTAGATCTGTGATTTGTTTTCTTTATTAAATTTTGAAAAATTCTCAAAAATTACCTTTTTAAATGTCATATGCCTCATTCTGTCTATTTTCTCCTTTTGAGTCCCCAATTACATTCATATTAGAACACTTGACATTGTTCAACGTCAAAAAATGTCAAAAAAAACCCTTTGTAAAAAAATTATTTTATTTATTTATTTGACACAGAGAGAGAGAGATCACAAGTAGGCAGAGAGACAGGCAGAGAGGGGAGGAAACAGGCTCTCCTCCAAGCAGAGAGCCTGATGCAGGGCTCGATGAGGGGCTTGATCACAGGACCCTGAGACCATGACCTGAGCTGAAGGCAGAGGCTTAACCCACTGAGCCACCCAGGTGCCCCAGCATGGCTCTTGGATGTATGTTCTCTGTCTTCCTTCCTGCCTCCTTTCCTCTCCTCCTTCTTTCCTTCCTTCCTCCCTTCCTCCCTCCTTCTCTTTCTTTTCTATTTATGTTTTATTTTGGATAATTTTTATTTATCTATCTTCTAAATCACTGGTTATTTCTTCAGTAGTATCCCATCTGCCAATAAGCTCAGTGAAGGAAATCTTCATCTTTGATATTATTTTCTTTTTTACTAACACATATTCTGGTTTCTTTCTCTCTACTATAATTCTCATCTTTTCCTATATATAATTCACCTTTTCCATTAGAAACTTTAACACATTCATTATTGCTATTTAAAAAACCCATCTGATTATTCTAATATCTGGGTCATCTCTTTAGTTTTGTTACTCAACTATAGACAGTGGACCTCCTCTTCTTCTCCACCTCCTCCTCCTCCTCCTCCTCTTCCTCCTCTTCCTTCTTCTTCTTCCCTTGCTTCATTGTGTGTCTTGTAGTGTTTGACTGAATAACACTGTGTGGAAAAGAACTATAGAATATGATGTATGTGGCATTTATATCAGTAAATGGTAACCCCTCCAGCTCTTTACTTGCCTCATCAGTGAAGCTCTTAGTGTAAGGAGTGGATTCCATTATATCAACAGTTGATGTGGGCTTTGGCTTTTTCTTGGAACAGCTGTTTTTGGTGTAGCATAAGCTTTAGATCTACCAGTGTTTGGCTTCTATCTGCTGGGGCTTGCCTGAGGAGCTGGGGACTTTTCTCAGGGTTCAAATTCTCCCCTCAGATTTTGGTAGTACCTGCAGAGCTATGCCACAGAGTGTTTCTCTCCTGGCTCTTGTCCAATGGGACATGGTTTGTGCTTGTCATTTAGTGCTAGATTTGTCATGTAACTTGGGCAGATCTTGTTTTTTTTTTTTTTTTTTTTTTTTTTTTTTTGCCAGTTTTCAGCAGAACTTTTTTCCTGGGCTTCAGGGATTGGGCTTTCTCTCCATTCCTGATTCTTTTTTCTGTGGCAACCAAACTCTATGTGGTTGTAGGGAAAGATTTCCTGTCTTTTCTCTGGTAATAGCAGATCTCTTTTCACCAAGAGGGTAGGACACCAGGTTCAAGTAGAAGAAGTTTTGCTTCTATCTCTAACTCAGCAAGAATGGATCTCTGGCTGTGTCCTCAGGATGAGAGGCTTCCTTTCCCCTTACAGAGTCACACAGGTTCTACTTCTACTCCTACACCAGAAGCAATGCATCTTTACCCATGCTTTGGGGATGAGAGGGCTTATTTCCCCTTTTTAGCATATTAAGGCTTTGGTTTTGTAAAAAGGAACCATAAGAAAAGTAGCACATATTTAGCTTGCTTACTAGCAGCTGCCAAGTCTCCTCCTTCACTTGAGCCACTGAACAGAACTCTACCTTGTCACTTGCCCCGTCTCCGATTTTCTAGGCACCTGATGGAGGTCTACGGGAAAGATGTGAAAGAGTGTGAACTTCTCTTGTGCCTGGCTCTACCAGCTATTCTAAACCAGGATGCCACATTGGTCTTTAAAAATTTGTTAGGCTTCAGCTCATTTCTTTTTGTCATCTTTGTCATATGTCCTGCGCTCTGACAAAGGTGAATATGTTTGTGTACGCTGGCTCTCTTTAGATGAGGCGCATCCTTGTATGGAATTCCATTTACTTGAATGCCTTGTGACTTCAGCTCTCTGCTGGGTTCAGAAAATGATCATTTTGTAGATTATATAGCTTTTCTCCAGATTAAGGAGGGACCTCTGCTTTGCATCTTTCAACATTTTAAAAGAAAAGTTAACTTGGAGCTAATGCCTTTACAGTGTAAGGTATATAACAAGCCTTTGAAACCATGTTTTTACCATTACCCTAGTCTCCTGAAGCTTATCTCCTCAAGCCTCTGCTCCCCTTCTATTTTTAATGTTTTACCAGAAGCTATGGAACAACTTCTGGGTGGTGTTCAGTAAGTGTAGAGGCAACCTCTATGCCCTTACACAGGCAATCAGTTGAAAAGACACAAAAGAGCTCTGTCAGGTGTGCCCTTCTATTGTCTTTGGGCTTCCCACAGTGAACATTCATTGCTGCCATGGAACTAGTCATTTTCCTTGCCATATTGCCCTGGGCTTCTGCTGTGATCAGGATTCCCCTTGCTGTCTTGCAAGTTCAATTAAAGTTATATCAACATCATTAACAGCCTACAGCATAAACTCCTTAGTATCTTGAAGTCATTAGGTTATTAAATTTCAACTTATTCTCTCAGAAATGTCTTTAATATATTAGGTTTGTTCCATTTGAAATTAAGGAAGGGCCACTCACTTCATTTTGTTGTAATATCTCTTAAATTTCTTCCAATCTGTAATAATCCCACCTCCTTTTATGGTATTTATTTGTTAAAGAAATAGGGTCATTTGTCCCATAGAATATATCATATTCTGGATTTTGAAAAAAAAAGTTTTACATTACTTAAATCTATTTTATTAAAAATTTAAAAATACAATGTTTTCCTTCTCTTTTTAACAATATGGTTACTAGCCAGAGTATCAGTCAAATTATAAATTAGGCAAGTGTGGAAAAAGAACAGATGGAAGAAAGCAGAAAAGAAAGATGCTGACCCAGACTAATTTAGATGAGGTAGAAAAATTGGGGTAGTGAAATTTCATCAGGTTAGGCAACTTTCTCTCTTTGTCATCACCTTGACAAGTGTTAGAGAATGGAGTGGTTAGTAGAATATGTCTCCAACCACAAAATATGACAGTTTTGAAGAATTGGATATCTGATATCCAACTCCACAAATGTGGTGATAAATATAAGTGACATTTAGCCCTCTTAATAACATAAATAACAGTCACAAACATGGAGCCAGATTTTTCTGCCACAAAATATAATTTTGGGTTTTACATGGACTCGTTAACTCTTTCCAACTAGACACAAAAGGCACTTATTTGGCTTTTTCAGGTGATATGTTGAAAATGAGAATCTTATGTCTACCAAGCCTGTTTGAATTAGGTGCCTGGTTATGGATCTCCTTGCTAGATCATTTGGTATCTTCCCCACAATTTTTTAATGTTATAATGAGAGATTCAGGTCAATGTTAAGCTTAGCCTGCAGATGGAAGTTCTGAAGTGCAGCAGTAAGCCTAAGGGGACCATGGAGAGGGAAAAAGAGAACTGTCCTAAGATTGTATGCATCCAACCTTCAAGTCACTTTTCACGCTGGCTGGGGTAATTTCTCAGCTTCTCTTTCTGTTGCCATGCTCTGTTACTGCCTCACCAGATGATCTGTCCACATATAGCCTCTTCCATTTGAAATACTGGGCTTTTGTTCTTATCACAATTTCTGTATTCTCACTTAAGTTATGCCTATTACAGCAAAATGACTTCCATAGAAGAATCGTCAATCCAAGAATATAGGTACGAGCAAATTTTTTCTTGGCAAAGTAAATTCTAATCATCAAAATGTTCCAGATTAGTGATTCCTTTTTAGGAATGTTCGGAATATAAACTTATACAAAGAGTTCTGTGTTTCTAAAGTAGGAGAGGTTTTATTGAACATCTAGTTAATCAACTGGTTGAGTGTCCTTAGGAATGCTTATTCAGGGGTGCCTGGGTGGCTCAGTGGGTTAAGCCTCTGCCTTCAGCTCAGGTCATGATCTCAGGGTCCTGGGATCAAGCCTCACATTGGGCTCTCTGCTTCCCCCTCTCTCTGCCTGTCTCTCTGCCTACTTGTAATCTCTCTCTCTGTGTCAAATAAATAAATAAAATCTTAAAAAAAAAAAAAGGAATGGTTATTCAAGCTTTATTTTGGTTTCTCTTATTATAAACTGACCTAAACTAAATTGGATATACAAATATTTTGGCTCCTTTGAATAGAAATCAATAATCAATGGTTATACACAGGAGAGGGTTAGATACTGCTGTTATAACATCTTCCTAAGTAAGGAAAGCAAACTTCCTAAGTAATTAAAAGTTAAATTCTTCTGGGGGTACCTGTCCGACTCAGTCAGAAGAGCATGTGACTCTTGATCTCAGGGTCATGAATTCAAGCCCTGTGTTAGATGTAGAGATTACTAAAAAAAGGAAATAAGTAAGCTTTAAAAAAATAAAATTCTTCTGAAAATACTGATATTTTTAAGCAAGCATACACAAAATAGTATTATATACACTCTACCAATTCTTGGCTTTATTTATTTACCTTTTTAGGGTGCTAAGAATATACCTGGGATGAAAGATTCACTCGACAAAGGCAACAAATGCAGTATTATAGAAGTAGGACTCAGATGACTCCTAGTCAGACTTGAATAGCCAACATTCCACCAATCTAGCATTTTGAGAAAGGCCCCCATAAGAATCAAATCTAGGGTGCCATTCTGAAAGGTAAATAAATGGTTAGATACTTAAACTATAGTCTTGTGACAGAGTAAATGTTTCTAAGATATTTTAGGTTCTATTTTAAAAATCATTAACTTCAGCAGTAATAATTTCCAATATTATTTTGCTAAAATGTAAATGCTATGATTTTGACCAGCCAACAAAGTCACCCAAAGAAGTCCTAGTAGCCACTTCTGGTATATATCCTTTTTATTAGGCCTTTAACTTGTTCCCATTTCAAATTATTCATCCCTCTCTTCCAAAAAATATCTGAGGGTGAGAATAGGGAAGGTGGTAGATGGTACATAAATGGAAGGTTGATGGGTGGCAGTCTGGGCAAAAGGTGATTAAGGTCAACTGTTCAGTGTGGGCATTTCACTGGTTTTTCTGTGGGAAACTTGAACCTTTAATATTCTTTCTAATGAATTAGTGAGTTTACAGATTTTATTTTCTCCAAACAATCCATAAAGTAATAAATACATATTTTCTTGGATATAAGGGGATACTTTACATAACCAAAATAAAAAAATAAAAAGGTACTAGTACCTAAAATTCCATTTAGAGAGGGAAGAACATAAGGTACTGTTCAATTATGTAGTGTTCTACAGACAAAGCTCCTTGAATCAGTCTCAAAGAAACAAAACAACCAGACCAGGATGTTTTTGTTTTGTTTTAAAGAAAGAGGTCATGTAAAATCCTACTATAGACTTGATCAAAAGAGCCACATTTAATTTTCTTCCTGTTCTCCATAAAAATGTAAATCAGTTTCCTGTATGCTCTTACTCTGTAAGGATATACAAAAATTGGGGGAAAAAAAAAGCCACTCAGAGCAAGGTTTAATTGTGTTCATTACACTAAACTTATATGAACCAGAATGTGGCTCCATCTATTTTGAAAGGATTTTTAGCATTAAAGGTTAAAGCAAAAAGAAGCCTCTAGTTAACCTTCAATTAGCCATAGCGGCCTGGCACTTTCTTATTAATCAAGATTTTACTCCTTCTCACATTATATTTATGACATTCAATTTTATTTGGTTTCTTCAATATATTTCTCAGAGGTGAAATAGCTCTATTTTATGGATGAAAATCAAATCAAAACGTGGAAGGCTTTCTATGTGACCTTCATAAAGTCGTCTCCCTGAGGTTCTTTTCTTATTTTTAAAAGGACAATAATGAGGTCAACTCTACTGTGCTATGGAAGAATAGAGGAAATTGTGCAGAGAAACAGAGTAGTGTTGGTTTTGAAGCCAAATGGACATAGTTTCCACCAATTACAAGCTGTGTGACATTGGGCAAGGTATTAGTATCTCTGAGCCTTTATTTCTTTATTAATAAAACAAAACTGTCAGTTCCTAATCAGGACATTGTTAAGGACTTGGTGCATAAAGGGGGGAAAAAAAAAAGGTAAGTCCTTTGGACTGAACAGTTGCATCCCCCGAAAGTTCATATGTTCAGTCCTAATCCCCAATGTGATAGTATTTAAAGGTAGGGCTTCTAGAAAACCATTAGGTCATGAGGGCAAAGCCCTCATGAATTGGGATTAGGGCTTTTATAAACAACTCTGAGGAGCTCTGTTACGCCCTCCACCATATGAGGTTAGGGTGAAAAGATTTGGTTTAGAACCTTGATGCTCACCAGACGCCAAATCCTCCATCACCATGATTTTGGACTCCCAACCTCTAGAACTATGGGGAGTAAATTTCTGTTGTTTATAAGCCATCTGACATTTCGTTATAACCCCAAAAAGACTAACACAGTAGCTTTTTTTTTTTTTTCCAAATAAGAGAAGACCTAAACAAAGAAGTAGGAGAACCAGCATTAGACCTTGTACGTTTTACTTCTAATTTTGTCTCTTCTGGAAAAGTGTCTTTCTCTGCCCTCAATGTCCATGTCCATAAACACGTACTCTAAGATTCATTTTCCATTTGAAAAATTCTTGATCATTTTAATTTTAGCAAGAGTGAAGTTAGGCTTCTGCAAGATCTCACCCCGTGTGTGTGTGTGTGTGTGTGTGTGTGTGTGTGTGTTGCTGTGGAGGATGGTCTGTGTACTATGTCAGGACATAAAATATCTTTCTTGTAGTTCTCAATCAAAAAGTGTGAAAGCCACCTTTCCAAAAACCAGAATTCAGAATATGATTGCTTGATAACTAAGTTAACATGATGTTCCCAACTTGAAATGTGCTTCAGAATTGTAATAATCATGATTTTACTTTGAAGATATTTAAAAAAGAAAATGAAAAGAAAAATAAAAGATCGAGAACTGCCTTCTGTGAATTGATCTGGACTCCACACTTCATCATGGAGGCCTGAATATTGCTTATTAATAAATCACTTTCATAACACAGCATCAAGAATTACATATGATTTTTGGCATCTCCCTGATACACTAAGGTTTTATAGACTCCAGAAGCAGATTAAGAATTGCTAATAGCAGTAATGAAGAGGTGTGAATTGCACCAGCAAATCAGGATTCTGTTCCAGCTCAGGAAACATACTATCAGAATCAAAATTAATTTCCCCCCTTTGGCATTTTTCTCAACCATATGTGGTTTTTAAATTATTATGGTGACTTCTATCACTTTATTGAAAATATGCAGGATGTATTTATCTAAGATAAATATGATTTTACTTGTATGTTTTCTGAAATAATAGCACACAATATGCATCAGAAAAATAAGGCAATTATATAATAATATAACTGTTTGTGAATTGTATTCGATTCTGCCAGGATTTATGAAAGATATATGTTTAACAGATGTAAATGTTTATATTAGATCATATGGAACATAATTATTCATCTGCCTTTCAAAGAAGCGTGGAGCTCCTGTTCATCCTCAGTAGAGTTATTTCCATATTGCCTTAGGTGGTTAGTCTACGACTCCACTTCAAATTTTCTGTGAGTCACCTGATGCAGACACTGACATTAATAAAAGCAAACAGTATTCCCAAGTAACCTACATTCATGCTTTGTTTTAATTTATAGGGAATATTAAGGGAGTGATGGATGAATGGAAAAGATGATAGGTAAGTAGATAAGTAGATACATACATACATATGTACATACGTACAAATATATAAAAGTGTAATCTAAATATAGAATTAAACTTTTAAAAACTGTAATGAACAGAGACACAATTTGGCTTTAAATATAGAAGGTTTAAAATTCTATATTAATTTAATAAAGTAATATTTAATATAAATATTTATATATAATATTATATATTATGATATGTGTACTATAATATATTGTATATAAATATTTATATATAATATATAATATAAATATTAAATGTAAATAATATTAAATATAAATATTATTTATAGAATATTTAAATGTTCAGAACTAGAATACTTACTAGGTTCTACAAATATTTTATCTGTGTATCTTCACTGATTCCCAGTGCTATGTGAAAAATACCAAACTGTACACATTTTACAGAAGAGAAACCAGACACTGACATTAACAACCTTGCGGACTCACAAACCATGGATGCATTAGGATCAGGTATCCATCTCTGTGGACTGGCTTCAAGTACAGGCATCACCACACTAAACTTCTGCATGAGACAAGCAGAATTCTTCACTGCTGTGAGTTTTCCTTTAAAATCCTCCAATTTCAGGATGCAACACTTTGACCAAATAGTTAAAGCCTGATTATGATATGACTGATAATTCCACAAGCTTCTAAACAAAAACCACAGAAAAAGAATTTATTCTTTTCCTATTTTGCATACATACTCTCAGCAGAGTTTCCTAAACTTGGGTGATGCTCAGAATCAGCCACAGGGCTTTGGGAAAGAGATTTCTGGACAGCACCCAGACTTATGGGTGGCCAAGAAATCTCTATTTCTCTTTTCTTTTCTTTCTTCTTCTTTTTTTTAAAATCTCTATTTTCTTAAAGGTCTGTGGCTGATGTGATACTCAGCCAACTCGGGAACTGCTGCTGCTTTAGAAAAATGTTTTAGGGTAGTTTTGGTGGAAAACCTATCAGAAAAATCAAATAAAAGCCAATACATGTTTTATTATACTGTCATAAAGGCAAAATAAGTTTTGAAAAAGAATGTTTACCAAGCCTGTGAAAAGTAACACAACAAATTATACATTTTTAAAAAGCTTTAACCTACCACAAACATTATTAATTAAATGCCTAATGCTGTGCTTAACAAATATCCTGAAAATCAATCCACATTAGCTCATAAATATCTTCCTCACCCTTTTGAAATAAGAATGTTTACTAGGAGAATGTACCATAGTCTGTTCAACAACTCTTATGGATGGGATTCAGGTTGTTTGCAACATTTTTCAATGACAACTGATGATCTTGTGTATATGCATTTTCATATTATTGGAGGTGTATCTTTAGCAAAAATTCCAGGAAGCAGGATCACTGGGTCAAAATGTAAACACATGTGTTGTTACTTTAGATATTGCTAACTTTTATCCTATAATTGTTGTGCCAGGTTTCTTTCCCACAGCAATATATAAAAGTGCCTATGTCTCTTTAGCCTTGCAAAAGAATATTGTTCTCTTTTCAGTTTTTACCAATTTGACAGGTGAGGGATGGCATCTTAGTATAGTTTTAATTTGCATTCTTCATTTCTCAGGAATGAAGCTGAATATTTTCTTTTATACTCAAAGGTTATTTTTATAGATTTACTGTGAATTGACAAGGTAACTTTTTAAATAGAGAACTGGATATTCTGGGTTTCACCCCCCAGGTATGATAAATATACTATAAAGTCCTATATACTGATTTCTAACTCCAGAAATACATTTTATTGTTGTAATTGTGTAATTATATAATTAAACTATGAATAATGGCTTGTTATTTCCCTTTTTATTTTAAGATTTTATTTATTTATTTGTCAGAGAGTGAGAGCACAAACAGGGTGAGTGGCAGGCAGAGGGAGAAACAGCTTCCTATTGAGCAAAGAGCTCAGTGAGAGATTCAATCCCGGGACCCTGGGATCATGACCTGAGCTGAAGGCAGACGCTTAACAGACTGAGCCACCCAGGTGTCAAGACTTGTTATTTTGTTATTGTATGATATATCTTAAAGGTATATATCTTGGGGCACCTGGGTGGCTCAGTGGGTTAATGCTTCTGGCTTCGGCTCAGGTCATGATCTCAGGGTCCTGCGATCAAGCCCTGAATCTGGTTCTCTACTCAGCAGGGAGCCTGCTCCCCACCACCCCCGCCTGCCTCCTCTGCCTACTTGTGATTTCTGTCAAATAAATAAATAAAATATTAAAAAAAGAGGCATATATCTTAACTTTCATAATTAATAAAGCCAGTCCTAGGAAAGAAAGAAAACAGCCAATTCCATTAATAGGCATTATCAATTCTTAATTAAGAGTATTTAAGTAGTCAATCCCAAGTAGTAACTTTTATTACAATATTTAAAAAATGTTTTATCTGTTTGACCGTTCTAGTAACAGCATTTAAAATACCTTCTACAGGGGTGTCTGGGTGGCTCAGACATTAAGCATCTGCCTTTGGCTCAGGTCATGATCTCAGGGTCATGGGATCCAGACCAGAGTCAGGGTCCCTGCTCAACAGGAAGCCTGCTTTTTCCTCTGTCTGCCACTCCCTCTGTTTGTATTCTCTCTCTCTGAAAAATAAATGAAATCTTAAATTAAAAACAAAAACAAAACAAAACAAAACAAAATCCTCTACAAATTCTAGAAACGTTCCACTATTTTTTACCATATTGTGATAATAGGGTCATAAAATAAATGTGCCACACAACATCATTCCAGTGTTATATATTAGTACCTACTTGTTTTTATTTAAAACTACCCATTGTTTATTATTTATTCAAACAGTTTCATTTCTAGTAATTGCATATTTATTTTTGTGAGACCAAATGTTTTATGTTTTAGGGGTGTGTGTGTGTGAGTATGCAGACACACACACGTGTGTTAAGTGAATGTTTCAGTCACAAACACTCTATTGATCAAAACTGATCTGGAAGATTGGTTGGGAAACACATAAGAATAATAGCAAAATACTCTGTCTTTAAACTTAGAATAGAAAGGTCCATTTTTATAGTCTCTTTGTCCATTTGAATAATTCTTTTTTTCTTTTTTTAAGATTTTATTTATTTATTTGTCAGAGTGAGCACAGGCAGACAGAGTGGCAGGCAGAGGCAGATGGAGAAGCAAGGAGCCCGATGTGGGATGCTGGGACCATGACCTGAGCCGAAGGCAGTGGCTTAACCAACTGAGCCACCCAGGCATCCCTGAATAATTCTTGATGTCCAAAATAATTTTGCACCATACTCCTTCAACAGAAAATCATAATTTGAATCAAATTGTGTTTTTCTAGAAAATGTTCCACTATCGGAAGGACATGATGATAATTTTCCAGGATAATTTTCTAATAAACATAGTAAAGTTTCTAAGTTTTGTATTTTTATTTAATTTTATGACTTAATGAATGTAAATTATTTTATTGGGCAAGCCAGAGTTGCACTTGTTGTTTCTGAGTTGGGAATTTTATATGAATAATCTTTCTTTTTTTATTCTCATTGTTTGGATCATCAATTAAAATCTTCATTTATAGAAGAAATCAATCCTTTCAAATTTTGTATTTGATGAGAACAATTTCCTTGCTCATTGTCATTGTTTTGATCCATAATTTTTTAGTTAAAAAAATAAATATTTCATTTTATTTTTTAATTTTTATTTATTTTTTATTACATTATGTTGGTCATCATTATTTTACAGTACATCATTATTTTATAATGTCCTCTTGAAATATGTTATGTGGTTCATGTTTTCAAGAGATCCTTTTATTTTTATTGTTTCTGTTCTTAAAAAGCTAAGCAGATCATTTCTTTAGGAGTCTAAATTTTCCCTTTACACGGTTTTTATTTTCTCACCTCCAAGATATTTTCTGTTTCAACCATTATTTGATGTATTATTCACATTGGTCTGAAGGCTTAGAAAGGAATAATACAGTTTCATTCGAAGTATATAGAATATGAATACATTTTCTTCAAAGTGTAAATGAAAGCAAATGCAAGAAATTGAAAATTTTAAAAGATTTTTAATGCTCTCATAATAATTCTTTTCAATAAAATATTTAAAATCACCATTAAAATTAAAGCTAAAATATAAATCATATTTAATATATATTAGAATTTTAAGTCAAAACTGTTAAACACCTGAATTGTAAAATTTAACAAATAACAAAATAACTTCTAATCTTTTAAAAACTGTCATAAAAATACAACTATTAAGAATCTTACTTGCCATTTTAAAGAATCAGTATTTCCATCTATATGTGCATATATATACAAATTTAGAAGAGCATAAATTGTCTAATACTGCTGGATTAGTGGCTTTTCAACCACTAGGTACCTGTTGCAAATATGATGGTGATTCATCAGTAATTTCAGAAACATGATTTGGACCACAAAGAGGGGCTAAAAAATTGACATTTGTCACTAACTGAAACTGATTCTTCATCACACAAGAGCCTCTGGCATGCATGCCCTGCAAGGGGGGGGATGGGTTTGTCTTCCCTTCTACCTGAGTCCTGCCACTAGGGACTCTGCCTGGTGCTCTGAAGCCACGTCTGTCCCCTGCCTCTGCAGCACAGTAATTCTTCCTGGAATGCAGGCCTGGTAGCTTTCTGTCTTGAGACCACTGAGAAGAGATGGAGAGAAGCACTTCCCTGGGGCCAGAGCAGTGTTAGTGCCAGGAGGGGTTAAAGTTGGTGTGCATGTGTTGTACATTGCAGAGCTCCCTAAGGTGGTGGCCTCAGAGCAGAGCCTCTCATTCACTTGGACATAAGTCCAGTCACAGAGAACAAAAGGAAAAGAACATTAACAAAATTATTTTGACTCTGCATACTTGTCAATTGCATATACTCAGGAACATATACACAGGAAGCCCGGAATAATCCCTCTCCTTTTCAGTGGAAGCTTCCCTTTAATAAAAAGCAGTATCATTCAATCTGTCCACATTTTCCTACCAGACCATATTCTTTCGGCATTTATGTGTACATGTACTTTGAATATATCAGAGGAAGAATCACATGCAATAGTCAATGTTTCTTTTTACAGATAATTAACATTGTAGTTTACAAGCACATATTTTATAGTATGTTTTATTAGTTCCACCATACTTATAAGTAGCTTATAAATAGGTCATATAAATTGACCTTGATCTAGAAGGTTTATTAATTAGGCAGTTTGTTTTACTAAGGAATTAAAAACAAAGAATATAATGATATCTTATCTCTTTCAAAAGGTTCTCTGGCGCTTTAAATAAAAGCTGACTATTATTTTAGAGAGTTCTAGAAGAGGAAACAAAAAAAAAATTAAGAAACTTCTCTCTTTAAGGTACATTAAGGTATCAACAACCTGAAAAGAAAGATTAAAGCAGTTAATTACTCTCCCAGGTGCTTGACACGGTGAGTTCACTGGTTTAGGTTCAAAATCTTGGCTGGAGCTCATCTCTTTCAAGTTTTTCTCTCTTTTCTATGACTTCAAACTCCTAATTAAACAGTTTTCACTTCTGGTTATATTTACAAATGAGTCAGTGCTGAAGAGAATTGACTGATCTTAATTGGGAATCAGATCTCCAAGAGATCTGTCATTTCCGTGTTCTTAAATACTGCCGACTTACTGGGTGGCTCAGTCACCAATACATAGAATTATTTAAAATTTCTAATAACGTTCCTAATTTGAAAAAAGTTAAGAATCCCTCAGAATCCCAAAGCATTCTGAACATCAGTCTTCACATGACCAGGCTCTTGTTCACACGCTGAGGACAGGACCCTGAGACAGGAACAGAACCTGAAGTTAATATTGCTGTCACGCTAGCAGTTGAGGGACTAGGCGGAGCTAGTCTTCCCAGCTTTCAAAGCAGAGGCAGGTCATAACTATTTGCTCTGCCACTCCAGAGGCTAGCTGGCTGATCCTCAGCTGGCCCAAATCTCCATGGGATCGCTTGTGGTCCCCAAAGTTCACGGCAATGCTCTTTATTCTAAGAGATTGAAGGAATTATTTCATGGCCTTGTGCCTGCCGTTGACTTGAGCTGTCACAAAGCTAAGAGTCTGTGACCTATTACTGCTATAGTAATAGTCGGCAGCAGACCCACCGAATTCTCACCAAATGTCAATTCCCAGGAATGCAAGCCAAGGAGGAACTAAGCAGGCAACCAGTGTAACGGACTGACTTTTTAAGAGGCAGCATGAAAGTGAAGGGTAGCAGAATATGCCCAAATATGCCCCCAAAGAGGGCAGCCTGGCGTAAGAATGTTAATGAGGCAAAAGTAATTGAGAAGAAGCAAATAGAGGAAAAGCTCTCTGCCCTCCTTCTGTTTGCCTTAAAAGCAGGACATACATTCATTCACAAAGGTGCCTCCATTTCCCTAGGAAAGGACAGAAGTTAATCACCAAAGACAACGCTAAGGTCCTCATTAGCCCAAAGATACGGGGAGGAATCTCTGTAATGAACCTTACTAAAACTAGCCTTTGTCTGCCATTCTTTTTCCAGTATATTTTTCTCCCTCAATTTGCCACCCTAGAAGCTCAAAGTCCTTTTCCTTAGTTTCCTCACTTCTCCAAATATATATTCTTTTGTTCAGATGCTACATAAGCCCATATTCTTTTTTTTAAAGATTTTATTTATTTATTTGACAGACAGAGATCACAAGTAGGCAGAGAGGCAGGCAGAGAGAGAGGAAGGGAAGCAGGCTCCCTGCTGAGCAGAGAGCCCGATGCGGGGCTCGATCCCAGGATCCTGGGATCATGACCTGAGCCGAAGGCAGAGGCTTTACCCTACTGAGCCACCCAGGCATCCCTACATAAGTCCATATTGTAACCACCGCCATAAGTTGCTTATCACTAAGTGTTCCCATGTATGTGTAAGGTGCACATGTTAATAAACTTCTGGTTGTTTTTCTCTTACTAATCTGTCTTTGGTCAGTCTGATCTACAGAGTCATCGATGGAAAACCCAAAATAGCAGAAAATAACATTTTGTTTGTTTATTTGTTCTTTCAAAAGAATAAAAAGAGTGCTGCATTTGAATACAGAAGACCTGGGTCTAGTTTCCAATTCTGCCTTAGTTGTGATTGGAAGTCAGCCATCATGAGCCTCCAGTTTTCTTCATCTGTAAGATAGGAACAGCAATAGCTTTTGACCTACCTGACTGAACGATTATGAAAGTGTAAGGGCCTATTCAGCCAGAGCAATTCCATCCGGTTAAACAGTGATTTTGTTGTTTATGCAGCAAAACTTAAACTGACCCCCCTCCCGCCCCGCCCCAGGGAACTTTCTTAAAAGCAAGTCCCAGAAACCAGTCCCAGGTAACAAAGCCCAAATACAAGGGCGGGTCAGGCCAGGTGGAGACATCCAATCAGTGGGGCACACATACTGTCTCCCTAGCTACGAAGGAGTGTGGGCCCCACCTTTTGGGTGCCTTTTGGGCACCAATTCTGACCAAGGTGATAGGCTAGTTCAAATATCTAGAATAGGGTAAATTGTAATTCAATTGGTCACTCGTATGGGACCTAGCCTGACTGTGCAGCTTTCTCTGTGTGTTACAATCTCATTGGCCACCTGTTGTGGCCAGGCTCAACCACATTGCCTTTGCCCTTTAAAAGTTAGTCGGCAAGGCAGGAAGGGGTCACCCTCTCTGTAAGAGGCAGCTCCGACCAGTGGCTTTGATTCTCGATGCTTGGCGAGGAACAAAGCTTTGCTTGACCTTCTCTTTGTATCAGTCTCGCTCCTTTGATTATGGGCTCAACAAAAGGTGAGATCATGCACACACAAGAATACTTTATGAACTTTAAGTGATAAGGTTAAGTGTTTTTGCTCCCTTTCTGGAAGTTGCTTGAGGGCAGGGGTTGTGGTTTATTCGATGTGAAGTAAGTTTATTGTTATAAACGTATCTTTTGCAATTCTAGTGTCATTTGAATCCTACTTTCTGGGACCATGGCACCTCTTGACACTTTGCACCTCTTTACACCCTTGTGCTGGCTCTTCCTATCTTTCAAAATCTGCTTTTGATAATTTTACAACTCCAGCCTCTTGTATCTTGACCAGAGTAGAAGTAGACTCAGACCTGAGGTATACTGGAAGTTCAGTGCATGGGCCACGAGGGAAAAAAGGCCTAGTTGACCCTTGTCCCCCAAGCAGAGCTATGGAAATAGCTATATAGTACCATAGCTATAAATGGTAGGCCAAAACTAGAATGAGTGTCCAGTGTTTAAAAGGGGAGTATCACATTAGCCTTGCCTTCAGTTAATATGGTAGAATATAAAATAGAATGTCAAAGCCTCATATGACAGTAGTAACATGTTTCCAGGCAATCCATCAGCCAGAAGTGGGAGGTTCGCTGAAGGAACCAGGTAATAAGGAATATTTTTCCTTGTTATAGGAATATATTATATATTATAAGTATATTTTTCATGGACCATGAAACTGGGCCAGAACTAATTTGTATTGTATAAAGTTAACTGAAATTTATCTTACTTTATTTTTAACTTAATGTGTGGTACAATTGATTCTTGTCAACATATTCTTGAGTTTCTAAATTATAAAATTTGCTATTTTATTTGCTTCTAAAATATTTATGGTTACTTCTTTTTATCAGTAACAGTTTTCAAATTTAATGATAGTTTTTGCCTTGGGCTGTATGTTTTATGAATTAATATCTCCCTTCCATTTTCTTTGTTTTTTTTTTTTTTTTTAAGATTTTATTTATTTGACACAGAGAGAGAGACAGCAAGAGAGGGAATACAGACAGAGGGAGTGGAAGAAGGAGAAGCAGACTCCCCACTGAGAGGGAGCCTGATGCAGGGCTCAGTCCCAAGACCCTGGGATCATGACCTGAGCCAAAGGCAGATGCTTAACCAACTGAGCCACCCACCCACCCCTTCTTGTCTGTTTTGTTGATAAATATCTTATCCTTTCCTGTCTCTTCTGACATTAATTCTTAAGTGTTGCTTAGTTTAGTTAGGAGGTAGATGGTTTGCTTTTACTTTTGTCCAGGATGAAGAGCTCTGTTTTTTTTGGGGGGGGGGGCTCAACTTAATCACAATTATTATTATATCTAATATGCCAATCTCAATTTGTTCATATTTTCTTGTTTTTTTTTTTTAAGATTTTATTTATTTATTTATTTTTGACAGACAGAGATCACAAGTGGGCAAAGAGGCAGGTAGAGAGAGAGGAGAGAGCAGGCTCCTCACTGAGCAGACAGCTGGATGTGGGGCTCGATCCCAGGACACTGGGATCATGACCTGAGTCGAAGGCAGAGGCTTAACCCACTGAACCACCAAGACACCCCTGTTCTTCTTTTCAAATGCTATCAGTTTTCTCTATTGTTTTCTTTTTACTTATATTTTGTTTGCTTTTTACTTTCTTTTGTGATTTTGACTGCAATATTTTATGATTCTGAGAGAAGTCACCTTTGGGTATTATAAATATTCTATATTTTTATTTATTAATATTTATTTTTAAAATTTAATTTAATTTAATTTTTTCCAGTGTTCCAAGATTAATTGTTTATGCACCACATACAGTGCTCCATGCAATACATGTCCTCCTTAATATCTACCACCAGGCTTACCAACCCCTCCAACTACCTCCCCTCCAAAACCCTGTTTATTTCTCAGAGTCCACAGTCTCTTATGGTTTGTCTCCTCTTCTAATTTTCCCCAGCTCACTTCTCCTCTCTATCTCCCAGAATCCTCTGTGTTATTCCTTATGCTCCATAAGTAAGTGAAACCATATGACAATTGACTGTCTGTGTTTGATTTATTTCACTCAGCATAATCTCCTCCAGTCCCATCCATGTTGATACAAAAGTTGGAGGCAGAATACTCCATTTCTGGTGGAGGCAGAATACTCCATTTTATATATATGGACTGTATCTTCTTTATGCATTCATCTGTTGAAGGCCATCTTGGTTCTTTCCACAGTTTGGCAACTGTGGCCATTGCCGCTATGAACATTGGGGTAAAGATGGCCCTTCTTTTTATTACATTAGTATCTTTGGGGTAAATACCCAGTTGTGCAATTGCAGGGTCATAGGGAAGTTCTATTTTTAATTTCTTAAGGAATCTCCACACTGTTTCCAAAGTGGCTGCACCAGCTTGCATTCCACCAACAGTGTAAGAGAGTTCCCCTTTCTCCACATCCTCTCTAATACATGTTGTTTACTGTCTTGTTAATTTTGGTCATTCTAACTGATGTAAGGTGGTATCTCAATGTGGTTTTGATTTGAATCTCCCTGATTGCTAATGATGATGAACATTTTTTCCTGTGCCTGTTAGCCATTTGTATGTCTTCTTTGGAGAAGTGTCTGTTCATGTCTTCTGCCCATTTTTTGACGGGATTATCTGTTTGGTGTGTGTTGAGTTTGAGGAGTTCTTTATAGATCTTGGATATCAGCCAAGTAGTGTCATTTGCGAATACCTTCTCCCATTCCATGGGTTGCCTCTTCTTTGTTGTTGTTGTTGACTGTTTCCTTTGCTGTGCGGAAGCTTTTGATCTTGATGAAGTTCCAAAAGTTCATTTTCGTTTTTGCTTCCTTTGTCTTTGGAGATATGTCCTGAAAGAAGTTCCTGTGGCTGATGTCAAAAAAGGTTACTGCCTATGTTCTCCCCTAGGATTTTGATAGATTCCTGTCTCATGTTGAGGTCTTTTTGTAACAACTAAACTCAAGGATAAAATGACACATTCAAAATATTACATACTTAAAATAGGGAGTTTATTCTACTTTAATTTTCTTACTCTCTCTCATTTCTCTACCATGATTCCCTTCTTTTACTTTTTAGTGTCTTTTTGTATAACTGAACTTGGGTAATTATTGGCAAAACATGACTCTCACATTAAGTATCTTTTATTTTAAGCAATTCCTTGATATTTATTATGTCACTATACACTAAAGTTTTCATTAGATCAAGTTCTATGTTTAACATGTTTGAGTACTCATCACTGCCTTTTAAACATACCCATAATCTTAGATCCTTCTGTTGATCATCTTTCAGTAAGTTGGAATACACAAAGAATTTTTCTTTTTTTTTTTTTTAAAGATTCTATTTATTTATTTATGAGAGACAGAGAGAGTGAGGCAGAGGCAGAAGGAGAAGCAGGTTCCCCACTGAGCAGGAAGCCTGATGTCAGACTCAATCCCAGGATCCCGGGATCATGACTAGAGCTGAAGATAGACCCCTAACCATCTGAGCCACCCAGGCACCCCAAAGAATTTTTCTTTAAACAGTGATTGGTAAGTGATCTATTTCTGAGTCTTTTTATATCTGAATGTGTCTCTATTGTCTTGATCTATGAAGGTAAATTTAACTACATATGAAATTCTTTGTTTTTCCCCCCAAATATGAATACATATCATTTTATTTTCTTCTGTGTTTATTTTGCTGAAGACAAATTTGAAGTTTTCTTCCATTTTTATGATTAACTGTTTGGAA